>NC_140595.1:92761991-93361991 GCF_964204655.1 Triturus cristatus | reverse complement strand
GTCCATTTAACCCATCTCACAATTGCTGCAGAGGTTACTGCTCTAAAGGGTTTCACAAAAGAAATGAGAAGTTGCTCTGTACTATCAGGACGATGCTCGCCCATTCTGGAATCAAATTCTTTCATACAATTCACCACACACAAGCATTTGCAAGACTCAAATTTGGGATAAAATATGGAGTCGGACATTGTTTTAGTTCTTCTAATGATCTCGAAATTTACCCCAAGAGCATCATAAACTCTGTTACTTACCTCTAAAGCTCTACTGTCCGACACACGTCGAAGGGATATTAGACACAGCAAGGAAGCTAACTTCATGAAGAGTCTCTTCAGATCCAAATATCTATTACTCTGCCATGAAGAGAACAATTCTAAGACTAAGTTCACATCCCAAAGGGTTTCATACTTAGGTCTAGGGGGTCTCCTTAACCTGATACTCTTATGAAATCTACAGACAAGTACATTTTACCCAACGCTCCTGCCGTTCACTAAAGCATGTCCAGCTGAGACTGCAGATCAGTAGCAATTAAGCGTTCTGTAACTAAGGACCCTATTGAACACTTAAAAAATGACCACCTCAACTATAGGTGCCTCCATGGGATCCAAGTGCCTCTCCAAGCACCAACATACCCATGTTTTCCATATTCCATTGTATCTACTGCAGGTACCTGGTGCCCATGATTCTTCAAGGAGCTCCTCAGCTCTTCCCAAAAGGCCTGACATTTCTCTAGATCTCCTGAGACTTTCCATGCAAGAAGGTTCAAGTCCCTGTCAGTACCAGAGGATGCTCCCTTCCATCTATGCCCCTTAATATACCTTCTCTGCAGGTAGAAACAAAGGTGTCTACAAAGGCAAGCCAGCTCCAAGGTCATTGGCCACCCATGCCTGGGATGGCCAAAGGGAGTTACTAACACAAGTGAACAGATCTCCTGTCTCACCTTCTGAAGAACCCTCTGAATCATTGCGAATGGGGGAAAGTGTATGCGTGGGTCCCCCTTCCACTCAGCAGGAAAGCGTTCACTGCCAGAGCATCCGGGTCTGGCATCCAGCTGAAGTATGTCTTCAGTTGAAATGTCAGCCTGCTAACAAAAATATCCAATTCCAATGGACACCAAAATTGACACAGACTACTGAAGTAGGGCTCATTCAGCTTCCAGTCGGTGTAATCCTTTGAAAACCTTGAATTCCTGTCTGCCAGCACATTTGCCTTTCCAGGTAGGTACTCTGCTCTTAGGCTGATCCTGTGCTCTACACAAAACATCCAAAGTCTCTTGGCCAGATTCAATAGGTCTGAGGATTTTGTACCCCCTAATCGGTTTATGTATGCCACTGCAGACACATTGTCCATCTTCAACAGGACTGTTCTGCCCTGCAGACAATGTTTGAAGTTCATTAGTGCATAGAGATCTACAGTCAACTCCAGATAATTTATATGATGGGACTTCTCCATGTGAGACCACAGACCACTGGTGTCCTGGGCACCCAGACGAGCACCCCAGTCATGAAGGCTCGCATCTGACTCCAGAATAAACTCTGGAGAGCATTCAAAGATCACCCATCCATTGCAGGCGTCCAGGTTCTCGAGCCATCAATTCAACTCCAATCTGGCCTCTTGATCCAGGTATAACCTCTCTCCATACCACAAACCTCCTCGCAGTCCTTTTGCTTATTCTCTGTAAAGTTTGATTGTGCAATGGTCCCAGAAAAATAGCTTGAATGGAAGAAGAGAAGAGGCCCAGAAGCCTGGCAAGTTCTTGCAGAGATAAGGACTCTCGACTCTGTAGACACCTTATCTCCTTCCAAATCTTGGTAATCTTCTTCAAGGGTAAAAGCAAAACCGCCTTCACTCTGTCTATAGTAAAGACCAAGAATTCTAGGGACCTGGAGGGGATAAAAATAGACTTTTCCCTGTTTTCTTATAAATTCCAAACTTTGTGGAAGAGTTATAACTATATCAAGATCTTTAAGAATCTGTGTTTGACATTGGGACATCATGAGGCTATTGTCCGAGTAGACGATCATACGTACTCCCCTTTCTCTGAGAGAGAGATCTTGGTAAAACACCAAGGTGCAGAGGAAAGACCGAAGGGAAGTGCCTCGTCGGGTGAACTGGAGGTAACATTGGCACTTCATGGCCATGGGAATGCTGAAGTAGGAACCTTCCGATCCAACTTCACCAACTAGTCCATTCCTAATAACATATCTCCCAAATGATGGATTCCCTCCATCTTGAAGTGTCTGTATATAAAGTACCTGTTCAGATCCCTGAAATTGTTTTACGGGTCTCCAGCCCTTGTTCTTCTTTTCCACAAGGAAGACTGTACTCATAAAAACCCTGCGTTCTGAGGGTACATTTGCGATAGCGCCGTTCTGTAGCATAGAATTCACCTCTGCTTCTATCGCCTTCTGCTGGTCTACACTCAAATGTAATTCTCTTGGGGGAGCAGTTTGAAGAGGTACCTCTAGGAATTCTATCCTGAAGTCTTGAACGGTTTCCAGAACCCATGGATCCTGTGTAATTGTTTCACAACCCTGGGAAAAAACCTGATATGGCCCCCACTCTTTTCAGGGAAGAAGAAATAGAAAACAATCATCGTACTCACTCTAAAAATTGTTTGAGCCTTATCCACGTGATCTAAATCCCCTTGCATGATAAGCTCGTCCTCGTGGATAGAAGGCTGCTGACACACATCACTGATAGCCCCTTCCGAAGCCTCTTTATATGGAATGGGGCCTCTGGGAGGCTCAGCTGGCAGAAAGGCCTCTTCTGCCAGCCCGGCCAAAAAAACCATAGCTGAAAGCCCTCCTCATACTGGTTTGGGCATTGTCTGGGCCGTAAATGTAGCCACGTACATACCCTGAGTTTTGATCATATCCTTCCCATAGATTCGGTCCTTGTGGTTCTCTGATCACAAAATATCAGTGTTTGGACCTTGTTTTTCCACAAGATCACTTCCAGAACACCCAAACTAACCATATTTTGAAGAAATTGTTTTACAGGCAAATTTGTTTTGGTCTTCCAGTAAATCAATATAAAAAGTTTACCTATCATCAAAACCATCACCCTTTCCTAGCCACCAATGCAGAGTAACTCTCAATAAGGCAAATGTTCTGGTCTGTTGGTAGTTTTTAAGAAAACATTAACCTTAGCATTGATTTGCCAAATATATAGGGGAGAGGAGTTGGCCTAACGGCTAGGGCGGTCATCCTCAAATCTGGGGAACAGGGTTTGAGTCTTGGCAAGGGCGCGCAACATCCTGTGATTCTGGGCAAATCACTTAATATCCCCGTACCTAACAAAAATTAATGTGTCCTCATGTAACGCAACTGGTGCTCGTGTAAAGTGCTCTGATACCCAATACCTTCGGGTCAAGTTTGTGTTATATAAAACTCAGTAAAAAAAAATATATAAATTGTAAGGTACAATTATAGATGCATTTGGAAAAAATATAGAGTTGTAAAAATCAGGATACAAAAATATCAGAAAAAAATATTCTGATGCAGAAATAGTTGTCAAGATTATCGATTTTTTTTCAGGTAAGTAATATTGTTGCTAAGACTATCATTGTTGTTCAACAATATAATTTTATTTTTTTTAAAAATGTTTTTTAACTATCTTAATGTGTTTTAGTTCATATATTAATTTTGTGTGCCATTGTATAATTCTTAATAATATTTTTAAATATATCTTGTAATTTTGTCATTTATAATCGCTAACTTCATTGCTAATAGTAATTGATAGTGTTGGAGAAGTTTGCTAGATTTGTAGAGGAATAGGATGGGACGTTAATTAAGTAATAATAATTAACAATTAATTATTAATTATATGTTAATTATTTAATTTATTATTAATTATGTATATAGTGTAATAATTATATTTTGAAGTTGTACAGTTATATATTAGGTCGGAGCTGCTGTGTTTGTAACTGTATAGGGAGGGAAGTTAATGAAGTACCATTAATTAATTATGAATTATTTAATTGATTAATAATTATGTAAATTGTGTAATAACTGTATCTATTAGTTACAATTTAGGTGTGGGCTGTAGGGGTTGTAGAGATATGGTGAGGGAACTTAATTAAGTAATAAATAAGTATCAATTACTTATTTATAATTAAACATTTATTTGATAATTGATTATGTATATTATGTAATATTTATTTATTTTAGTTATATTTTAGTTACAAGTTACTAGGTTTGTAGGGGTATAGGGTGGGATATTAATAAAGTAATAATTAACTAGTAAATAATTATTCATTGTTGAATAATTAGTTAATGGATTATCAATTATGTAAATTGTGTTATTCTTATTTATTTTTGTTATATTTTAAGTTTGGGCTGCTAGGTTTGTGGGGGTATAGTGTGGGAAGTAAAGTAATAAATAAATACAATAAAAAAATGTAATTGTTTAATAATCGTGCAACTTGTTTAATAGTTGTTTTACTTTTTATATATATAATTCATGTGGGTTAATTAATAATTAAAGTTGGATATTTGTTCTAATAGAATTATTCAAATATGTAATTTGTTTGAAGTGAAGTACCTTCCCAACTGTCTCACAGACTGGAGTGGGAATTGTAAATGTAACCGTTCTGAAGTCCAGTGCTTTCCCTGCTCGAGTAGGAATAATAAATGTAACCCCTCCAAAGTCTAACGCCTTCCCTACTGTTGCACAGACTGCAGAGGGAATAGTAGATCTTAACCCTCCAAAGTTCAAAGCTATCCTTACTGTTTGACAGACTGGAGTGGGAATAGTAAATGTAACCCCTTTAAAGTCCAACGCTTTCCCTACTGCTTCACTGACTGCAGTGGGAATAGTAAATCTTACCCCTCTGAAGCCCAACATTTTCCCTACAGTTGCATAGACTTGAGTGGGAATAGTAAATGTACCCCTCCGAAGTCCAACGCATTCTCTACTGTTGCACAGACTGAAGTGGGTATAAGAAATGTAACCCCTTTGAAGTCCAACGCTTTCACTACTGTTGCACAGACTGGAGTGGTAATAGTACATTTAATCCCTCCAAAGTTCAAAACTGTCCTTACTGTTTCACATACTAGAGTGGGAATAGTACATTTAATCCCTACGAAGTCTTACGCTTTCCCTACTGTTGCACAGACTGGAGTTGTAATAGTAAATCATAAACCCTCCGAAGTCCAACGCTTTCCCTACTGTTGACCTGTTTGGAGTGGGAATAGTAAATGTACCCAGTATGTAATCCTACGCTTTCACTACTGTTGCATACACTGGAGTGGGAATAGTATAACTATAATTCCCAGACTTTAATAATTTCCTTAATATTGTTTAACTATATATATTATTATTATTTGTTGATTTTTACAAAATAAATATTATAATATTATGTTATATATATATAAGAAGCTGCCTTGGCAGGTTCTGTTGTTTCTCTGAGGGATCGAAGTTCCGTGGCCCGCCACATCAATCCAGGATACCTAAAGGCGGTGAAACGTAGGGCGGGATGTATTTACACTCCTGCCTCTGCCTTTATCGGTGCCTGGAGCGAGCGGCTGAAGCGGTGTTTGAGGACTCAAGGAGACGCTGGGAGTCCATTTAAAGCAGGCTATTGGCAATATGAAATACCATCGTGTGGCCAGCATCCCGCATTTCCACTGGGACCGAATATCCCCCCTGCAGCATCTACTCAACTACAGGTGCATTCTGAGACCTGGAGTTCCGACGCACTTTTGGTTGGTGAGCAAGTATTTGGGAGAGGGGGCGGAGCGGATTCCCACCTATGGGGAAGTAGCTGGACATTTATATTCAGGTGTTTCAAGTGCCTCCTGAAAACTTCAGGCATCCGAAGAAGGCCGACAGAGGCCGAAATGCATTATGCTGTTTTCACTCAATAAAGCGTCTCCAACTTGTCCCCCGTGTGGCCTCCGCTCTTTCTTTGGTAGGAGGTGTTTCGATATATATATATATATATATATATATATATATATATATATATATATATATATATGCTCGCTCACTCCTTTCTCCCTTCTGGCATAAGGAAAGCACTCGCAGGGGTTTTCTTTAGAGTTTCTTTTATTAATTCATCCGCTTTGCAAAGCGGATGAATTAATGAGCGAGTGCTTTCCTTATGCCAGAAGAGAGAAAGGAGTGAGCGAGCATTTTAAACGCGGATGCACCTCCGCGTTACTAAGCACCCGTCCGAGAGTGCGCTGGTCTGAGGTGTAGTTGGAGCCATTATATATATATATATATATATATATATAGGAAATCTGAAAATTCTATTTTGAATAACTTTGGCGCCGGTTGACGAATCCTCGCGAAATTTTCAAAACTAATGGGGCGCTCCGCTAAGCTCCTACCCTGAAAGTCTCGGGGTGATTCGTCAAGCGGGGGCTGAGAAAAAAGTGGGTCCCAAAATGCGTTTTCCCCATGCATTTTCCCATAGGACCTTTAGTCGAAGGTACAGCCCGAACGGCTGAACAGAATTAGTTGAAATTTGGCAAAGAGTTAGTCCTCAGGTCAGGTATGTGCCTTTTGCATATATGGTGTCAATCTGTTCAGTAGTTCCTGAGAAAATTGCAGTACATAAATATCTATATGCGCGCACCGTGCGCGCACGGTGCCGTGCGCGAGCGTAATTCTGATTGGTGGTTAGATGTCAGTCAACATTCGAATCGGTCGAAATCAGGAAGTGTGGGACGCCATTTTGTGTGTGGCAGTGAAAAAGAAAGGTGGAGAACGTGAAAAGGGGGCAGGGTACAGAGTTCCTGACCCCCTAGCCTTTGTCAGGGGGTCCCCGAAGGACCCCGAAGGGTGAAAAAAACATTTTATTTTTTTTCAAAAAATCACGTGGTGCGCGTACCATGCGCGCACGGTGATAAATCCTTAAAAAAAAAAAAAAATGTATACTGTTTATAAGTTTATAGAAGATATTAACTATGCTGTTCAACTTTATCCAAATTCAAAATAAAAGAGCTGAGCCATTCCATATTAAAGGATACAGTCAATCTATAACTATATACATAGGTAGTTTATTGTAAAATAAATATATAAAAAATATAATAATACATACATAAATTAGCATTTAAAAAACCTTACAAATTCACTTAAAAAACCATAGGTTTCACACACGTTATAGTTAGGAATTAGCATTTAAAAACCTTGCAAAATCACTGAAAAAACCATAGGTTTCACACATGTTATAGTTAGCTGGACATTTCACTCGTAAAAAGCCATTGAAATTACCCCGTTATAGTTAGTTCAGCTAAGTATAACTCGCGCTACCGCAAGCCACTGCTGATGACGTCGCATATTACATCACTCATGACATGGTCAGTGACATCACTCATGACATCACTGATGACATCTCAAATGACATCACTGATGACATCACTGATGACATCATCCAGTGAATATGTGTCTTACTGAAAAAAATTTTTTTTTATATATGTATATCTAAAGGTTAATGGAAGAATAAATGGGTAAATAAGTGTCTAAATGGATGTTTTTTTTTGTAAAATTAATTGTATAACTGACTTATTAACAGTATCTTAGTGAATACAGTGATGTAATATGCGACGTCATCAGCAGTGGATTGAGGTCGCGCGAGTTATAGTTAGCTGAACTAACTATAACGGGGGAATTTCAATGGTTTTTTATGAGTGAAATGTCCAGCTAACTATAACATGTGTGAAACCTATGGTTTTTTCAGTGAATATATATATATATATATATATATCCTCACAGGTGGTTCCGTTTTACTTTGCTCCGGGCGCTACTCGGCGGGTGCGTTGCCTCGCGGTTGAACCAAACCGCCAATATTGTAACAAATCCTCCCTACGGAAGAAGTAGGTCGCACTCCAACAGCTTTCCAATTTGCTTTTCTTTATTTCCAAAATTCCATAGTTTAGCAAAACCAATAGATTGACCAACGCGTTTCGGTATGCTCCGCTACCTTGCTCACGGTCGTCGTTTTTGACAAATGTTAAACTAACTGTTTTAAATAAAGATATTTGAAGGAAGTCCCATGACACCAATTTCCTGTTCCCACCCTTGTGATGCCCCACAGGTTTATGGGTCTTGTAGTTCGCATTAGAACATTCAACAGAGATACATTTTAACATTTAATTTTTTTGTTAGTTATTGTCCTTCTGTTTCTTTTGCCAGTTCAAAAATGTTCTTCGTTGTTGCAACAGGTTTAATTTGGCCCAATGGTGGGCATTGCAATAATTCTTTTGCGTGTTTTTCGTGCTCCATTCCCATTTATTTATAAGCCCTCCAGTGGGCTCTTTTACCTGTTCAAAAATGTTCTTCGTTGTTGCAACAGGTTTGATTTAGCCCTGTGGTGGGCATTGCAGTAATTCTTTTACGTGTTTTTCATGCTCCATTTACTTTATTTATGTCCAAGTACTCAGTTATTCTTGTCATCTGTTTTAGTTGAGCCCTCCAGTGGGCTAACGTATAATTATTTGCCTCTTCCTGTGGGAAAGTGCCTTTCATAAATGTATGTACAGTTCTTCTGATTGGTTTAAACCATATGGGGTCATGGACCGCAAATTTAAAATATGACACGATTCTTTTTGACGTAATATTTTTTCCCTGTTTCCACCACGAGAGCTCATCGGTACTGCTTCAATGCCATAAAATCTTAAAAGTTTCCAATTAGCATTGTGGTGTATTTCCAT
This sequence comes from Triturus cristatus, assembly GCF_964204655.1. Taxonomy (NCBI): domain Eukaryota; kingdom Metazoa; phylum Chordata; class Amphibia; order Caudata; family Salamandridae; genus Triturus; species Triturus cristatus. The sequence goes on along the minus strand of NC_140595.1, from coordinate 93,353,331 downwards.
ATGTTTAGCTATGGCATTGTTCCTGTCTTTATTTTTGGTCGCTCGTACATGCTCCAATATACGTTTTTTTAATTCACAGATGGTGGATCCAACATATCTTAAAGGGCAAGGACATTCTACCACATAGACTATATATTGGCTCTTACAAGTTATCAAAGTTGTGATTTCCCAGTTTTTATTGTTCGCCATCTTCACATCCCTTATTGGCTTAGCAATTTCGCAGACTTTGCAATTGTAGCATTTTGTGAAACCCGTTGTTCGTAACCAGGATTCTCTTGAATGTTTAGCTATGAAGTGGCTGTGTGTTAGGCGGTCCTTCAAACTTCTTGCCCTTCTGAATGTTATCACTGGGTGGCCACCCATTTTTTCACCCATCATGTTATCCATTGTCAGAATCTTCCAATTCTTCTTCAGAATGTAAGTGATATCTTTCGCTTCTTGGCTGTAATCTGTGATCAATCTTATAGGCTCTTCCATATTGTCTAGTTCTTGCTGTTTTGGGATTAAGCATTCTGCCCTGGTTTTTTGATTGGCTCTGTTCCAACTTGTGATTAGGCTTTTTTTAGGATATTTTCTCTGTATGAATCTTTGTACTGTGTTGCCACTGTGTTTTAGCCAATCTTCCTCTTCACTGCAGATTCTCCGCAATCGAAGAAATTCTCCATATGGTATGCTAGAAATTGTTGATGGCTGGTGGAAACTGGTTGCTTCCAAGGTTGTGTTGGTCGCAGTACTTTTGCGATGTAAAATGCTTAATCCCAAAACAGCAAGAACTAGACAATATGGAAGAGCCTATAAGATTGATCACAGATTACAGCCAAGAAGCGAAAGATATCACTTACATTCTGAAGAAGAATTGGAAGATTCTGACAATGGATAACATGATGGGTGAAAAAATGGGTGGCCACCCAGTGATAACATTCAGAAGGGCAAGAAGTTTGAAGGACCGCCTAACACACAGCCACTTCATAGCTAAACATTCAAGAGAATCCTGGTTACGAACAACGGGTTTCACAAAATGCTACAATTGCAAAGTCTGCGAAATTGCTAAGCCAATAAGGGATGTGAAGATGGCGAACAATAAAAACTGGGAAATCACAACTTTGATAACTTGTAAGAGCCAATATATAGTCTATGTGGTAGAATGTCCTTGCCCTTTAAGATATGTTGGATCCACCATCTGTGAATTAAAAAAACGTATATTGGAGCATGTACGAGCGACCAAAAATAAAGACAGGAACAATGCCATAGCTAAACATATGGAAATACACCACAATGCTAATTGGAAACTTTTAAGATTTTATGGCATTGAAGCAGTACCGATGAGCTCTCGTGGTGGAAACAGGGAAAAAATATTACGTCAAAAAGAATCGTGTCATATTTTAAATTTGCGGTCCATGACCCCATATGGTTTAAACCAATCAGAAGAACTGTACATACATTTATGAAAGGCACTTTCCCACAGGAAGAGGCAAATAATTATACGTTAGCCCACTGGAGGGCTCAACTAAAACAGATGACAAGAATAACTGAGTACTTGGACATAAATAAAGTAAATGGAGCATGAAAAACACGTAAAAGAATTACTGCAATGCCCACCACAGGGCTAAATCAAACCTGTTGCAACAACGAAGAACATTTTTGAACAGGTAAAAGAGCCCACTGGAGGGCTTATAAATAAATGGGAATGGAGCACGAAAAACACGCAAAAGAATTATTGCAATGCCCACCATTGGGCCAAATTAAACCTGTTGCAACAACGAAGAACATTTTTGAACTGGCAAAAGAAACAGAAGGACAATAACTAACAAAAAAATTAAATGTTAAAATGTATCTCTGTTGAATGTTCTAATGCGAACTACAAGACCCATAAACCTGTGGGGCATCACAAGGGTGGGAACAGGAAATTGGTGTCATGGGACTTCCTTCAAATATCTTTATTTAAAACAGTTAGTTTAACATTTGTCAAAAACGACGACCGTGAGCAAGGTAGCGGAGCATACCGAAACGCGTTGGTCAATCTATTGGTTTTGCTAAACTATGGAATTTTGGAAATAAAGAAAAGCAAATTGGAAAGCTGTTGGAGTGCGACCTACTTCTTCCGTAGGGAGGATTTGTTACAATATATATATATATATATATATATATATATATATATATATATATATATATATATATATATATATATATATATATAGTCAATGTCTTTTGGGGGATTTTATAGTTTTTATATTTTTATAAATTTGGTATTGTATTTATTGCTTTGCAGTTCATTTGTTAATATTTGTCATGTTTCAAATGATGTAGCATGATGACTACTTTATCAATTCTATGGCGCTTGTAATCTTGAAGAAAGTTTCACTCAATAGGGTTAAGTTTTCTTTAACAATTTATTGGAAAATTGAGGGCAGGTCACAATTTTAGTGTTACAGTAGCGACATTACCGATTGTCATATAAACACTTGGGTATCGAAGAATACAAATGTACAGGGCGAATTTGATACTGTCATAATGCTATATTCAATGTTTATCTGACACTTCAAAATGGAGGCCCTGTACGCATCAATCTTCAATGGGACTGTAACCAACTTGCACTATATTTGGCTTGTGTTTACACTGAATAGCAATGGTGGTTTGACACTTGGCCTTTGTTTATTTCATTTATTTTATTCAAGCCAATGGTACCCAGTAAGTTTACTGACATGTACACAGCAGCAATCCATGGAAAATGAATTGAGTACTCTTCAAAATGTGAAATATGGAATTTTGCAGATGCTACTTTATAAAATGAACCTTGCTTACATTTACTTTTATGACATTTCAAAATGGCTGCTGCTGTAGCAGCAATTATTCGTATCAGTGAGTTATGTGGTCTGCTTTCACAGTTGTATATATTGTGGGTATTCGCTCCACTCCATGGCCCATTACAAAGGCTATAGTTGTTTTCAATATTGTGTCAGTGATCCATTATATAATTGCTCAAATATTTCAATCATGTTAGAGGTGGTATAGGAGTTCAAAGGTTAACCAAGAGGGCATCTTCTACGATCTCTGACACGTGTTGAACATGTGAAAAAACGGATTATTTTATGTAAAGGTCATAATGGATGGGTGGCACGTAGCGTGAACACTGCAAAAATTACAGAACAACTTTAAAGGAGGGGTTTGCAGTTCCTGTAGCCGTGCTACATTTGCAGTGTCCGGTGGTGGGCACCGGCGCTTTTTGGGAACTTCAGACGTATTTCTACTGATCACATTGTGACCCTGAGAAAGAGTGACAGGCAGAAAAGAGAGAAAGAAGACGAAAGAAAAAGAAAGGGAAGCAGTGGCAAAGGGAGAAAACAGGAGCAAAAAAAAAAACCTGCATGAGTAAAATAAACAGGCAGGAAGCAAATTGTGGCGGAATAAAATAAATTAGGTGGAATCAAGACTAGCTATGAAACGCACAACAGCGTACTTCGGATTTTAAGTAGTATTTCTCCCTAAACAAATAGTTTAAACATCCCTGCTTTGCTTCACGCTGGTCCTTGGCAGACAGAAATTGAACTCAGGATAATGACTCGGCATAGAGACGTGCCCTTCCAGCCCTTGTCCCATAGCGTGACGACCTCCCCGGTCTTAATACAGTAATTGTTTTTTTCTTTAATTGAAAATTTGTCTTTATATTTCGCCTTCTACAAAAAGGTTGTGCCTGGGAGTCTTGATTAGGCCGGCATTGATTGCCTCACGCCCCCAGAATCCCGATAAATTGAATCCTCCCCTCAAAGCCGGTTTATGAAGAGGGTTGCAGGTACTTCCTTCCGTCCACCTCCCTCCCGGGCTGCAACCTCCGCCGCCCCTGACTGCACCTCCATCATCGCAAAATCTATGCTGCGCATCGACCTCGCGCCTCCACTGAGAGGGATGTGCCGCGTCCCCCTCCCGCGGCCAGTCGATCAGGCTGCCGGGGGAAGAGAGAGGTAACCTTTACGCGAGGACGTCTCCAAGAAACAAGAGAAGCGGGGGGGGGGCGGGAAAAGGAGGAGTCAGCCTGGGGTCAAGGAAACATAGGAGGACATTTCGGTAGAAGAGAATTGTGCTGCCAAGCTCTGGACACGTTTTTTTGTTGTCGCAGTTTTATATAGCGTGAACTCGACCTGAAGGTATCGGAGCGCTTTACATGAGCACCAGTTGCATCACAGACCGACATATTATTTGTTTTTAAAGGCACGGGGAGATTAAGTGATTTGCCCAGAATCTCAGGATGTTTGAGCGTCCCTGCCAACCTCGAACCTAGTTCACCAGCTTCAAGGTCGGCCGCTCTAGCCCTTAAGCCACATCTTCAAATTCGCAATAAAGCACACTGCCTCTAATAGCTCACTAGACTATTACATTCAATTTCATGTCTGTGTTTTTACCTCATGGTCACAGGTTCAAATGTCAGCAGATCCATAGAGCCCTCTATCCTTCCGATCGATGTTGGTGAAATCGGGATCATAGAGTGGGATAACAATGAACATGGGATATGGGTCAGTGGCACCGAGAGTCCTCCGATGAGTGAACGTGTGCTGTATAGTTTTGTCTTCCCTTCGACTTCCTTAAGTCCTAGATTTACTGGAGATCTTTTGTTATAGAATGGTATCCATCCTCGGTCCGCATAAGGGGTTTCCGCTTACAATAGAACTGAACACAACTCATCACATAATCAGCGATTATCCTGAAAGTGTGGTATAAATCGACATCCTGTACATTTGTTGGACACCCATACTTCAAAGAATTCAGGCTCGGCCAGTCAAATTGCTGAGAGGCTGTCAGGATTACGTTTTTGAAGGCCACATTGGCCAGATCTCTTTGTATCTCATGCATTCTTGTACTCTAACCATCAATGGAAGGTACAAGTTTTGGGGTGGATTCCAGCCGAAGAAGACTGCTGTGATTTCCTTTCTAGCTAGTCGACAAACTAAAAGCGAGTTTGACACCGCCCATTGGGCCCACTTCAGTGACGTAGCATTTGAGTACTAGGCCTGTATGCAAGAAAGATAAGTACCCCCACTACCATTGGTTCCATAGTATAGTACAGCCACAACTGAGGTCCAATTGGACCCCCACAGCCCTAGGCCGCAGGGCCACTGCGTCTGCCGCACTATTGATAGCTAAGCCCTAGTCCTAGTTATTTTTTTAGACATTACTCAAGCTTGTAAAAGGACTTGGGTAGAGAGATGATGGCTCCTCCTCGCAAGTGTTCAACAGTTTCGACCCTGAGTGGCTTTTAAGTGCCTATAAGGTCCAACAATCTGAAGAGCATTAGAATTCCAGGGCGCCTTACACTAATTCACTAATGGAGAATGCCTCATCAGCTCACCCTCACTCTATGCCTTGGTTGTTTAGCAATCTTGTCTAGATTTCTGTTCCTCTCTGATGTCCTGTAGGCTTTGGCTTATCACTATTTGCTATTAGGTCTACCAAAATGAAGTGCTAACCCATCAAAGATGGAGGCAGACAACCACCACTTCCAGTCACAACCTGTGAAAGACCACTATGGAAAGAAAGGATTATGTACTTTCACAAAAATGTAAGTATCGTGTCACTCAAATGCTGAGAAACATCTCGCACATACGGGAGACAATAAATGCGCACACTAACAATGCACCATCAATTCAGGAGGCAATTAAGAGCCTAAAAATGTTCCCCACAAAGTGACATTTCCTATAAAAGAGAGAGAGAGAGACTTTGAGAGGGAAACTTTCTGTATTGTATATATTGAAACATATATGTAGCGCTCGCTACCCCTATGTGGGGCGATGAAGTGCTTGCCTACATGGCTAGCATTCTACACTGTGTTTATAGCGTGTGGCTTGAAGCGTGCTGTCTTTGTTTTGATCGTATGTGGGAACTGTTTCCATGTTGTGTATGATGATCATTGAAGTTTTGTCATCGTGTTATGGAATGCATAGCTGAGCAGTGTGATGAATGAAGTGATGTGAGAGAGGGAGAGAGAGGTGCGCAGTTTGTGGTTTTCAGTAAGCTTGTAGTGTTGCAGACCCTTTATGATGTTTCTTATGGTCAGGGCCGGCTTTAGCACTGGTGGCGCCCGGTGCAAGAATCATTTTTGGCACCCCCACACCTCAGGACTGCCTCCTCAGATCTCTTACTACCACCGGGCATAAGTGCCCCTCATCTCTCCAATTATAAGTTAGTGCTAAACACAATGCCCTCCCCAGGTCATCGCCCAGTGCGGCCTCACCAGTCGCACTGCCTTAAAGCCGGCCCTGCTTATGGTCGTAGTCCACTTAGCTAGTTACTGCACTTGGTTGTCCGTTCTGAGAAGTATTGTTTTAAGGCTATGGTCTTCAGCTGGCATAGGTTACAGCCAAACATGGTGGAAAGATCTGTTGGGATGGAAATTGTTCATTTTATCCGTTATCTGAGTGTCGTTGTGAGATGTCAAGAAGCGGTAAAGAATCTCTTGTGAGGAACAACTACTGTACAGCTATTTGGGACTTACAGAGGTGGACTAAATTAAAATCCTGTGTTGGTTGGCACATATGGCTGGCCATGTCAACTATTTCATGCCTGTTCGGATGGTGATGGGTAGTGGATTGCTGAGGACTGGTACAGTATTGGGTGATGGACATGACCCTTGGCAGTTTTGTCTTATGTGAGTGTCAAGTAGTGTAAGTAAATTATTACACAGAAAATGTTCGTGCATGATAATCGTATAAAGAGAGGACGCATCCACGGTCATTAATAAAGGGTAATCTTCCCAGGCTATATCAATTAACCTTCTATGGAAATCAGATGTATCTTGTATGTACACGACGGCAGGTATGGAGACAGCCAAACATTATTTAACATCTACACCATTGAAATTGTACCAGCATACACAGAACCAGAATGATGTAGCTTTAACAATGCTTGGTTGAAAGGTGTTGACCATAATAGGTACCTCCTTTGCCCTCAGCTGTGCAGATTTGCAAATGGGCTGGTTGGAGGAGCAGGTGATCCATGGTCCGGATATTGAACAGTGGTCGAGTCACATAGTACTCGAGCTCAGAATCGTAGATAACCTGCTGGTAATATTGAAAGGTCCCAGACAAGGAGCAGATGGATTTGTGATGGAGATAAGTAGAAACAATTTGAACCTGCATTTCACCACTACAAGAGAGAAAACAAATCAATAAAATTCTTGATGGGGAAAATTGTTGTGGAAAATATAAAAACTCAACACATCGCATCTAGAGAAAATCAACATCGGGGAACAATCTGCTACATGCGCAGAGTTTTCACACAATCTCCTTTAAGTAAATAATTTCTTATGGGGAACTCCTACATTCCAGGAGAAATTGTAGCAAGAGTCATATTATATTGAGGCACCGGTAAAGACATTACAGAGATTTAGAGTCAAAGTATATAAGTAAGATACACTGGACAGGACAAAAGAACTGATGGGGAATAGAGCAGAGAGGTGTTATCTAGGGAACACAAAAAGACTGAGAAAGAAACTGGTGAAAAGACACTCAGACCGATAACCACATATAACAAGCAACATACTACCTTACTGACATATTAGTTAGTCATTGACACCTGCTGAGAAATTACCCTATAATAGAGAAATACCTTACTAACAGACATTCATTGACTTTTAGTAGCCTCAGATCAGTGAAGGACCGATTGGTCAAACGTGACATTTTAACATATAACTCAAGCTGGTTAACAAATAAACCTGCTTTTTACAAATGCTCAAAATGCAAAACATGTAGATAAGGGCAGAACATTAAAACCTTAAATGCCCCAATCTCTAGGAAAAATAAAATAGTAAAAGGCACAACTGTAAGAGCTATCATGTAGTTTACATGCTTATGCACACTTTTCCTTAAAAATACATAGGCAGTACCAATGTAACAGTACATAAGAGGATACTACAACACATAAGAACTTTAAAATAGGACAATGCTTAACCCATCACAAGACACTTTTGGGAACATCACAATGGTAATGAAAGTCTGTTTAAATATAGTGTTATATGTTCAGTACCATGAACAATGAGCAAAGGTGATCGTGAGAGAGGCCTGAGTAGGTTGCAGTCTAGGTACATATTAGAACTGGATATCAAAGAGCCTTATGGCTTAAATATGGATGAGGAACTGTATATACATTTGTGAAGTAAGACACATTTTTTTGAACTTACTCTTCTGCAATTGATAGTACTAAGGTACCATAATTTATAACTTGTTTTCATTGTTTTTCTCTTAAATGGTTGCTACAGCATTGTTGGAAACGACCATCTTTTGTGTGGCATTCCACTAGAATTTTGTTTTGACCGTTTTGTTGGCCTTAGAACTCTTCACATTTGACCCCTGCTAGCCAAAGGTAAAGTGTATGTGCTTCCCTTTGAACATGATAAAATTGGTGTACATCTGATTGGTACACTTAACTTACCCATAAGTCACTAGTATATGGCACAAAGTGTCCCCAGGGCCTGTAAATTAAATGTCACCTGTGGGCTGAAGCACACATTGTGCCACCCACTGCATTGTCACAAACACCCAACCCCTTCCTTTGTACTCTGGCAGATCACTTTTTAAGTAACAGATTTGCCGGGTCAAAATAAATCCTTTTGACATGCCTAAACCCTTCCTTTTGAATGCTAATATGTCACCCCTAAGAAAAGGCCTTAGAACCCTTGAAAGCAGGTGCATGAAATTTAAAAGTAGAACATGTAACAGTTTGATGTTCCACATGTTCTTACAGTGACTAGCCCTTCAAAACTATTTTCACTCTTTCAGGGTTGTCTGCTCTATAGAAAAAAACTAGGACACAATATTAAATACTACTCCTAGGAATGACACTAGCAAAAAAAATATCATACAACTATTTTAATAGATATTAAAATCAAATTTAATGGTGAAGTCAGATCTTCTCTAGATATTACAGAAAAGTAACTTTTAGAAAGTTACCTTTGCTCTGCCGGAAGTCCCTGGAAGCTAAATCACCATTTTGATCTTCAACTTCTGCCAACCAGCAATTAGCATTTCAATAGATGCGGAGCCAGTAATTAGCATTTCAATGGGTGTGAATAAGGTGTGAACTTGGTCTCAGGATAGGGACCAAAGGCCTTAGGTGTGGGAAGGTTTTGTTGTGCTCTTGACAGGATGGCTTGAGGGCTGGCCCAAGGACTTCATTAACGTCAAAGAGGCCTACGCTGTCATATGACATTTGCGAAGCATTAGAAAAGGAGGGAAGTAGAATGCCAAATTAATTGGTGTGTGCACACTCTCCGTTTGCTGAAAGCTCAGCTTTGTTCTACTAGACTTCTGCCCCTGAGTTTGTTAGGACTACAAGGAGTACCTAAAACTGAATTTTCGTGTTAGATGTGGGAGGACACTAGGATTAACGTAGTACACTCCCTGCACACACACCCAGCCCTCAGAGCCCAAGTTTAGTGTGGCCAAAGACTTTGGCTATTTTGAAAATTCCCAAAGTGTGTAGAGTTAGCCCCAGAAACCTTTTCCCGTCTGTTGGGGTGTCTACAGGGGTCATTCCTAACCCCAAGCCTGTTCCAGGCATATATGAGGTATTTCCAGAAATCCCCTTCAGAACACTCCTCGACCTGTGGCAGATCAGAAGAGAACTGAACCTGTTGTCTGAGACATGTGAAGGGCCCTGAAGGAGTGGACCTTCTCGCTTCCTTGTACCCAGGACAAAGATGTGCACCACAAGGATCATAAGTGTGACAAGCTACAAGAGGCCTTTTCCTGTAACTGCCCAGCTGACCAGTGGCAACTGGACCTGTACTGGACTCTACTGTTGGCTTCTGCCTGCCACCCTGTGAGACTCTAAGTGCCTCCTCTGAGGTCCTGGGGAGCTTTAGAAATGTACTCCCGTGGTGGATTAGAACTGAAAGTACTAAAGTCAGACGGATCAACCTCGGCAGTGAACTGACCCACGCTCGATTGCGGTCAGCATCAATTGTGTCTAGGTCCTGTTCTAGTCTGACCATTGACTATCATTGGCACTTTATGCTTCTGTTCCGTGGCACCACTTCTACTCAAAACTTTCAAAATGTATAGCTCTGATTTCCCTTATTGGAGTTTTGTCATTTTGGGGTCATTATGTTAATTAAATTTTACTCCACTTTTATCATTTATTTTTAGATTTTTTATTGCTTTGCATGTCTACTTTATCACTGTTTTAGTATTGCATAAATAGTTTACACATTACCCTTAAATTAAGCCTGTCTGGTATGTGCCATAGCTACCAGCGAGTTGAGCTCTGGTTTACTTAATGACTTTAGAGCTTCACCCTGACAAAGATTGTGATTATTGCTTCAGGTAGGTGCGTGCGACTGCCAGTAGGTAATATGTATCGGAATATCAACGCACAAAATATCATTAGGATATATACTATACGTACAAATGATATTTTGTTTGATATTCTGATCAGTATGTTTTTACATAGTTTGATATTTTCGTGCTTGATATTTTAATATTTTGACATACAACCATGAACGCGTGACGTCGTTATAGACTTTGTCAGTGGTGGAGTTATGAGATAACCTACCTAATAATACTCCCTCTTGACCTAATCTTCTTGTAGATCCTACAAAACATTTTTTGTAGCAGCTCCTTTTTTTGGGGGCTATGTACACGACGGCAGGTATGGAGACAGCCAAACATTATTTAACATCTACACCATTGAAATTGTACCAGCATACACAGAACCAGAATGATGTAGCTTTAACAATGCTTGGTTGAAAGGTGTTGACCATAATAGGTACCTCCTTTGCCCTCAGCTGTGCAGATTTGCAAATGGGCTGGTTGGAGGAGCAGGTGATCCATGGTCCGGATATTGAACAGTGGTCGAGTCACATAGTACTCGAGCTCAGAATCGTAGATAACCTGCTGGTAATATTGAAAGGTCCCAGACAAGGAGCAGATGGATTTGTGATGGAGATAAGTAGAAACAATTTGAACCTGCATTTCACCACTACAAGAGAGAAAACAAATCAATAAAATTCTTGATGGGGAAAATTGTTGTGGAAAATATAAAAACTCAACACATCGCATCTAGAGAAAATCAACATCGGGGAACAATCTGCTACATGCGCAGAGTTTTCACACAATCTCCTTTAAGTAAATAATTTCTTATGGGGAACTCCTACATTCCAGGAGAAATTGTAGCAAGAGTCATATTATATTGAGGCACCGGTAAAGACATTACAGAGATTTAGAGTCAAAGTATATAAGTAAGATACACTGGACAGGACAAAAGAACTGATGGGGAATAGAGCAGAGAGGTGTTATCTAGGGAACACAAAAAGACTGAGAAAGAAACTGGTGAAAAGACACTCAGACCGATAACCACATATAACAAGCAACATACTACCTTACTGACATATTAGTTAGTCATTGACACCTGCTGAGAAATTACCCTATAATAGAGAAATACCTTACTAACAGACATTCATTGACTTTTAGTAGCCTCAGATCAGTGAAGGACCGATTGGTCAAACGTGACATTTTAACATATAACTCAAGCTGGTTAACAAATAAACCTGCTTTTTACAAATGCTCAAAATGCAAAACATGTAGATAAGGGCAGAACATTAAAACCTTAAATGCCCCAATCTCTAGGAAAAATAAAATAGTAAAAGGCACAACTGTAAGAGCTATCATGTAGTTTACATGCTTATGCACACTTTTCCTTAAAAATACATAGGCAGTACCAATGTAACAGTACATAAGAGGATACTACAACACATAAGAACTTTAAAATAGGACAATGCTTAACCCATCACAAGACACTTTTGGGAACATCACAATGGTAATGAAAGTCTGTTTAAATATAGTGTTATATGTTCAGTACCATGAACAATGAGCAAAGGTGATCGTGAGAGAGGCCTGAGTAGGTTGCAGTCTAGGTACATATTAGAACTGGATATCAAAGAGCCTTATGGCTTAAATATGGATGAGGAACTGTATATACATTTGTGAAGTAAGACACATTTTTTTGAACTTACTCTTCTGCAATTGATAGTACTAAGGTACCATAATTTATAACTTGTTTTCATTGTTTTTCTCTTAAATGGTTGCTACAGCATTGTTGGAAACGACCATCTTTTGTGTGGCATTCCACTAGAATTTTGTTTTGACCGTTTTGTTGGCCTTAGAACTCTTCACATTTGACCCCTGCTAGCCAATAGTAAAGTGTATGTGCTTCCCTTTGAACATGATAAAATTGGTGTACATCTGATTGGTACACTTAACTTACCCATAAGTCACTAGTATATGGCACAAAGTGTCCCCAGGGCCTGTAAATTAAATGTCACCTGTGGGCTGAAGCACACATTGTGCCACCCACTGCATTGTCACAAACACCCAACCCCTTCCTTTGTACTCTGGCAGATCACTTTTTAAGTAACAGATTTGCCGGGTCAAAATAAATCCTTTTGACATGCCTAAACCCTTCCTTTTGAATGCTAATATGTCACCCCTAAGAAAAGGCCTTAGAACCCTTGAAAGCAGGTGCATGAAATTTAAAAGTAGAACATGTAACAGTTTGATGTTCCACATGTTCTTACAGTGACTAGCCCTTCAAAACTATTTTCACTCTTTCAGGGTTGTCTGCTCTATAGAAAAAAACTAGGACACAATATTAAATACTACTCCTAGGAATGACACTAGCAAAAAAAATATCATACAACTATTTTAATAGATATTAAAATCAAATTTAATGGTGAAGTCAGATCTTCTCTAGATATTACAGAAAAGTAACTTTTAGAAAGTTACCTTTGCTCTGCCGGAAGTCCCTGGAAGCTAAATCACCATTTTGATCTTCAACTTCTGCCAACCAGCAATTAGCATTTCAATAGATGCTGAGCCAGTAATTAGCATTTCAATGGGTGTGAATAAGGTGTGAACTTGGTCTCAGGATAGGGACCAAAGGCCTTAGGTGTGGGAAGGTTTTGTTGTGCTCTTGACAGGATGGCTTGAGGGCTGGCCCAAGGACTTCATTAACGTCAAAGAGGCCTACGCTGTCATATGACATTTGCGAAGCACTAGAAAAGGAGGGAAGTAGAATGCCAAATTAATTGGTGTGTGCACACTCTCCGTTTGCTGAAAGCTCAGCTTTGTTCTACTAGACTTCTGCCCCTGAGTTTGTTAGGACTACAAGGAGTACCTAAAACTGAATTTTCGTGTTAGATGTGGGAGGACACTAGGATTAACGTAGTACACTCCCTGCACACACACCCAGCCCTCAGAGCCCAAGTTTAGTGTGGCCAAAGACTTTGGCTATTTTGAAAATTCCCAAAGTGTGTAGAGTTAGCCCCAGAAACCTTTTCCCGTCTGTTGGGGTGTCTACAGGGGTCATTCCTAACCCCAAGCCTGTTCCAGGCATATATGAGGTATTTCCAGAAATCCCCTTCAGAACACTCCTCGACCTGTGGCAGATCAGAAGAGAACTGAACCTGTTGTCTGAGACATGTGAAGGGCCCTGAAGGAGTGGACCTTCTCGCTTCCTTGTACCCAGGACAAAGATGTGCACCACAAGGATCATAAGTGTGACAAGCTACAAGAGGCCTTTTCCTGTAACTGCCCAGCTGACCAGTGGCAACTGGACCTGTACTGGACTCTACTGTTGGCTTCTGCCTGCCACCCTGTGAGACTCTAAGTGCCTCCTCTGAGGTCCTGGGGAGCTTTAGAAATGTACTCCCGTGGTGGATTAGAACTGAAAGTACTAAAGTCAGACGGATCAACCTCGGCAGTGAACTGACCCACGCTCGATTGCGGTCAGCATCAATTGTGTCTAGGTCCTGTTCTAGTCTGACCATTGACTATCATTGGCACTTTATGCTTCTGTTCCGTGGCACCACTTCTACTCAAAACTTTCAAAATGTATAGCTCTGATTTCCCTTATTGGAGTTTTGTCATTTTGGGGTCATTATGTTAATTAAATTTTACTCCACTTTTATCATTTATTTTTAGATTTTTTATTGCTTTGCATGTCTACTTTATCACTGTTTTAGTATTGCATAAATAGTTTACACATTACCCTAAATTAAGCCTGTCTGGTATGTGCCATAGCTACCAGCGAGTTGAGCTCTGGTTTACTTAATGACTTTAGAGCTTCACCCTGACAAAGATTGTGATTATTGCTTCAGGTAGGTGCGTGCGACTGCCAGTAGGTAATATGTATCGGAATATCAACGCACAAAATATCATTAGGATATATACTATACGTACAAATGATATTTTGTTTGATATTCTGATCAGTATGTTTTTACATAGTTTGATATTTTCGTGCTTGATATTTTAATATTTTGACATACAACCATGAACGCGTGACGTCGTTATAGACTTTGTCAGTGGTGGAGTTATGAGATAACCTACCTAATAATACTCCCTCTTGACCTAATCTTCTTGTAGATCCTACAAAACATTTTTTGTAGCAGCTCCTTTTTTTGGGGGCTATTAGGACTACCTTACCACTCATTATGTGTTAAGTGGTAAAGCTACTGAGATATATGTGTACGGAATGTCTGATATGTGTCTGCATGAATGAAGAGTTTGTATGTGCAGTGTTCTTTCTCCCTGGGTTTTGTTTTCCTTTTTTTGTCATGAATCAAAAGAATATCTTTGTCTTATCGAATTGACATGAACAATGTGTAAAGTATAAGTGAAAACGTTCATTTATGAAAAATTGATTTATCTGTTCAAAATTGATTATATTTTTATACAGAAAAAATGAAAATATAAAAATACGAAAAATAAAAAAAATATTAAGAATACACTTTTGTGCTTTGTGTGCTAGTTTATATATAAATAACTGTTGTTTAGGTCAAGAGGGAGTATTATTAGGTAGATTGGCTTCATTTTCCCCTTTTCTCCCTGACCTATTGGAAAATTATCTCGTATAAAGGGGGTCCCAGTATTTTCTGCATTGGAGTTATGAGATAACAACAAGAAATACAGGCTTGTGTGTTGCTGGATGCCAAACATAGAGGACAAACCTCCCTTCCATTCCATTCGGAGCTTCTACAATCAAGAACTGCGGTCCCAGGGACAATGTATCTGCATTAATATCCACCAGGAATGTTAGTAGCCGGCAACGAGAGTACGAATGATGGAGTTTTTTTCACAGATCCCTGATTTCACCATTCATAATAGCTGGTGGCTGCACCACTGTCCCGCCTTCTCATTGAGGCATGGTGATAGAACTAGTCAGAGCTGTCTAGAATTAGTTATGTTAAGTGAGATGGGCAGATATGAGGGTGCAGACAGGTGTGAACTCTCCCCTGAAGAATAGTGGGGTCTGCTCTGCATAGTGTTGTGCAACGGCATCCTGCATATCCCGAGGATTGTGGGCTGGTGGCAAAAAAAAGAAAATTAATACATTAAATAAAATAAAACACACTTACCTTCCTGCAACAAGCGCGACATCCTCAATCGCCTTCTTTCCTTGAGGCAGGCTCCTAAGCCAATCCTGGCAGTTCTCTCATGCTCATGAGAGCAGCGCCCTGATGGGAGGGAGCGTCCTCTGTTGGCGCTCCAGAGGGCATAGGATGCCTGCACTTACTCTTAACCCACCTGTCTTAAGGGAGCTGTGTTCAGAGGTTTAAAGTGCGCATGTCTGGCTGGCCGTTGCAAGAGGAGACTAAAAAGCACAGAGGAGGAAAACCCAAGTTTGTGATGAATTGGAAAACGGCATTGATATGTACACCATCTGAGGTTATGAATTCTGAGGAAGATATGAACACTGACGCTAAACTTTGAGCGAAACATCAGAGACCTGACAATAAAAACTGAACTGCAGGTCAAAGGCAACGACACTTGGAGCTGCTTAATCAGCCTCTTACGGGCCATGGGGTACTTTCCGTCAGGCCCCTAGGCAGCATGGCTCCGGGACCTTAGATGCCACACTGAAGGAGACAGAACTGGAGTAGAAAGCATGGGTACTTAAGAGAGTTCACCACGTGGCCTTTGAGGAAGCAAACACCTTCTACCTTCTGGCGCCCCAATACACGATGAGCTAATGGGGGAGCAGATGGGCATGCAGCCATCCTTATGAGGGTTCACTAGCTGCACATCATCACCTCATTTCCATGACGATTACTATAAGGCTTCCTACTACTCCGTGGTAGAGGGCGCCAGTCCAGTCATCACTTATCGCCCTCTTTTGACTTTCCTCAGCCACTTTCTTATAAGTTGTTCCCACCCCACAAAGTTTCACTTCCTTCTTCCAACCTATCCTGTGTAGCTACTTCTCGTCCAACACAAGCCTGAGTTTCCCCTGCAATAGAAGAAGATTCATCGCCGTCTCTGAAGAGGTATGCCAACCATCTAGTCTCTGGATGTAGATGCTCATGTTCAAAACCCCAAACATGGACCCTATCAGAAGACTGGCAGAATAAAAAAAACGTGCAAGAGTGCGATAAAGAGATACAAACGAAAGACCTAAAAAAAGAAGTGGGGTGTCTGACCTAGTTTGGCATTAGGCAAGTGACATCAGTGCACACGACATCACAGCGCACGACATCACGGACAATGACATATGGCGCACACGACACCAGACATGGCATCACAGGAATTGACATCATAGAAAGTGACATCACAAGCCACTACTTTACAGGAAGTGGTATCACAAGAAGTGGCATCAGATCTAAAGTCCTCACAGATATGTTCAGCAGGTCTATCATGTGTACGTTTGAGCGCATTGTGAGGATAATAGCACAGTGAGCTATGGAAGATGATATGTGACTTATACACCTTGCAATCTCCCAGTTTTATGTAACACATCCTGTACATTAATTTACAAACATATAATTTATTGTACATGTAATATGGACGTGTTGATGTAAATCGCTCTGACACCCTGCATTGGAATGAGTAGGGCTATACAAGAAAAAATGGTGGTACTTAAATTATTTCAACGCCACCTCAGGGGAAGTAAGCTCTATTTAAATGCAATTTGCTTTGTGTAAATACTGGGAAAGACCAACACATCTGACATTCTTACAGTACATGCATATCTCCTGAACAGGGACTGAACAAAGTGAAAAGCTGTCTCTCTTAAGTATGTGTGAAGTGCTAACAAGGTGTGAGCCTTTGTTTCCCCATCTCTTCATTTGCATCAGGTGTGAGGCTCCTGACTGCTCACAGCCAGATACTGAATAAAAGGAGACCTGATGACCCCTCAAATTTGGCCTTTGTTATGGGCCCATCAGGAGTCTTAAATAAGAAAGCCCCATCCCTGCCGGCACGTTGTTGCTTTTTGCAGATGGAAAGTAGACAACGTGCAGGCACTGCTGAAAGTGTCCTGGTGTTTGGAAATTACACTGGGACGAGTTAAGCACATTAGTCAGTGGGGCCAAAATTCTTGGCAGGGTGGACAGCGTTCACTCTGTGAAAAAAGAGGGTGAACGCCGTCCAACTACGTGTACCCCCAACTCGTGCCCTGAAGAAAGGTATGTATGAGGTGGAATCAAGATTAGCCAACATTGAGATTCAGCAATCCCAGCATTTGGCACCTAAGGAAACTTTGGGGACTCCACAGATGTTTTTATAAAGATTAGGTACTGGCCTTAGCAGGGCTTAATTTGAGCCGGTGGTTTCTGGTGCTCAGCACCTGCACTTAATTATCAATGCCTGCACTTCTGACAGTCTGCCACAAGGTGACGCTGTCTGGCTAATTTAGAGCTGACCACAACAACAGTTAATTAATAATTCAAGCTACATTAAAAATGACTATTACCAGCCGCCCAAGCCATTCTTATAGCTTTGGGGGCCTGGAATACTCCAAATTGTCACAGTTGTAGGAGTGTGATGGTTGGCAGTTGTGTTGTTACTGTCATTGGCAACACTGGCAGGGGCAATGTGGGGTGCTAGCTGAAGTTGCCTCCTCACGGTAGCCCCGGCCTTTATTTTTTGTACCAATTAAGCACTGCAATCAGTAGATGTGTAGAGCGCTTCTTGCCACCCGTGAGGTCATCCAGGCGCCGTCGTGAGCATCTTTCTGCAGGCGGAGCGCGCGCCTCACCGCCGTCGGGGGCCACTGCACACCTTCGGCAGCCGTGACATGCTCGCCACTCACTCGCCACCTTTAATTGAGTGTGGCCGTGTGTTGGATCAGTGGTGCGAGTGTCAAGGCCGGATGGTAATTGGATTAGAGCCGTCCACGCACGCCCTTTCTCTACAGTCTCTTCTAATGAGCTCACCCACCCCGAATGCGGGAGACTTTTTATCCGACTCTCTCGCTCTCACCTTCAGATTGAAAAGTTGCTCTCCGAGGCGCCCATTGGCCGCCGGCCCAGAAAGTATTTTATTTTGCGCGTCCGTGTGTGTGATTGTGTGTGAAAATGTTTCCAGGATTGATTTAAATTTGATGGCTCGCACATTCAATCTCTGATGGCTCCCTAACTATGGATGCGCCGCTCTCTGGGAACGCTGCACTCTGAGCACGGAAATTAGTAGGCACCGAGCTGCGAGAGGACATTGTGCTCCGAGTCAGAGATGAGGATTAATTATAGCCTGACTCGGCGGCTCCTCAGCCAAATAGGACATCTTGACGGCCTCCGAGTTCTCGCTGAGTCATCAAAACAAGGCCCAAGCGCCCGGTGCAGCCTCTCCTCAGGAGCAGTGTCGTATCGAAACTTGAGGGGGGCCCGGGCCCCCTGCAGAGTACGTGGATGCCCCCCCCCCTCCGGACTCACGCAGGAGCTCCCAAGCCAGGGTACTGTGCCGAGCCGAGGGCCCCACACCCCCTCGCACTGCGGGGGCCTTAATTACGTCAGGGCCGCGGAGGGCTGTGGTCTCGAAACTACAGAATGGGGCACTGCTGCCTGCAGAAGAGGTATGCGGGATGAGTCCAGTCTGGCACCTTGCGGAAGCTTGGAATCCACTTGGCTCCATGTGACGGTTTTCGAGAGCTGCAGGGTCCCAATCCAACATGGCTGCCATCAGAGCTTGAAATGGAAAAATAGAACTGCAGTTACTCTGTACAAGAATATCTGCTTGTTTCTGAGAAGTACTTTCCAATTAAAAGTATTACCTCACTCTTGAGAAGTGCTGGTACTCTCCCTCTCATACTAAAAAAGTGCTGGTACTCCGTACCGGACAGTACCTGCCAATTTAAAGCACTGGCTGCCAAAAACATGCTTTTGCTGTCACATTGGGTATGCAGCACCATGGTATCCCGATATATAGAGCAACTGGTACTGTATTGGCAGGCATATGGGTCTTTAATTGGGGCCTCGGTGAAGCTGTTGGTTTGGTAGGTTTTGGAGTCCCCTAGGAAGAGGTTGTACTTGACAGGCTTCCAAGCACCTGACATTGGTTCTAGGTTTTGAAAACAACCGAATGCATGAAGTTGTGCTCTAAGGGCAAGAATTGTGCAGGGAAAGGGAAATTGTCTTCCAAGTGCAGGAATGGATGGGTTACATTATTTTCCAAGCGCAGTATTGGCCATAGATTTGAAAGGAAGGGACATCCTGGCCTTGGTTTTGGCCAAACACATAGTTTCCCTGGCACAGAAGTCTGAGCTTGCCCTTAACTTGGCATGCTAGGTCAATGGGTCAGACTAGGGTGCACAGTCCTGAAACCAGTAGTTAGCTGCCTGTATCCCTTCGAGGCTACCAAGGTGTGATAAATTAAGCTGTTGGAAGTGTCTTGAGATTCAAACAACACACCCCCTTGAATTGGCAATAGATTGTTATAGATGGAATTATAGGATGACATAGTGCCCAAGACATCATTCAGTGGCCTGTTATTTTGTTGTAGAGACCATGCCAGTTATGGTTCTTTGAACTCGGTCTTTTTACGCACTCTATTATAGCAGTTCTTAGCATTTTGACTTCTGTGGGCCCCTACTGAATCACTGTTATAAGCCAGGGACTGTAGCCTAAGCATTTTCCAAGCTGTGAACCTAAAAAAACAATGCACAAAAATACAAAAACAAGCATATATCACACAAATTATGAAATATTTTCTTTAATTCTAAACATAAAAATACAAATGTAAATTTTTATGGTGGTTGGAATTTTTTGTTTTATTTTCAAAATACAACGCAATATGCTGGATCCTAGGGCATTACTCTTTTTTTGCCCCCTATTTTTGTCGGTGCTCACTCATGCTTCAACTGAGACACCAATCACCCATACTAGTGTTTGATGAACTTGCGCTGCTTTCGCAAATCAGGCTTAGGATGCCTACTTAATTTTTTGCTTCCAATTTTTTATATTTTCCCATTAAAAGAGCATTTTAAAATGTTACATTTTATTTGTATGCAATTACCACTTCTTTGATTGTTCAATAAAAAGAAATTCAGAAAAAAAATGTTACATTTTGCTTTGTTGTGTATATACTTTAACCCCTTCCATGCTCATGACGGAACGGTTCCGTCATGAGCCACGGTTGAGCTGTGCTCATGACGGAACCGTTCCGTCATGAGCCCGCCCGCGCTCGAACCCTTCAGCACCGCGGCGGAATTCGCCCAGCGCTGAAGGGGTTAAGCTGCTAATATTAATTCATTTTCTGAAAAGTCGCGGACATCCTGAGTGGAACTCATGACCCCCAGCGGGCCACGGACCACAGGTTAAGAATTTTAGCTTTACTAGACCCTGTAGGCCTAATTACAATGGCAGTCGGACTGCCATCGTTTCGGGCAAGTGACCATCCGACAATGTCGGTGGTCCCACCTGCCCGATTAATATAGGACCTCCATGCAGCCGGTCCTAAAGTGCCTTTTTCAGCAGTGGCTTGTGCTGCGACGCAGAAAAATTGCCGCAGTACAAGCCGCTGTTGAAAAAGGCACTTTGTGCACATCCATGCACCGTTAACCAAGCACCATGTGGTGCCTGGCACACAGTGCATGGATGTGCATGGGGTACCACAGGTCCCAGGTGGGCCACTGTGGCCCACAGGGAACGAGGGCCGTACTTGGGCCCCCCAAAATCTTTGTCAGACAGCCGGTACTTGGCGGTCGGAGTGCAATGAACAGGCTGTCGGAAAGGGACATCCTAATCCCTACGGCAGTGCTTGCGCAGGTACCGACCTCATTGTAGTCAGTCTTTTCCCCTGACATCCAAGCTCCGACCGCCTGCATCCTAATACGATGGTCGGACCAATGGGCTGGATGTCGGTGGGACCCCCACCGACGGCCTGTCGGTGGCGGTCCCACCGACATCATAATTAGTCCTTGTATGTCTGTCATGGCCGTCGAGGGTCATCTGAGTTAATGGTTGACTGGGGCTCATTTTGTTGCTAAAGCGTTATTTCTTTCTAACATGTATGTCTTCGTAGAGACAATTTGCCTCTCCACTGCAGTACACCCAGACACATTTTTAAAAGAATTCAATTCTGAGTGCAATGAGGAAACTTTACTCACTGTGGCCGTAATTTTGGCAACATTCAGAATCAATGACCACTATTTTAAAACATCCTTGTCGGGTCTAGAAGCGGTCACTGATGCTGGAGTATAGGGTTTGCTTAAACCCCATTCATCAAAATAAAATTGTGAAAATGACTCTTAAAATACATGCACACCTCCTCATTAGTCCCTTTACATCAAATTAAAAAACACAGTTTGCTGGGTGCTAAAACCCTGACACTAAAAGGAGAAATGAAAAGCATTATTCTTCTACCCCAGACGTGAAAAAAACACATGAAAAATGAAATACAACATTCCAGTAAACAAAACAATTAAATTGCGAAAGTAGAAGTAGCTTGCAGCTGTAGGTTATTTCACAGATTGAACAGAAAAACAAAAACCTGTGCCAGCCAGGATGGTGTATGTGATGGGATTATAAACAAGCATTGGCAAAGGCTAATGGTGTTTCCTTGGCAACTGGTGCAATGGGTATTTTTTGTGGAACATAAGAGCTGCCTATATTCTCACAATAAAAAAATGTAACAATAAATTGATCATCACTTTTAACTTTAACAGAACAGTATTGTGCTTCCCAGCAGGCAGGTGTACTTAGAACAGGTCTATAAACCCTTTTTCTTTGTAAAGGACAACAAAGAAATCTATGATTCTTATTGACACAAAGAAAAGGTACTATTGACTTGGAATTACAGCAAACCGACGATTTAGTTTAAACATGCAATGAAGAGTAAACAACAAATACACCTAGAATTGGCCAGGGCAATAGGTCTGGGCTTGGCAATTGGAGCAATGGGTAATTTGTTTTTTACTTTTTGTTACAAGCCACAGAAAGGAAGAGAAAAAACACCTAAACATGGCTGCAGTATGCTTACTTTAAACATTTTAAATGTAAAAATGTTTGCTAATGTGGTCATTTTAGTAGTGGTGTTTAAAATATATATATATATATTGTGCCATGTATTTTATTATTATTATTATTATTATTATTATTATTATTATTATTATTATTATTATTATTATTATTATTATTAATATTATTATTAGAGAGAAAAATAAATTATCACCTAACCAGGCATCCACATCGCAGTTAACTTCAATGCTACTTAAACATTTAAAGATATAAAAAGGAAATAGAAAATAAATCACCTTTTATTTGGGCACCCAAAATAAATAGTCTTATTTAAAGTTCATAGAGAAAGTTACAAATATAAAAAACAGACTTTAAACTGGCTGTGTCACTGAAGATAAAGGAATTATTTTTAGGCAGATTTAAATAATATACACTGGTTTTGTGCAGTCACTCAAAGTGAAAAGCACCAATCAGTAAAGTCTGCTGACTCAATACTGTATGCTGCGTCAGGCGCAAGCAAAAAATGAATGACAAATTCAACAGACCAATGAATAAAGCCACCTGACCAAAAGTATATTTTAAAACTAATAGCCTTGTGAGACAGCTAAAACTGTCTCCAAGGCCAGAGTTTAAATAAAAATGGCTAAGAATGTAGAGAAAAAAAAGCAATATAAAGGAGTGGTTTACTAGTCGTGGCACTGAAATGCTCTTCTTTTCAGACAGATGCATTGCTCACATGTGATCATCCAAAAGCCAATCAAGCTTCCTAAAGAATCTTGGATTCCTTCTGCTCGTTAGTGCCGCTGCATGGGTGTACCGTAAAGGAGTGCCGCTTTTGGTTGGAAAAATAAATAAATAAATAAATAAATAAATAAATATATATATATGTGTATATATATATATATATATTACCTACTGGCGGTCGCCAGTAGGTAGTTATAGTTAGGACCACGTTTCCATAGGAAATCCGCAACATTCTATTTTGAATAACTTTGGCGCCGGTCGACGAATCCTCGCGAATTTTTCAAAATAGGTGGGGCGCTACGCTCCGCTCCTACCCTGAAAGTCTCGGGGGGATTCGTCAAGCGGGGGCTGAGATAAAAGGGGGGTCCCAAAACGCGTTTTTCCCATGCATTTTTCCATAGGACCTTTAGACAGGGCTACAGCCCGAACGGCTGAACAGAATTTAATGAAATTTGGCAGAGAGGTAGTCCTCAGGTCAAGGAAGTGCCTTTTGTAGGTTTGGTGTAAATCTGTTCAGTAGAATCTGAGAAAATAGCCTTTAAATCAATATATATATCTGTGGCAGCTTACCGTGCGCTTACGGTGCGCTTACCGTACGCGTACGGTGGCGTGCGCGATTCTGATTGGCTGTTAGATCTTAGTAAACATTCGAATCGGTCGAAACCAGGAAGCGGCGGCCGCCATTTTCTCTCTCGCTTCCTGAGTTGGGCAGCCAAAACGAAACCCAAAAATGTGTAAAGAGGCAGTTTCATGAGATCCTAACCACCCAGCATTGATACAGGGGTCCCCAAACAACCCCCAAGCCCAAAAAAAAAAAAAAAAATTTTTTCGGAAAATCGGCGATTACGCTTACCGAACGCGTACGGTAAAAAATTTTTTTTAAAAAAAATATCCAAATTCTCCCCACCCCGTGTGCAAATGGCGCCCGCAGGGCACCATTTGTGCATTGCTTATTTCAGCCACGAAGTTAACAAAGAATACATTTCACAAAGATGCGCAAAATATGTCCCCCATGTGCGCACGGTGCGCGAAGCGCATCGTGCGTACATGGCCCATCCGGCTTAACGTGGGCACGCGGTGCGCGCAGCGTGACCACTGTGCGTGCACGGCACTAACTGCGTAAAGTGGGCGTGCGGTGTGCAAAGCGCACCGCGTGCTCACTGTGCGCGCACGGTGCGCGAAGCGCACCGTGCGCGCACGGAACGAACTGCGTTAACTGGGCGCGCACGCCACGAATGGCGTAAAGTAACAGCATTTAAAAAACCTTGCAAATTCACTGAAAAACCATAGGTTTCACACATGTTATAGTTAGCTGGACATTTTACTGATAAAAAACCAATGAAATTCCCCCGTTATAGTTACTGCAGGCAACTATAACTCACGCGACCGCAATCTTCTGCTGATGACATATGTGTCTTTATGAAAAAAAAATATTTGTAATATATGTAAAGCTAAAATTTAATGGAAGAAGACATGGGCAAATAAGTGTCTAAATACAGTATTAGCATCAGCAGAGGATTGCGGTCGCGTGAGTTATAGTTGCCTGCAGTAACTATAACGGGGGAATTTCATTGGTTTTTTATCAGTAAAATGTCCAGCTAACTATAACGTGTGAAACCTATGGTTTTTTCTGTGAATTTGCAAGGTTTTTTAAATGCTAATTCCTAACTATAACGTGTGTGAAACCTATGGTTTTTTCAGTGAATTTGTACGGTTTTTTAAATGCTAAGTTACTTTACGCCATTTGTGGCGTGCGCGCCCACTTAACGCAGTTCGTTCCGTGCGCGCACGGTGCGCTTCGCGCACCGTGCGCGCACAATGAGCACGCGGTGCGCTTCGCACACCGCGTGTCCACGTTACGCTAGATGGGCCCTGAACGCACGATGCGCTTCGCGCACCGTGCGCACATGGAGGAAACATATGATGAGCATCGTTGTGACAGGTAAAATATATGTTTTGTAATGTATTTATAAGCCATGCACAACTGGTGCCATTCGGGCACCAGTTGCACACGGGGTGGGGAGAATGTGGATATTTTTTTTATTTTTTTTATATTGGCTACCGTACGCGTACGGTAAGCGTAATTGGCGAAATTTCCGAAAAAATTAAAATTCCTTTTTTTCACTTGGGGGATCGTTGGGGACTCCCTCGACATGGCTAGGTGCTTGGGAGCTGTCTAAACAGCCCCTTTACATGTTTTTTCACTTTGTTTTTCAACCCCCTGTCAGAGTGCGAGAGAGAAAATGGCGGCCGCCGCTTCCTGGTTTAGACCGATTCGAATGTTTACTAAGATCTAACGGCCAATCAGAATCGCGCTCGCGCACGTCACCGTACGCGTACGGTAAGCGCACCGTAAGCGCACCGTAAGCTGGCTCAGATATATATATTGATTTAAAGGCTATTTTCTCAGAATCTACTGAACAGATTTACACCAAACCTACAAAAGGCACTTCCTTGACCTGGGGACTACCTCTCTGCCAAATTTCATTACATTCTGTTCAGCCGTTCGGGCTGTAGCCCTGTCTAAAGGTCCTATGGAAAAATGCATGGGAAAAACGCGTTTTGGGACCCCCCTTTTATCTCAGCCCCCGCTTGACGAATCCCCCCGAGACTTTCAGGGTAGGAGCGGAGCGTAGCGCCCCACCTATTTTGAAAAATTCGCGAGGATTCGTCGACCGGCGCCAAAGTTATTCAAAATAGAATGTTGCGGATTTCCTATGGAAACGTGGTCCTAACTATAACTACCTACTGGCGACCGCCAGTAGGTAATATATATATATATATATATATATTCACTTAAAAAACCATAGGTTTCACACATGTTATAGTTAGCTGGACATTTCCCTCGTAAAAAACCAATGAAATTTCCCCGTTATAGTTAGTGCAGGCAACTATAACTCACGAGACCGCAATCCTCTGCTGATGACGTCAGATATTACATCACTGTATTTAGACACCTATTTACCCATGTCTTCTTCCATTAATCTTTAGCTATACATATATTACAAATATTTATTTTTCAGAAAGACACATATGTAATCAGTGATGTAATATCTGACGTCATCAGCAGAGGATTGCGGTCGCGTGAGTTATAGTTGCCTGCACTAACTATAACGGGGGAATTTCATTGGTTTTTTATGATGGAAATGTCCAGCTAACTATAACATGTGTGAAACCTATGGTTTTTTAAGTGAATTTGCAAGGTTTTTTAAATGCTAACTCCTAACTATAACGTGTGTGAAACCTATGGTTTTTTAAGTGAATTTGTACGGTTTTTTAAATGCTAAGTTATGTATTTATTAATATTTTTTTTTTCAGGTTTTTCACCGTGCGCGCACCGTGCGCGCGCTGTGGGCACTCGGTGCGACCGCCAGTAGATAATATATATATATATATATATATATATATATATATATATATATATATATATATATATATATATATATATATGTATATATTTTTATTTTATTTTTTTTCAACCAAAAGCGGCACTCCTTTACGGTCCACCCATGCAGCGGCACTAACGAGCAGAAGGAATCCAAGATTCTTTAGGAAGCTTGATTGGCTTTTGGATGATCACATGTGAGCAATGCATCTGTCTGAAAAGAAGAGCATTTCAGTGCCACGACTAGTAAACCACTCCTTTACATTGCTGGAAGAGATAGCCAGAATTAATGAAGAAATAGGCGCTATGGAACAAACGGAAGAAAAATCTCAATTACGCCAAGAAATGACATTTAGACTTAAAAAAGAAGAAGAGAAAATTAAGAAACGAAAAACGTATACATTTTTCCGTGATAAAACGGATTATGAGGTGGGCCAAATTTTCACCTTTTCAAAGAAATACGAAGCCCTAAGAGCTAATAAATACAAAAAAAATAGGAGCAACCAAATCTGGTACTAAAGTAATGAATGAAAGATCTTCTGGTACTTCATCAGATCTAAATTCAGTTCCGGATAGTGACTCAGACAGGGATCAGCAACCAACCAGGGCAGACAAAAACGCACGCTTAATGAGGAATTGGGTTTTTTATGCGAGGACAGGCGACAAAGCCTTCGCCCTCGCATACCAAAAAGCAATTATGGCCCAACAAAAACAGCAAGCGAAAACAACGACGTAAGGCAAATCGAGTCAGGAACAACTCGAAAAAACGAGGCGGATGGAGGAGAGGCAAATGAATGAAATAAATGAAATGAGAACCATCAATAAAACAATTGTCAATCTATCTGAGGTGGAATCAAGTGACAATGAAAAAAGAATATGAAGTTTGGGACTCACGTATTGCCCAGCAAACAGTTTCAACTATGTAAGAACAAGACTGGATATTTTCAAAAGTACCCGAAAATTAAAACTTAAAAAGTACCATTTGCTGAACAAAAAACATGTCCCATCAATGGACGGGGGAACAGACATATTAGTATCTACTCAATCAGAGCTATCTTTTCTGAATGAAATGCAGGAATTATGGGACCCTGAACAAGAAACAAACAGTCAAGACAATGAATTGTCTGCCCCTGCTCAAAACTCAACTGGTGGCCTATCTGGACATGGCAAAAATACGCAGATTCCACGTCCTTTGACACATTTTAAACCAAAGGCAACTTTCAATCCTGTGATGATACGTGACTCGATTGATTTATTTCACGATCAAGTAACAAATCAACTGAAAGATCTGAATGTCAAAACACACAGAGGGAAATTCAAGTATAATAAGGAACAATACGATTACAATACCCTAATGTTGAAACTTAAAGAGAACAATAAAATTGTCATTCGTGCCTCTGACAAAGGTGGAAACATTGTGCTAATGGCCAAAGATAAATACTCTAAAGAAGCCTACAAACAATTGAATGATAGATCATGCTACACCAAATATAGTGGATCTGAATTGAAAGCAATGTATGCAATCTTTTATAATATACTATCGACATGGAAATCAAACAGTCTTATTTCAGGACAAGAATATAAATTCCTAAAGAACAATCATCCAGTGGTATCCACAATTTATTTTTTGCCCAAGCTTCACAAAGACTCTGAAAACCCGCCAGGCAGTCCTATAATTTCTGCAAGGAATGGATGTCTTGAACATACATCACAATATATAGACTTCTTTTTACAGAATCTGGTCAAGGCCCTACCATCGTATGTAAGTGATACTAGTGACTTCTTGAGAAAAATTAAAGACTTTAAATGAAAAAATGGCTACCACTTTATCGCACTTGACGTCAGTTCACTATATACAAGCTTTCAACACGCTGATGGTTGAAGAGCACTTGATTTTTTTCTTGGACAAACCATTGGGTACTACAAGTGAACACAAGAAAATGCTTCTAGAAATGACTGAATTTTGTCTTAAACACAACGTATTCATGTTTAACAATTTACTCTATAGACAAGTAAGGGGTGTTGCGATGGGGGCCAGCTTCTCTCCCAGCTATGCATGTTTACACATGGGCTGGTGGGAGGAGCTGGTCCTCATGACAGAACACCACGAGAAAGTAAAATCTCATGTCAAATTATGGCTGCGCTTTATCGATGATTTGTTTGTTATATGGGATGGCAGCATGGATGAGGCTCAGGAATTTGTATGAGCTATCAATGTAAGTGACTTGAATTTACACTTCACTGCAGTTATCAATAGTTCCAAAGTGAGTTTTCTGGATACAGAGATAAATGTAGAGGACAACAAAATAATTACTAAATTATTTAGCAAAAAAACTGCTGGAAACTCTACATTACACGCAAGTAGCTCCCATGTGAAACACCTAATAACTAGTATCCCCTATGATGAAATGCTTCGGCTGAGGCGTATTCACAGTATGGAAGGTGACCTTATACAAGCCCAGATTGAAAGCAAACTGAGGTTTAGAGAAAGGGGATACTCAGAACAGACCATTGATAATGCGATTAATAAATCTATGCGCAGAAGCAGACATGAGTTGCTCTTGGAGAAAAAGTTTAGAACTGAAACCAATCATGATAGAGCATTAATACAGACTGATGAAACAGAAAAGGAATTTAGAATCATAATACAACACAGCCAACAACGCAGAAAGATTGAATCTATAATATTTCGCAGCTGGCCCATGGTTCTCAGTGACCCAGTAATTGGTTCTAAGTTACCTAAAAGACCATCTATAACCTACAGTAGGAGTCACTCTATGAGAGATGACTTAGTTAAAACAAGTCCTGAAGTTATAGAATCTACTAATTGGCTACAAACCCACACTGGTTTTTTCAAATGCAAAACATGTAAGGCATGCCTACAGGGAGAGAATAAAACATTTGACACTACTCCCTTCAGTGAGAAGAAACATACAATATCTAAATTACTTACATGTAAAACAGAATTTGCAATATATGTATTATCATGCCCATGCAACCTACTTTATGTAGGAAGCACTAAGCTTCAAGTACACAAACAGATTTTACAGCACTTAAGGGCAACAAACAACCAAGATAATACATATCCGGTGGCTCGTCATTTTAAAGCCAAACATGAATCAAAGAGTAGAGAGCTCAGGTATTTTGTCATTGATTCAATTCCAGCAAGTAGAAGAGGTGGCAATAGGGAACATAGGTTACGCCAGTTGGAAACCAGATATATCTTGGATCTCAATACAAAACATCCATCAGGTCTAAATGTGACAGAAGATCTTTTTACATGTCTATAGATTACCTAGAAATTGTCGACTTGTTTATTATGTAAAATTTGCAGATTTTATAATACCTTAAATTTAATATTCTATGAGATTTTATTGATTGTGAATTTTAGGTGTATTTATGGATTATTTATTGACATTTTAGTGGTTCTTTTATACATATCTATTTATTACATATATGAATATTAAAGCAGATTTTTATCTATTTTGGATTGCATTTATGTTGCTTATATGATATTTATTACCTATGTATTTATTTATTTATGTGTACAGGGACTAGGGAGTGTTGTTGTGATCTATATTTACATTTTACATTCTATTTCATCAAATTATGCTCATAAATATATTAACTATTGTAAATGATCCACAATGAAAAAGACAATGAGAAAGTATAAGAAAACATTATAGATTCTGGTATTTAAACTGTTATTAGGTTAAAAACAAATTGTGAATGAATGAATGAATGAATGAATGAATGAAAGGCAATTTGTAATGCGCAAAAACAATAACCCTCAGGTATCAAGGCGCCTAACAAAAGATCAGAAAATGATCGAAAGAAGGAGACAGGAAACCCTACATGTAGGCTTGCCGAAAGAGAAGAGTTTTTAGCGCAGAGCGAAAGTGCTGTAGGGACGGGAGAGATCTAAGGTCTAGAGGGAGGTCATTCCACCACTTGGGGGCAAGAATGGAAAATGCTCTGCCACCCCATTTAGCTTTTCGCACACGGGGAGCAGTCAGACGCAATTTCCCAGAGGAGCGCAAGTTCCTACCAGGAGTATAGTGGGAAATGATGGACCCAATTCCTGTGTCACTATTTTTTGCAATGGCTCTGTAGGTCATGCATAAAACCTTGAACCGGATTCGGTATTCTACCGGCAGCCAATGCAGCGTTTTCCTGGCTGCAGTGGCCGAGGAGCGTCTGGGGGTGTCCAGAACAAATCTGGCTATGGCATTTTGGACTACTTGTAGGCGCTGCAGCTGGCCTTTGTTAAGCCCAGCATACAGCGCATTACAGTAGTCCAAGCGCGATCCGATGAGTGCAACTGCAATTTGTTTTCTTGCCTGCAGGGAGAGATAGCTCCTGATCCTTCGTATGGTATGAATCAGACCCCAGCAGGTGGAAACAGTTCTGCTCACCTGACTGCCTAGATCGAGGGCAGGATCTATCAGCACACCGAGGTTCTTGGCAGATGTTGTAGGGGAAGGGCATGTCCCTAGTGAGTCAGGCCACCAATTGGCTGACCAGATGTTTTCTTTCCCCCCGAACACCATCACCTCCGTCTTCTCCCCATTCAGTTTTAGAGAGTTCTGAATCATCCAATGACCAACCGCCTCCATACAAGATCTAAACCTGGAGGCGATTAGTTCATCTGAATGGGGAAGAGAGACGAGGATTTGGGTGTCGTCTGCATAAGAGACTACCTCCATCCCGAAAGATCTTATTAGTTTGGCCAGCGGGGTCACATAGATATTAAAAAGGGTTGGGCTAAGTGCTGACCCTTGAGGGACCCCACATAGCACAGATCGGGATGGAGATAGGAACTCCCCCAGCTTGACTCTTTGTTCCCTCCCTGTGAGGAAGGAGGACAAAAGATCCAGAGCTGCGTTCTTCACCCCCACCTCCCTCAGTCGAGATGTAAGGACTGAGGGGGAGAGGGTATCGAAAGCCGCAGTTAGATCCAGCAGGACCAGGAGAGAGGTCTGGCCCTCATCTACTGTCGTGCGGATTTTATCGAGCACGATGGTGAGGGCTGATTCGGTGCTGAATTCTCTCCTAAATCCATGCTGGGAAGGATCTAGGCATTCCGAGCCTTCCACAAAAACAGCGAGATGCCTGTTAAGATGAGTCTCAAGCATCTTCGCTGGGGCAGGGAGCAGAGAGATAGGCCGGTAGTTTTTTAAGACACCCGGGTCCAAGGAGGCCTTTTTCAACAAGGGTTTTACTACCGCCTTCTTCCATTCTGTAGGGAAGATGCCATCTCTAATGGCTAGATTCATTACCTCTAGCAGTGGAGGTAAGAGGGTATCCCTACACTGCTTGATGACTTTCAGTGGGCAGGTATCCAGAGGGGAACCAGACTTAGTCTTAGTTAGCAATAGTTCAAGATCTTGTAGGACCAACAGAGGAAAAGAGTCCAGGGTGCTAGGGGGGGAGGTTTCTGTGATGGTCAGACTCATCTCTACCCCAGATGTGAATGCACTAAGACCAGCTCTTTGTGTCTCGAGGGCCAGATGAATATCTTGGATTTTAGTATGAAAGAAGGAGGCAATCTTGTCGCATAGATCCTGCGAAGGAATAACAGGATCAGGGGCTTGCAGTTTGACCAAGGAGTCAACAATTTTAAAGAGCTCCTTCGAGGAGGAGAGCGAGGTGGTAACAGTAACAAAGTAATCTTGTTTAGCTTGCAAGATTGCAAGCTTGTATTTTTTGACAAGGAGTTTATGGGCTTCCTTGTTCTTAAGGTCCCAACTGGTATGCCAAAGCCTCTCCTTTCTCCTCACCTCCTGCCTAAGGAGCCTGAGGGAGTCAGAGAACCAGGGGGCAGATGGACTCTTTCTGGCTCGGCGCCGAGATTGTACTGGGGCCAATTTATCCAAGGCCGCAGTGGTGACCTTTTCGAAACGGGCGACTGCGGTCTGTACATTATCTAGGTCAGTGATGGTAAGACTAGCGGCCCAGGGCTTAAGAGAAGCGCTGTTAATATTCCTAAAGTTTCTTGCAGTTTCCATTAGGTGGTTCCCTTTTTTACCGGAGTCCATCCTATGATATTGCAGAAGAAAAGGGACCGCCAGGTGATCGGACCAAGATAGATGAATCGGGTCCTTAGTAGTCAGGCGAGGGTCATTGGAAAAGATACCATCCAAAGTGTGTCCTGCCCGATGTGTGGCTCCGGAGACACGTTGCGTGACCCCACAAGATTCAAGTGCCTCAGTGAGACAGGAGGTATCAAAAAGGTCAAGCCGTTCTAGATGGTAATTAAAATCACCCATGATAGAAAAGTTGTCTCGACCAAAATAGGGTTCAAGGGACTGAAGGAAATTATGCGTAAAGTGGGTCCTCGAACCTGGGGGTCGATACACTAAAATACCATTGAAAAAGGGGCGTTGCGCTTCCTTTATTGAAAAATAAAGTGCTTGAAAACTCTCAGGGAAATCGAGTATGGGGACGATGTGACAATGTAGGTGATCTTTATAAAGATTAGAACAGGCATTGAGTGAGAACCACCACAACCACCATTACTACCATTTATGTAAAAAAAGAAAAAAAGTTACTGGGGCTCCAGTAACTGATTTATAAACAATCATTAGATGCTAATGGCATGGTTCATTTATGTAACCTTTTAGGAATTTTGGTACCAAACAAGAGTATATAATCAAGAATTGGTCCAATGATAATTATTTGTATTTTACCACAGCATGTTTTGCACATTTCTTGCACCTGCACTTGAAAAGTTCACTTTGTTATAATAGGGTTTAGCGTAACTATATCTATATAAGCATGGTTTTTGTCCTTTTAACTGATTTAATTTTATGACATGATTGTCTTTTA
The DNA here is from genome assembly GCF_964204655.1 of Triturus cristatus. NCBI lineage: Eukaryota > Metazoa > Chordata > Amphibia > Caudata > Salamandridae > Triturus > Triturus cristatus. The sequence goes on along the minus strand of NC_140595.1, from coordinate 93,320,164 downwards.
ATATCGATTTTAAGGACTTGATGAACATATAGCTTTATTTGCATTACCATCTAAGCAAGACTCGTGATGTTTTAGCTTTGAGTCTGTTTTTTATGTTAATCATGCTTGAATTACATGTGCCAATCGTTACGCTTTTAAAATTGCACAGTATAAGCCAATGGTAGATACCTGACTGTGTCATGTGATCAAGGCCCCCGGACGGGCTGAAACGCGTCATGGCGGCATTCTGCACGATTAATAAATAAATTTGCACTAAATTGGGGTCCGTATCCGTTTTCTGCAAGGAGACAGAACTTATAAATGGAGTCCCTGGGATATATATAAATATATATATATATATATATATATATATATATATATATATATATATATATATATATATATATATATATGTGTGTATATATATATATTCACTTAAAAAACCATAGGTTTCACACATGTTATAGTTAGGTGGATATTTCACTCGTAAAAAACCAATGAAATTCCCCCGTTATAGTTAGTTCAGATAACTATAACTCGCGCGCCCGCAATGCACTGCGATGACGTCACATATTACATCACTCATGACATGGTCAGTGACATCACTCATGACATCACTGATGACATCATCCTTGTGATAGAGTGGCGGTCGCGCGAGTTATAGTTATCTGAACTAACTATAACGGGGAAATTTCATTGGTTTTTTACGAGTGAAATATCCACCTAACTATAACATGTGTGAAACCTATGGTTTTTTAAGTGAATTTGCAAGGTTTTTTAAATGCTAATTCCTAACTATATCGTGTATGAAACCTATGGTTTTTTCAGTGAATTTGTACGGTTTTTTAAATGCTACGTTATGTATGTATTATTATTTTTTTTATATATTTATTTTACAATAAACTACGTATTAAATTTTTTTTTTTTTTTTTTTTTTTTGGTTTTTCACCGTGCGCGCACCCCCGCGATTTAAAAAAAAAAAAAAGTAATTTTTTTTTCTGCCTTCGGGGTCCTTCAGGGACCCCCTGACAAAGGCTAGGGTGTCAGGAACTCTCTACCCTGCCCCCTTTTCACGTTCGCCACCTTCCTTTTTCACTCTCGCACTGAAAACAAACAAAATGGCGGCCGACACTTCCTGATTTCGACCGATTCGAACGTTGACTAACATGTAACCACCAATCAGAATTACGCTCGCGCACGTCAGGGTGCTCGCACGGTGCGCGCAGGGTGCGCGCCCCGTACGCGCTTATTGATATTTATATGCTTTTAAATGCTATTTTCTCAGGAACTACTGAACAGATTGACACCAGACCTGCAAAAGGCACTTTCCTGACCTGAGGACTACCTCTCTGCCAAATTTCAAGTAATTCTGTTCAGCCGTTCGGGCTGTACCTTCGACTAAAGGTCCTATGGGAAAATGCATGGGGAAAACACGTTTTGGGACCCCCCTTTTTTCTCGGCCCCCACTTGACGAATCGCCCCGAGACTTTCAGGGTAGGAGCTGAGCGGAGCGCCCCATTAGTTTTGAAAATTTCGCGAGGATTCGTCAACCGGCGCCAAAGTTATTCAAAATAGAATTTTCAGATTTCCTATGGAAACACGGTCCTAACTATAACTATCTACTGGCAACCGCCAGTAGATAAAATATATATATATATATATATATATATTAGGTTTATGATACGTTGTAAGGAGGATATACAGAGAATGTGATGGAGAGAAAATGTCTATATAGATCTCACACTGTGAATGATAGTCCACAAGGACTAATTTGTATATATGTGGTTTTATCTCTTTGTTTAATTTTGGTCCTCCTTGGGTGGTTTGGTATGAGTCTTTTTCACCACAGTTTGTTTTGAATATGAATATTTTAGGTAATATTTTAGGATGATATATATTTATATATTTATTGAATATAAGATCAGTTTTTAGGAATGATTTTAGAAATTGGTAATAGAAAGCATATTATATGCTTCTGCTAAGTGATGCACAGTTTCTGTTGGATCTCCCTTGAATAGTTCAGTATAAACATTAGTATTTATCATCCAGATCCTTTATTGCACTTTATATTTATTCATGCGACTTTGCACTCTGTTCAGATCCGGGTTATGGATTACTATTATGCCTTAATCGGATCTGAATGGAATTTTGCAATCTTCCTAGGTCATCAACTAGTTTTCTTTGAATGTATTATGTATTAAATTAATCGGGTTAATTGCACTTTAAATTGTTGAGGTGAGGGCACTTGTATTTGTTATAATAATTGGTCTTGGGCATATTACGAAGCAAATTTCATGCATTTACGCAAATATTATGTTCCAGTAATACCTATGAGTTATTTTACATGATGCAAAAACAATTATTAGAATAACGCATTGACATTATGTGGCTATTGTGTTGGGCGGGGTATTTAACTGTAACGACGAAGTACATGTATTTTTTCTATGTCCATTAAGTGATGCACTAGCACTGGCACTTTAAAAAGAGCGGTCATCAGCCAAAGTGTTGTCATGTGATCAAGGGCGGGATCGCCCGAAACGCGTAATGGCGGACAATGGCTAAATAAATAATTGCACGAACAAGATTGGGTCTGCGCTCGTTTGTTTTCCAACCGAGGGAAGAGTGAAGGCGAGTGGTGGTGATATATATATATATATATATATATATATATATATATATATATATATATATATACAACAGTTTCAAATAATGACGCTCACTCGGGAGTCCATTGCAACCATAGAGGTTTAATAAAGTGAACCGCATGTAGACTCATGAAGTATTTTATCTCATGATCTTTCAGGTGTCCCTTTGTTTTAGCATCGTATCCTTACATTATAACTGTTGAATATCTGACACACGTCTATGGGTGTAGGCATGTGGAAATCAATATGTCTCTATGATATACTCAGGTGGTTGCGCTAAGCATATACAACAGCGATATTTTGCACAAATGAAAGAATATTTATTTATTTATTCTTGATATATCTGTTTGCTATTTGCACTTACATTGATTTTAAATAATTTATATTTATTTATCTGATGTATTTACCAATATAGGTTTTAAAATTATTTATAATTCTAATTACCGTGCGTTTACCACTTTTAAATGCGTTGTTTTGCACAGTTATATCAGTCAAGTCTGTTGTCTATATCCATCTGTAGGCAGTCACATGATCAATCGAATGTTTGCACAGTCACTTTATAAGTCAACTCTTTACTGGTTCATGTTGTCATGTGATCAAGGCTCGGAGGAGCCGAAACGTTATGGCGGCAGAAAGGCACAAAATAAAATAACCAGCACTCAACTTTGGTCCGTGTCCGTCTATGCTGTGACGGTGTGGAGTGGCATTCGCAGCAAGCTTACGGATCTACTCATATTCTTGGTCGAGTTGTTTCGTACGACCAATACACGGGACCCTCTCCTCTTTGGACAACGCCGCATACGGAACTACATCCTGGTTTACTTGGATTTCTACGTCTCCGGAAGGAGTTTGGCGTTTGACCCCCCTGAACCTGAACGTGAACACGCTGTACGAAGAACGGGAGGCTTCGGCGGATAACGAGTCGGAGGACGCGCAATACCGCGAGGAGGAACCCAGGCTTCGAGGCGCTACAAATTTCAAGGTATTCAGGGGTGGAGAGTTATAGTGCATAAGGCGCGCAGTTTGTTATTATAGCCAACTGTTTGAGGCGCCTTGTTAATCCACGGAATAGTGCCAATAGCAATGTCGGCCGACAACATGAAAGAGCGGGAGGCTGCAGCAGCAATGATGTTTACAGACAGCCTACCATTAGCCACCAACATACGGGGGAGACTCAATACCAATGACAGTACCAATAACAGTACACTTAAAGAAAAGTTTAAAATGTTAGAAAAAAAGCTAAAAAACGAGCAGAGCAAATGGTGGGAATCTAAGTCCCTACAAGCCTACATTGACGTCAACAGGATCCCAAGAGGGCTGCGAATATTAACGGCCCCAAGCTATGAAAACCCCAATCCGGACCTCATGAAAGAATGGGCGGAGAGCAACCTGGAATCGTCTAGACGCCTTACTTTAATTCTTATAAAATATGCGGATATAGACAGAGCCAAATTGCTAAAAGAAATTGCTACGATACATGAAGAGTTGGAAACAATTGGTGAAGCAGAGGAAAAAATCAAACTCACCAATGAGATGAATGCCAGACTCAAGAAAGAAGAGTCTGTGATCAGGGAAAGAAAAGCGTTCAAGTTTCAGCGAGACCGCAACGACTACGAACTTGGCCAAATATTTACTTTTTCCAAAAAATATGATGCTCTGCGTGGTCCTACGTCCAAGACATATTCCAAACACAAGGCGCCAAGAAACAAAGATAAAGCAGATTCAACTATATCGGATATCAGTTCAGCAGGAGAGAACGACTCTGATTCTGAACTTCTTGGTGCGGATATGCAAAGTGGATTAGTGAAACCCTCCCCAGGTGAAGAAATTGGTGTTTTATGCCACGAGAGGATGCAATCGCTAAGACCCAGGCCACAAAAGAATTACAACGAAAGCATATCAACTACAAACGCAGGCAGAGGAACAACGCGAGGAAGAGGGGCATCCTATCCCAACAGAAAGAGGGGCAGGGGCCAATGGCAGACCAACAAGCAATAACGTATTCTGATTCCAATCGATCTATAGTCAACCTGACTCCAATGAACCTCACACAAAAAGAACAAGATATACTTAAATTAGGTCTTTCCTTTGCTCCTCAAACCAACTTTAACTATGCTTCAACCAGAATAGACATCTACAAAGCGGTCAGAAAGTTAAAACTCCGCAAATTCCACCTTCTTAACAACTTCAAAAAAACGCCAGCCCCCATCTCAAAGGATACGGACATAAGCGAGGCTTCAAACCCAGGATTTTCTCAAGATATTCTGGAACTCTGGGAAACTGAAGGAGCAGGTTATTCTGACACCCCGAGTCAAGCAGCAACATCAATACTTCCCATTAAACAAATAGCACCTAAAACCTCTTTCAAAGCGCCATCAACCTTCAGTCCTGTGATGCCACATGATGCAATAGACATTTTCCACGAGAATGTTATTGTTCAATTAAAAAATCTCCAGAGACGCATCATCAAAAACAAATGTCATTACAACAGAACCACTTATCAGTATGAAGCGTTGGTGACCAAACTCAGCAAAGAGAAAAACATCATAATACGAGGAAGTGACAAAGGGGGCAACATTGTCCTGCTAACCAGAGCTGATTATGACAAGGAGGCCTACTACCAGCTCAATGACAGACAATGTTATGAACGTATCAATGTTATAACTTTGAAAACAACACAACAAGATTTCTACCACAAACTGACCAGATGGAGAAATAAACAATTGATTTCGGAGGACGAATTGAAATTTCTTAAGAATAAAAATCCAGTTACTCCATTGATCTACTTTATACCGAAAGTCCACAAAGATGAAAAGAAACCCCCCGGCAGACCCATCATTTCTGCAAGAGGGGGGCTGTTGGAAAAGGCTTCACAGTATATAGATTATTTTCTACAAAGTCACGTAAAAAACCTTGAATCGTATATACAGGACACAGGTGACTTTTTGCTCAAAATACAACAGATCACATGGAAGAATGACGATTGGATGTTGGCACTGGATGTGACTGCACTCTATACCAGTATTGTACATACGGATGGCATAGCGGCAGTGAAATATTACCTCACACGTAGACCTGAACAATATCAAGAACACAACTCTATGCTGTTGCAGATGCTGGAATTTTGTTTATGCAATAACATATTCATGTACAACAATCTTCTGTACCGCCAACTGCAGGGTGTTGCCATGGGGGCCAGTTTCTCTCCAAGCTACGCCTGTTTACACATGGGGGCTTGGGAGGAACTGGTCCTCAAGGTCCAGCACAGGTCAATTTTCAGTACCAATGTTATAGCCTGGTACAGGTATATTGATGATTTGTTCGTGGTTTGGAGGGGTAGCAAAGAACAGGCAGAGAATTTTATTGCTATGATTAATGTAAATCAATTTAATCTAAAATTCACTGCCAACTTGAGTCAATCTAGCATAGCTTTTTTGGACACTGAGGTATTCATTTCCAACAACACAATCCAAACTAGGCTATACAGAAAACACACTGCTGGTAATACCATCCTTCACGCAGGGAGTGCACACCCCAATCATCTTATTCACAGTATCCCATACGGTGAGATGCTCAGATTAAGGAGAATATGTAGCAGCCAATCTGACCTAGAGCTTGCACAACAAGCAAGTAAAATCCGATTTTTGGAGAGGGGCTACAGTGCACGAATCATTAATGGTGCCATAATGAAAAGTATGCAAGTAGACAGACAAAAACTCCTTGATACTTATAGAACCTCTGATTCTACGGTACCCATCATAACAAATACTTTGCTACCACCTACAGCCAGTCCATTCAGGATTATCACGGGGTACAACAGACAACACTTAGACCTCTACAGAATCATCAATCGGAATTGGCCCATCATTCTCAGTGATCCAATCATCGGCCCTACTCTTCCACATAAAGCTTCTATCACCTTCAGTAGGGCCCCCTCCATGAAGGACCGTTTGGTTAATACCAGTCCCGAAACGATTGAAAGAACCACATGGCTTCAGACTAATAGCGGATTTTTTAAATGTAAAACCTGCAAATCTTGTATCCATGGTTCCAATATGAAAACATATAAGGATGGCTTCAGTGACAGAGAACATCCCATTGACAAGGTTTTAACATGTAAAACAGAATTCGCCATATACGTTTTACAATGCCCCTGCCAACTCAGATACGTTGGCAGCACAAAACTTGCCGTACACAAGCGCATTTTACAACACCTTAGGGCTATAACAAACGAAGATAATACCTATCCAGTGGCCAGACATTTTAAGGAGCATCACCATAGTGACAACAAGGGCTTAAAATGTTATGTCATTGACGCAGTGACGGCAAGCAGACGCGGAGGAGATAGAGAACATAGACTCCGCCAACTTGAAACACGATATATCTTACAACTTGATTCGAAACACCCTGGGGGATTAAATATCACAGAGGATCTTTACACTAGCCTACCTTAAATACTATCCAACATTAGGCAGGCAGCTGTATCTTCACTATAGGTTTTCACACCTTTTGGCAGGACCCAGAGGTATCTCACGGTCCTTCAAAATCGCATATATATTCATGTATTTATTTATGTATGCATCTTTAAATAGCCAAACATTTGGGTGAAGATAACATGATTCTTTCTGACACACACATTTTTTGTACCCCCGGTGTTGCTGCTAGTCCTTATACAGGGTGCCATTCGAACTTACCTGTGTTTAAACATAAAGTCACACTAGCACCCATTTAACATACGGTGCCCTTTTTCATCAGTTTCTCATGTATTTACTCATAATATCATTTTATGTATTGGCGAGGGCTCTCACCATATAGTATTTTTCCTTGAGATAACATCCCCTAGTCTTCTCTTATTTTGAGAATTTCTGGATAGAACAATTTTTATGGAGACCTGCCCACTTTTATTAGCAAGGCAGAGGTATTAGAGTAGAAATACTGATCTCCGTATGTCCTCTATATGGTTTTTACGTGTTTTCTACGTATTTTTTACATGTTTTTACATGTTTTCTACATTTTGCTTAACTTTAGTCATCAGATGTATAGGGCAATGTCCTTTTACCCGATCCAGTCAGTATTTTGATTAGAGTATTCCCCCCAATCTGTGACTTCAAGATTAACATCGCTATTTTAATCACTTTTACATATATTCTTACTTTTTTATAGCCCACAGGTGTGGTTCATAGATTTGCACATCACACTTTGCACATTTGCACAAATCTTCCATGTGACTGTACATATGATATTAGTTTCATTTTAAGCATACTAGCTTATAGCGTTACCCTTAGGGATTCATCCCGCTTATGTCAACTTAGATTTGAATATGATAGTGGAAGGCTATTGTGATGTTTTCTGTAAAAATGTTCCCTTACAGTTCACACACAAGAAGGGATATCCTTTCACCATACATCAGATGCATTTTCTCTATTGGACCTTGTCATTAGACTTGTATTATTGTAGACTCATGAAGTATTTTATCTCATGATCTTTCAGGTGTCCCTTTGTTTTAGCATCGTATCCTTACATTATAACTGTTGAATATCTGACACACGTCTATGGGTGTAGGCATGTGGAAATCAATATGTCTCTATGATATACTCAGGTGGTTGCGCTAAGCATATACAACAGCGATATTTTGCACAAATGAAAGAATATTTATTTATTTATTCTTGATATATCTGTTTGCTATTTGCACTTACATTGATTTTAAATAATTTATATTTATTTATCTGATGTATTTACCAATATAGGTTTTAAAATTATTTATAATTCTAATTACCGTGCGTTTACCACTTTTAAATGCGTTGTTTTGCACAGTTATATCAGTCAAGTCTGTTGTCTATATCCATCTGTAGGCAGTCACATGATCAATCGAATGTTTGCACAGTCACTTTATAAGTCAACTCTTTACTGGTTCATGTTGTCATGTGATCAAGGCTCGGAGGAGCCGAAACGTTATGGCGGCAGAAAGGCACAAAATAAAATAACCAGCACTCAACTTTGGTCCGTGTCCGTTTATGCTGTGACAGTGTGGAGTGGCATTCGCAGCAAGCTTACGGATCTACATATATATATATATATATATATATATATATATATATATACAACAGTTTCAAATAATGACGCTCACTCGGGAGTCCATTGCAACCATAGAGGTTTAATAAAGTGAACCGCTACGCGTTTCGACACTGAAAGTGTCTTGATCACACGATTTTCACAGTGCTACGTGATGTGTATAAGTAAACAGTAAACATAAAAAAGGCACTGCATTGGGAGCAACCCTTTCAGCTCCGATTTTTGGCATCCATCTTGGAACGGTAACCACAATCAGTATATAGTATCACACATAGTGTGGAACTGCACATAAGTATCTACAAACATGCCAAATAATAAACTTGTCATTGATTTAACCATGTTGCCACATTATTCAATTCCTGTATTTGTGTACAACTAGGGTCCAGAACAAAAATACAAAATCAATTAATAAGTATATTGTGTATGCGATTGTTCTCAGTTTTGTAAAGGTGTAAATACCCATGAGACATCTCTATTTAAAAGGATGTTCAACAATGATTGCACATACTTGTGTGTCAATTGCTTGAGCCTAAATAAAGTTCAAACATAACTTAGTGTTTGACAGGCAAGTGCCTATACAACAATAATGTTGATTATATACAAACGGTGGAACCATATTACAAGCGCTCTAGTGGCTTTGAGCAAATACCTTCCATGAATCCTGTAGATACTACCCCAGGAAGCCTTGCAAAATCAAAATGTCCCAAACAGTGAAAACCAAGAGAAAAGTGGATAAATATAGATATCTAAGAAGGTAAAGATAAAACATTAGTTTTGTCACTTTACTTGTTGGAGAGTGCTTAGGTGATTCTTGATGAAGAAAACGGTAGGGTGCCCGTGAACTCTATGCCCACCAGTGCCATTGAAGGGTCCCTTCCTTTCCTCCTAAAACAACAACAAAAACAGAGCACACACTTAAAAACACAATATTTACAATACAGTTCTAAGATATAATCACAGCATTCAATATGTACAAGAACTAATCATCATGCAAATGGCTTGCTAGTTCCTCGTCCAGATTATGCCCTCCTGGAAATCTAGTTTCCAGTTCTATAATCCATTTTGATTCTTTTTTCCTAAGCGCTAGCTCTCTATTTCCGCCCCTTTTGTTTATGTTAATTTGTTCAATGGCAAAAAATCTCAACAGAGAATTATTAGATTGGTGTTTCTCCTGGAAGTGACGGGCAATCGGGTAATGTAAATCTTTGTTGGTAATGGCCCGTAGGTGCTCCTGAACTCTTTTCTTAACCATACAAGTCGTACTGCCGACATACCTTAGTTGGCACGGGCATTCTAAGATGTATACCACAAAATTGGTACTACAAGTTAGGAATTGTTCAATCTTTCCATTTTGATTCCTACCTGGAATCACAAAATCCTGCACCATGTGGCTAGATTTACAAGCCCTACAGTGACCACAGGGATAGAAACCTTTAAGGTTGTAGTTGTTTCTATTGGGGTTTTCAGAAATGCCGCCTTTTACCAGGATATCTTTGAGACTCCTCCCTCTCCGATAAGTTATGAGGGGTCTATCTCCTACACTGGAACCAATTACATTGTCAGTTTTTAAAATTTTCCAGTTGTCTACCAGTATTTTCTTGATTTTTTCAGATTCCTGGTTAAAAGTGGTGATTACTCTAGTCACTGATTCTTCGCTGGATATAGGTTGTTTAGTTTCAAGGGTGCTTGATCTAGTGGTCTCTTTTATTTTATTTACAGCTCTGCTAAGAGCCCATTCTGGATACCCTCGTTCTCTGAACCTGATAAGCATCTTTTCTTGTTCACATTCGTACATGGCATCCGTACTGCAGTTCCTCCTTGCTCTCAATAACTCTCCAAATGGGATACTCCACTTGAGAGCTTCCGGATGAGCACTGTGGGCATGGAGGAGACTGTTGCCAGCTGTTTCCTTCCTGTGCAAACTGGTGACTAGTTTGTCTTGTTCTACCATAACCATTGTGTCAAGGAATTCCAATTTTTCTCTGTTGATGTTTGCAGTGAGTGTGATGTTGTATGAATTCATATTGAGTTTATTAATGAAGGCCTGTGCCTCAGGTTCCGTGCCCCTCCAGATAACAAACAAATCATCGATGTACCTTATCCAAGCCACAACTGAATTAAAACCAGACTGTAGATTCTCATCCCTGCGAATCTCCTCCTCCCATTTGCCTAAGAACAAATTAGCAAAGCTCGGCGCAAAGCACGAACCCATCGCGGTCCCGCGTACTTGTTTAAAAAGATCACCATCAAACATAAAGATGTTATTACTTAGGCACATTTTCAGCATGTCAATAATCATATGTGTATGTTCAAGATATCTTATGTCACGTTTCTTCAAGAAATGTAAACAAGCCTCTATACCCTGGTCATGATTAATGATCGTGTATAGTGAACTTACGTCCATCGTAATGAGGAGATACCCATTAGCCCAGTTGACCTTTTCAATTTTGTTGAGGAAGTCTTTCGTGTCCCTCGTATATGAGGGGAGGCATGTGACATAATCCCTCAAGAAATGATCTATGTATTTGGAAATGTTCTCATTGACACTACCTATTGAGGAAACGATGGGTCTCCCTGGTGGTTTCGTTGCATTTTTATTAAGGGTGGGCGTAGTTCGCGAAGTAGCACTTCGCGAAGCTACGCAAAGTGAAGTTCGCACTACGCGAGCTACGCGTAGCACTTCGCGAACTGCGAAGTAACATGTTCGCACTGTGCAAGATGTTGTTTTCAATGATTGCACAGTGCGGACAAGCAACCGGCACTGTGCAATCATTGAAAATGGCATCTTGCACAGTGCGAGCTGTAGTTTTCTGCTGCTCGAGTAGATTTTTACTCGAGCTGCAGCTTTCTCAACGCGAACTGGTAGTTTCTCATCGCGAGCGGTCGCGAGCATACGCGACCCCTCGCAATGAGAAACCTGACCTTCTCGCGTTGGGAATCTCGCCGGGAGGTTTATTTTCCATGCTCGCGATCGCGAACAAGGAAAAAGTCTCGCCAGGATGTCATTTTGCTTGCTCGCGGTCGCCAACTTGACGTTGAGGACCGCGAGCAAGCAAAAAATGACCGCAGCACTACGCAACACTACGCTACGCGTGTTCGCACTGTGCTACGTGCAGTTCGCGTAGCGCGAAGTAGCGCGAACTTCGCAAACTACGCGAGCGTAGCATAGTGCTTCGCCCAGGCCTAATTTTTATGAATTTTAGGCAATAGGTATATTATGGGGAGTTGCGGGTAATCCTTTTTGAGAAAACAAAATTCTGGCCATGTGAGTAACCCAGTTTCTTGCCAGAGAGACACCTTTTCCCATGTGTTGGTTATGCTCAAATTATACTCTGTAAAGTTACTAGAAACATAGAAATTTCTATCGCTAAGTTGTTTATGTGCTTCTTCAATGTATAGCTGTCTTCCCCAGAGTACAATATTGCCTCCCTTATCTGATGGTCTAATGATGACATTGGTATCTTTAGCCAGGGAGGTAATGAAATCCCTTTGTTGTTTAGTTAAATTGAATCTTACATTCCTATTTCGTGTCATTTTGTACTTGTATTTGTTCAGCTCTTTGTTAACAACATCATGGAAAGTATCTAAGGAGTCATGTGGGAGTACTGGACAAAAGATAGATTTTGGGCTTAAACGGGGTACAAGCTGCTCTGTCAGTGCTTATAGATTGTGAGTGTGTACCATCATCATCATTGTTTGTCACTCCCCCCAAATCATACACAGTTTTTAGTACAATTGCATCGCCTACAGTTAGATTGGAAAAATCGCTAGCTTCATCAGATATATTTGTCACATTTGAAGTTTGTTTGTTGTTAAATAAGGAATGCCATTTTCTCAACTTCAATTTACGAATAAATTTGAAAATATCAACCCTCGTATTAGTGTAATTAAACAACTCGGTTGGACAAAAGGTCAGACCTAAGCATAGAGTAGTCTTTTCTTTATGAGTCAATGTTCTTGATGATAAATTAATAATTGTTTGATTTACCGTTGATTCATCCATGTTTATTTGTCTCTGGTTTGGCCTCCACGTCTGGTTCCCACTGGCTCTCTGTTTGATACTCCTCTGTTTTCTTTTGAGGCGTTTTTTCTTTGAGCGGGTCTGCCTCTTGTTCTTCCTCTCCCCCGACTCTGTCCTCTCACTCCTTGGGGTGTTGATAGCGACTGTTCTTTTTGTCGACGTGTTCTCAGCACCCGGAATTCGTCTACAAAAGTTGCTGGCTTTGAAGAAATTTCCACATCTGAGATGCTGCTAGTTGTTGTTCCCGATATATCTGAGTCTGTGTCACTGATATCTACACGATCTTAAGTGGTTGGTGGAACACCGGGATTGGTAGTGTCGTCTTCACGAACAGTTCCTTGACTATATAAGTGGTCATATTTTGGGCTGTAAGTTAAAATCCGTCCACTCTCATAGTCGCCACAATCCCTATGCAACTTTCTCTGTTTGCGGAACTTAATGTCGTCTTCATATTTTTTTAATCTTCCTTTGAGATCATCTTTAAACTTCTTGATGTTCTCTTGTTCTGTGCTACTGCTGAATTCATCATCAAGCTGTTTAAGTTCTTTGATAATAGTTTCCCGATCTTCCCACGCATATTTCACTAATATGCCCAGCATATTTTTAGAACTGGCAGCAGAATTGGCTGCCCAGTCGTCCAGCATTTTGGGATTTGGTGATTCATGGGACGGAGTTATATAAATCCTTAGTCCACGAGGTATCATATCTTTATCCATGTAATCTTGTAGGGAGATCGCCTCCCACCACTTGGAGGTTTCTTGTTTCTTTAATTTCTCATATCTTTTCAATTTCGTGTTTAACACGTTTTCATTAGATTTTTCAGTTGCTGTGTTTATTTTTGTGCCTTTGCCTGGTGCTCTGGCAAATAGTGTTAGTGCCTCTCTCCGTCTATCTTCCTCGTCATCCATCTTGGTTTCACAGTGCTTGAGACACTGTTCTGCAAAGCTTGCCCGACGTTACACTCTTCACGATACATAGGAAATGTGCGGTTGTAGAATACCGCTCCTTAACTCTCTATACTATGCAATGGCTCCCCCGCCTCTCATAGGCAGTTCCTGGTGCTGAATAACCTCCTGGAGTCTCGTGGATAAATGAACACTTCAAACAAATCTATGCGAGTCCTCCCGCTAACATGAATAAGTATTCTCGTTGTCAATTATGTTTCCCGCATGCTAGCTCACATTTACGGGTAGGTAGAAAACGAAGCTAAAGCGTCCCCGTCAACCCGGAAGTTCGCCCGCACACAAGTGTAGGAGCGTCCCCCAGTCGACGTGTCCGCAGCTCCAGGCTTACCTCCCCTGATTGTGGCAGCAGCGTAATCCACGGTCTCCTTTCACGGAAAAGTTCTTATTTAACGGATTCAGCCGGCATACGATCCCTTCGATAATAGTCCATAAACAATACGGGTCCTTCTGGGATCGGTCCCGTCGCCAGGTGGAGCGTCCTCCGATAGCAACCCAAGCCGGTGTCAAAATGTACAACAGTTTCAAATAATGACGCTCACTCGGGAGTCCATTGCAACCATAGAGGTTTAATAAAGTGAACCGCTACGCGTTTCGACACTGAAAGTTTCTTGATCACACGATTTTCACAGTGCTACGTGATGTGTATAAGTAAACAGTAAACATAAAAAAGGCACTACATTGGGAGCAACCCTTTCAGCTCCGATTTTTGGCATCCATCTTGGAACGGTAACCACAATCAGTATATAGTATCACACATAGTGTGGAACTGCACATAAGTATCTACAAACATGCCAAATAATAAACTTGTCATTGATTTAACCATGTTGCCACATTATTCAATTCCTATATTTGTGTACAACTAGGGTCCAGAACAAAAATACAAAATCAATTAATAAGTATATTGTGTATGCGATTGTTCTCAGTTTTGTAAAGGTGTAAATACCCATGAGACATCTCTATTTAAAAGGATGTTCAACAATGATTGCACATACTTGTGTGTCAATTGCTTGAGCCTAAATAAAGTTCAAACATAACTTAGTGTTTGACAGGCAAGTGCCTATACAACAATAATGTTGATTATATACAAACGGTGGAACCATTTGTATATAATCAACATTATTGTATGTGTGTATGTGCAATCATTGTTGAACATCCTTTTAAATAGAGATGTCTCATGGGTATTTATGTTTTTATGTTTACTGTTTACTTATACACATCACGTAGCACTGTGAAAATCGTGTGATCAAGACACTTTCAGTGTCGAAACGCGTAGCGGTTCACTTTATTAAACCTCTATGGTTGCAATGGACTCCCGAGTGAGCGTCATTATTTGAAACTGTTGTACATTTTGACACCGGCTTGGGTTGCTACCGGAGGACGCTCCACCTGGCGACGGGACCGATCTTAGAAGGACCCGTATTGTTTATGGACTATTATCGAAGGGATCGTATGCCGGCTGAATCCGTTAAATAAGAACTTTTCCGTGAAAGGAGACCGTGGATTACGCTGCTGCCACAATCAGGGGAGGTAAGCCTGGAGCTGCGGACACGTCGACTGGGGGACGCTCGTACACTTGTGTGCGGGCGAACTTCCGGGTTGACGGGGACGCTTTAGCTCCGTTTTCTACCTACCCGTAAATGTGAGCTAGCATGCGGGAAACATAATTGACAACGAGAATACTTATTCATGTTAGCGGGAGGACTCGCATAGATTTGTTTGAAGTGTTCATTTATCCACGAGACTCCAGGAGGTTATTCAGCACCAGGAACTGCCTATGAGAGGCGGGGGAGCCATTGCATAGTATAGAGAGTTAAGGAGCGGTATTCTACAACCGCACATTTCCTATGTATCGTGAAGAGTGTAACGTCGGGCAAGCTTTGCAGAACAGTGTCTCAAGCACTGTGAAACCAAGATGGATGACGAGGAAGATAGACGGAGAGAGGCACTAACACTATTTGCCAGAGCACCAGGCAAAGGCACAAAAATAAACACAGCAACTGAAAAATCTAATGAAAACGTGTTAAACACGAAATTGAAAAGATATGAGAAATTAAAGAAACAAGAAACCTCCAAGTGGTGGGAGGCGATCTCCCTACAAGATTACATGGATAAAGATATGATACCTCGTGGACTAAGGATTTATATAACTCCGTCCCATGAATCACCAAATCCCAAAATGCTGGACGACTGGGCAGCCAATTCTGCTGCCAGTTCTAAAAATATGCTGGGCATATTAGTGAAATATGCGTGGGAAGATCGGGAAACTATTATCAAAGAACTTAAACAGCTTGATGATGAATTCAGCAGTAGCACAGAACAAGAGAACATCAAGAAGTTTAAAGATGATCTCAAAGGAAGATTAAAAAAATATGAAGACGACATTAAGTTCCGCAAACAGAGAAAGTTGCATAGGGATTGTGGCGACTATGAGAGTGGACGGATTTTAACTTACAGCCCAAAATATGACCACTTATATAGTCACGGAACTGTTCGTGAAGACGACACTACCAATCCCGGTGTTCCACCAACCACTCAAGATCGTGTAGATATCAGTGACACAGACTCAGATATATCGGGAACAACAACTAGCAGCATCTCAGATGTGGAAATTTCTTCAAAGCCAGCAACTTTTTTAGACGAATTCCGGGTGCTGAGAACACGTCGACAAAAAGAACAGTCGCTATCAACACCCCAAGGAGTGAGAGGACAGAGTCGGGGGAGAGGAAGAACAAGAGGCAGACCCGCTCAAAGAAAAAACGCCTCAAAAGAAAACAGAGGAGTATCAAACAGAGAGCCAGTGGGAACCAGACGTGGAGGCCAAACCAGAGACAAATAAACATGGATGAATCAATGGTAAATCAAACAATTATTAATTTATCATCAAGAACATTGACTCATAAAGAAAAGACTACTCTATGCTTAGGTCTGACCTTTTGTCCAACCGAGTTGTTTAATTACACTAATACGAGGGTTGATATTTTCAAATTTATTCGTAAATTGAAGTTGAGAAAATGGCATTCCTTATTTAACAACAAACAAACTTCAAATGTGACAAATATATCTGATGAAGCTAGCGATTTTTCCAATCTAACTGTAGGCGATGCAATTGTACTAGAAACTGTGTATGATTTGGGGGGAGTGACAAACAATGATGATGATGGTACACACTCACAATCTATAAGCACTGACAGAGCAGCTTGTACCCCGTTTAAGCCCAAATCTAGCTTTTGTCCAGTACTCCCACATGACTCATTAGATACTTTCCATGATGTTGTTAACAAAGAGCTGAACAAATACAAGTACAAAATGACACGAAATAGGAATGTAAGATTCAATTTAACTAAACAACAAAGGGATTTCATTACCTCCCTGGCTAAAGATACCAGTGTCATCATTAGACCATCAGATAAGGGAGGCAATATTGTACTCTGGGGAAGACAACTATACATTGAAGAAGCACATAAACAACTTAGCGATAGAAATTTCTATGTTTCTAGTAACTTTACAGAGTATAATTTGAGCATAACCAACACATGGGAAAAGGTGTCTCTCTGGCAAGAAACTGGGTTACTCACATGGCCAGAATTTTGTTTTCTCAAAAAGGATTACCCGCAACTCCCCATAATATACCTATTGCCTAAAATTCATAAAAATGCAACGAAACCACCAGGGAGACCCATCGTTTCCTCAATAGGTAGTGTCAATGAGAACATTTCCAAATACATAGATCATTTCTTGAGGGATTATGTCACATGCCTCCCCTCATATACGAGGGACACGAAAGACTTCCTCAACAAAATTGAAAAGGTCAACTGGGCTAATGGGTATCTCCTCATTACGATGGACGTAAGTTCACTATACACGATCCTTAATCATGACCAGGGTATAGAGGCTTGTTTACATTTCTTGAAGAAACGTGACATAAGATATCTTGAACATACACATATGATTATTGACATGCTGAAAATGTGCCTAAGTAATAACATCTTTATGTTTGATGGTGATCTTTTTAAACAAGTACGCGGGACCGCGATGGGTTCGTGCTTTGCGCCGAGCTTTGCTAATTTGTTCTTAGGCAAATGGGAGGAGGAGATTCGCAGAGATGAGAATCTACAGTCTGGTTTTAATTCAGTTGTGGCTTGGATAAGGTACATCGATGATTTGTTTGTTATCTGGAGGGGCACGGAACCTGAGGCACAGGCCTTCATTAATAAACTCAATATGAATTCATACAACATCACACTCACTGCAAACATCAACAGAGAAAAATTGGAATTCCTTGACACAATGGTTATGGTAGAACAAGACAAACTAGTCACCAGTTTGCACAGGAAGGAAACAGCTGGCAACAGTCTCCTCCATGCCCACAGTGCTCATCCGGAAGCTCTCAAGTGGAGTATCCCATTTGGAGAGTTATTGAGAGCAAGGAGGAACTGCAGTACGGATGCCATGTACGAATGTGAACAAGAAAAGATGCTTATCAGGTTCAGAGAACGAGGGTATCCAGAATGGGCTCTTAGCAGAGCTGTAAATAAAATAAAAGAGACCACTAGATCAAGCACCCTTGAAACTAAACAACCTATATCCAGCGAAGAATCAGTGACTAGAGTAATCACCACTTTTAACCAGGAATCTGAAAAAATCAAGAAAATACTGGTAGACAACTGGAAAATTTTAAAAACTGACAATGTAATTGGTTCCAGTGTAGGAGATAGACCCCTCATAACTTATCGGAGAGGGAGGAGTCTCAAAGATATCCTGGTAAAAGGCGACATCTCTGAAAACCCCAATAGAAACAACTACAACCTTAAAGGTTTCTATCCCTGTGGTCACTGTAGGGCTTGTAAATCTAGCCACATGGTGCAGGATTTTGTGATTCCAGGTAGGAATCAAAATGGAAAGATTGAACAATTCCTAACTTGTAGTACCAATTTTGTGGTATACATCTTAGAATGCCCGTGCCAACTAAGGTATGTCGCAGTACGACTTGTATGGTTAAGAAAAGAGTTCAGGAGCACCTACGGGCCATTACCAACAAAGATTTACATTACCCGATTGCCCGTCACTTCCAGGAGAAACACCAATCTAATAATTCTCTGTTGAGATTTTTTGCCATTGAACAAATTAACATAAACAAAAGGGGCGGAAATAGAGAGCTAGCGCTTAGGAAAAAAGAATCAAAATGGATTATAGAACTGGAAACTAGATTTCCAGGAGGGCATAATCTGGACGAGGAACTAGCAAGCCATTTGCATGATGAATAGTTCTTGTACATATTGAATGCTGTGATTATATCTTAGAACTGTATTGTAAATATTGTGTTTTTAACTGTGTGCTCTGTTTTTGTTGTTGTTTTAGGAGGAAAGGAAGGGATCCTTCAATGGCACTGGTGGGCATAGAGTTCACGGGCACCCTACCCTTTTCTTCATCAAGAATCACCTAAGCACTCTCCAACAAGTAAAGTGACAAAACTAATGTTTTATCTTTACCTTCTTAGATATCTATATTTATCCACTTTTCTCTTGGTTTTCACTGTTTGGGACATTTTGATTTTGCAAGGCTTCCTGGGGTAGTATCTACAGGATTCATGGAAGGTATTTGCTCAAAGCCACTAGAGCGCTTGTAATATGGTTCCACCGTTTGTATATAATCAACATTATTGTTGTATAGGCACTTGCCTGTCAAACACTAAGTTATGTTTGAACTTTATTTAGGCTCAAGCAATTGACACACAAGTATGTGCAATCATTGTTGAACATCCTTTTAAATAGAGATGTCTCATGGGTATTTACACCTTTACAAAACTGAGAACAATCGCATACACAATATACTTATTAATTGATTTTGTATTTTTGTTCTGGACCCTAGTTGTACACAAATATAGGAATTGAATAATGTGGCAACATGGTTAAATCAATGACAAGTTTATTATTTGGCATGTTTGTAGATACTTATGTGCAGTTCCACACTATGTGTGATACTATATACTGATTGTGGTTACCGTTCCAAGATGGATGCCAAAAATCGGAGCTGAAAGGGTTGCTCCCAATGTAGTGCCTTTTTTATGTTTACTGTTTACTTATACACATCACGTAGCACTGTGAAAATCGTGTGATCAAGAAACTTTCAGTGTCGAAACGCGTAGCGGTTCACTTTATTAAACCTCTATGGTTGCAATGGACTCCCGAGTGAGCGTCATTATTTGAAACTGTTGTACATTTTGACACCGGCTTGGGTTGCTACCGGAGGACGCTCCACCTGGTGACGGGACCGATCCCAGAAGGACCCGTATTGTTTATGGAATATATTTATATATATATACATATATACATATATATATATATATATATATATATATACACACACACCAACAACAGCTCAAAACTTCACCAGGGCCTGTGCCGTGAGGGGTGGGGCCTTATGCCAGACGAGACCACTGGCAAATTATAAGACAAGAAATCCAACACGGAGAAAGAAATGCTTGCTCAGACTGGTGTAGATGCAAAATGTTTACTGCCAAACATGACGGGTTTCGCTGGCATCATGTTTGGAAGTAAACTTTTTGCATTTACACAAGTCTGAGCGAGCATTTCCTTATTCGCGTTAGATTTCTTGTCATATATTTATATATATATATGTATATATATATATATATATATATTCACAGAAAAAAACAATGGTTACAGGAACGTTATAGTTAGGCTGACAATTCATTTGTACATAACCAGAGAAATTCAGCCGTCATAGTTAGCTGAGTTAAGTATAACTTTCGCCTCCCCAATGCACTGCTTATGACCTCACATATTATATCCCTCATGACATGGTCAGTGACATCACTGATGACTTCACTGATGACATCTCAAATGACATCACTGATGACATCAGTGATGATTATCATCCAGTGACTGTGAGTGTTTTTAAAAAGTTTATGAGTGATGAAAACATATACCTAGGTGTAGTGGTGACTCAGTGGGTGTATGAGTGACTTTTTGGATGACTGAGTGGTTGTGTAACTGACTGTATAAGTGAGTGATTAGGTGTCTCAGTGAATGTATGAATGAGTGACTGGTTGTGTGAATGTATCTGTATGTCAATTGATGTCTAAGTGGGTGTATTAGTGGCTACGTGAATGATTATATGGGTGATTGGTTGGTTGACTATCTCTATGGTTGTCTGGGTGTTTGTAAAGGTGTGTGAGGAGGTGTGTGACTACCTGTATGGATGAGTGAGTGGGTGAGTCAGTTCCTCTATGGGGTAGTGAGGACATGTGTGAGAAGCTGTATGGGTGAGTGAGTGTCTGTATGGCTGTGTCGGTGATTGAGTGTTTGTGTCAGTATGGGTCAGTAACTCTGTGAATGGCAGTGTAGGTGAGTGACTGGGTATATGAGTGACTGTATGCATGAGTGAGTGAATGTGAGAGTGGATATATGGATGAGTACATGCTTCTGTCAGTGACTGTAGAGGTGAATGAGTATGTGTTACTATTTGTATGAGCAGGTAAGTGGATCTGTAACTGTTAGGGTTAGTATGTACCTATATGATTGACTGTTTGGGTGAGTGTGTAGGTGTGTGAGTACTTCTATGGGTGACTCACTCAGTGAGTGGCAGTATGGGTGAGCAAGTGGATATGTGTGTAGATCTAGGAATTAGTGAGTGGTTATGTAAGTACTGGTATGGCTCTGTCAATGGGCTTGTGAACCGTTGGGTGGGAGTGCTAGTGGTTGTTTAAAAGATTCTATAGGGACGTGAGTGGGTGCATCAGACACTTTAGGGTGTGTGCTGATAATTACACTTGGCCTACATGTAATTTTTACGGCCATTCACCTAAATTTATTTTTCTTCTATTTCAATTAGTCCTGACGAAAGCCTCTAGAAATATAACGAAGGCTGAAACTAGTTGACCTTAGTTTCCAGGGATACCAGGAAAATAACATTCCTAATGCTATCCCCTTCTCTCTTTTTACATTAGTCCTGGGACCCTTAAAATTAAAGTTTTTTCAAAAGGGCATTTCCCTGAGACTTTTTTAACTCTTATATCACTGCACATAGCACTTCACTCACTGCTCATAACCCTGCTCCGCTGTATCTCAGGCGTTGTAGCACAACTGGATTGTGCTAGACAATCCAGTTGGGCCCCGATGATGAAGCATGCCACCTACTAGGTAGGTGGGTGAGGGGTTTCCTACACAGCAGTTGTGCTCTCTCTCCTTTCTAATTTGTTTTCCCACAATGACAGCGAAAAAAGTTTGCTTTAAGTCATGAAACTTGTCCATTTTGTTTGACCGCATCAGAGATGATGTCATCACTGATGTCATTTGAGATGTCATCAGTGATGTCACTGACCATGTCATTAGTGATGTAATATGTGAGGTCATAAGTAGTGCATTGAGGGGGTGCAAGTTATAGTTAACTCAGCCATCTATAACAGCTGAATTTCGCTGGTTTTGTGTGAGTGAAATGTCAGCATAACTAAACGTTCCTGTAAACATTGTTTTTTTGTGAATATCCAAGGTTTTTTAAATGCTAATTTCTAACTATAACGTCCCTGAAACCTGTTTTTTTCAGTGGATTTCTAAGGTTTTTTAAATTCCATTTCATAACTATAACGTCCCTGTAACCTTTGTTTTGGTATGTGAATTTCTAAGGTTTTTAAATTCCATTTCCTAGCTATAACATCCCTGTAATTTTTTTTTTTAGTGAATTTCTAAGGTTTTTTAAATTCTATTTGCTAAATATAACGTCCCTGTAACCTTTGTTTTTTTGTGAACTTCTAAGGTTTTTTAACTAGCAGTCACATATGCAGAGTGGTGGAGAAAGGCAGCTGGGACTCCAACCAGCTCTCAGGAATTCCGCTGCGTAGGACATACAGGACGTACCAGGAGGGCTTCTTGTCCCCCAAGGTCCCTCTGGAGCCAAGTGGACTTTATCCCCCAACTAGTAGTGCATCGGGAGGCACATTTACAGAATGGTGGAGAAAGGGGGCGTGACCTCTGACAACTTCTCAGCAATCCTGCTGTGTGGGACCTATTGGAGGTAACAGGAGGGGTAGTTGGCACTACTATTTAGGAGATGAAGTCCCCTTGCCTCTTGAGGTTCTAAGGGGGCCAACTAGCCCTCCTGTTACCTCCAGTAAGCCACACACAGCTGGATTGCTGAGAGGTGATCAGAGGCCATGCCCCCTTTCTCCACCACTCTGCCAACGTGCCTCCTGGCGCACTTCTGCTTGGGGGATGAAGTCCACTTTACTCCTGAGGCCCTCAGGAGGCAAGGGGACCTTATCGCCCCACTGGCAGTGCGCAGAGAGGTGCGTTTGCATAGTAGTGGGGAAAGAGGCGTGGCCTCCGACCACCTCTCAGCAATCCCACTTTGTGGGGCTTACTGGAGGTAAAAGGTGGGCTAGTTGGCCCCTACAGAACCTCAGCAGCCAAGGGGACTTCATCCCCCAACACAGAGCGCTCCAGGAGGTGCATTTGCAGAGTAGTGGAGAAAGGGGGCAGGGGCCTCTGCGATTAGCCGGCTTCCGATTTCCTTTTTTTTATTTTAGGAAGGGGGCTGTGTGGCTCCCCTTCCTTTGATCCTTTCGGGCCCCGGGGACCCCATTCCCTGGGGCTAGGCCTATCAATAATTTGGATCGTGCGGCCCCAATCACCCAGGCCTATTTCGGCCCCGCGGATGCCATCTCCCAGAGCCCGGCCATTTAAATAAAAAACTTCAAAGGGAGGGGGGCCCTCCCGGGCCATTTTCGGCCCTTGGGACCCCATCCCCCAAGGCTAGGCCATTTCTATTTTTTTTTTTAAAAGTACAATGAACATTTAAAGGAGGGGGGCTACGTGGCCCCCCTCCTGATGCAGTGTTTGGCCATTCCCATTTCCCGAGGATAGGCTTGAACTTTTTTTTTTTTAAATGGGTAGGGGGGCCTCCCTACCTGGGCCGATATTGCTCTGGGGACCCCATCCCTGGGGCATGGCCACGCTGTTGGGGACCCCGGGGGAGCCTCAAGGCCCCCGCCATCCCTGCTGGCTCCCCGCCTCCTGCGGGAGCCAGCATTGCTTTTGGGCAGTGGGAGCTACAAACATGCAGCTCCCTCTGCCCAAAAGAAATTCTGCTCTACTTTATGAAAGAGAGAGCATTTTTCAATGCTCTCACTACCATGAAGCACAGCAGAGTTTGTTATGGCTTGGCGGGAGCAGTGCTCCTGCCCAGCCATAGCAAACTGCAATGTCCCGGGGATGGGCACCCCGGGACATTGCTGG
This sequence comes from Triturus cristatus, assembly GCF_964204655.1. Lineage (NCBI taxonomy): Eukaryota > Metazoa > Chordata > Amphibia > Caudata > Salamandridae > Triturus > Triturus cristatus. Next base: position 93,296,229 of record NC_140595.1, on the reverse strand, counting down.
AGCCAGTTCTAGGGGGTGGCAGTCTCCAGGGCCATTGAGGGCTCCTGGAGGGGCGCAGTGTGGCCCCCCTCCCATCTACTTAGTAACCCCGGGGTGGTGGTGGTCCACGGGGGCCACAACCGACCCCCCTTTTTACTTAATTTGTGCCCCAGGGAGGTGGCAGTCACTGGGGCTGCAGCGGCCGCATGGCCCCCCGCATTACAATACATAAGCCCTGAGGAGGTGGCGGTCCCTGGGGCTGCGTGGGGGGACTGGAGCCATGCATTCTACTAATTATATAGCCCTGGGGAGGTGGCGGTCCCGGGGCTGCGGGAAGGGGGGTGCGTGGCCCCCGCATTACAAAAAATGAGCTTTGGGGAGATAGCAGTAGCTGGAGCTGCGGGGGTCCGAGTGGCCCCCACATCATTAATTCAATTGCCCCCAGGACCTGGCTGACCCGGGGGCCTAATTAAACAATGTGTTGGAGCTCGCTCTTCGCTTTTAAAAAAATATTTCGTTGGGATTCGCGGATACACCACGACTCCTGGCGAAATTAAAAAAAAAAGCTTTTTTGGGCCCTGGGGGTACCTGTGAGACCCCCTGAGCAGGCTTAGGGGGTCAGGGTGTTTCTACCTTGCCCCCTTTTCTTGTTTTTTTAGCATTTTTAAACCTTTATTCTTGTTCAACCGAGTAACAAGATGGCTGCCAACACTTTCTGTTTTGAAGTGTTGGCAGCCAGTCAGATCGCAGGCTTAAGATCGGGAGGGTTCGTGTATCGTCCGCGGCCACAGTAGTATATCTGATAAATGTTTAAATTTCTCAGGAACTACTCAACTGATTTACACTATTTAATAAAAACAGTGCTTTCTGGACCAAGAGCTACCTTTTTGCCAAATTTGGTGTAATTCCGTTTAGCAGTTCGGGGTGTAGCCTATATAAATATGAAACAAGCAAAGCTGGTCCTTGGCCACACCTAAAAAATTTGTGTCACTGATTGTACCTATTATGGCTCAGCGCCACATCTCACCGGGGTGCGGAATTAGGGCCTGGCACCCAAGGGCCAGACCCGTTTCTGTTGCATTATAGATTCTCTGGCCGGTGGGAGCGGGGCTCATTACTGCTTCCAGGTCACGAGCAGCGCGCAGTTTGAATGTCACTTCCGCTCCCGCAGGTAAGTGGCCTATATAGGGCATGTCGGCCCGCGGCTCCTTCCTTTCACCATCATGACGGTGGGAGTGGATTGGCAGCAATGGAAGAGGCAAGCATTTCTCTCTCTCACTTTTGTTTTGCTTTTTAGGTTCGCTGGTAATGTCTGCAGGATCCATCTCATGTGCAATGACTACAGCGGCACTCCCCCGGGAGCAGCACGGTTCTCGAGTTTACTCGCCCGACCCGAGGAAGCACTCGGTGGCGTCTCTGGTAGTGTGCAGTACTGATTAGGTGGATGGGTCCACGGGGAGTGACCCTTTCGGGCTGTAGGTGTGCTTTTTGGCCTCCCGGTGGCTGGGGATAACTTAGTGAGTTAGGAGTTTAATGTTATGCTCTCAGCTGATTTGCAGGTGGTAGTAATGTCACCTGAATCTTGGTAGGTGCTATACTTCAGGGCAAAGGTTTGTGCCTCTGTTTGAGCAGGCTCCCCCAGGACAGGGGTTCAATTGCTGGCTAAGGTTTATTGTGGCCCAGTGGCTTGAGATCTTAGATCTTTACTCTGAAGGCTGAGCGTTCAATTCCTGGTGGTTCATTGGTTGTGTGCACCTAGTTACAAAGGTGGTCATTAGTAATTTCTTTGACTGTAACATGATGTAGGCATTGGTTCTTTACAACTGGTGATTATTGCTATCACTTAGCTTTACTCCATCACTGGCGCATTAGTTCATAGCGCCGCAGTGAAGAGGGGCATTTAGACATCCTTGAACTGCCTACTCTTTGGCATATTGAGGGACTGGTTTTCGTATCTAATTGGGTCCTGGGGGCGGTGGATTGATTTGTTCCTAGAAATTTGCAGATTGTAGCTTTAATTTAAGTCTCTATCTTTTGTTTTCCTGGTGCTCCCTCATCGATCTAGAGTAGTCGCTCTCCACCTTCCCTGCCTAGTATTAATTCATGGCTGCTGGTCTTGCTGGTGCAGGCAACCAGTGCCCATTATGCTGCAGCAGCATCGGTCTGGGAATGTGGACCAGTGACTTAAGGTTAAGTCTGGGCGGTGAACGCCGCTCCGCTCACAGGATTTATGGAGTTTCCCGCACTCCGCATTACGCGGAGCTCGTGGAGTTTTTTCCCTCACTCGCGTTCGTCAACATCAAGTTGGTGAACACAAACATGGAAAATCAACCTCCCGGCGAGATTTCTCAATGCGGGTGGTCAGATTTCTCATTGCGAGTGGTCGCATATGCTCGCAACCGCTCGCGTTGAGAAACCATCCGTTCATGTTGAGAAACCTGCGGCTTAAGTTAAAATCTGCTCGAGCGGAAGAAAGGAAGCAGCGCCCACTTACGCTGTGCATGATGCCGTTCGCAGTGATTGCACAGTGCGGAAAAGCACCTGGCACAGCAAATGGCATTTATCTAATGCACTGTGCTGCTTGCAGAGCTCCATGTAGCGTGGCTAAGTTTTTTTTGCACTTCGCGGAGTTCACAAACTCCGCCCAGGCTTACTTAAGGTGAGTGGCCGTTGAGCTTGTGTTTCCGAATATCTTTATTGCTTGCTTTGGTCTGTTGCTTTCCCCTTGTGTCGCGACGTACCGAAGCCGGCCAAGGTTGGTAGAGTGGGCAAAAGGAAGGGAAGAGACCCTGAGTTGGTCCAGCGGTTAAAGAGGATTCTTGCTAAGTTGGGTGAAGGTGAGGAGTCGGGGAGCTTGGCATCTGAGCCAGAGCCTGAACCAGAGCATGTTGTGGAAAAGCACCCAAGGTTCTTGAGCTGTCTTTCCTCTGGTTAGAAGCAGGGCTAAGAATCAGTTGGCCAAGACACTGGCCGCAATGGGCATCATAGGTTCAGGGGCTGGTGCGGGGGGGTCTCAGAGTAACCCAGCATTGGAGGGCATTAGGCAACATACCCCACACCTGCCCATGCCACCTTCAACCCCCCCGCACCCTCTGGATCACAGCAGGTGCTGCAGGACCCTGGTGAGGTCTTTACTGTCCTAGCAGACATCAGGCAGTCATTGAAGCTGCTTTCAGAGCAGAGAACAGGCGATTTGTCAGGACAAATGGGGGCGGCCTCTTGCTCACAGGCACAGGGGGAGGTTGAGGTCCTGTCCATTGGGTCAACCTATTCAGTGCAGGAGCATCGCTTCGGGGGGTGTTTGAGGTGTTACACCCCCCTCATAAATGTATATAATGAAAAATAGTTGGGTGCAGGTGCTTTCCGTCGGGAATAGAGAGGTGTCTGTCAGATTTCATGAGGAATTTTTACACACAGACAAAGCCGCACCCACACACGCTCTCCCTTTCTGTTTGGAAAGACTTAAAAAATGTTGGTTATTTCACAAAAGAATGTGTTTTCTCTCACTTAGTACCCCTACCAAGCCGCATTTTTCTCCCTTTCCACTGCCCCATATGCCCCTCTTGTGCACCTTGCTTGTCGCATAATGTATTTTAACCTCGCACCCCCCCAATCTTACTGACCAAGCTATGCACCTGATTCAGTGTCACGGCCACCGGTCCCTTGTCCCCAGCCATTAGGGGTTGTGACGGGCCCTCAAGGCATCCAAGGGGGGCACCCAATTCCAGTGGTCACTTGGTGGCTCTGAGGGGGGGGGGAGTCGGGGGCTCTTGCAGATCCCACAACCGGGATGCTTTCTTCAGTAGCGCCTCTGTTGTCTCAGTTGGCTGGTGCTGCATCAGTAACACAGGGAGGCCATGCCCTTACTGCCCCCTAGGCCCCTTCACCCACCTTTTTGTCAGCCATCAATGAATTGCAGAAATAGGTTGAGGCTATTGCGAGGTGCAGGACAAGTCGAGGGCTGACCCCGCTGCCCGGAGTGAGGGTGTGGGGGCACTTAAGTTTCAAGGACCCCGCCACAGCTGCACCAGGTAAAGGGACTGAGGACGCTGCCAAGGACTGTGCCTCTGTCGGGGAAGTGTTTGGAGGGCAGGACACTTTGAACCAGGCCATGGAAGCATCGTATGAGCATGGGGAAGTAAAAGATAATATGTCGAAGGGTGTCTCTGTAGACATATGTAGGAAGGTGGATATCTGACTATGGTTACCCCCAAATTATTGCCTAGTGTCTAGCTGGTTTTTCGACTTAGTAGGCCTGAGATCCTGCCATTCAGGGTCTCAGCCTGTCTGCTCTCACTCTAAAATGGACTCCATGCACCCTAGGTGCATAACCAATTGGAAGTGGATCACCCTGTGAGCCCCTGTACCAGTGTACACTAGGTACCCAGGGCATTGGTGTATCTAAGGCCTGCCAGGGGCTGAAGCATGTATTATGCCCCCCCAGGCTTGGCCTAACAAATCCGACACAACTGGCTGATCACTCAGCTGGGGTAAGTTGGTGTAACCACCTCTTACTTAGGTGTAGTATACCTATACCTAACCTTAAATGGGACACATGTTAACCTATAAGTCACTCCTATGGCAGGCCTTAACAATCCTGAAGGCAGAGTGCTTGGTTCCATGTGAGATGGTGCTCTGGCATGAGCTGAGCCTGTCTGCAGTGGTCGGAAGAACTTCCTTCTACTGTTTCCAGATATCGTCATACCATATACTCTTAAGTGCATTATGAACCTCGCGGTTAAATGCTATCTTTGGTTTGGCTTTATCAAAACATGTCGAGTAAGGTGTCATACGAATTGGAATACTAACCCCTCGCCAATTCTGGCGACGGGGTTAGCATTCCACCCTTCTAGAGGGACACGACATGTATAGTACCTGAAACCCGGGTAAAATCAGACATAGCCTCAGCTCCACAAAATGGATGCTGCCACCACAGACACAAGTCTGCCCTCCTGCTGCTGGGAGTCCTTCCAGCTTGGGAGGTGTGGACAAAGGGTTTCCTGCCAGGGGAGGTGCGTGCACCACCCCAGACAGGATTTTGTGTATCGGTCAGGTAGGGCTTGAAAGAGACCAGACATGTCTGAGGCTCACAAGGAGCCTCGGTGCATATGCCAGTCCAAACCGGTCCTGGGGCACACCAGTCCCGGGCCTGGGGCGAGCTGGACAAAGGATTGGGGGTGTAACCACCCCCCTTCCTGGTCCCACCCTTAGGGAGGGACCTAGCAGGTAGTCCGGCCCCTAGAATCCGCTTAAAGGTAGGAGCTGTGTCCTAAGACTTCAGACATCCTGGAATCAACTTGAAACTAAGAAGAAGACGGGAACTTCGACGCTCTGCCGCACAGAGGACTGAAGCCAATCTCCCCTGTGGTCAGGGAGTGACCACCTTGCTAACGCAAGCACCATCCAGCGAATCAACGTCTGCTTTGCCGCCGCCTCCCGCCGGAACCCGAGCCCAGAGACTGACAAGACCTGGACCTCCAGACCTCTCACCACCCGATCCACAGTCCCTGAAAAGAGGAGACCCGTGGAGGCAACGAGACACGTGGAGCCAGCCATCTTGAAACGACCACGACAAGCTGACAAGTGCAACAACCGAGGCTCCCTCCAAGTTGTGCTTTGGGATCTGAGAAGCCCAACACCCGAGCAGCATCTGCACCAAAGGTGAGCCCTCCAGCATCTCCACGATCTGCGTGGGGCCCTTCTGCATTTTGCCACTCGACGCGCCTAACCGGTTGCTGGCCCGCTGGCTAGTGGCCATCTTGGCGACGAACTTCAAGAAATACACCCCTGGTCTGGTTGCTCCAGACTGGCCCTTGCACCCCTCCAAAGGAGCAGTCCCTCTGACCTTGCTGGTCAGAACCAACAGCTTATTTCATATCCTACAACAATTGCTTTTGCCAAGGCTTGTTTGCTTCGATCAAGTCGCCGACACCGCCGACAGCGAGAGCCTGCGTGGGACAGCTCGTGACCCGACTCCTGGACGTCGTCGACCTTCAGGGACCACGTGGCTGCAGAGACAAGCTACACCTTCCTTCCTGTTTGCACCCGACATCGCCTGGTACCGAACCTGGTGCCACGCTGGTCACTGGCTAGTGACTGTGAACACTGTCCCCTCTGCTTACAGGTCTTCAACATCTCCGATCCACTCTTGGATCCACCACATCTCTTCCGGGGCGACCGCCTGCAGCATCTTTGTCTACAGGCTCCATTGAACAGATAGAAATAACCCGACGCACTTCGACGCCTATGCACCCGCTTCCTGTGGGTGAGGTAAAGCTGGCACTCCGGTGCCCAAGTGTTGAGAATCATCTCTAGTGTCTGTGTTTCCAATCTTAAGTTCCTAGTCCATCCGGAAGATCCTCTTTGCAGTAACTTTGTACTTTTTACGCACCCATTGAAAACCTATGGGAGCTCGCGTGTGACTATTTGCTCTGCACACGCAACCCGTGGACCTCCTGGTCACTAACTGAAGTTAGCTCCTTGTAGGCCCAGCGATTCTAGAGGCCCTAGGCCTTTTCCCTTTTCTGTTCGTGGTACTTATACCACTATTTTAGTATATGGTTTGAGTGGCCACCAGGGCCTATCCATATAAAGTGCAACTTCTGTATATTGTAATACTTTCTTGTTTGACGATTTGTGCTCCTGTGCTCATAAAGAGACTAGGGGTTACTTTGAGAAATAAATACATATATATTTTGAATATATATCTGTGTGGTGTCCTTTCATTGGTATAAAAGGGGGTTACATTTGGTAAAACAGCCTGCCTAACACGCTTCACGAGTTTAGCCTCAAAGACTGCTTAGCCTACGCTACCACTAGGGCAGCTAGTCCGAAAAGGTTGACTTACAACCACACCATAAGGGTTGCTTGGCATGGTACAAGGTGGTCACTTTAACTAGTGAACATCATATACCAGGCCAACTTCTCACATTGGTGAGCAGCGGTTGGATTTGAGCTTGCTGTGTTTTACCATTGTAATCTCTTGGTTACCAATTGAAAGATCACATAGGTACCTGTAGGTACATATAAAACAAGATTAGATATACTTAAGTTCTACTGAACTTAGTGTTGTAGAGCAAAGGGAGTAGCACACCCTGACTACAACTACTAGATAGGTTTAGTAGGTAAACCCAAGTGTAGGTAGATTGCAACACATCCACCCACACTTAAGAGCAATGGCTGGGGCAGAGGGGTCCACTGTACCCATCTCTGTTGAGAGTGACCCCCAGAGGGCACCATCCATCTTTGCTACCCTTAATCAGAATGAGCTCAGGCGTTTGGCAACTCTTAGAGGCCTTAAACAGCCCAAGAACCCTACCTCTGCTGAGCTCAGAGAACTCTTACAGAATGATGAAAATCAAAGAGAACTCAAGAATCTTCCCAGCTAGCCCCCTTAGGGACAGGAGCAGGAGGCCCCCCTTCTGAAGATGCCACTGAGGTACCCCTTTCCAATAGCCATCCCTTAGATGAATACCATACTACAGAGGAGGAAAGTGAGGGGGATACAGATGTGAGTGAGGATGAAGGGCGAACTAGCCCAGTGCCAAGTGTTATACTTGGCCCAGCTAAACTAAGGCTATTGGGGACTGACAGTGGGTTTACCCCATTGGATCTCCCCAGTGGACTTAACACAGGGCTTGGGAGGCAAAGGAATCGCTCAGGTGAATCCAATGCTTCTCATGGCTCTAGAGGCTCTCAAGGTCACTCCAGGAAAAGGATGACCACCCCTCAGAGGAGGGAGCATGAGGCCAGAATGCAAGAAGCCCAGCTGAGGATCAGGAAGCAGGAGCTAGAAGTAGCCCTGATGGAAGAGAAACTGAGCAAGGCTAGGCAGCATAAAGAGAGTGGGTCTATACCCACTGGTGGCAGCATTGTCCCTAAGGACAAAGATAGGGTCTTTGACAATAGGAACCTGTCTAAGGTTGTGCCCCCCTACAAAAGTGGGGATGACATCCACAAATGGATGACTGCTCTTGAGAGAGCCTGCAAAGTGCAGCAGGTTCCTGAAGACCAGTGGGCAGCAATCCTCTGGCTCTCCTTTGAAGGAAGAGGCAGAGACAGACTCCTCACTGTTAGAGAGGAGGATGTCAGAAATTACAGAGCCCTGAAGAGTGTCCTAGTTGATGGGTTAGGCTTAACCACTGAACAGTACAGGTTAATGTTCAGAGATACCCAGAAGACACAAACTCAGGACTGGTCTGAATATGTGGAATGTGCAACTAAGGCTTTGGAGGGTTGGTTGCTGGGAAGTAAGGTGTCTGATTATACAGGATTGTACAATTTGATGATGAGAGAGCAGATTTTAAGTAATTGTCAAAACCAGCTTCTCCATCAACACCTGGTAGACTCAGATTTGACCTCTCCCCAAGAATTGGGAAAGAGGGCAGATAAATGGGTCAGGACCAGGATCAGGCCTAAAAACCAGGGTGGTGACCAAAAGAAAGATACCACCAAGCCTCAAGAGAAGGGAGGGGATAAAGCAAAAGAGAAATCTTCCTCAGGGCCCCAAAACTCCCCACAGGGTGGTGGGTCCCAAGTTCCCTCCTCTACCACAGCTAAAAAGCCTTACTGCCATGAGTGTAAAACTCCTGGGCATTGGAAAACTGACAGCAGTTGCCCAAGGGCTACAAACAAAACTGTTCCTCCAATTACTCCTGTCACACCACCTATTACTGTCAGCAGTAATCCCCCAGGTGGTGGGAGTGCCCCCAGACATCTGGGTGGGTTTACTTGGGGAACACAGGGGGACCCTGGCTTAGCCAATTCCCCTGCAGCAACTACTCTTGTCTGTGATGGTGGCATGGGGTTTGCCAACTTCACTGCCTGTCCCAACACTTTGGGTAGGTACAGACAGGAGCCCTACATCAATGGTACAAAAGCTGAGGCCTACAGAGACACTGGAGCTAGCATCACTATGGTGGCCCATTGGCTAGTTCCCTCTGAGCAGCTTTTGCCTGGTTTCTCCTACCAGGTGACTAACATTGATGGCAAACAGAACAGTCATCCCATGGCAGAGGTATGTCTCAGCTGGGGAGGGGTCACTGGCCCTAAAAGGGTGGCAGTGTCCCCAACCTTGCCTGTAGACTGCTTGCTGGGGAATGACTTAGAACTCTCAGCTTGGGCAGGAGTTGAACAAGACACCCATTCTAAAATGGTAGGCCTTTCACAAAAGGGTAGTGGGGTTGTGCCATTCACAACCCCTGTCCAAGTAGATTTCCTCCCTGAAAAGGTTGGAAGGGCAGTGGTAGCCACAGCCCAGGAAAAGACAGACTTCCCTGTAGAGACTGGCAGAGCTGTGACAGTCACAGTTCAAACCCAAACTGAGTGCCTTCCTGAAAAGGTTGGCAAGGCTGTAATGGTCTCAGCCCATACTCAGACTGACATAGGTGTAGTGAAGCCTGAAACTATGGATCACTCCACACAAACAGAGAGTAGTGGGGAGGAAGAAAAGTCTCCCTCTCCCCAGACATTAGGAAAAGGTCAGCCTCCTCAGGGATCTGACCTCACCCCTTGTGAAGGAACTGCCCCAGAGGTAGCCAGGCCTGGCCTGGCAGAGCCTCTGATGTCAGTGGCCCCTTCCAAGGTGGGACCCAGTCTGGTGCAGGTAGCCTGCCTCTCTCTACCCTGCCTCAGTCAGCCCAGGGCTGCAGAGGTCAGGGAGGCCAGTGGACACCAAGAGGGCCCCTGTCCACAAGAACCCCCCAATCAAAAGAATGAGGATTGCCTGGCTAGTAGCCCTAGCCAGGTGATGGGTAAAAACATTCCTGAGGGATCCCCTTTACAGGTAGTTAGGGACCTCCCCCAGAGGGATTCTGTTGGGCACAGGCAAACATGGGACCTTAGGGCCCCAAACCTGACCTGTCCCTCCAGTAAGCCCACAAAAGGGACCCAGCCTCCAGCTTTAGGTAGCCAGAGGCTGACCCTGAGAGCACAGTGCAACTCAGTTAAGGAAAGAAAGGCATCCATGGTGGAGGATGATTGGAGGAAGCTGAGGCCTCACTTTGAGGACACTCACTTCAGTACTCCATCTCAACACCAGCCTTTTACTTTGCCAAGACACACCAAAGGTAGAGATTCCCTATGGTGGAGACCCTCTGATACCCTTAGGGTGAGGGATTGCTTAGTGGACCATGAGACAGGGGGTAACCATGCCAGTGCTGGTTCCTCCTTATATGGCCACTTGGGCAATATAGGCTTACCTGGTCAAGGTCAGCCTTATCTCCCTTCGTTTGGGGGGGGGGGGGGTTGTGTAGGAAGGTGGATATCTGACTATGGTTACCCCCAAATTTTTGCCTAGTGTCTAGCTGGTTTTTCGACTTAGTAGGCCTGAGATCCTGCCATTCAGGGTCTCAGCCTGTCTGCTCTCACTCTAAAATGGACTCCATGCACCCTAGGTGCATAACCAATTGGAAGTGGATCACCCTGTGAGCCCCTGTACCAGTGTACACTAGGTACCCAGGGCATTGGTGTATCTAAGGCCTGCCAGGGGCTGAAGCATGTATTATGCCACCCCAGGCTTGGCCTAACAAATCCGACACAACTGGCTGATCACTCAGCTGGGGTAAGTTGGTGTAACCACCTCTTACTTAGGTGTAGTATACCTATACCTAACCTTAAATGGGACACATGTTAACCTATAAGTCACTCCTATGGCAGGCCTTAACAATCCTGAAGGCAGAGTGCTTGGTTCCATGTGAGATGGTGCTCTGGCATGAGCTGAGCCTGTCTGCAGTGGTCGGAACAACTTCCTTCTACTGTTTCCAGATATCGTCATACCATATACTCTTAAGTGCATTATGAACCTCGCGGTTAAATGCTATCTTTGGTTTGGCTTTATCAAAACATGTCGAGTAAGGTGTCATACGAATTGGAATACTAACCCCTCGCCAATTCTGGCGACGGGGTTAGCATTCCACCCTTCTAGAGGGACACGACATGTATAGTACCTGAAACCCGGGTAAAATTAGACATAGCCTCAGCTCCACAAAATGGATGCTGCCACCACAGACACAATTCTGCCCTCCTGCTGCTGGGAGTCCTTCCAGCTTGGGAGGTGTGGACAAAGGGTTTCCTGCCAGGGGAGGTGCGTGCACCACCCCAGACAGGATTTTGTGTATTGGTCAGGTAGGGCTTGAAAGAGACCAGACATGCCTGAGGCTCACAAGGAGCCTCGGTGCATATGCCAGTCCAAACCGGTCCTGGGGCACACCAGTCCCAGGCCTGGGGCGAGCTGGACAAAGGATTGGGGGTGTAACCACCCCCCTTCCTGGTCCCACCCTTAGGGAGGGACCTAGCAGGTAGTCCGGCCCCTAGAATCCGCTTAAAGGTAGGAGCTGTGTCCTAAGACTTCAGACATCCTGGAATCAACTTGAAACTAAGAAGAAGACGGGAACTTCGACGCTCTGCCGCACAGAGGACTGAAGCCAATCTCCCCTGTGGTCAGGGAGTGACCACCTTGCTAACGCAAGCACCATCCAGCGAATCAACGTCTGCTTTGCCGCCGCCTCCCGCCGGAGCCCGAGTCCAGAGACTGACAAGACCTGGACCTCCAGACTTCTCACCGCCCGATCCACAGTCCCTGAAAAGAGGAGACCCGTGGAGGCACCGAGACACGTGGAGCCAGCCATCTTGAAACGACCACAACAAGCTGACAAGTGCAACAACCGAGGCTCCCTCCAAGTTGTGCTTTGGGATCTGAGAAGCCCAACACCCGAGCAGCATCTGCACCAAAGGTGAGCCCTCCAGCATCTCCATGATCTGCGTGGGGCCCTTCTGCATTTTGCCACTCGACGCGCCTAATCGGTTGCTGGCCCGCTGGCTAGTGGCCATCTTGGCGACGAACTTCAAGAAATACACCGCTGGTCTTGTTGCTCCAGACTGGCCCTTGCTCCCCTCCAAAGGAGCAGTCCCTCTGACCTTGCTGGTCAGAACCAACAGCTTATTTCATATCCTACAACAATTGCTTTTGCCAAGGCTTGTTTGCTTTGATCAAGTTGCCGACACCGCAGACAGCGAGAGCCTGCGTGGGGCAGCTCGTGACCCGACTCCTGGACGTCGTCAACCTTCAGGGACCACGTGGCTGCAGAGACAAGCTACACCTTCCTTCCTGTTTGCACCCGACATCGCCTGGTACCCACCTGGTGCCACGCTGGTCACTGGCTAGTGACTGTGAACACTGTCCCCTCTGCTTACAGGTCTTCAACATCTCCGATCCACTCTTGGATCCACTGCATCTCTTCCGGGGCGACCGCCTGCAGCATCTTTGTCTACAGGCTCCATTGAACAGATAGAAGAAACCCGACGCACTTCGATGCCTATGCACCCGCTTCCTGTGGGTGAGGTAAAGCTGGCACTCCGGTGCCCAAGTGTTGAGAATCATCTCTAGTGTCTGTGTTTCCAATCTTAAGTTCCTAGTCCATCCGGAAGATCCTCTTTGCAGTAACTTTGTACTTTTTACGCACCCATTGAAAACCTATGGGAGCTCGCGTGTGACTATTTGCTCTGCACACGCAACCCGTGGACCTCCTGGTCACTAACTGAAGTTAGCTCCTTGTAGGCCCAGCGATTCTAGAGGCCCTAGGCCTTTTCCCTTTTCTGTTCGTGGTACTTATACCACTATTTTAGTATATGGTTTGAGTGGCCACCAGGGCCTATCCATATAAAGTGCAACTTCTGTGTATTCTACTGTAATCTTGTTTGACGATTTGTGCTCCTGTGCTCATAAAGAGACTAGGGGTTACTTTGAGAAATAAATACATATATATTTTGAATATATATCTGTGTGGTGTCCTTTCATTGGTATAAAAGGGGGTTACATTTGGTAAAACAGCCTGCTTAACACGCTTCACGAGTTTAGCCTCAAAGACTGCTTAGCCTACGCTAGCACTAGGGCAGCTAGTCCGAAAAGGTTGACTTACAACCACACCATAAGGGTTGCTTGGCATGGTACAAGGTGGTCACTTTAACTGGTGAACATCATATACCAGGCCAACTTCTCACAACATATTTTTGCTGATTAAACCCAAGAGAAAAAGGAAAAGGAGGGGGAGTATGGCTCTTCGAAGGACAGGAAGCCTAAGGTAGAGGAATCCATCACAAATTGGTTGTTTGATTTTAATATTTTTATGACAGTTATGATTGAGAAGAAACCCGAAGTAGCCCCGACTGTGATATTTTATGCCAATAAGATACTTAAAGCGCATCACATGTATGGTGGGATGGCCTGGTTGGATTATGATAGGGACTTCAGATGGGCTAAGGTGGAGGACCCTGAGAAAGGGTGGGACCAAACCGAGGTTAATGTATGGCTGGAAAGTGTAAACAGCCAGACTCCCCTTTAACAGCCTTTTTGTATGCAATGGGGTGCGGGTGACAAGAAAAGGTCTTGTTAGGCATTCAACAAGAAGTTGTGCACCCGGCTGGTGGGGTCTTGCACATTTAAGCACATGTGTTCATTTTGGGGGCAACTCTCCCATCCCGAATTCAAATGCATTAAAAAACTCAAAAGGAAAATACTCCAAGTCATCCAACCAATAAGACCTTTCCCACCCCAGTTAGAACTGAAGAACTGCTCCCTTGGCTTAACTTGTATTCTAACAAAAAGACGGCTCAGCTCTTATATCAAGATTTTACTATCGGCATTCACATGCTGGCCCAAGGGGTTTTGTCTGCTCCTCATTTATATAATCTGTTGTCTGTGTGTAAACACCCAGGGGCGGTGGCCCATAAGTTGGAGAACAAGGGCTCATTAGGTAGGATTGCGGGTGCTTTCCCGGAACCCCCATTCTCCGACATTGTTTGCTCCCCCCTGGTCCTGAAAAATGATCTCAGTCAGTTCAGGCTGATTCATAACCTCTAGGCTCCCAAGAGCTTGTCTGTCAATGACGCGGTCAACCCTGACCTGTTTGCGGTGACTTACTCATCTTTTGACATGGCATGGGCTTGGCTGCGCAAGCTGGGCCTTGGGGCATACTTGGCAAAGACGAATATTAAGTCAGCATTCAGGCTTCTGCTGGTTCATCCTAATGATTATCACTTGCTTGGTTTTCAGTACGGTGGTCAATATTTCTATGACAAATGTATGCCCGTGGGCTGCGCAGTGTCTTGTAATTACTTTGAACAGTTCAGCTCAATGTTGCAACGGTTGTTCACCTACAAATCTGCTTACACAAACATCATGCAATACCGTGACGATATCCTTGTCATGAGTCCGCCGGCTTCAGGAGCCTGTAGTTGGGCCCGGGCGGAGCTGATTTCCTTGTTCAGAGATTTGGGGTCACTTTTGTTCCCGACAAGACAGTTGGCCCGTCCACCTGTCTGTCCTTCTTGGGTATCGAGATTGATACCATTGCGGGTGAATGCAGTCTTCCTCACGATAAAGTGTAGGCCTTCACCCAGGCGATCGATTCAACTCTTTCTGGTAGGAAAACAACTTTATATCAGCTTCAGGTGCTTGTGGATCAACTCAATTACGCTCTACGCATTATTCTATGGGCCACATCTTTTCCAGGTCCATAGCCAGGACAACGGCCGGTCTCACACAGAAGCGTCATCACACTAGACTGCCGGCTGAGGTGAAGGAGGATTTAAGGAATTTTTACACCACTTTAATAGGTCCATAGTCTGGCCAACGCCGCCGGCAACCAGCAAGACTTTAGGCCTGTTTACTGACGCAGTGGGCAGTATCGGTTTTGGGGCCATCCTGGGGTACCAATGCTGCAGGGCACACTGGCCGGCTGGGTGGCATGACTCCGGGTTAATTAGGAATGTAGCATATTTGGAACTGTTCCCCATTGTAGTGGCAGTCACCATTTGGTCTGATGTTTTCCAGAGCAGGGCAGTGTGTTTGTGGCCAGATAATATGTCGGTTGTTGAGGTTATTAACAGACAGGGGGCTTTTTGTAGACAGATCCTAGGGCTCCTGAAGCATCTTGTTTTACTTTGCTCGAAGCTGAATGTTTTTTTAAGGCTAAGCACGTCCCTGGAGTTCATAATCAGGCAACTGATGCTTTATCTCACTCCAAGTTGCAGGAATTCCGGGAGTTTCACCCACGAGCAACGGAGCGGATGACAGAGTTCCCAACATCTCTTTGGAAGATAGGAGCCCCGCCTTAACGCATCTAGTGGCAGCTTCCTTAAGCGGGCGCACATGGAGGGCGTACCAGAAATATTTTAAGACCTACAGGGCCTTCTTGCAGGGACAGGGGGTGCCAGCCCTTTTTTCGCCCATGGCCGTATACTCTTCGTAGAAACGTGGCGGTTGCAGGGCATACCAGTCTGTTACGCGAAAGCCCATTTGACATCCATTGGCTTCTTTGCCAAGTTAAGGGGGCATGCGTGACATGGGGGGTTGCTTCCAAGTGAGGAAGGCCGTAGCGGGATGGGCCAGGCATGAGGGAACAGTTAAGGATGGTAGGAGACCGCTGGATGCGCAGGTCTAGGGAGCTATGCTGGCCAATCTCCATCTAGGTTGCAATTCCCCTTACTGAGTAGCCTTGTTTTTGTCAACACTTTCTGTGGGCATTTTGTACTGAGCTTTTAGAGTGGGGGAGTTATTTAGGACATCAAAAAAACGATTTATTGGGCGGTCTGTAATTGTGGATGCCCAACTACATCTAGATAGACTTACTCTTAAGCTCTGGAGGTCCAAGACCGATCCCGCAGGGAAGGGAGCTATGGTAGAGCTCAGGACAGCCCAAGGATCCGTGTTTTTGTCCAGTTACACTTATGAAGGCATAACTTTCTGTCCGACCAAATGTGCAATCCCCTGCGCTGTTTGTTCATGCTAATGGATAGTGCCTGTCGAGGTATCCATTTTCAGCTGTGTTGTGCAGCACTCTCAGCAGCCTTGGCATCGACCCGTTGGGTTATTCGTCTCTCTCATTTAGGATCAGGGCAGCGACATTCACTGGGGGGGCGGGGTTCTCTGCGAACGAAGTTCAGCGGATTCGCCGATGGTCGTCCTTGTGTTTTAAGCATTACATATGCCCAGAGTTGCTCTGATTACCTGTGTTTCTGCACCTGATTATCTGTGTGATGCCGCTTTTCTCTCTCTGATTTCTCTCTTTTAGTAATATGCCTTCCAAAGTGGTATGGGTGCTGTGCTACTCCTTTGTGTGGCGAGCCGCTTACCATTTGCAGCAGCATCGTAAGCCAAAACCTGCGAGTTTGGATGACGTCTTTTTCTGATGGTGTGGACTTGGGGGCCTCCGGATTGTTCAGCTTCCCCAGCCGGTGGAGGAGACAAGGGGTCACGTGGAAATGCAGTTCCTGGACTTGATCATTGTGCACGTCGGCGGTAATGAGATGGTTAAGCTGGGGCGTAGGGCCGTCAGGGAGGCTCTGTTAGGTGAATTTGCCTGATTGGGAAAGACCTTTCCTGGGGCGCTGATAGCTTGGCCACACATGACCCCTAGGCGCAAGTGGGGTCCTGACGTTAAAACAAGGGCTATGAACATATCAGAAGGTGCCTCAAAGCTGAAATGGCCAAGTTGTGTCCAGGGCGGGGACGGCTTTGGAACTTATCGCACAAGTTGCTCATTAGGGATCAAATGTTTCGCAGAGACGAGGTTCACTTGTCGGACTTGGGTACTGACTTGTTTATCGATGGAATCTGGGCTTTTACTCATAAATTGTTCTTTGGTGGGGAGGGCAAAGGACCGGTTGGCCCTGGTTGCCCTTGAGGTGGAAAAGTGAACCCCAAGATCGCTGTACTACAGCGAAAGGAGCCCTCCAACACACTTCCTCGGGCAACACTGAAGGGGGAGACAGCATGCTGAATCCGAAATAGAATGTTGTCACCAGCTTGGGGCAAGAGCGCGCAGTTAGTCAGTGTAGGGCATGGGGCTCCAGCCCCTGATCACACTCTATGAGCACCACAGACAGCCTGGTGTCGCAGGGGCGGGCCCATGGGGTTGAAGACAAGGATCAGAAGACTGGGGAACACCCCTCAGCGTTTACTGGACCTTACTGCTGGGTGGGTAAGAAATGGGAGGCTCCATTATGATTGTCTGACTTCATGGAATTTAGCTGTCAGATTGTAAAAGTTTGCTACCCTATGTACATATAACTATAAAAATTTAAAATTGTTTTTTCTTCAATGTATTAGATGTGTACTGCTATATGTTTTAAAGTAATGATGTGACTGTTGAAAATGTCAGGTTTGTGTTTCCTTATGTAATAAACATGGCCCTCTTCCCAAAGCAGCGGATGTTTGTTATTGACTCGTGGGGCTTTGGGAGGGGTCTGGCATGGCTTGCGGGGTTTCCGAGTTCCAAGAGGGTGAAGAATACAAGAAAAGCAAAACTCCTTGTCCGTGGGACATCTGTGCAGGGGCGACTCCTCCTTGTGGGTGGAGGAGCGTCGCTCCACTGCTTTCTCGCAGTGCGAAAAGCAGAAGCATAAAATACCATTTACCATTTTATGTTTCTGCTTGTCGCAGAGAAAGCACAAGTGTTTGGTTGGGGGCGGGCGAGTGGGGGGTCCTGGAAGGAGTGGCTTGCCCACTCTGAGGGTGCAGACTGTTTGGTCAACCCCAGGGCCGACCAAACCTGTCATACGCACTCTGACTTTTCGCCGTGTAGGCTGCATGCAGCCTGCATCAAGAAAACGGCCTCCTCATAGACGCCTGTGTGGTCGGCATCCCAACCAATCACAACACTGCCATTGCAGCACTGTGATTGGCTTAGGGGAGGGAGGCTGCCTGCTTCCTGTGAGGAGCAGAGAAGCAGAGATGACGCGGTACCGGACCGGGCCGGCGAAGGTAAGTTAACTTTTTATTTTTTTTCTAAATCAACCCCCCCCCCGCGCACGACCCCCTGTGCCCCTACCCCCGAGTCATGCCGGCCGTGACTGCATCTGTGTCACAGTAGAGAAGCAGTCAACTTCACCTCAATGAACCTATGTTTGTCTGTTTAGTGAGTCATGTTGGAATATATACTAAAACAGTATCAGGGACTTGCGCAATTATCATAGGTGATGTAAGATGAAAGTAAACAGGCAGCGCATATCTTACTACCTTTGTATGGTGTATATTGTATGCAAATGTAATAAGCTGTAGTCAGCTGAAGTAGCAGGTGATGCAAATGAAAACAGCACTGGTAGAAAAAGAGTCACGTGTACAAAAGGAACTGCAAGTTAGGAGTCTTATTCCCAGGTCAGGTGGAATTATGCGATTCTGTGGGGTTTCCCACACAGTTATGGATTTACCACATTTGCCACATAACCAAGTGCTGCATTGTTTGCAGATTTCAGCAAAAAATAGTTTCTACCCAAAATAGATCAAAAACTGCTAAAAAAGCATTTGCAGACCCATTGCAAAAGTCAACAGGTTGGTTTTTAGTTTTTGAATACTATGTTCCGGTATTTAACTGGTAATATTGGAGCGAAAGGCTTGCCCAGATACGTTAATGGGATTTAAAATGGCAAAAGAGTGAAATATTACTGCTACAGATTATGCACATTATTGCCATTTCTGGATCCTCAATTTAGAAATTCCTGTCACATCATTTGATCCAGGCATAATTCAAGTGGCCCTGCATATAGCACAATACACTATACCTCTATACGGGATCTTTTCAGTACAAATCATATTGGTTTTGAAATATGACATTTCTGAGAGCCCATGGGTCAAAGATGTGAACCTTGTGTCATTATGGGATGTCATCCTTTGACGCAAGAATCTGTTGTTCTATTGCATAAGCACGTATGAGGGGTGGGCGTGCATGAACAATTGCCTGAACATGTGGTGGAGAGATCCATATGAACATTCCCTGTTGGAAGTATATGGAAGGTGGTCTTACCCTGTTCCTACAGTTTGTCTAGGAAGGGGAATCAAATGTATTTATTTTTAACGTTTTATATAGCACAGACTTGACCCTAGTAAGGTATCAGAGTGCTTTACAATTGGTTAGGCAAGAAGAAAACATGGCAACCAAGCCACACAAATGCTGTCAGTAACCGAGGCAAATCAGGAGGAGGTCAGTGAGTTGAACACCTAGACGTCAATCATGAGTGAGAACCCAGGTTGAGACACTGTGTCAGCAAATTGTTCACATGCTGAGTCAGAAGTACTAGGGCAGAGGTTTGTTCATTAAAAACAGTTTGACTTCTTTTTTGAATGAAGTGGTTGACGGGTTCAGTCTGATTTCAAACAAGTTGTTAAGATGCTGATATTGTGTATGCCATTTTAATTAACCCCCAAATGGTGTCAGTCAGCCATTTGAGTCTCAAATGTTCATGGGATACTGAACAAGTAAGAGCTCCGTGGCTATCCTGTGTCTCTCCGAGTAGTATGTGAACATAATTATTCATCCGCAATCAAAGGTGGGCAACTAAGGCTCCAGGTTCCAATAATTGGAACTCTGCTCTATTACAACAGCTGCTCCACAGTGTTGGCACAACACGTGAATCAAAAACGAATGAGGAAGAATGAGTGGGAAAAGAGTAAAGAGTGTAAAAACAATTGAGATCAAAGGACTCCTAGTAGTCCAACAGTTAGAAGACATATTAGGTGCAGGAGTACCTATATAAGAGTAAAGGGTAAATGTGCATAGTTAGACCATTCACATGCAGAGGGCCCAGGCTGTCACCTTTATGTGCCGTAGTGGTTGACCAATGCCTTTCCCTCGGAGGAATTACACGGTGAGATTACAAATACACAATCCCTTATAAACTGTGTGGGAAAATGCCCCTTTTTTGTGGTCACCCCCATTTTGCTACCTTTTGTTGCTGTTTTTTGGACTCTGCACTGAGACACTGCTGTCCAGTGCCAGTGCATGTGCTCTGACCCCTAAAACACATTGAAATTGGCTATTATCCAGACTGGCATATTTACTTACCAATATGTCTCTAGTGTATGGTAAAAATGTGTACCCAGAGGCTGGGAGTTAAACGTCACTAGAAGACATACTGTGCCACCACTGAAGTGACCATGCAAAGCATGACTCTAGGCCTGCCCCTGCAGACTGTCTGTGCAGTTTAAAACTTCCAATTCTACCTGGCAAAACAAACCTTTTGCCAGGGCTACACATTTCTTTTTAAATAAGTCCCTTTAAGGTGCCCTAAATGCCCACAAGGTAGGGCGCATGGAATAGAAAAAAGTAGGACATGTATATTTTATGTTTTACATCTCCTGGCAAGGTCATTTTTCAATGTGGCAAGGCTGGTTCTTCCATAAGAGAGCACTGGGTGACATTATAACACCTTAAAATGCTTAACTTCAAGCTGGGAGTAGCTAGACAAATCATTCAAGGACTCATAGTAATTTAAAATCCAATCAGATTTTATATTACTATTTTGTAAATTACCCAGTAAAAAATAGAACATAGAGATGTTAGTGTAGAAAGCACCAACATCTGCTATTTATGACGGGGCAGATTTACAAGAAAGTGACGCATCTGTAGAGATGCGTCACTTTCCCTGCGCCACCCTGAGAAACCCTGGCGCCATCATGGATGCGCCGTATTTACAACACGGCGCACCATGGTGATTGACAGATGAGTCACAAATTCTGACGCATCTGTTGGGGCAAAACTCACACATTGCTGGAGTTGTGTTGCAAGTACGACGCAACTCCAGCAATGCATTTTGAGGCCGATTCCCACTACACTGAGTCACTCCTTACACTGCTTCAAGCCGGCGAATGGTTTTGACGCAGTGGCGTCCTAGAAGTGAAACTGTGAAATCTTGCAGATTTCGCTGCATCACTTCTATGAGGTTTTCCTGCGTGGGAATGCCCACCCTGCATACATTATACCTGACGCAGGTATAATGTGACGCAGGGCTTTACAATGTGACGCATCTCCCTTGATGCGTCACGTTGTAAATTGGCCACATTTTTTACGCCGCTGCTGCGTCACAAAAGTGAGTAAACAGCAGCACAAAAGTGTCGCAAGGGGCTTGTAAATCTACCCCGACGTGTTTTGGGGTAATAATTGTATTTGATGCTAAATATTGCACCTGATAAACTCTGAACCCAGTGGTGTTGGACTTTATCGGTACAATAAATATCACAACCCCTTCAGCCCATCTGTAATCAGACCATTAGTGGTAAAAATTATGCCGTTCCGTAGCTGAAGACTTTGCACAGGCGTTGGCGAAGGTAAACTGGGTAAATTTGCGAACGTCACACAGGATGAAAATTAGGAGCAACACAAAACTTTACCAGTGGCATAACATTTTTTCACATCCAACCTAAATAAAGGGTGGCGAAATTGTGATTTTGTTTCTTGAAACTTTGTGAAAACTATGCAAAATTATTAAGTTGTATCACATGCGAAAATTCAATATGAGGGCGTACTTCATGTTCAAAGTCACACAACATAAATATAAACTGCCTTATTTACAAGCCCCTTGCGCCGCCGTGCGTCACTTTTAATTTAGGAAAAAGTGACGCACTGGCGGCGCAAGAGGCTTGTAAATAAGCCCCAAAGGGACTAGCTCGGGGAGAACATGCCTCATTTAAGCTCTTTTCAGCTTGCACCAGTGTCCTGCAAGACATTTTCTGCTCGAGGAAAAATATACTACAAAACAGTGTATCATTTCACACCTACAAAATTGGCATAATTTCGCATAACTCAACATTTCCAGATTTCATTCATTTTCCAGGCGTAATAACATTTCCCAGACCTCTATACGTAACCAATGTGGGTATGGTCAAAGGGCCTTGTGTTTCTGCCACAGTGTGTGTGTTAGTGTCTCCATTTCTTCATGCATCGTGTCTCTTTTCTCTTTTTGCAAGTGTATCTGTGTGTCCCAGGATGCATGTCCCAATCTCTCTGTCCCAGTGTGCATTTTTCTGCATTCTGCTTTTCTCACTCCCTGTCCATGTGTTTCCTTTTATCAGTGATTAACTTTCCTTGAGCCATGTTTATCGTTGTTTTGAGTGTATATCTCCAATCGATCGGTACTGCCTTAATTTAGCTAAACGGGGAATGATTCTCCAAATATACATTACAAGCCACATTTCAAATGGGTTTGCAGAGATGTACTGACAGTATGAGGGAAAGATAATGTGTCTTTGTTAGGTGAGTGTTGCACTTAATGAGATGCGAGTTTGAAATGTGAAGCCAAAGATGTACAAACAGATGTGTTAGGCAGCTTGGGCACTCTGGTAAAATATTTGGGAAATGTTCTAGATTGGTATACTTTGAGTGTTTGATCCGTGTCCTGCTTTCATCCATTCCTTGTAGGAATGCTGTTCTTTTCATTTCTTTAATTAGTGCGTTTGTGTGAACAGTCATAATCATCTATGCTGTGTACCTATGTTATGTTGGGTGGACATGTACACTTCTTTGAAAAATGAATTCCCCTACCATAGATAGGCCTGGGCATGATATTCCGCTCCGCACGCGGAGTTTTTCCTACTCCACGCTCCGCGTAGAGCGCGGTGTTCTGAAAAACTCAGCGGAGAAAGTTTTTTCTTCACTTGTGCTCACCAACCTTAAGTTGGTGAGCTCGAGTGAGGAAAATTATACTCCAGACCACCTCTCGGCAAGATTTCTCAAAGCGAGCAGTCGCGGATGCTCGCTACTGTTCGTGTAGAGAAACCTTCTGTTCGCGTTGAGGAAGCTACTGCTCGGGTAGAAAATCTATTCGAGCGGCAAAAAAAGAAGCAGCGTCCTCTTGCGCTGCGCATGGTGCTGTTCGTTCTGATTTTACAGCGTGGGACAAACACCCAGTGCTAAAAATCAGCGTGAACAGCGCAACGTAATGCACTCTGCTGCTTGCGGAACTCCGCCTAGTGCAGAGGAGTTTTTTGGTCACGTGTTTTTTGGGCATATGTCTCACTTTCTCTGGGTATGTCCTTCGCTAATAACTCAAAGTGAGTCTCCTTTGCTGGTGTATACACAAGCCTATGGGTGTGTGCACCGGTTCTTACACACATTTCTTGGTCCATATCTGATTGTCTCCTTGTCCCAGTGTAATTACCTCCCTGTTCCAGTGTAGGTGCATCCTTGTCATAGAGCATGTGCCTATCTGCCCCAGTGCAGGCACCTTCCAGCCCAAAGTTAGAAACCTCAGTCCTTTAGTCTTTCTTTCCCAGTCTAATTGTAAACATAGGTGTCCTGGTGCTAGTGTATTTCAATTACCACTGTATGTGTATTTTTGCCCAGTGTAGGCCTCTCACGCCCCTGATACTGTATCTCCTAGATCCAGTGTGTCCCAGTATTTAACTGTCCAGCTGTTAGTGTATTCCCCATCCTAGTGATTGCTTGTGCCCTTTCCAAGTGTCCACATTATCAGTGTCATTCCCTTTCTCAGTGACGGTGTATTTTCTTTCTTAAAATCAGTTTGTTACTTGACATGGGGCGTCCCTCAGTGTGCTATCGTCAGTACCAGGCAAGTATCCTTCCACTATTCTTTTTACATTTTGCGCCCCTAAGAATCCCCCTAAGAATTTTGTGCCCGGGGGCAACCGCCATTGTGGCCCCGCCCACGCTACGCCACCCTGAGAAACACTTGAGCTATCATGGATGTGCCGTATTTACAACACGGCGCACCATGGTGCAAGGATTGACAGACGAGTCATAAATTCTGACGCATCTGTTGGGGCAAAAGTCACGCATTGCTGGAGTTGTGTCGCAAGCACAACGCGACTCCAGCAATGCATTTTTAGGCCCCACTCTCAGTAATAATGAATTCCCAATCCATTTGCCACCAGGTGATCTGTTCGTGTACTTATGGTCCTTGTGCAAATGTAGTCCCAATCCCAGAGTGTGAGTCAGGTGCACGGCCCAGGCCAGGGCACAAGAGCTTCATTGAGACAAGATAACTTGCTGCACTTGGGCACACTGACCCATGGGCCCCGTTACGAGGAGGCTGGGTCTACCACACTTCCGCGGTACCCCGAAACACGAATAAATCACAAATGCTCCCATTAAGAGTGGCTCAGTGATTGGTGTGATATGTATCATATGCGATGAAATCCAACGCCATTGGGTTTGGAATTCATTGGGTGCAATAAATGCATAGTATCTTTCGCAACTTTTCTCCCATAATGGGAAACAAAATTCAGAGTGTGGTGCTAACGTCATTACTGGAAACTCTTGCCCCTGGTACATTCATGCTTCTTAGATCTACTCAAAGGTATGCAAACTTTATTGCACCCAGTGGTTACCGGTGCAACAGGCTTCCCCTTAATTGTAATTCGGATCCCTGCACAAACAAGGGCAGACCACTCACGCTCCCTACCTTGAGTCCAGACAGCTAGCACAAGTCCTACAAATAGGTTAAGAACTAATTATCTATGATAATGTCTGCAATGTCACTGCTTCGTTAGTTGATGGGATGTCATGTTACAAGTATACACTATAAATGCATGTAAACATACACATTTGCATGCTCATATATTCAAACTTCATATTCCTGTCAACTTTTTTGACTGTCACGGCAGAGGCGATTTGTAGAACTATATTGTGGAAAATAATGCATTCATTTACATACATTCAGCTATACCTGTCATTAAATAAAACGGAGATTAAGGAAGGCAAAAATTGCTTTAACGAGCCATGCTTTCATTCTTTTTATAGTAATCTCATCAATTGATTATCCTTGGTGACGTATTATGCAAAATGCATATATTTCGCCTCTGATAAAGATAGTACAGCATGGGACACGCGTGACGCTTTCCAACCAGAGATCTCAGAGGTTTGTGATCATGTTGTGCTTTGATGGTGTGAGCCTGGTACAATAACAGATATTATCACATATAGAAATGTGAAAAGCAGGTATGCCTAAAAGAAAATGCATATTTTCACATATTTATGAGTGGTTTAGCTATTAATTGACACTCATTGTAAAAGTATGACAAGACTTTAAAAGAGGGAGAAAGGTTCGGTTGATTTATTCAAAAGAGGCTGTTGTCAGTTAAGGGAATATTTTGAGCAAATTCATTTAAAGTGCTAATGCACTGATTCTTGTAAGTGTTGATATAGCTTCTTGACGTGCTACTCAACTCAACACCTTTTCAAATTCTTCCAGAAGGAGTTTCCTTTCGTCTTCATGATATGTCCTTTCTCGATTTCCTCCTCTTTGCCCACCACACATCACTAAGGGGCACTATTACCTTCTCTCTCAGCCTCTGGCAGGTCAATCGGGATTTAACAAACCCCACTCATCAATTATTGGTTGGGCGCACACCACCATTGCCTGGGGTCTATGTGCCAGGGTAGTTCATGTTACAGTGTTTGTGTATTGTGTATGTCTGCTTGCCTCAGTGTCACTCCAGTCGGCATCTATGTGTCTCCCTCTCCCAGTTCTGGACGACCAAATAGGCAAAGTAGGCAGCGGCCTATGGTCTCCACTCCTTTTAAGGGCCCGGCGACAACGGATCAACATAATATTGATTTGATCTTGAAAGAAAATTACAATCAAGCTTTCTTAATTTTTTTCCAAAAGATAGAAAAAACGAATCAACTCAAAGAAACAAAAACTTTACATTAAAGACTCTATAGAGAAAATACTGTAATAATGTAATGCACCCATTAACAACTTAAAGTACATAAACCAGAGACATCAGATTCACATAACAGTTTGTCTCTTAGAAGCTCATCTTCTGGTAGCTGTCAGTTTGTAAACAAAATCCGGTGCATTGGGTATTCGGAGATAATTTGTGAGGGGAACCCCGAAATTTCAACTGCCTAGGGGCCTCCACAGGGTTTAATCCGGCACTGCCCTCTCCTAGCTTCAGAGTCTTCTTGCCATAAAGAAAATGTCTACTTGTCTGACCAGCTCCATCCTTGAATTAAAGTAAATGTCTCCTTATGTGGGTCAGTGTACTTGGTGACCTTATCAGTGCACCCCCCGCCCTAGGGTGACCAACCGTCCGTAAATTTCACGGACTGCCCGTAATTTGGGCCTCTTGTCCGTAAGGGTTTCTTTCACGGACGCCTTTTGTCCGTAATTCCAGACATTGGCCTGAGCAGCCCCCTGCAAGCAGCCTGTAACTCTCACTATAGGGGCCAGCTCACGCTCCTGCTATGATCTGTGGCCTGCAGCAGCCCCTCCCCGACCTGGCACAGACTGCTATCAGGCCCATTATCATTCTATATGTGGGCCTAATTATCACGTACAGAATGATAATGGGCCTCTCTGGCCAGTGACAGCATTTCGGATCGGGTCATTGGGGGGAGAGCGGGCATGTAAGATCTGAGATGCCTTCAGCTTTGATCTTTTTCTTCACTTTTTTTTTTGAATATGCAAACGCAGGTGTGTTTCACTTACACAACAGATGCAGTGAGTGCTAGGTTCTCTCAACCTAAAATAAATTTATTTTCACTTGTGCTTGTGTTGCGCGACTTCCTCTGATGTGTATGCAAAAGTACCTTTTGTCCCGAATTTTCGTCCTGAATTCTGACCTTCTGTCCTGAATTTTTGTCCTGAATTTTGACCCTTTGTCCTGAATCTTTGCACTCACTATCCTGAATTTGCACCCATGCCAGTTGGTCACCCTACCCCTCCCTCATTATCTGTCCGAGAAAAGGGGTGTTTTATGTTTAAATGTCTGTGTCCCATTGTCCATGTATTCACCCTGCCAGATTTGGTACCCATTCCATTCCATCCCAGGATGCCTTCATAGTGAATTGTTGATAAAAGTGCATCACCTTACATGAATCCAGATTATTTGATTTTGCATCTTTCTATGCCTTTTGCATATTTTTTGCTTCAGGAAACTGGTTCAAGCAGAAAATATCAAGCCTCATATATTAAACAGTAATCTTGTCTGTCTCGTGCGCCCGAGGGTATAACTCAAGTACAATTTTCATGCAAACGACCACCCAACACGTTTAGCGGATATCCTGCACGATTTTTGCATACATTACTGGCGAATTAAGGAATGTTGCCCCTTCCTATCCAGATCACCTTTTCTCACTGTGTGTATACCTTCATTTCAGTGTGTGCTTCTTCCAATCATGCCTGTGCACGTATGCAGGTCTGCAGGTACAGCTGTAGGTGCATTTCCCTCTGCAGCTGTTCGTTATCGCAGGTATGTGTTCAGGAAGCTGTGAGTGCGACATCACGTTTCCCCAAACGCTGCACCACATGTCAGTGCTGATGCAGGTCTGGTATGTCAGACGTGGGCCATGCAGATTCTCAGGATAACTGCATAGGAAAAATGTACATATGCAAATTTAAGAAGAATGCATTTACATAGTCAGTGATTATCTTGAAAATGCTTAATGGTTCTCAACCCGATTTGGACACCCCAGGTGCAGGTCATCCTTTTCTGTAGAGAGAGAAGGGTCATATCAATAATTACAAACAGGGGGGCGTGGCCTGGCACTGACTAAGATGGCAGCTTAAGAAAGGTGCTCCACCGGAGCCGCAGCAAAAGCCCCTAAATATCCGTCACTTATCCGTTCTAGACGAGGCTGCCGCAATCGCAGTGCCTGTGGAACACTCGCCGCACCAAACGG
This sequence comes from Triturus cristatus, assembly GCF_964204655.1. NCBI lineage: Eukaryota > Metazoa > Chordata > Amphibia > Caudata > Salamandridae > Triturus > Triturus cristatus. Next base: position 93,268,834 of record NC_140595.1, on the reverse strand, counting down.
TGCAAACCTCTGGTGCCGCTACCCTTGCCTGATCCCGTTTCCCCAACTGCGCACTTCGAGGCGGTGCCCGGGCGAGGGCCTGGCAGGAGTGGGCGGCTTTCGGGTAAACGCCTCGCCCGACCGAGGGCCTGCTGCTGCTGGAGGCCCGTGGCTTGCCCGACCATAAGGAGGCCCCGGCGGAACTAACGCTCCTCACTGACACCGATTGGGTGCCGGCGTGAGACAGTGGGGCTGCAGTGAGAACCGGCGGCTCTGCCGGGATTGGGTCACGCCCGGCTCCGACCATTGGCGGCTGACACCCTCTTCCTGCCCGGCCAAAACTCCATGAAACGGGCCCAGCACTGTGAGGAAAAAGCTGCCAGTGAAGCGGGGGTAAGGAGTTCTCCCCCTTTCTTCCCGCCCCTGACTCCATGTATGTGTGAAGCCCGTCTAAGCACCCATTGGGCGGGAACCACAAAGGAGGCCCGAGACCGGGTGGCCAACCACACACAGTGCACCCTTGGCGGTAGAGACTTAAAACAGGAGCCGGCGGTATCGGGTGTTGCGCACCACATCAGCCAGTGTCACCTACCGGGATTTCTCAGTCTGTGCACGCCATCCCAGTTGGCTGAAGACCCCCTCCCATGAACTAACCACGTACTGGTCAGGCCGGATACAGTAGGGTAGGCAAGCTTGTGGAGTTCACGGCATCTCTTCCCGGCAACGTGCTGTTGGGGCAGCGGGCCCTCCCTATGTGTGCAGGTGATGCGGCCTTGCCCCAGGGTCCCCACGCTCTTATTGCCACTGGACACCAAATAGAGACCTCTGCCCCTTTCACTGCGGGGTGGAATCCTCGGCCAGGCACATACCGGTAATAGACTAGTTTAGGGGCTGCACCCGCCTTGGGGCCTGGTCACGAGTATCGGGCGTAGGTGGCGCTCGCAGCAGCTCGGCACACGGCGCTATACATGGAGGCTACACACATGTGGTCCCTCTGGGATTGAGTGGATATACGACGGCTGCTGGATGAGGGGAGTCACGCGGGCCGTGCCTGCTCTAACAGTTCACCAGAAGCTTCGGGGGTACTGAATCCTCTCTAGCAGTGATACAGCTGGCATCTGGAGGCGGGTGGACATTACCCTCACGGCGAGGTTCCCCAGACACTACTGGACCTTGGGAAACTTCAAGAGGTACAGACACCCTCAGTGGCTGCAATATAGGGGGAGCTAAAAAGACAGTGGCTGCTATATTACCATTGATACTGTGCAGCGGCCGGTAGTCCAACCGGCTTACCAATCTTGTGCGTTACTCCGATGCAACATCTACTTACTATCAAGTGACCAGACTGCTCCCAATACAGGGTCAACTGGCCTCCCGCCGCGATGAAGCCCAAGGGAGGTCCATCTGTGCAAACTAATAAACTTGATAAATACGCAGTTCCCAAGCAGCCAAATGCCAGAAGATTTAGCCAAAGGTGGCCTGACAGGCGACCCCGAACCATCACTCAGCTCCATAATGGCGGTAATCCAAGTGCTGGGAGCTACACTGGAAATGAAGATCAATAAAGTCTCCATCGAAATGAACCTGCTCAGAGCTGACATGAACAAGACATCAGAATGCATAACGCAGACAGAAGTCAATGTCACAGAGCTACAAAACAAAACTCGGAAACTGGAAGAAAGAGTCCAACAATTGGTCTATCAGCACCGTCAGGTGGCTCTTAGGATGGAGAACCAGGACAGGAAGGGCGGGCCCACCACAACAACGTTCGAGTGGTCGGGGTTCCAGAAGGGGCAGAGGGACCGAGTGTGGACCTATTCCTCGATGATCTAATACTGAACCATCTTAAAGCTAAACGACTCTGCCTTCTTCACTGTAGAACGGTCGCATAGGGCCCGATCCCCCCGCCAAAACCGGGAGCAGCCTCCAGGACAATCATAGCTAAAATCCTCAACTACAGAGATCGTGACGCAATACTACAGGCGGCCCGCCTACATGGAGATCTCAGGTATGAAAACACTACTATCTGTTTTGTTTTTCCCAGACTTTACCCTCAAGGTCCAACAAGAACGCCGCTCCTTCGACGGGGTGAAGCGGGCTCTCAAGGACCAAGGCATCAAGTACATGATGTTTTTTCCAGCGAAACGTAAGGTCATGGCAAATGGGAAATCATGGTTCTTCACGACCCCGTCGGATGTGCAAGCGTGGCTGGATGAAGGGGTCACAAGGAGGACGGGGCCGGCGATCGCGGGTAGCTGGAGGGATTCCCAGGTGAGTCTGCCGAACTCCCAAGACGGCAGAGCAGAACCTGACAAGAGAAGCCTGCGATCCTGGAGATCGAGTTCCATGAGCCCGGCTGCCTCGGCGACCGGCGGGGAATGAACACCTCTCGTCTGGCAACAGACTTTAAAGAGGTAGAGATCTTACAGAGAGACTTGTTGTGGGACGGGAAACCTCGCATAGCACTGCTCAAGCTCACACTGAATTGGTAAAATGGGGGGATTAGCCTCCCAGATATAAAAAAATACTACTTGCAGCCATTAATCAGGAAACCTATTGTCGACCGGATGATCCCGGCTATGCCATGGACAGATGGCTTCTACCAGGAGGGAATTACAATAGGGCACTCTATTCTAAAACCAAACAATACCCTCTTGACTGGACCAACTGACCACTCGGTCCGAATTTGGCACGCTGTTAACAAAACTCTAGGCTGGGAGCGAAAACTCGCACTTGCAACCCCATTATGGGACTCCGAACAATTGGGCGGCTTATGGAGATCAAAGGGATTCAATAAATGGGACCTCATCGGGATCCCGCAGATCAAAGATATGTGGGAGAAGGGCAAAGTGAAATCATTTACTTCTTTGCAACAGCAATATGTTGGCTGACTCAGAGCGCTTCAGATACACTCAAATCCGTCACGCACTACAATCCCACTTCCCGAAAGGCTTCTCCCCTCCAGAACCCTCTCCACTGGAAGATAGGCTGCTAGATGGACACCTACCTGAGAAAACCATATCATTGACCTATATAAAACTGATCGACAATATGGCAGACCACCTTGGTCCACTACGTGAGAAATGGGTGAGGGATGGCCTTGAGTTAGACGATGAAGACTGGCAGGAAGCAGTGTCCTCCCCAAGAGTGGTAGCAATCTCGGCCAGACTCCGGTGAGTTCAATTCAAAATTCTTCATAGAGTATATGTCACAGGGCCTAGTCTGGTACTCCATGGGTAGGGCCGACAGGGGGGATTGTCGGAGACAATGCGGTCATGAAGGCACATTTCTACACATAATATGGGAATGCGAGTTCATACAATCATACTGGCGCAAAATCCATGACATTCTAAGCAAAGTACTCACACTTGTCAGACATCCGGAAGCACGTAGATGCCTCTTAAACATATGGGAACCCACTAATCTGAATAGTCATCACACGCAATGGGTCACACTAGGATTCATGCTGGCAAAGAGGAACATTGCACGACTGTGGGGCCCGGCACAGCCACCCAAAGTAGAGGCCTGGAAAGAAGACCTAGACTGGTGTATGTTTAGAGAAAAGACGGTTTATACAGCCCGGGGCTGCCCCAAAAAGTGGTCCAAAATATGGAACCCCTGGAACTCCTATTGAGGACATATTTGCAACCCTCCGCTTAGCATTGACCCAGACGATCCCTCCATGCCATAGTCCGTATTCACAGCACTCTGAAATGGAAGATTATCCAATGTTGCCTTCACTGATTGTAATGTACTTGGTTCCTCTGTATTGTATATCATATGTCGATGAATGTTTAATAAAAAGAATTATATATAAAAAAAAAATTACAAACAGATGGTGAATAATTAATGCCTATTCCTTGGGATGGCCAACAATTCAGTACAGCGGTTCTCAGTGGTTAATCTGTAAAATAATAAGTGCTGGGGCTCTCATCAGGAGGCAGCTTGCACCAGCCCATATCTCCTGGTAGCGCCGTCTAAAACAGAACCAACTACTAACCATGAAAGTGGAGAGAGAATGTGGTGTAATGGCCAGAGCTGCCGACCTCGGAGCTGCGGAAAAATGCCGCTAAAACGGCGATAATGGGCTTGATAATATGCTCTATGGAATTCCAATTGAAGCCCATGTTAAATGTGAAGGACGTCTAACATGGGCTTCAATTGGAATCCCATAGAGCATATTATCAAGCCCATTATCGCCGTTTTAGCGGTAGTTTTCTGCCGCTAAAGCGGCGATAATTTTATCGCCTGGCTTGATAATATGCCTCTTAATCTCCCTGTAAATGAATGTGTCCTTAACTGCTGCTCATGAAAAGTACCAGTGCTGATGATTAATTGCTGGTGCTGAGCTCCGGCTCAAATTAAGCACTGGCAATTCTTAATCTTTTGACTTTTGTGGACCCCCACTGAATCATCACTTAAATCCGGGGACATTATTGGAAGTCGGGGACCACCGGCCTAAGCAATTTCTATAATTTGGACCTCAAAACAATACATTAAAAAAGTATACACCAAACAAATGCTCTAATATCGAAGTATTTTGTTTAATGCACAATCAAATATAGAGGTTTCCACAATTTCAATTTTGCTTCTTTAATTGTATATATTTTATTCATTTTTGCATGTGTTAATTTTAATACTATTTGATTTTGTAATAGGTCTTTGAATAGGCCTCGCGGACCCCCAGCGGTACTCTGACCATAGGTTAAGAGCCGCTGATCTAGAATGCACCATAGGTTAAGAGCCGCTGATCTAGAATGCTTTCTTTCCCTGCTCCAAGTGGAGCATCATTGCAGGAATTTAACTCATGGTCGGACAGTTGTATTTCTGTCACCCAGCCGCGCTTCAGGGTTTACCTCTAGAAAGTGACAGTTGGGCTTTCCCTGCAGCAGACCTAATGAGCAGAGCACCGAGGACATTGATTGCTACTTGGTGTCAGGAAGGACCCACCCGCCAAGTGCGGATGCGCAATGTCTGCCGGCTGGAGAAAATAATTGAATTCTAAAGCCAGGGAGAAATGTAAATTGCATTAAACCTCCTAACATCGCTTGCTGCTCCGCGGCTGCCTCCGATTCATTTAGTTCGATTAAAAATCGACTTTGTTTTCATCACCAGTCAGACAAACATGCTAATGTAACGTGAATCTCCCCCGACGGAGGCCTGTCGGGCTCTGAGTGATGGCAGTGTGTTTGTGAGGCAGGTTTTCTGCTCGAGTCATTTGTTTCCGGGCTGGTAATGCTCCTTCCGCCGACGCAGGCCGCGCCATGATTAAAGGTGCTTCGAGGCCACACCGTGAGCGCGCCATTTCGGAGGCTCAGCTCGGCAGCCATTAAGAATAATCGCCTCATTGCAGGGCAATGAGCCCGGCTCGCCCTCCGCTTGAGGGACGGCCTGTGCTTCAGTGCACCGCACCCCGCTCCCAACCTCCCCCCATCCCCGGCCCTGCGGGTGACAGCTCCGCGGCGGCTGGCGGTGACGGGCCCGCCCCCCAAGACAGATCTCTCGTCTCCCTGCAATGGGAAGCCATCGGTCTAGGGCAGGGCTCGCGCGACCTGAGCAATGAACCAATCACTTTCAGAGGCAGGGATCCGTCTTCAGGTGGGCAGAAAGACAGGCAGATCGATAATAGGTCAGACGATGGATGGATGGATGGATGGATGGATGGACGGTTGGTCGGTCCCTTGGATGGACTGACAGAAGTATACGTTTGCAGCGAGGGACATATAGATTAATAACTGGATTTGGAAGGATGAGGTTCATACACTGTTGTGATAAAGTGATCGACAAAGACTGCATATCCTAGGACATTGTTGATTCAAATCATTATGCAGATCAATATATAGATGCACTGACCATATAGATGGATCGATGATGCTCACGGTGGGACTGGGACAGAAAATAGACCCAGGCAGCAAAATAAAAGCAGCCTCCATGAGTGATTTGAATAGTTCAAAAAGGGCCAATGCTTGCAAATTTGGTGAGTTTTGAACACTGTCAAAGTGTTTTGTAAGGTGTGGAAGAGTGCATGCACTTGAGCATGCTGCAGGCATTTTTTGTTTTAATATCAGGGAAACCAACATAAAAACTAGCCCATCAGACTATAAAACAGGCCCACAAACTGCCAATAAGATTTGGCAAAGCCAATAGGTCTCACCTATGCAAGAAGTATTAGCTTTGCCAATGTGTTTTAGCCACGTTGTGCACTAGTGTGGTTGCTGTTCATCATGATTAAAAGTTAGAGGAGAGTGGAGTGTTGTAGAGTGAAGTGGAGGACTGTGGAGTAGCGTAGCTTGGAGTGGAGTGTCGTAGAGTGGAGTTTCATTAAGCGGAGTGGAGTGTCATAGAGTGGAGTGGATTGTTGTGGAGTAGAGTGGACTAAAGAGAAGTGTTGTGGAGTAAAGTGAAGTGTTGTTGAGTAGTGTGGAGTATTGTAGAGTGGAATGTCATAGAGAGGAGTGGAGTAGTGTGTTGTAGAGTGGCATAGAGTGGCGTAGAGGAAGTTGCACAGAATGAAGTAAAGTTGAGTGTCGTAGAGTGGAGAGTCTTACAGAGTATAGGGTCATAGAGTGGAGGGTTGTAGATTGTCATGGAGTGGCGCAAAGTGAAGTAGAGTGGAGTAGAGTTGAAGTGGCATAGAGTGGCGTAGAGAAGAAAGAGTATAGTAGGGTGTTGTGGAGTGTCATAGAATGGAGGGGTGTAGAGTAGAATGTTGTAGAGTGGAGGAGTATAAAATGTTGTAGAGTGGAGTGGTGTAGATTGGGGGGTCGTTAAACGTAGGGTTGTAGAGTGGAGGGGCATAGTGTGAAGGGGCAAAGAGTAGAGGTGCGTAGAGTGAACTAAAGTGTCAGAGTGGAGTGATGCAGCATAGAATGGAGTAAAGTAAATTGTCGTAGAGTGAAGTATAGTAGAGTGGAGTAATGTGGCATAGAGTGTCATAGAGTGGAATGTCGTAGAGTGGCCTGAGTTACGTAGCATAGAGTGGCATAGAGTGGAGTAAAGTGGCGTAGAGTGAAGTAGAATAGAGTGGCATAGAGTGTAATAGATCAGAGTGGTGTAGAGTGTCATGGCATAGAGTGTCATAGTGTGAAGGGGCGTAGAGTGGCATAGAGTGGAGTAGTGTGTTGTAGAGTGGAATACCGGAGTATGTATAGTTTGGTAGTGCTCTGCCATTACAGACAACTCAAATTTTAACTGAAATTACCATTACGTTTGCACAGACATACAGTTTTACTGATAAAACTATACAGTGCACAAACCATAATGTGTAGCAATGGCATCAACTACAGTACTGATTTATTTAGATCGTATTAAAATATTTTTTTCCAGCACACTTCAGAATCTTTTTTAAATGTGCTTCGTTTGTGCTTGCCTAATTCTGATATATTGTGAAACATTAGCACATTTAATTTACGGGAATTTAAAATTTGTTGTGTGCTAGGAAAAAACCTTTCCTTTCACACCTCGAGATTGTCAGATTAGTCCTCTCACTTTGAAGTCAGAAAAAGTAAAGTAAACACCAAGCTTCCTTGGAAGACAGAACCATACAGTTGACCTCTGTCTTTGAATGCACAGCAAATGTGACAAGATTAGAAGAAAATTTAAAGACCTGTTTACAGAAAGGGAAGAATACAGTAAACAGGCTATGCTCCAAGGGCAGGACAAAGACATGCCAGATAGTCTAAAACAAATCAAGACAGCAAACAGAAAGCAAGCAATTGTGAGTTACAAAGCCAATGGTAAGCAATGGGCAGAATGCATTCTTATGTCAGCTTTCAGAATGTCCCCAAGACGTCTTTAGCAACCAGACCGCTGTCTGGTAGGCTTATAAAAACAGCCCACATACTAACCTGTAAGACCAGCCTGACCAGGACTGCTGACTACCCTATAGGACAGTCTGACCCTGATGATGCTTTAAGTCTAAACGCACCCCAGTTGATGAGAGAGAGAGAGGGAGGCTCGAATGCAGAGGTGATACAGGTGTATCTTTCTGATGCATCACGTAGCCCAGAAGCTGGCGATTGACAGTGAAGAGAGAATGTTTGATGGAGTGATAGATAATAGTAATCCTTTAAGCGCGCTGAGTGGACTCAATCAATGTATGCATTCATTACATAGGTCATTGTGTAGCCTGAAGGTCACACGGTCGAAATCCCAATGGCTCAGCTCACTCTCTCCGCCTTCCAGTGTTGAAATAATGAGTCGAATTGAGCAGGATAATGAGAATACATTTTAACTGTGCTTATAGTCGTAAATGGTGAAGCAAAAAATATGCACCCATTTAGTAATTTTGTTATTGGATGTAGATGAACCCGCTAAAAAAAATGGACTCTGCCACCAGAAAGATGGCGATGGACACAAACAGAAAGGTAACCCCAAATGAATGTAAAGGGAAGGTATTTTGTATCACCAAAATAAAAAAACTTGCTTACCTGACAACCAAGAGAGCTTTCGATTGGTATGGTGTTTGATTCCTATTCATAATTAGAACATTTACATTTTGGGAGCTTCATTGAAAAACAATGCAGTGCTCTGGGCATCTAAAGGCCGGTAAAAGCATGGAGCTCCGGCATTCCAATGTTTTTTCACAGCTGTTTCTGTGAACAAAGGCCTCACAGAGCCCTAGAGGATTTCAATCCCCTCGGGCTCCAGGCTCTGTGAGGCCTTTGTTTTACAAATTAGAGCATTCTGCCCTCTAGGGACTGAATGTTCTAATAGCCTTAGAGGCCTCCGTAGCAGGCTCTACCGGCCATTAAAGGTCCGCTAACTTGTTAAAGGCCCTCGCCGAACGCCGAAGTGGGCCTTTAATGGCCAGTAGAGGCCACTACAGTGGGCTCTAAGGCTATAATATAACCTTTCTTATTTACTCAGCTGAACAATACAACATCAAATTTCAAAAGAGAAAAATAAAATCATTCCTCTGTACAATGTTCGAATTCCTGGAAGATGGGCTGCTCACTGGAGGCATCTGATGGGGATCGTGTGGCCTGTGTTATTTTATTATTTGCTTGAGAGTATATGTTAGTGTAAAAGAAGGGCAATAGGGATGAGTAATCATTTTTTAAAATATATAATACACAGAATTTAGTTCTATTTTACACATTTGAAATGTGATGTTATATTGTTAAGCTGAGTAAATAAATGAAAATATACTATCTTATAAAATAAGGTGTTCATATTTACATCGGAAGCAAACCATATATACACCAGTATGAAGTTCTCATGAATTGTCATTCAACCAGGACTATTTTTTGATTTTGATGGACACAATTTGTAGTAGACTAATACTGATATAGTCATGTTATATATTGAATGTTTGGAAACCGGCCACTGGAACCACAAATAATGCCTTCCCGCAAAAGGATGTGCACATCGGGGTGTGCATTTCACTTCTACTATAAAGATGGCTGTAATAGGTCAACAAGTCAATATTACCTAATCACATTTAATATACAAATATGAGAATTGTGTTTTTTAGGAGATCTTTGGATAATGTATCACGCACAGCACAGAAATATTTGAAAATCAAAGAAATAAAAGGGTAATGCCCACAAATTTCGTACTAAGACATAACAGACAAGTGATATATGTAATGCATACATAGAGAGGTTTGAACTGCATTGCCAGTGATTGACCTTCACTACATACATTTATTATCCAGTTTTTGAAAAATAGAGTACTTTTACTGCGAACAAAGCTAAATGTTACTCAGGGATGTGGACTATAGCATACGTGTCCAGAGGAGCAGAAAAAAGTAATGAAAAGCTCAGGAAAGTGTTAGCTAGTCAAGGCAACAAAAATAACTGGCAAATGTGTTTCATCTGTCACAGGAGATAATGGACCTAAGACCTTCTTCAGGGCAAAGCATTGAGATGATGACAAGCACTCAGAAAAAGTAAAAATGCTGCAAGTTGACAAACATCAGTGACTGCGGCATATTAACAACATATTTATGAATGATGTGGCTTACAGCTGTTACAGTATTGCATTAAATTAAGTATTCAAAAGGAAATCCAGTCTTCTAACTTAGAAGAGCGTGGTGTCTCTCAAACGTCAATCATGACTGTTGTGGAGAGACAGTACCTAACTGAAGGGAAATATAGTTATATATTACTAGTTAGAACAATTATATATTAGTTAGTAGGTAGAAAAATATCTCCTGTTATCACTAATTAATACATAGCTTCTTTTCTTGACACATCTAGCATACATAACCCTTGCAGTTACATTCCCTCAGCCCCATAGAATTGCCCCAAAAGTATTTCCTCAGCCCCATAAAATTGCCCCAAAAGTCTTAAAAGTCTAAACAAATCGTGAGGATAAACACGCATCTCTTCTCCATCAGTTGCTGACGTAATAAGTCCAAGCCCCAACCATTCTATATCCATCGTACCAGCCAATACAAGTGGCAGTATGGTGGTAATAGTAGGCATACGCAAAGCTCTGAAGCCAGGTTCCTCACAATTTCACATCATTTTTTAAAAACTACGCCAACTACGCAAAATGCAAAGCAAGTGAAATTTAAAAAAACTTTAAAACATGGAAAATGTGTCCCAAGAAGTCACATCCTGAGGGACCGGATTTCCGGCAGAAGAAAACACCCAATGCTTGACTACAAAGCATTGGTGTTTCCTGGTTTACCCACTACCCTTCAGGGCTAATGAACAGCATACAAAAAAGCAAGGAGCAAGACACTCCCTTTGATCGCTGGCATCCACACCCTGCAGCCATCTGCCTTGCTCCTTCTGGGCTGGACTTCCGGCTGCAGGAACGCGGTGGCCAAAACATTGACTCGTCAAAGTCAACCTGCACAAATGGTGCAGTTTTTCAACTACTCCCAAATTTTCAGGTGATCGTACCTTTTCTTATATCTCTGAGATTAGACATGGCCAAGTGTAAGGTGAACGTTCACAAATTATTTTTTCCTGACTCTTTTTTATGACCTATGTTTGTTTATTCTGCGCATTGCATCTGGTAAGCTGGAATTTTCTAAATAACACATTTTTTATTGAACATCAAAAAAAAAGGTAGTAGGTCACTAATTATATCAAATCTGGAGGGAATCAAGTAAGGCCATATTTAATACAATGGTGAAAAAAATAATTTTTACAAAAGTTGTAGTTCATCTAAAGGCCAGTAGTTATTTGACATTGGAAAAAGTATAGTTGATGCGTACAAATCTGGCAAGCTTCTTGCACATGTATCCTGTAGGGATATCCTGAAAATCTGGCAAGCTTCTTGTACATGTATCCTATAGGGATATCCTAAAAATCTGGCAAACGTCTTGCACAAATATCCTAGAGGGATAGCCTGAAAATCTGGCAAGCTTCTTGCACATGTATTATATAGGGATATCCTGAAAATCTGGCAACCTTCTTCCACATATATCCTATAGAGATATCGTAAAAATATGGCAAACTTCTTGCACAAATATCCTAGAGGGATATCCTGAAAATCTGGCAAGATTCTTGCACATATATCCTATAGGGATATCCTGAAAAATCTGGCAAGCTTCTTGCACATGTATCCTATAGGGATATCCTGAAAATCTGGCAAGCTTCTTGCACATGTATCCTGTAGGGATATCCTGAAAATCTGGCAAGCTTCTTGTAAATGTATCCTATAGGGATATCCTAAAAATCTGGAAACTTCTTGCACAAATATCCTAGAGGGATATCCTGAAAATCTGGCAAGCTTCTTGCACACATATCGTACAAGGATATCCTGAAAATCTGGCACACTTCTGGTTTCCTGGACCTCCAATGATCACCTCCAGGCATTGAGATTCAATGACTCGTGGTTATTACATACACGTCTATTGTGCTACTGGGGTTTTAGGTGACATAACCAAGAACAAAGCCAAACTGTGCTTCTTGGTGGCCCTTTGGAAGCGTCTCAGTCCCTTCAAACAATGAATTTAATGATTCGATCTGGAACCGTGCTTTATGGCGCCAAGTGCAATCCCAAAGTCCCCCATTAGGATTCAATGTAAGCACATTTATCCCATTTTGATAGCTTGTTCTTAAACTTTGTGAAATAAAGGTACGCATGAACCAAGTGGCATGCCTGGTATCTGACAGTGACAATATGGGTCTTGAAAGTACAGAGCCGAGTACTTTGTGCACATGTGCTCATGTATGCTCAGGGCAATAGTAAAGGACAGTGTAAAGCAGACTACAAGTCCCCTTCAAGCCACATCATGTGAATTTGCAGTCCCGCCGGTGAATGTTGAGTTGTACAGCCACCAACATCTCTGTGGCCAGTCTGCTCATTATGATCTTCAGCAACTCAGACAGCACCCAGAAGCCAGCATCTCAGCACTGTGCCATCCAATACCAACCGTGGTTAATTTGTAAAGTAAGTGCCGGGGCTCTCATCAGGAGGTTGCTTCTACCAGACCATTTCTCCTGTTAGCGCCACCTAAAACAGACGCCATTATACCCTACAAGTGGGGAGAGGATGTGGGGTAATGAGGAGAGGATGTGGTGTAATGGCCAGAGCTGCTGCCCTCGGTGCTGGTGATCCAGGTTCGCGTCTCGGCATCGGCAATATCTTGTGAGTCTCGGCAAATCACTTAAACTCCCTGTGCCTCCTGAAAATAAATGTGTTCTTAGCTGGTGCCAGGGGCGTAACACAGGCCCCGCAGCCCCCGCAGTGGGGGGGGGGCCATGCTCCAAAGGGCCCCCTCGGCACTGCACTCTGGCCGGAGAGCTCCTGATTGAGCCCAGAGGGGGCCCCTCGACGTACCGTTCAGGGAGGCCCCCCTCAGTTTTCATTACGCCAGTGGCTGGTGCTCAAGCACCAGAGGAAACCACCGGATCAAATTAAGCACTACCATGTATCCACACTTCCTCTCCATCTGTTCCTGCACCTCCATCTACACTCTTCCTCTTTAAAAAAAAAAAAATCCATCTTTCCTTCAATCTTCTCTGTCATTACCTTCTCGCCCTCCATGTCTGATTAACTCAACTGTGCCAAGGACATTTCAATTACACGCATCTCAGCAAACCTGGTGCACATTTGCATCTGGCTTTGAACTCTCATTAAACTCCCCAAATGAAATGAGATGTAAAGGCTGGTCGCACTCGGCATTCATTTCATTTACCAAAATGAGTTTGTGGAATGGTAGGGACCGACTGGAGACGTGGAGAGTTATCTCTTGCTTGCTCTATTGCCATGTTCAGAAGGAAAACTTAGTCTTCGTTACAAATACCCCGGAGGCGGGTGCAATATTTATCGCACTTGATAAAATCTGACACAGCAGGGATTGGAATGTATCAGGTGCAATAATTTGTACCCATTTCAACTTTTCAGTCTCTATGATCAGACTTTCAGGATAACCACTGAATACGTAAACTCTTACAATTACTCTTAAAATGGGGCACAGATGTGGATTTTGATGTTTTTGGTACTAAAAGACAAAACTCATATTATTTACTGGGTGGTTTTCTCCTGGTGACCTGCTGAAATTTACCTGGGGAATATTGTGGGGTGCAGTGTTTGAGTGAAATCCGTAATTCCGATAAGTGCAGTAACAGCGGTTATCACACATGCTGGATTGGACTGTTATATTCATAATCGGGCCCTCAGGAGCGATCCAAGTTAGTCAACGTCGTTAGAGGAGGTGTCTCTAATGTTGGTGCATGAAGGTGGAGCCAAGTCAAGGTTTCAGTATATACCCAGCCAAGTTCAAGGATCCCCATTAGCATTCACTGTAAGTATATTTATCCCATATGGATAGCTTTAAAATATAGTATGGCTCCGGCCCTCGCAGGGTCACATGGGACAACTCTAATGTTGAGGTCTTACTAGAGTAAATGTATGCACTGTGCAGAGACAGGCAATCATTTGGTGGTTTCTTAGTGAGCTGAAAGATCTCTGTGAAGAACATCTTGTGATTCTGTTCTTTGAGCCACCTAGGTATGACCTCTTGAATTCAGTAGGACCAAGTGTAGGTCTACGGATCTGTCACTCAGTGTCACCAGGTATTCTGGAGGTGTGGTGTGTGTTGCAAGAGGTGCTCCTGGGTTGAGCCAGGGTGTTGCATGCAATGTCCTGAATGGTGCATTTAGTAGTGGTGGGTGCTTCTGAAGGTGGTAGTGTGTAGTTGTTGTAATGGTGATCCCCACTCCAGTGAAGTGTTTAATCCGGTTAATCGTAGGAATCACTAGCTCTCTATCATCACTTTCCGAGCCGTCCTCACTTCCCACACTTTAGAACCACTCCGGATGAACGTGGTGGATAGAACATAGTAAACACTTCCTAATCGACTATTGCTCAAAGTTTTACCTTCCTTTCCACCAGGCTCACTAGAAAGTATATATGTAAATACTATAGATCTTTACCCTCACAATTGGTTTTCAAACACAATAAATAAAATCTTCCTTTACAATAACGTTTGAGGGAATAATATATTTTACAGGTAATTTTGACGAAAAACAGAGAATATCATCTACAAATGCACATAGAATATGGGGGATCCACCAAGACCTTCCCAGCTTACACTTGAACTTCAGGAACTTTACCTATCATCACAAAGCTCCATTTCTTCCCATCAACTAATACAACAACATTCTTTAGGACCCCCACTACTCTCTGTACATTTGGAAATGTACTTTCACTCTTTCATGTTTCACCAGCACCCATTGTTCAGCCTAAATTGCAGATTCTTTACTCATTTTCTTCATACATAATTCCTTACATAACCTTCCTCTTAACCCCCAATTTCTTAATTCCTTCCCTATGGACCTATATCTGTTAGTTGTTCCCTAGCCAACTTGGAGATTACTTTATCCCTGGTTTTCTCCCTTTTAAAGACATAAGACAATATGACCATCGTAGAATGAGGCGGCCAAACCATGTTGACAACTCATGTTTCCAATGTAATCATTAGCTTTAGACAAAAGTATTTCTCTACAATCATACGATTTATTCTTTCAACAAGTCCGCTGGCTTTAAGTCTAAAGAATTCGATATGCTCATGTTTAATTTCTATACTCCTTAGAAAATCATCGATAGGCTTTCAATTGAACATTACTCCTTTACACAATACTAGGGTTTTTGGTATTCACTATCTAGGAAAACTTCTGTCAGGAAAGCCTATAACTACTTCTGTTGTGACCTAATTTACTGTTTAAGCAATAAACCACTAAGGGCCTGATTACAAGTTTGCCGGACAGGTTACTCTATCACAAACGTGACGGATATCCCATCCTCCGTACTATGAGTTCCATTAAATCTAATGAAACAGAATGGAACTTGTGATAGGGCGGACGGGATATCCGTCATGTTTGTGATGGAGTAACGAGTCCTCCAAACTCGTAATTAGGCCCTTAATCCGCCAGGACTATCAGGTGTTTATTATCTTGTTCCAATATCTGAACTGGTCCTACAAAATCAATTGCCAGCTTTTTCCAAGGACGATGTCCACACAACTCAACGGAGGTTCTCATCCCAACTTAGTCTAATCGCTATTCACACATGTGAAACCATTTTTCACTTTTTCCAGCAATCAAAACATCTGCCCTAATGCTTCTCCAGGAAGTCTTCCTTGAGAGCAAATATTGACTATAGTTAAAGACATTATTTGCTCTCTTCAAGTTTTGGGACAAATGATCTGACATATCCTAAAAAATATGTTGCCCTCAATACTCAACTCATACCTAAACGTGTAATTCATGTTCTCTTCGTCTATCACTTTCAAGTTCTTTTCCATCCATTCACAATATGTTTCTTTAGTACACACACCACTTTAATTCTCATTGTACATACCTTCACCCAAACCCAATTCCTCGTCAATAGACACAATTACGTCTGTGCGCTCTCTCCCTTCTTCAATCATCCCTTCCTTCGGCCCATCCAAAGAGACCCTAGACATGCAGCCTGCCAGGCTGTTCTGGTTGTTACATCTACATCAAACCCACATCTAAGCATACACACCAGGGGTGTAGTTAGTTGTTAACAGGGACCAGTAAACACCATATGTAATGTTTAAAATGTATTTTTTCCAACAGCTTTCCATTACTGAGTATGGCTACTCAGCTGCTTTCATCTTCTGGATTCAAACCCCCTTTGTCTCCCAAACACTTGGACCAATAGTGCTCCAATCTCCTCTTTACTAGCATCTATGATTATACATATTTTATCATAAATGTCAAAGTGCCCCAGTTCGCGTGCTTTGACTATGCCGTTATTTACTTTGTAAAATGCATGTTCACATTCTTCCGTCTATTCATATTTAATGCCTTTTCTCGTCAGGGCTGCTATAGATTCTCATAAAAGTGGTTTGCATATTTTGAGGAGGAACTTGCCAGTTCCAAAATGGATATTATTTGTTTTTTGGTCATAAGGTTATAAGCATTTTATATTGCTTCTAATATAATAAATTTTGGTTGGATACCTTTCTCTGATATTGAAGGTCCCAGATAATTGACTTTAGTCATTTCAATCTGTCCCTTTCATTCTGTACTGCCATCTCTAATTATTTTATCCTTTTCATCACCTTCATCAGTGTTACGTCATGTTCTTCCTCCCTCCTTCCTTCTACTAATTTCTCATCTTGTAGACACCATACATTGTCTATACCCTCAATTTCTGCTTAGTCCTTTGTTCGTATTATTTTTTTTTTATTGTTCTCAGCAGAAGCCTCAACAATACACTCTAAAAAAATCTTAAAATTATTAGCAAATCATGGCACAACAATAAAAAATAACCGGATCATTATGGATAATTCCCATAAAAGCTATTACGGATACATTGCTAAGAGTTGGACACATTTAAAGCTAAAAATCAGATAGCATTTACGTATAGAGACAATAATAATAGTATTAAAAAATTAATCTAGATGACTGTATGCAACGTAGAGCACTGATTAAACAACACACTCAGTCAGGTTAATGTTTCCTCATAAATCTGTTTTAATCAAAGCAGCCCAGATCCAAGAAGCAACAGCATAATTCATTTTGGGGGAGTCTGTTCTATAACACAGGGCTAGAGTTTCACTTATATTGGATACATGATGGATTTTAAATACGGAGTATCACTGTCATGGGGCATGTCAGCACAAAGTGCAAAATAGTTTTCCTAATTGCAGGATTGCAGTAATCATGAGGATTTTTCCCTTTGTTCCATTCGGCTGTATACGCCTTCAAGGGTACGGTTCTCAGTCGAGATTTGATATATGAAGTGCGCTGTGCAACAGGGTAGATCTCTTCTAGATAAATTTCAAAACCAACCTGGGTTTTATGCAAAAGATTTGCATATGCCAGAGACTCAATCTTGTCATTGCTAATGAGGCCCCTTATTTTGTACTGCCAATTTAATTCCTTTAGTCATGCCGATGTCCGAGAGTTAATGATGGAAGGATCTTCAAAGATAGATTCCAGATCAGACAGTTTGAAGATGTTGAAAACATGGGTTCACCATTACACCTTTTTTGCACTGTCACAAGACATGATCTCCATCCGAAACTTTCTATATATCGCTGCTTGAGGATTAGTTTAAGAGCAATGATGTCCAAAATTGGTTTAATAGCCAGTTTGGGTACAAAGCAGTTAAGAGGGTTCTTTTCCATAGCCATAATAGAGACCTAAGAATTCTCCATCTTGGGAGTGTCTATATACCCTCAAATCTAAGCCCCAAATGTCGCTGAAGTAACTGCCTCTGTTCAAAATACATCGAGCAAATTGCTTATTGACTGCACTCCAATCTTTTGTTACTATCTAATTATAGCAGTCGCGATCTGTTTCAAGGTCGCTACTGCTTTCCCTCTATGCTTATTTTAGGTCAACTTTGCATCAAAGCTGAGGCTCACATAATCAAGGTCTATGTGTTTGAGTAGTTCTTTGTTGTCTGAAAAGGAGCATTTCAATCACCAATTAGGTTTTAAGACCATTATTTTAGGTTTTGCTGTGTTTACTTTCAGGTGTCTTTGATGGCAATAAGCTCTAAGAGCTTCAGCTAATTTATGCATAAAGAGTTCAGTCAAATTTGGGAGCAGCAACATGTAGGTGTGTCTTGCAAGTGATCACCATGTATATTCTCCTTACTGCGCTTGTAAACATCTACTTTACTTGGTGTAATAAATTGTCGATTGGCAGGAAGATATACTCTCAAGTAGGTTTCTAGGAAATGCGTAAGTATGAGCAAGCATGGACTGGGATATTCTCTAGCACGATATATTTGCTTAAGTATGCAATAGATTTAAAAAAGATGTATGGAGGATTTCAGTCACTAATTAGACGTTCCGATTGCAGCTACAAACTGTTTCAGTCGACTATAGCCACTTGACCAATATAGACAATACAGACTCCTCCTTCTCTCACAGCTAATTTCATGGGGCCCAATTTTAATGGATAATTATCAAATAGGTTTGGTAAATATTTTTTATTAGCGATAGGACGGGTTTTCAAGTAAGTTCAAAATAGTGTCACGGAGGAATCAAAAGATGGGGTGCAAAATTAGAGGGAAAAAGGGAGAGGGGCAAAATATCACAGAATGACAGAAACAACAATTCTAGGGCCCTTAGTTCTCACCACTTTTTTCCTCAGAAGTTTTTATCTATGTGGTCCAAAATATATTGAGTGCTCTGTGAAATCCAGGCTCCTCCAGCAGTTGTTGGACTGCCAACACCAAATCTGGTGATGCCGGCAGGCTGTGACATGGCAAGCCACAAAATCACCTTGTCAGATCAAGAACCCGATCTGAGAGGCACACAGGAGATTAAAATTCCAGGTTCTATGTGAGGGAAGCAGGGAAGAAGTGGCAAGCCGTACTGGTGGGTAGTTCAGTCCTCTTTTGAAAAGGTTAAAACTACACATAAAGATATGGATCTGAAGGAGTTGGAAGACCTTTAACAGAAAACATCCTTATTAGATTAAATGAGCTGCAGTTAAGCTACCAGCCTTTATTTTGCTCCCACTAAAAATTTACAAGTCTTTTTTTTTATGATGAGTCATGATTCTGTCATTTTCAGCCAAAAGGTAGTTAAAATTATCCTGACGTCAGTCGTGCTGATGCCCAGGAATATTTTCATGCTTGTCCAGTTTATGATAAATATAAATCTTTGTACACTGAATCGTTGGATGATTTTAAACCTTTTCCACTTCCATGCGATCCCTGGCGTACAGTTTGTACAGGTTTTTATACAGACCTTCCACCTTCCGAAGGACATTGTGTGATGCTCTTTACCGTAGACCCCTTTTTAAAGATGGATTATTTTCTCCTAGTTGAAAGTATCAATGGCAGAAGAGATGACTCAATCTTCTTGACTGATATTTTTCTTCTCCATAGTTTGCCATATTCTGTCATCTCAGAGAAAGTTACTCAATATCTATCCCATTTGGAAGGCTTTATGTAAAGCATTGGGAGAAGAACAGATTTTGTCTTCTGGTTACCATCACCAATATTAAGCACAAATAGAATGAGCTAATCAGGTTTTGGAGCAATTGCTGCTATGATGTTGCAACCCAACTGAAGATGACTTGGCTTCTTATTTGTCGATGGTGTAATATTTCTATTAAAGTGTTTTTTCCATCCAATCCTGTAGCTGATTCCATGATTTCTGCAGCAACTCAATATCCGAATCAACTGAGAGAACTTGTTTCACACAGTTTACATCATTCCAAAGAAATGATGAGGAAACGTGCTGATAAATCAAGGTCTAGCACGGTTTCTTTTGCACCAGGGGAGAAGGTTTGGCTGTCTTCTTGTTTCTGGCAGTTCGTACTTTTCCAATAAAATTTAAACACCAATTGTTCGGCAATTTGTGATAACTCATCAAATCAATCTGGCAGGTATTTGCTTGAAGCTTATCGCACACCTGGAAAGCATACCATTTTGCTTTCCTATCAATTGAAGCCATATGTTCTGATCCTTGTCATGGTCTTCCGGCTGAAACGCCACTAGTTACGACACAAGGGCAACTTGAATAGTTTCAACGGAAAGATTACCCTCCAAGTCATGGGTACTCACAATCATTTTTCCAGGGGCCAAAAGGTGTGGTCTGTGATGTGACCGAGGGCCTCCTTGATGCCAGCGGGGTGCGGTCGGGCCGGGGGGCTTCAGGGCAGTGGAGGTAAGATGGGTGGAGGGGAAGCAAAGCTTATACATCTAGTTGCTGAATTGAACAATTTGATACCAGAAAAGTTGGAATTAATCCTGGTTTCCCCACTTTACCAAATTGTGTGATCCTAGGCAATTGTTTTATTTCAGTTTCCCGACTTTTTCTTCATTATCAAATATACGAGGACTTCGAAAAACATGATATCATGATGCACGCTGGGCAAAACCCCCTCCTGTGTTTGTTTTAATAAACTATAATGTTTTAGTGCACATAACAACTTGCCTCTTTAGTTCACTATTAGCATTGCTGTCAGGATGAGGGGAAGAATTAATGTTTTAAAATTCATGTTTAAAATGTTTTACTTTATAATATTACTTGTCAGTGCCCTGATATTATCTGCTGCGCTAAAGTGAAAAGGTTCTGCATGTTCATTAAATACACGTTTAAATCTTGAAGCGACTTTATCATATTTTCATACTTTTGCTGCAGGATGGCTTTAAAAATGAAGGCGCTCCTAAAGTTAAGTGGTGCAGGAATCAATAGTTACTTCCTTTCTTTAACACCAATTAACTTTTAAATAAATGCTTGCCTGTTTATTTAACATTATTATTATTATTATTATTATTATTATTATTATTAACATTGTTGGAATCTTTCTACTAACCAGAAGCCCAGTGCTGCTGTACACCAGGGGGCCACATGTTAAGGTCAGGAGGGATGCATGGGCCCCCCAGGGCGTACTTTGAGTATTAATGCCCTAAGTGAACATTCTTAGGGGCGATCCCTATTCTGTTCATGCTTCTGTGCTCGTTTGTCACTATTTCAGTCAACATCCACTTACACCCAGAATTTAAGGAGGAGGTAATACTGTCACATCTGTGCCATGATTGGGCTAACAACTCACATAAGGACATTTTGTGGAAGAAGAAGAGGCTCTTTCTCACTCAGGAAGGCATTGAGTTACCTCCGCCCTCTGCACTAGGGCTTCTGGAGGGATTAAGTGTGGGGCAGAAGGGGCAGTGAGCAAGCAATGTTGGCGGGCCTTCTTTGTTTCGCATAAGAAGAAGGGTGTCAAAGATTGACTCCTTCAAATTAGAATGGACGCCATGGTTTTCCTGGAAGGGATGGTAGAGAGCCTTATAAAATGCTTTTTCATAACTGGACTCCATTGGAGGTTTATCAAGGGATCTTGCTATTCATTTTTTATACCTGGTTTTTAGGTCTCGCCTGACCCAGCGCATGCGCTGGTCTGGCGAGACTTATTGAGAGGGCTCCAAAAAGTGCTACCAGGCCAGCATAGAGCTACAGTGCATGTGCGCAGGCGCGTGCAGCGCTTTACCGCGATCACTTACACTTTCGCGGCCGCTTTGCATAGCCAATAGGTCTCGCTTTTGGGGCCTTATAAGTATTTAGTTATGCAAGTGTTGCATGGCTAAACACTTATAAGGTCCCAAAGGCGAGACCTATTGGCTATGCCAATGCTTGTTCTTCTTGCAAGTTGGAGGATTGTTTTTAGTGAATCTTCTTACCCCTGTATTAGATCTGCTCAGCTCTTCTCTCCTTCCCGATGTCAGAAGGAGGCCGCTGCCTTGCTGTTCTCATTAACAGAATCTTCATCTCCAATCAAGGACAACGAAGATTCCCCAAGGAAGTTTTTACTTCTTTGTGGTGTCTCCTCCTAACCCAGGGTGTCACACTGGCTCCTAGCAGTAGTTGCCATTTTTGGGCAATCTAGACGGGCACTCGCCAGACATTTTAATCAATCATTGTATCCAACAACCTGCAAATCCAACAGATGTGACCCCTCACTCTTACATTTTAGGAAAAAGTTACATCTCACCAGCTATGACCTCCCAACAACTAGTCATCCAACCATCATTTGATTAGGGGCTTACAAACTACCTCTGAAAGTGTACATCTGAGCATCACTTCAAAGTTTCTACCGATTTGTTAAACTTCGGACCCAACCACCTTCAAACCCTAGGGCAGATTTACAAGAAACTAACGCATCTGTAGAGATGCGTCAGTTTCCCTGCGCCAGCCTGCGATACGCTTGCGCCACCATGGATGCACCGTATTTACAATCCGGCGCACCATGGCGCAAGGATTGACAGACACGTCAGAAATTCTGATGCATCTGTTGGCCCAAAAGTCACACATTGCTGGAGTCGTGTCGCAAACACGACGCAACTCCAATGCATGTTGAAGCCTATACTTATTGTACTGCGTCACTCCTTACGCCTGCTTCAAGCAGGCATAAGGTTTTGACGCAGTGGCGTCTTAGAAGTGGCGCAGTGAAATCTTGCAGATTTCACTGCGTCACTTTACGAGGCTTTCTCATGTGGGAACGCCCACCCTGCATACATTATACATGACGCAGGTATAATGTGACGCAGGGCTTTACAACGTGACGCATCTCCCTAGTTGCGTTATGTTGTAAATTGTCCGCATTGTTTACACAGCCGCTGCGCAACGGTGGCGCAAAAGTGTCGCACGGGGCTTGTAAATCTGCCCCAAAGTTCCCTCTCATCTGTCTTGTGAGTCAGCCCTAAATGTTTAATTACCTTGACACACAGATTATTTTAAAAAAATATCTTAAATTGTGTTTTCATTACAATATTTCACTATTTCATTTCATTTGTTTGTGTGTAGAAACTTTTATTTTATGGTTAATATAGAACATTTAAAAGGCATGTTATACAAAGAACCAAAAAAGAAAACAAAATGGATAAGTCCTTGTAATAACCTCTGACATAACTGACATAATATCAAGGGATAAAATACATGGTCTGAATCTGCTTTAGTTAGCTTTGAGGCAATGTTACTGTTTAAAATCAATGACAGGTAGGCCAAAGTGAAGAATATGTGCTAAGTTTGCATTATTAAAATTATCTAAAAATACAAAATATAACCACAGGTGTGTAGATAGATTGTTAATTTATTTGAGCTCTAAAGCACTCTACTTCTGAGGAAACATTCACCCCCACCTCCACACCATCTCACTTCTCTGCCGCCCAAAGCCGGACGCGTAGTTTCCGCTGTGCTGTGGAATTGTCCAATCAGGGCTAATGATAGTATTGAACACTTCATTGCTGAATGGTGGCCATTTTAATTAGCATTCAGGCACTTCTCGGGAATACCGAGGGGCTAAATCACGTAATGGCGGAGCCGCAGCCTGTGCAATTTGAGCCTTTTGTCCGTCCGCTTTGAAGTGGGCCACTAATGTTCTCTGATGATCTTCACATCCGCCCACTGCCATGTCTGTCTGCCGTGGGCGGGTCTTTTTCGGTTCAACAAACCCACGTGCAGGGACAGAGGGGTTCTCTGAGGCTGCACATTAAAATGTCGTTAATGTGCCGAGGGCGCCTCATTCATCATGTGAGAGGGCTCAGCTTGTGCCACGAGTGTACAGGTGACATGCAGAGCTACATGGATTAATGACGTGATTTCTATAGTGCCTCCTGAGGCACTACACATGCTGGTGTGATACCAATAAAGTGCAGATGCACGATGTTCGACACTCCCTTCCCCTTATGCACAAACTACCTCAGCCTAAGCTCCAAGCCACCAGGTCACCAAACCTAAAATGGTGGCCGGGAGCAGGAGCCCAAAACAGTTATGCTTGGGCTCCATTTGGGCTATAAATAAAAGATGCCCAAATCCAAAATGGCTAGTTCAAGGCCCGCCCCCTGCCCCTCCCAAACTGCCCAGGGGGGGAGACCTCCCTGCGGTCGGCTGCCCCTCCCCCAAGCCCCCCTTTTGAGCACCGTGGAGACAGAGCTGTGTTAATAGGGAAAGCCCCCACTCACATTCACATTGAGTAACTCCAAATATAAAAGGGGGCAATGGGACTTTTACTTTTAGAGCCGAGTTTTGTTCCAAGAAGTGTTGCCAAAGTGAAACATTCAACTGGTGGCCCTGGCGATGGCAATGTGACTCCATCCTGATGTGTGTGACCCAACTTCTGCCGCCACAAACAAACGGATCGACCTCCATTTCCATCAAAGTGGTGCTTGCTGCTGCCACAAATACATTTTGGACTTAGTGATTAGGCAAGTCTACAGTTATATAGTATACTCTGATACCTAACTGGGGCTCGTGCTCCGACTTTTTGTTTCTTGCTTTCCTTCTAGATTGGATAGGCATTTTAGGTAGTTATATAGTATATATTGTTTATATTAGGCCTGGGGGTGAAATTCTACTGCTACCAGTTGGAAGTGGTGAGGCGGGTTCGGGGGGGGGGGGGGGGTTAATTCATAAATTAAAAAACACCTTAGAAAGGCAGGCCGGCAGCTGCCTCCTCTCTCTTCTTCCTCTGCAGTCTTGCCGGCAGCAGGAAGCACCCGGCACACATGCTCCCCTGAGCCAATCACAATGCTGCGATGCAGCGTTGTGATTGGTCTGAGCGCCGTGGATCGGCGCTCAGACTCAAATAGGGAGCCTGTGCATGTTCCTGACCAGGCTGTGTAATGCAACCTGGTAGGAACATGCAAAGTTTGCATGACTGTTTGGCTGGCCCAAGGGTGCTGGCCAAACAGTTCATGCACATTTTCGGAGTGCAAACCATCTCTCCCCTGCTCTGGCCAGCCCCGCCCCACCACTGCACACAGGCTGCATGCAATAGGGAGAATAAAATGACAATAACAATACGTTATTGTAATTTTATTTTTCTGCACACTGGGGCAACTCTCCTCCGCCTTAGCATTGGCTCTACTCGTAGAGTTTGCGGAGTTTCAGCCACCGTGCGCAGAGCGACAAGTTCCCAAAAACTCAATGGAGTGGAGTTTTTGCTCTCACGTGGCTCGGCAGTGTTAAGTTGGCGAGCACGAGGGAAATCTTACTCCAGACCCCCTCCTGGCGAGATTTCTCAATGCAGGTGGTCGCGGCAGGTCACTACCGCTGGCATTGAGAAACCTGCTCGCGTTGAGGAAGCTGCCGCTTGAGTAGAACATTTACTCAAGTAGCAGAAAGAACCAACGCCCTCTTGCACTGCGTGTGGTGCAGTTTGTGCTGATTTTACAGTACGGACAAACACCCAGCGCTAAAAATCAGCCCACGCCACTCAATGTATCGCATTCTGCTACTTGTGGAACTCCACGGAGTGTGGCAGAGTTTTTGGGGCACTTTGCAGGGTACCGCATAGCGGAACTCCGCAAACTCCGCCCAGGCCTAGTATTTATGTAGGATATAATATATAAAGGGCTCAATACTGAGGGTTATCCTGTATCTAAGAACTCCCCTTATTGGGAGATTATCAGCAGTACACGAGAAGCATGAAAGGCAGACACTTTTCGCATTACTGTTTCCATTCCGCACAATGATGAATGACTGGGCTGAATTTGCCATGGCGTACAACCTCTCTGCGCAACCTACACCACTGCAGACATTCCATCCCAATCTACGATGACTAAGTAATTTATATTCATTATGGTAGAGGTCCTTTCAGCTTTTCTTTCATATAATCATAAAGACCATGGCAAGCAGTGGCGGCTGCTCCGCTGTGGCGGAGGAGCATTGCCCTCCCTGCCAGCAGCTTCAAAAATTGGAAAATAAAACGATAATAAAACAAGTTCATTATCGTTTTATATTTCAACTTCTATGTGCTGCGTCCTGGGGGTGGGGCCCCCGCGGGTGCAGTCAGGAGAGGAAGTGGTGGGCAGCAATGATATCAGTGCGCATGTGGGTTTGGGCAGCCGTTCCATATCCAGCCAAATCCACATCCGTACTAAGCTGTCTCCAACCCAGCTGCGTTGCCGTGTTGGAGACAGCAGGCACACGCTCCCAGTCTCCCTGGGGGCGCATATCATAGGTGCATCATAGGCGCATATCATAGGTGCTCAGGCCAATCCTAAAGCTGCTCTCATGCATGAGAACAGCTTCAGGATTGGCCGCAGGGGAGGCTGGGAACCTCTGCCTGCAGTGCAGCCACGAGAGGAGCAGAAGACCGGCGATGCGGAGGGCTGCAAGCGGAAGGTAAGTTATTTTTTTTTTACTTCTTCCTCGACCCTACCCTGCCCCCACCCGTGCTCCCGGCACACCACTTTGCCCCAAAGCCGGCCGCTACTGGTGGCAAACCTCACCAAAGGAGGAGCTCATTTGGGTTCTGGTGCTAAAGAAAACTACTAGACCTCAGAGTTAGGATATAAGGAAAGAAAAGGGTGTAAAGTAGAAATCATTGTTTAGCTGTGTGAGATTCAGAAAAATGTGTCGGGGTCTTAGCGGTGGACCCCTAGCTTAATGCCCAACCTATACACGTCTGAACGAGCCTAATCCATCTTTATCAGTCTCAGCATGTTCACAGGGAAAGGCGAAATTAGACAGCTCAGTGTTCATCTTCTGAACCCATGCACTGCAGGCAGGCTCCACATTCTCAAGCAAGGAAGGAATATCTTTCTCTGAATGTGCCTTTAAGAATGATCCAGGAGCCGGCCTGGCACACAAAACCCATCTCATTTATTACCCACCTTAAAGAGGGTCTCTCTGATGATGAGTCTCAGACTGTGTTTTTAGATGCAGCTCAGTGCTTGCAGACAATGTCTCCCCCGAGAGTGCTTGGGAGGAGACGAGAGTGATGTCAGTCAGCCCTTCCCCCTCCATTTCTGCAGGCCCGTCGCACTTGGGTAGATTCCCCTGAGCTAATATATCTCCACATTATGAACGTCAAAGCCCCTAAAAATCTATTTAAGCTGTATTTGTGCAGATGACTTACTTGAGCCTGGAAGCCGGATGCTCTCTTGTTGATCCAGGAAATGGGCCTGTGTGGTAGGTTTCTTTCAAACGAGAATCTACAGCAATGCTGGATTCTTGTTGAGGTCCTCGCCTTCTTCCATTCACCTCCGGTGCTGCCTCTGGACGTAGATGTACCCGGAGCCTTGGGCAGTACAAGTGACGTCACACAACCTTTCACCTCTGATGATACCACTAAGTCTACTTCTTGTTCTAACCTTAGCTGCTATACACTTTTAAGAGCCAATGGAAAGGGTGATGAGTGGAGAATGAAGGCTGTTAGCAGGGCTGCAAGCTTCTACTCTGATACTGTCTTTATGGACAGTGCCATGGGTACCAAAGGAACATCAGGAATAGGGGGATGCTGCCTCTGGCTCCCCCGGGTGGTGGTAGTAGATTTTTCTGGCATGGCAGCAATGTTGGGATTGGTTGGATATAGTGGTTAATTTGTAAAAAACATAAGTGCTAGGGCTCTCGTCACGAGGCAGCTTGCACCAGCCCATTTCTCCTGTTAGCGCCGCCTAAAACAGAACCACCTCCATGAAAGTGGGGGGGAGGGTGTGGCCTACTGGCCAGAGCTGCCGACTTCTATTCTCGGTTTCGGCTTAACATCCTGTGGTTCTGGGCAAACCACTCAATCTCCCCGTAAATGTTCTTAACTGGTGCTCGTGAAAAGCGATGGCGTTGATGATTAAGTGACGTTGCTGAGCACCGGAAACCGCCGGCTCAAATTAAGCACTGGTTGGAGACAAGCTGCTTTTTTTGCTCGATCACCAGTGCCTTTCTCACACCTCCCAGGACCCTGTTAGCATAGGGTAGACACTCTCCATCACGCAACAGACTCTCACTCTAAACCAAATACACCGAATGGATTTAATTAAAAAGGAACGTCAAGGTCCCAAAACCTCCTGGACCAATCCCCAATTTGTGTCTCTGGTTGCAGCTGGTGGGCACCACCACTCATTTCTGGGATCCTGGATGTATTTTTCTACTTCAAGCTTTGACCTAGAGCAAGCAAGAGAAAGGCAGCAGAGAAAAAACTAAGGAAGAAAACACTTGGAAAAGAGTGAACAAGGGAGGAAACAGAAATGGAAAAAAATTGCCTGAGTGAGATAAATGGAAAGGAAGTGTAGGGCAACAGATGAAGGAGGCATGAGGCAGAATGAAGACCAGACAACTTGGTATTTGGCAACTCTGGCATTCTGCAGTGCTATTAGTAGTCTCTTCTGGAAACCCTTAGGTGCTGTCCTGGACAGAGACTCTCATAATGAAAACGTTTCTGGCTAGTAAGAAAATATTTAATAAAAATCAGACAGAAAACTTCTAGTTAAGCACAAAATACACAAACGACCTGTAGAAAGAACTTCATGTCGCTTTCTATTTAACATATCTCTTTTTCTGTAAAAAAACATGCCAAGCAGGAAATTCCAATGATGCTTCTTATGCAGAATGAAGAGATAGAGGAACCTCTTACAAAACTAATTAAACAATTCTAATCAAATTAGGCAGGCAGTATCAGATCAGAAAACAATCTTTAACATTTTCAAATCTTTCACGCACCCTAAAATGCTCGAACATGAGGTTCCCCCGTGACAAACTTTTTGTGATCAAATCACGGACTTCTTTGATCAGAAAGTCCAAGACTCAAAAAGAGATTTCAAGCTAACCCCCTCTAGGGACTCTGAGGCACATGGCCAGGATGATAGACCTGCTCTCAATTTTTTTAAGGAGGTCAGTCTGGAACAGTCACGCCAAGCTATCCTCTCATGCAAATCAGGTTCCCCTTTTGACCCGTGCCCTCCAAAGGTACTGCATGCCATTACTGACATCATTAACCCAACCATCAATAAAATAATAAATTCATCACTCACACAAGCAGAAGTACCATCTAATTGGAATATCGCGGCAGTCAAACCCCTCCAAAAGAAGCAATTATCTGACCCTACGACCCTCTCGAACCTTACTCCTATCACCCGTCTACCCTGCTTCAGTAAAATGACCAAAAAATTAGTTAATACCTAATTGACCGCCTTCCTGGAAGAGGCTAATATCCTACATCCAAGTCAATCAGGCTTCCACAGAATCAGCACTACTACACACCACGGAAACACTTAAATTCACCTTGGACCAAGGGAAAAATGTAGTGCTGATTCTGTTGGATCTATCGCCGCATTTGACACGGTCTCCGATGACATCTTGGGAGACCGACTCAAATCATATGGCATTTCCCGCATGGCCCTTTCCTGGGGGAAATCATTTCTAGCTAATGGAAAACAAATAGTCACCCTTGGCCACTACCAATCAGTGGAGAAACCCTTGCTTTCTGGGACCCTGCAGGGCTCTGCCCTAAGCCCAACATTGTTTAACATCTATATGACCCCCTGCTAAATCTGATATCATTTAACATTGAAACCATTTCCTATGCAGATGATACTCAGTTAATTCTAATACTAGACAAAGATTCCACCAATACAGAGGAGAGTTTCTAATGCTGCCTTTCTGCTGCCATTCACTGGATGCAATCCAACCACTTGAAATGCAACAGCCAAAAAAACGAGATCATGTTGCTCGGCAAATCTAACACCTTTTTGCCCAGTCAGTGATGGCCAAACGATATTCCCCCGCCAAATACTGTGAATGTGGCGGGGAACTTGGGAGTAAAAGTTGATACCTCACTATGCTTACATCAGCAAGCTCTCTCTGTGGCCGGCACATGCTTCAACCTGATAAAGTCTCTTAAAAAGTGTTTTGATCTGTTAACAGGTGCGGCTAGAAAGGCAGTTGTAGTAGCTCTGATCACGTCTCGACTTGACTACTGCAACAGCCTCTATGCAGGCACCAAGAAGTCTGTCTTGAAGAAACCACAGCTGGTTCAACTCACCAGGTCTTAAAATTACTGCAAGGGTCCTCAGCCTCACCAGCCTTAAAATCTTTAGACTGGCCGCCCGTACATAAAATAATCCTCTTTAAGATCCTGGTAATCACTTACAGAGCCTTCAGGTCATCAGGACCCAAGTACCTTAGAGTCAGAATCAAACCGTATGTGACACAGCGCCTTTTAAGATCCTCATCAGCAAACCTCGCGCCACCCAGCTTCAATCTGGTTTCCAGAGGGGGCAAATCAATGGCAGTCCTAGGGACCAAAGCATGGAACTCTCTACCCATCCATCTCCGGCTCTCTCAGACAGAATCTATTTTCAAGAAATTCCTGAAAACTTGGATCTTTGGAGCCCCGGACAACTTAGTGTTCTCACTCATCTGATCTGGAAGAACATACCACTGCTCTCCTCTCTTGTCTCATTTCTGCTTTAGCGACATGATGCTCCTTGGAGTGATAGTTGTGCTCTATAAATACTCTCATTCAAATGCTCTCATTCATTCTCTATATCTACATTCTCCTTTTTCAGTTCTCTCCACCCTGATGCTCTAAGAGTCTAGGTCCACTTATTTGAACCCAGAGCTAAACCAACATCTGTTTCCCCAATCATACAAGGATTTCATGGAATGTTCTTTAGTAAGCTGAGATGTGGGCACGTTACATTCATGCTGAGTGTAGTGTCAAGAAATTGCTGAAGACTATGCATGTTCATGAAGGGAAAAAGCACTCTTCTAGCTGCCGGGCAGCGCCGACCACGACTTCGCACTTAGCACATAGACCTGTGTATTCTGACCCTAATGCTGACAAGTAACGCATATAAGGGCAGTAGTACTGTTCTGAACTGTGACTAACCCATTCTGCCAATTTCTGTCCCAAACAAGTGCCTGAGTCTTTTAGTCATCTTTTCACTGTCTTATTGCTTGTCTTTTTTCCCACCTATTTGTCTGATACTTGTGCAAATAAATGATTCAAACTGTCTTTTGGACACACATATATAGGCCTCATCGTATTCCTACTGTAATCTTTTTGATGTATGTCTTGATGAGGGACCCTTGTATATATACGTGAGAGCCGAAACGCGTAATGGCGACGACAGAGGAATAAAAGATTTTGCATTTACGTCTTTGGTCCGTGTACATCTCTCAGGAGAACCGTTTTCAAGTTAACGGAGGAATACTTGTGATATATATATATATATATATATATATATATATACACATGTATATATATATATATATACACACACACACACATATATATAGATATATGGATACATAGATATATAGATACATAGATATGTATATAGATACATATACACACACACACATAACCTACCTGCCTACCTGCTGTGGAGTGCGTTCTTAAAGCTGGGAAACCTTTGGAAACATATATATATATATATATATATATATATATATATATATATATATATATATATATATATATATATATATATATATATATATATATATATATATATATATATATATATATATATATCTAAACAAATGCCCGAGAGCTTCAAGAGGGCACTCCCAGTTCGCCCACCGCTTGGTGTACTGCTGCCGCTCTCCTTAATGTGCAGATACATGATTTCCAGCCGACGCGTTTCGAGGACACTTCCTCTTCTTCCTGGGCTAATTCTCAGCTATGGCAGTACGGGCTCGCTTAAAACTTCTTTCCAGCATGCTAATTACTTCATGGTCCCCAGGTGGGCCTCCCTCAGTGGGTGTTTTCTTCTAATGCATGCTGGGACTTGTAGTCCCCAAGCGACCACAGTTATTCCCTTCAATTCAATTGCACATTGATGATTTATTTATTTTTCCTTAGTAGGGCCCGCAACATGAAGCTCTTGAAGCTCTCGGGCATTTCTTTAGCAAAATATATATATATTTCACGCTGCCCAGCCCTGCTCTGGTATCTCCATGTTCGCAGCCACCCAGAGGGGTGTTTTATCAGCTGCCCGGAGCAGCGCACATGTACAGAGGTGGGACTCTGCAATTCAGGGCAGAGCAAAGACTGTCACACTTGCGCTGCTTCGTTTACCAATAAAATGCTGAGACCTTGTGGAATAGGGCATGGACAACTCATAGAACCAGATATTACCAAGATAGTGATCTATCTCGAGGTCCCCAAACCTAAGATGAAGTAGAGTCTTTTCCTGTGTTGTCACTTCCTGTTTCATTAAATATGTAAGAGTTGCAATCATGACAGAAAGCTGTGTCACAATGCATACCCTCCTTCATTTTTTGCCTCATTCGTCACCTCCTTCCCTACTAGTTTTGTCCCACATTTTTCATTTTAGACTCTAAATAAAATGGTTATCTTGTTATTCTTTCTTGGGTCCTTTCTCCTTCCTCATGTTGGAGCGAGTTTAGTGGCGTGCCAGTTTTTTAAGTGCTAACCTTCATCTTCGTTGAAGAGATACAAGATTGTCAAGGAGATTGTCTCAATGTCCAATCCTTGTCGCCCCACTGTCTAATACATGTCTAATGTTTCACGTGTGTTTTATTTAAACCAATAAAAAAAGAAATAGTATGAAAAATTTAGAGTTAGCTTAGTACCCCCCAGTGCTTAATTTGTAAAAGAAAATAAGTGCCAGGCTCTCGTCAGGAGAACATTACAGCTTGCCCAACACATTGCCCCTTCTTTGCTGCCAATGATAGTAACAACACAACTAATAACCATCAAAAATTGAAGGACGGTGCACCAGAATAAAGTTGAGAGAGATCCGGATGTATTCCAAAATATATATTCATTTATTGATGTCTCTTAACATCAAGATTTGAACATCAGCCAACGCGTTTCATTCCAAAAGGAACTTCATCAGGGCAAAATTCATATGATATATTCATCATCCCACTAGGTTCCAGTTACAACAATTCTTATAGAAACCAAATCCTTCGTATTTCACCATCAAAATCTCATCAAAAAATATATAAGGTGGCTCAAGTATTCAGTAATTGTAAAGAGTCCTCGTCAATGTCGACGTACGAACGTATTTCTCCGTAGTGAAACTATTAGTCCATCATACTACTACAAGTGTGACAATTTGCACTATTCCAGGCCCCCAAAGCTATATGAATGGCTTGGGCATCAAGACATAGTCATAATAATATTAATAAAATGTTATTCGATTTGAAGAACAAAGCATAAAAGCATATAAATAACAAATCATTCATAAAATTTCTCGCAAGGGTACAAAAACAGACTGTGAAAGGGTTACCACATACATGAATGAACCACTTAGACTATGTATTGCAGGTCAATAACAAAGATATCTCCAAACTTCAATCCCACCTCGTGATTCTTAGCTTTAGGGCAGCTCTTAAAAAGTTGACCACACAAAAAAGAGTAAAAACATCAGATGACAGTTTTAAAAACAGCTAGTCATTTTTAATGTATATTATATTGAATTAATAACTAACAGTTGTTGTGGTCATCTCTAAATGAGTCAGACAATGCCACCTTGTGGCAGACTGTCACAAGTGCTGTTTTTGACAATTAAGTGCAGGTGCCAAGGACCGGAAACCACTGGCTCAAATTAAGCACTGGCTGATAACACATCAATAAGCTCCTGAATCCACAGTTCCGAAAACGCGGCCTAAAACGTTTGGTGCCTCCTCTTGAAATGTCCCTATGTTTCCATGCAGGTTTCAGTGTCTTGGTTTGTGTCTTCAGTTTGGTCCTTACAGGTCTTTACTGTGCAGAAATGTGATTTTGTCGAAATTTTAAGAACATTCTGAGAACATCTCACCACATACAGTGCTTCCTCTGTTACTACATTAAAGGACATTCACTTCCGCAGTGCTTTCTTCACTGTCTATATCACTGAAAAAATAACTTCAGTGGTGCTTCACTCTCTCCATATCATCAACACATACAGTTCAGCGGTGCTCCCTTCACTCTAAGTAGCACTGAAACATTCATTCCAACAGTGCTAACTTCATTCTCTATATCTTAGGTTCCATTCACTGCAGTGGTGCTCCCTTCATTCTCTATAGCTTTGATTCCAGTCACTGCAGTGGTGCTCCCTTCATTCTCTGTGTCATTGATTCCATTCACTGCAGCAGTGCTACCTTCATTCTCTGTGTCATTAATTCCATTCACTGCAGCTGTGCTCCCGTCATTCTCCATATCATTGATTCCATTCACCGCAGTGGTGCTCCCTTCATTCTCTGTGTCATTGATTCCATTCACTGCAGCTGTGATCCCTTAATTCTCTATATCATTGGTTCAATTCACTTCTGTGGTGCTCCCTTCATTTTCCGTGTCATTGATTCCATTCACTGCAGCGGTGCTCCCATCATTCTCTATATCATTGATTCCATTCACTTCTGTGGTGCTCCCTTCATTCTCTATATCATTGATTCCATTCACTTCTGCGGTGCTCCCTTCATTCTCTGTGTCATTAATTCCATTCACTTCTGTGGTGCTCCCTTCATTCTCTCTGTCATTGATTCCATTCACTGCAGCGGTGCTCCCTTCATTCTCTATATCATTGATTCCATTCACTTCTATGGTGCTCCCTTCATTCTCTGTGTCATTAATTTCATTCACTACAGCGGTTCTCCCTCCATTTTCTGTGTCATTGATTCCATTCACTGCAGCGGTGCTTCCTCCATTCTCTGTGTCACTGGTTCCATTCACTGCAGCAGTGCTCCCTTCATTCTCTATAGCTTTGATTGCATTCACTACAGCGGTTCTCCCTTCATTCTCTGTGTCATTGCTTCCATTCACTGCAGCGGTGCTCCCTTCATTCTCCATATCATTGATTCCATTCAAAGCAGTGGTGCTCCCTTCAATCTCTGTGTCATTGATTCCATTCACTGAAGCGGTGCTCCCTTCATTCTCTGTGTCATTGATTCCATTCACCACAGCGGTGCTCCCTCCATTCTCCGTGTCTTCGATTCCATTCACTGCAGTGGTGCTCCCTTCATTCTCTGTGTCATTGATTCCATTCACTGCAGCAATGGTCCCTTCATTCTCTGTGTCATTGATTCCATTCACTGCAGTGGTGCTCCCTTCATTCTCCATATCATTGATTCCATTCACTTCTGTGGTGCTCCCTTCATTCTCTGTGTCATTGATTTCATTCACTGCAGCGGTGCTCCCTTAATTCTCTATATCATTGATTCCATTCACTGTGACGGTGCTCCCTTTATTCTCTGAGTCATTGATTTCATTCGCTGCAACGGTGCTCCCTTCATTCTCTGTGTCATTAACCCCATTCACTGCAGCGGTGCTCCCTTCATTGTCTGTGTCATTGACTCCATTCACTGCAGCGGTGTTCTCATCATTCTCTGTGTCATTGACTCCATTCACTACAGCGGTGCTCCCTTCATTCTCCATATCATTGACTCCATTCACTGCAGCGGTGATCCCTTCACTCTCCATATCACCGGAACATTCATTTCAACAGTGTTAACTTCATTCTCTATATCTTTGATTCCATTCACTGCAGTGGTGCTCCCTTAATTTTCTATTCCTTTGATTCCATTCACTGCAGCGGTTCTCCCTTCATTCTCTATAACATTGATTCCATTCAATGCAGCGGTGCCCCCTTCATTCTCTAAATCATTGATTCCATTCACTGCAGCGGTGCTCCCTTAATTCTCTATATCATTGATTCTATTCACTGCAGCCGTGCTCCCTTCATTCTCCATATCATTGATTCCATTCACTGCAGCAGTGCTCCCTTCATTCTCAATATCATTGATTCCATTCACTGCAGTAGTGCTCCCTTCATGCTCTGTGTCATTAATTCCATTCACTGCAGCGGTGCTCCCTTAATTCTATATATCATTGATTCCTTTCACTGTAGCGGTGCTCCGTTCATTCTATATATCATTGATTCCATTCAATGCAGCGGTGCCCCCTTCATTCTCTGTGCCATTCAGTCCATTCACTGCAGCGGTGCTTCCTGCATTCTCTGTATCGATTCCATACACTTCTGTGGTGCTCCCTTAATTCTCTGTGTCATTGATTCCATTCATACCAGCAGTGCTCCCTCCATTCTCTGTGTCTTTGATTCCATTCACTGCAGTGGTGCTCCCTTCATTCTCTGTACCATTGATTCCATTCACTTCTGTGGTGCTCCCTTTATTCTCTTTGTCATTGATTCTATTCACTGCAGCGGTGCTCCCTTCATTCTCTGTGTCATTGACCCCATTCACTGCAGCGGTGCTCCCTTCATTGTCCGTGCCATTGACTCCATTCACTGCAGCGGTGCTCCAATCATTCTCTGTGTCATTGACTCCATTCACTGCAGCGGTGCTCCCGTCATTCTCCATATCATTGACTCCATTCACTGCAGCGGTGCTCCCTTCACTCTCCATATCACCGAAACATTCATTTCAACAGTGTTAACTTCATTCTCTATATCTTTGATTCCATTCACTGCAGTGGTGCTCCCTTCATTCTCTGTGTCATTGATTCCATTCACTGCAGTGGTGCTCCCTTCATTCTCTATATCATTGATTCCATTCACTGCAGCAATGCCCCCTTCATTCTCTGTGTCATTGATTCCATTCACTGCAGTGGTGCTCCCTTCATTCTCTATATCATTGATTCCATTCACCGCAGCGGTGACCCTCCATTCTCTGTATCATTGATTCCATTCACTTCTGCGGTGCTCCCTTTATTCTCAGGTCATTGATTCCATTCACCGCAGCGGTGCTCCCTCCATTCTCCTTGTCACTGATTCCATTCACTGCAGCGGTGCTCCCTTTATTCTCTGTGTCATTGATTCCATTCACTGCAGTGGTGCTCCCTTCATTCTCTGAGTCATTGATTTCATTCACTGCAGGGATGCTCCCTTCATTCTCTGAGTCATTGATTCCATTCACTGCAGTGGTGCTACCTTCATTCTCTGAGTCAATGATTCCACTCACTGCAGTGGTGCTCCCTTAATTCTCTATATCATTGATTCCATTCACTGCAGCGGTGCTCCCTTCATTCTCCATATCATTGATTCATTTCACTGCAGCGATGCTCCCTTAATTCTATATTTCATTGATTCCTTTCACTGCAGCGGTGCTCCTTTCATTCTCCTTATCATTGATAACATTCACTGCAGTGGTGCTCCCTTCATTCTCCATGTCACTGACTCCATTCACTGCAGCGATGCTCGCTTCATTCTCCGTGTCATTGACTCAATTCACTGCAGCGGTGCTCCCTCCATTCTCCGTGTCATTGATTCCATTCACCGCAGTGGCGCTCCCTTCATTCTCCGTGTCATTGACTCCATTCACTGCAGTGGTGCTACCGTCATTCTCTGAGTCATTGATTCCATTCACTGCAGCGGTGTTCCCTTCATTCTCCATATCATTGATTCCATTCACTGCAGCAGTGCTCCCTTAATTCTCTATATCATTGATTCCATTCACTGCAGCGGTGCTCCCTTCATTCTCTGTGTCATTGATTCCATTCACTGCAGCAGTGCTCCCTCCATTCTCCATATCATTGATTCCATTCACTGCAGTGGTGCTCCCTTCATTCTCCATGTCATTGATTCCATTCACTGCAGCGGTGCTCCCTCCATTCTCCGTGTCATTGATTCCATTCACCGCAGTGGTGCTCCCTCCATTCTCCGTGTCATTGACTCCATTCACTTCAGTGGTGCTCCCTTCATTCTCCGTGTCATTGATTCGATTCACTGCAGTGGTGCTCCCTTCATTCTCTGTACCATTGATTCCATTCACTTCCGTGGTGCTCCCTTCATTCTGTGTGTCATTGATTCCATTCACTGCAGCGGTGCTCCCTTAATTCTCTATATCATTAATTCCATTCCCTGCAGTGGTGCCCCCTTCATTCTCTGAGTCATTGAGTCCATTCACTGCAGTGGTGCTCCCTTCATTCTCTGTGTCATTGACCCCATTCACTGCAGCGGTGCTCCCTTCATTGTCCATGCCATTGACTCCATTCACTGCAGCGGTGCTCCAATCATTCTCCGTGTCATTGACTCCATTCACTGCAGCGGTACTCCCGTCATTCTCCATATCATTGACTCCATTCACTGCAGCAGTGCCCCCTTCACTCTCCATATCACCGAAACATTCATTTCAACAGTGTTAACTTCATTCTCTATATCTTTGATTCCATTCACTGCAGTGGTGCTCCATTCATTTTCTATTGCTTTGATTCCATTCACTTCTGCGGTGCTCCCTTCATTCTCCATATCATTGATTCCATTCACTGCAGCGATGCTCCCTTAATTTTATATTTCATTGATTCCTTTCACTGCAGCGGTGCTCCTTTCATTCTCCTTATCATTGATAACATTCACTGCAGTGGTGCTCCCTTCATTCTCCATGTCACTGACTCCATTCACTGCAGCGATGCTCGCTTCATTCTCCGTGTCATTGACTCAATTCACTGCAGCGGTGCTCCCTCCATTCTCCGTGTCATTGATTCCATTCACCGCAGTGGCGCTCCCTTCATTCTCCGTGTCATTGACTCCATTCACTGCAGTGGTGCTACCGTCATTCTCTGAGTCATTGATTCCATTCACTGCAGCGGTGTTCCCTTCAATCTCCATATCATTGATTCCATTCACTGCAGCAGTGCTCCCTTAATTCTCTATATCATTGATTCCATTCACTGCAGCGGTGCTCCCTTCATTCTCTGTGTCATTGATTCCATTCACTGCAGCAGTGCTCCCTCCATTCTCCATATCATTGATTCCATTCACTGCAGTGGTGCTCCCTTCATTCTCCGTGTCATTGATTCCATTCACTGCAGCGGTGCTCCCTCCATTCTCAGTGTCATTGATTCCATTCACCGCAGTGGAGCTCCCTCCATTCTCCGTGTCATTGACTCCATTCACTGCAGTGGTGCTCCCTTCATTCTCCGTGTCATTGATTCGATTCACTGCAGTGGTGCTCCCTTCATTCTCTGTACCATTGATTCCATTCACTTCCGTGGTGCTCCCTTCATTCTGTGTGTCATTGATTCCATTCACTGCAGCGGTGCTCCCTTAATTCTCTATATCATTAATTCCATTCCCTGCAGTGGTGCCCCCTTCATTCTCTGAGTCATTGAGTCCATTCACTGCAGTGGTGCTCCCTTCATTCTCTGTGTCATTGACCCCATTCACTGCAGCGGTGCTCCCTTCATTGTCCATGCCATTGACTCCATTCACTGCAGCGGTGCTCCAATCATTCTCCGTGTCATTGACTCCATTCACTGCAGCGGTACTCCCGTCATTCTCCATATCATTGACTCCATTCACTGCAGCGGTGCTCCCTTCTCTCTCCATATCACCGAAACATTCATTTCAACAGTGTTAACTTCATTCTCTATATCTTTGATTCCATTCACTGCAGTGGTGCTCCATTCATTTTCTATTGCTTTGATTCCATTCACTTCTGCGGTGCTCCCATTATTCTCTGCATCATTAATTCCATTTACCGCAGCGGTGCTCCCTCCATTCTCCTTGTCACTGATTCCATTCACTGCAGCGGTGCTCCCTTTATTCTCTGTGTCATTGATTTCATTCACTTCAGCGATGCTCCCTTCATTCTCTGAGTCATTGATTTCATTCACTGCAGGGGTGCTCCCTTCATTCTCTGAGTCATTGATTCCATTCACTGCAGTGGTGCTACCTTCATTCTCTGAGTCAATGATTCCACTCACTGCAGTGGTGCTCCCTTAAATCTATATATCATTGATTCCTTTCACTGCAGCGATGCTCCTTTCATTCTCCAGATCATTGATAACATTCACTGCAGTGGTGCTCCCTTCATTCTCCATGTCACTGACTCCATTCACTGCAGCGATGCTCCCTTCATTCTCCGTGTCATTGATTCGATTCACTGCAGTGGTGCTCCCTTCATTCTCTGTACCATTGATTCCATTCACTTCCGTGGTGCTCCCGTCATTCTGTGTGTCATTGATTCCATTCACTGCAGTGGTGCTCCCTTAATTCTCTATATCATTAATTCCATTCCCTGCAGTGGTGCCCCCTTCATTCTCTGAGTCATTGAGTCCATTCACTGCAGTGGTGCTCCCTTCATTCTCTGTGTCATTGACCCCATTCACTGCAGCGGTGCTCCCTTCATGGTCCATGCCATTGACTCCATTCACTGCAGCGGTGCTCCAATCATTCTCCGTGTCATTGACTCCATTCACTGCAGCGGTACTCCAGTCATTCTCCATATCATTGACTCCATTCACTGCAGCGGTGCTCCCTTCACTCTCCATATCACCGAAACATTCATTTCAACAGTGTTAACTTCATTCTCTATATCTTTGATTCCATTCACTGCAGTGGTGCTCCATTCATTTTCTATTGCTTTGATTCCATTCACTTCTGCGGTGCTCCCATTATTCTCTGCGTCATTAATTCCATTTACCGCAGCGGTGCTCCCTCCATTCTCCTTGTCACTGATTCCATTCACTGCAGCGGTGCTCCCTTTATTCTCTGTGTCATTGATTTCATTCACTGCAGCGATGCTCCCTTCATTCTCTGAGTCATTGTTTTCATTCACTGCAGGGGTGCTCCCTTCATTCTCTGAGTCATTGATTCCATTCACTGCAGTGGTGCTACCTTCATTCTCTGAGTCAATGATTCCACTCACTGCAGTGGTGCTCCCTTAAATCTATATATCATTGATTCCTTTCACTGCAGCGATGCTCCTTTCATTCTCCAGATCATTGATAACATTCACTGCAGTGGTGCTCCCTTCATTCTCCATGTCACTGACTCCATTCACTGCAGCGATGCTCCCTTCATTCTCCGTGTCATTGACTCCATTCACTGCAGCGGTGCTCCTTTCATTCTCCGTGTCATTGACTCCATTCACTGCAGCGGTGCTCCCTTCATTCTCTGTGTCATTGACTCCATTCACTGCAGTGGTGCTCCCTTCATTCTCTGTGTCATTGACCCCATTCACTGCAGCGGTGCTCCCTTCATTGTCCATGCCATTGACTCCATTCACTGCAGCGGTGCTCCAATCATTCTCTGTGTCATTGACTCCATTCACTGCAGCGGTGCTCTCATCATTCTCTGTGTCATTGACTCCATTCACTACAGCGGTGATCCCTTCACTCTCCATATCACCGGAACATTCATTTCAACAGTGTTAACTTCATTCTCTATATCTTTGATTCCATTCACTGCAGTGGTGCTCCCTTAATTTTCTATTCCTTTGATTCCATTCACTGCAGCGGTTCTCCCTTCATTCTCTATAACATTGATTCCATTCAATGCAGCGGTGCCCCCTTCATTCTCTAAATCATTGATTCCATTCACTGCAGCGGTGCTCCCTTAATTCTCTATATCATTGATTCCATTCACTGCAGCCGTGCTCCCTTCATTCTCCATATCATTGATTCCATTCACTGCAGCAGTGCTCCCTTCATTCTCAATATCATTGATTCCATTCACTGCAGTAGTGCTCCCTTCATGCTCTGTGTCATTAATTACATTCACTGCAGCGGTGCTCCCTTAATTCTATATATCATTGATTCCTTTCACTGTAGCGGTGCTCCGTTCATTCTCTATATCATTGATTCCATTCAATGCAGCGGTGCCCCCTTCATTCTCTGTGCCATTGAGTCCATTCACTGCAGCGGTGCTTCCTGCATTCTCTGTATCGATTCCTTACACTTCTGTGGTGCTCCCTTAATTCTCTGTGTCATTGATTCCATTCACACCAGCAGTGCTCCCTCCATTCTCTGTGTCTTTGATTCCATTCACTGCAGTGGTGCTCCCTTCATTCTCTGTACCATTGATTCCATTCACTTCTGTGGTGCTCCATTTATTCTCTTTGTCATTGATTCCATTCACTGCAGCGGTGCTCCCTTCATTCTCTGTGTCATTGACCCCATTCACTGCAGCGGTGCTCCCTTCATTGTCCGTGCCATTGACTCCATTCACTGCAGCGGTGCTCCAATCATTCTCTGTGTCATTGACTCCATTCACTGCAGCGGTACTCCCGTCATTCTCCATATCATTGACTCCATTCACTGCAGCGGTGCTCCCTTCACTCTCCATATCACCGAAACATTCATTTCAACAGTGTTAACTTCATTCTCTATATCTATGATTCCATTCACTGCAGTGGTGCTCCCTTCATTCTCTGTGTCATTGATTCCATTCACTGCAGTGGTGCTCCCTTCATTCTCTATATCATTGATTCCATTCACTGAAGCAATGCCCCCTTCATTCTCTGTGTCATTGATTCCATTCACTGCAGTGGTGCTCCCTTCATTCTCTATATCATTGATTCCATTCACCGCAGCGGTGACCCTCCATTCTCTGTATCATTGATTCCATTCACTTCTGCGGTGCTCCCTTTATTCTCTGGGTCATTGATTCCATTCACCGCAGCGGTGCTCCCTCCATTCTCCTTGTCACTGATTCCATTCACTGCAGCGGTGCGCCCTTTATTCTCTGTGTCATTGATTCCATTCACTGCAGTGGTGCTCCCTTCATTCTCTGAGTCATTGATTTCATTCACTGCAGGGGTGCTCCCTTCATTCTCTGAGTCATTGATTCCATTCACTGCAGTGGTGCTACCTTCATTCTCTGAGTCAATGATTCCACTCACTGCAGTGGTGCTCCCTTAATTCTCTATATCATTGATTCCATTCACTGCAGCGGTGCTCCCTTCATTCTCCATATCATTGATTCCATTCACTGCAGCGATGCTCCCTTAATTCTATATTTCATTGATTCCTTTCACTGCAGCGGTGCTCCTTTCATTCTCCTTATCATTGATAACATTCACTGCAGTGGTGCTCCCTTCATTCTCCATGTCACTGACTCCATTTACTGCAGCGATGCTCGCTTCATTCTCCGTGTCATTGACTCAATTCACTGCAGCGGTGCTCCCTCCATTCTCCGTGTCATTGATTCCATTCACCGCAGTGGCGCTCCCTTCATTCTCCGTGTCATTGACTCCATTCACTGCAGTGGTGCTACCGTCATTCTCTGAGTCATCGATTCCATTCACTGCAGCGGTGTTCCCTTCATTCTCCATATCATTGATTCCATTCACTGCAGCAGTGCTCCCTTAATTCTCTATATCATTGATTCCATTCACTGCAGCGGTGCTCCCTTCATTCTCTGTGTCATTGATTCCATTCACTGCAGCAGTGCTCCCTCCATTCTCCATATCATTGATTCCATTCACTGCAGTGGTGCTCCCTTCATTCTCCGTGTCATTGATTCCATTCACTGCAGCGGTGCTCCCTCCATTCTCCGTGTCATTGATTCCATTCACCGCAGTGGTGCTCCCTCCATTCTCCGTGTCATTGACTCCATTCACTTCAGTGGTGCTCCCTTCATTCTCCGTGTCATTGATTCGATTCACTGCAGTGGTGCTCCCTTCATTCTCTGTACCATTGATTCCATTCACTTCCGTGGTGCTCCCTTCATTCTGTGTGTCATTTATTCCATTGACTGCAGCGGTGCTCCCTTAATTCTCTATATCATTAATTCCATTCCCTGCAGTGGTGCCCCCTTCATTCTCTGAGTCATTGAGTCCATTCACTGCAGTGGTGCTCCCTTCATTCTCTGTGTCATTGACCCCATTCACTGCAGCGGTGCTCCCTTCATTGTCCATGCCATTGACTCCATTCACTGCAGCGGTGCTCCAATCATTCTCCGTGTCATTGACTCCATTCACTGCAGCGGTACTCCCGTCATTCTCCATATCATTGACTCCATTCACTGCAGCAGTGCCCCCTTCACTCTCCATATCACCGAAACATTCATTTCAACAGTGTTAACTTCATTCTCTATATCTTTGATTCCATTCACTGCAGTGGTGCTCCATTCATTTTCTATTGCTTTGATTCCATTCACTTCTGCGGTGCTCCCTTCATTCTCCATATCATTGATTCCATTCACTGCAGCAATGCTCCCTTAATTCTATATTTCATTGATTCCTTTCACTGCAGCGGTGCTCCTTTCATTCTCCTTATCATTGATAACATTCACTGCAGTGGTGCTCCCTTCATTCTCCATGTCACTGACTCCATTCACTGCAGCGATGCTCGCTTCATTCTCTGTGTCATTGACTCAATTCACTGCAGCGGTGCTCCCTCCATTCTCCGTGTCATTGATTCCATTCACCGCAGTGGCGCTCCCTTCATTCTCCGTGTCATTGACTCCATTCACTGCAGTGGTGCTACCGTCATTCTCTGAGTCATTGATTCCATTCACTGCAGCGGTGTTCCCTTCATTCTCCATATCATTGATTCCATTCACTGCAGCAGTGCTCCCTTAATTCTCTATATCATTGATTCCATTCACTGCAGCGGTGCTCCCTTCATTCTCTGTGTCATTGATTCCATTCACTGCAGCAGTGCTCCCTCCATTCTCCATATCATTGATTCCATTCACTGCAGTGGTGCTCCCTTCATTCTCCGTGTCATTGATTCCATTCACTGCAGCGGTGCTCCCTCCATTCTCCGTGTCATTGATTCCATTCACCGCAGTGGAGCTCCCTCCATTCTCCGTGTCATTGACTCCATTCACTGCAGTGGTGCTCCCTTCATTCTCCGTGTCATTGATTCGATTCACTGCAGTGGT
Source organism: Triturus cristatus (assembly GCF_964204655.1). Classification (NCBI taxonomy): domain Eukaryota; kingdom Metazoa; phylum Chordata; class Amphibia; order Caudata; family Salamandridae; genus Triturus; species Triturus cristatus. Next base: position 93,224,650 of record NC_140595.1, on the reverse strand, counting down.
GCTCCCTTCATTCTCTGTACCATTGATTCCATTCACTTCCGTGGTGCTCCCTTCATTCTGTGTGTCATTGATTCCATTCACTGCAGCGGTGCTCCCTTAATTCTCTATATCATTAATTCCATTCCCTGCAGTGGTGCACCCTTCATTCTCTGAGTCATTGGGTCCATTCACTGCAGTGGTGCTCCCTTCATTCTCTGTGTCATTGACCCCATTCACTGCAGCGGTGCTCCCTTCATTGTCCATGCCATTGACTCCATTCACTGCAGCGGTGCTCCAATCATTCTCCGTGTCATTGACTCCATTCACTGCAGCGGTACTCCCGTCATTCTCCATATCATTGACTCCATTCACTGCAGCGGTGCTCCCTTCACTCTCCATATCACCGAAACATTCATTTCAACAGTGTTAACTTCATTCTCTATATCTTTGATTCCATTCACTGCAGTGGTGCTCCATTCATTTTCTATTGCTTTGATTCCATTCACTTCTGCGGTGCTCCCATTATTCTCTGCGTCATTAATTCCATTTACCGCAGCGGTGCTCCCTCCATTCTCCTTGTCACTGATTCCATTCACTGCAGCGGTGCTCCCTTTATTCTCTGTGTCATTGATTTCATTCACTGCAGCGATGCTCCCTTCATTCTCTGAGTCATTGATTTCATTCACTGCAGGGGTGCTCCCTTCATTCTCTGAGTCATTGATTCCATTCACTGCAGTGGTGCTACCTTCATTCTCTGAGTCAATGATTCCACTCACTGCAGTGGTGCTCCCTTAAATCTATATATCATTGATTCCTTTCACTGCAGCGATGCTCCTTTCATTCTCCAGATCATTGATAACATTCACTGCAGTGGTGCTCCCTTCATTCTCCATGTCACTGACTCCATTCACTGCAGCGATGCTCCCTTCATTCTCCGTGTCATTGACTCCATTCACTGCAGCGGTGCTCCTTTCATTCTCCGTGTCATTGACTCCATTCACTGCAGCGGTGCTCCCTTCATTATCTGTGTCATTGACTCCATTCACTGCAGTGGTGCTACCGTCATTCTCTGAGTCATTGATTCCATTCACTGCAGCGGTGTTCCCTTCATTCTCCATATCATTGATTTCATTCACTGCAGCGGTGCTCCCTTCATTCTCTGTGTCATTGATTCCATTCACTGCAGCAGTGCTCCCTCCATTCTCCATATCATTGATTCCATTCACTGCAGTGGTGCCCCCTTCATTCTCTGTTTCATTGATTCCATTCACTGCAGCGGTGCTCCCTCCATTCTCCATATCATTGATTCCATTCACTGCAGTGGTGCTACCTTCAATCTCTGTGTCATTGATTCCATTCACTGCAGTGGTGCTCCCTCCATTCTCCGTGTCATTGACTCCATTCACTGCAGTGGTGCTCCCTTCATTCTCCGTGCCATTGATTCCATTCACTGCAGTGGTGCTACCTTCATTCTCTGAGTCATTGATTCCATTCACTGCAGTGGTGCTCCCTTCATTCTCTGTGCCATTGATTCCATTCACTGCAGCGGTGCTCCCTCCATTCTCCGTGTCATTGATTCCATTCACCGCAGTGGTGCTCCCTCCATTCTCCGTGTCATTGACTCCATTCACTGCAGTGGTGCTCCCTTCATTCTCCGTGTCATTGATTCGATTCACTGCAGTGGTGCTCCCTTCATTCTCTGTACCATTGATTCCATTCACTTCCGTGGTGCTCCCTTCATTCTGTGTGTCATTGATTCTATTCACTGCAGCGGTGCTCCCTTAATTCTCTATATCATTAATTCCATTCCCTGCAGTGGTGCCCCCTTCATTCTCTGAGTCATTGAGTCCATTCACTGCAGTGGTGCTCCCTTCATTCTCTGTGTCATTGACCCCATTCACTGCAGCGGTGCTCCCTTCATTGTCCATGCCATTGACTCTATTCACTGCAGCGGTGCTCCAATCATCCTCTGTGTCATTGACTCCATTCACTGCAGCGGTACTCCCTTCATTCTCCATATCATTCACTCCATTCCCTTCAGGGGAGTATCTTTCAATATCCACATCATCGCCACTTCACTTCCGTGATGCTCTCTGCTTTCCATGTCATCGACAGATGCACTTCAACAGAGATCCCTTTGCTCTCCAAATCATTGACACATTTGCTTTAGTTGTGCTCTCTTCGCACGCCATATCATTGTCACCTACATTTCATGACACATATATTCTGGTGGTGCACCCTTCATTATGCATATCATTGCCACTTTCACATCAGTGGTACTCCTTTCACGTTCCTAATGATTGGCATAGTCCCTTCAGCGGTGCTCCCTTCACTCTCTACATCATAAGCGCATTCCTTGCAGGCCTGCTCCCTTCATGCTATGTATCAATTATACCATTCATTTCAGAGGTGCTCACTTCACTTCCCATAGAATTGATTCTATTCTCTTCAGCTGTGCTTTCTTTGCTCACAATATTATTGGCCTAGTCACCTAAGTGGTGCTCCCTTCAGTCTCTATATCAATGACACATTGACTTCAGTGGTGCTCCCTTCACTCTCCATATCAATGACTCCATTCTTTTCAGTTGTGCTCCCTCACTGTCTGTATCAGCACATTTCCTGCAGCAGTGCTCCCTTCACGTTCTGTATCATTGATACTATACAGTTCATCGGTGCTCCCTTCATTCTCCACACCATTAAGACGTTCACTTAAGTGGCGCTGCTGTTGATTTCTATATGAATGAAGCATTCTCTTCACCGGTGCTCGCTTCCCTCTGCGTATCGCTGACTGCTTTCCCTTCAGCGGTGCTCCCTGGTGGTGCTCCCTTCCCTCAGCGTATCACTGTCTCCATTGCCTTCAACTGTGCTTCCTTCCCTTCGCGTATCACTAACTCCATTCCCTTCAGCTGTGCTCTGTTCCCTCTGCGTATCACTGACTTCATTCCCTTCAACTGTGCTTCCTTCCCTCTGCGTATCACCGACTCCATTCATTTCAGCGGTGCTCTCTTCATTCTCGATACCATTGATAAGTTCACTTAGGTGGCTCTACCGTCGATTTCTATATCAATGAAGCATTCACTTCAACGTGCTCCGCTCACTATCAATATCATTAACACACTCCCTTCACCTGTGCTCCCTTCATGCTTTGTATGATTGAAACTGTTCACTTTGCAGTGCTTCCCTCATTCTCCATATCACTGACTTCATCCCCTTCAGCGGTGCTCACTTTCGTCTGCGTATCACTGACTCTATTCCCTTCAGAAGTACTTCCTTCAGCTACATGTTCTTGATTCCATTGACTTTTGCGGTGCTCCCTTCATTCTTGATATCACTGACTCCATTCCCTTTGGCGGTGCTTCATTCCCTCCGCGTATCACTGACTCCATTCCCTTTGGCGGTGCTCCATTCCTTCTTCGGACCACTGACTCCATTCACTACGGCGGGGCTCTATTCCCTCTGGTATCACTGACTCCATTCCCTTCAGCGGTGCTCCCCTCTCTCTCCATATCACTGACTCCATCTCCTTCGGCGTGGCTCCCTTCCCTCTCAGTATCACTGATTCCATCCCCTTCTGCAGTGCTCCCTTCCCTCATCACTGACTCCATTCACTTCGGCTGTGCTCCCCTCTCTCTCCGTAACACTGACTCCATCCCCTTCAGTGGTGCTCCGTTCCCTCCGCGTATCACTGACTCCATCCACTTCAGTAGTGCTCCTTTCCCTCCGCGTATCACTGACTCCATCCCCTTCGGCGGTGCTCCCTTCCCTCTCCATATCACTTACTCCATCCCCTTCAGCGGTGCTCCCTTCCCTCTCCGTATCACTGACCCCATCCCCTTCTGCAGTGCTCCCTTCCCTTTCCGTATCACTGACTCCATCCCCTTCAGTGGTGCTCCCTTCCCTCCGCATATCACTGACTCCATTCCCTTTGGCGGTGCTCCCTTCCCTCTGCGGATCACTGACTCCATCCACTACGGCGGTGCTCTCTTCCCTCTGCGGATCACTGACTCATTCCCCTTCGGCGGTGCTCCCTTCCCTCAGCGTATCACTGACTCCATCCCCTTCAGCGATGCTCCCTTCCCTCTCGTATCACTGACTCCATCCCCTTCAGCGGTGCTCCCTTCCCTCTCCGTATCACTGACTCCATCCCCTTCAGTGGTGCTCCCTTCCCTCCGCATATCACTGACTCCATTCCCTTTGGCGGTGCTCCCTTACCTCTGCGGATCACTGACTCTATCCACTACGGTGGTGCTCTCTTCCCTCTGCGGATCACTGACTCCATCCCCTTCGGCGGGGCTCCCTTCCCTCTGAGTATCACTGATTCCATCCCCTTCAGCGGTGCTCCCTTCCCTCTCCGTATCACTGACTCCATCCCCTTCAGTGGTGCTCCCTTCCCTCCGCATATCACTGACTCCATTCACTTCAGCTGTGCTCACTTCCCTCCGCGTATCACTGCCTCCATCCCCTTCAGCGGTGCTCCCTTCCTTCTGCGTATCACTGACTCTATTCCCTTTACCGGTGCTCCCTTCTCTCCGTGTCTCACTGACTCCATCCTCTTCGGCAGTGCTCCCTTCCCTCTCCATATCACTGACTCCATCTCCTTTGGAGGTGCTCCCTTCCCTCTCCGTATCACTGACTCCATCCCCTTCGGCGGTGCTCCCTTCCCTCTCCATATCACTGACTCCATCCCCTTCGGCGGTGCTCCCTTCCCTCTCTATATCACTGACTCCAACCGTTTCGGCGGTGCACCCTTTCCTCTCCGCATCACTGACTCTATCCCCTTCAGCGGTGCTCCCTTCCCTCTCCGTATCACTGACTCCATCCCCTTCAGCGGTGCTCCCTTCCCTCTCCGTATCACTGACTCCTTCCCCTTCGGCGGTGCTCCCTTCCCTCTGCGTATCACTGACTCCATCCCCTTCAGCGGTGCTCCCTTCCTCCGCCGCATCACTGACTCCATCCCCTTCAGCGGTGCTCCCTTCCCTCTCCATATCACTGACTCCATCCCCTTCAGCGGTGCTCCCTTCCCTCCGCATATCACTGACTCCATTCCCTTCAGCGGTGCTCCCTTCCCTCACCATATCACTGACTCCATCCATTTCAGTGGTGCTCCCTTCCCTCTCCGTATCACTGACTCCTTCCCCTTTGGCGGTGCTCCCTTCCCTCTGCGTATCACTGACTCCATCCCCTTTAGTGGTGCTCCTTTCCCTCTCCGTATCACTGACTCCATTCCCTTCGGCGGTGCTCCCTTCCCTCTCCGTATCACTGACTCCATCCCCTTCAGCGGTGCTCCCTTCCCTCTCCTTATCAGTGAATCCATTCCCTTCGGCGGTGCTCCCTTCCCTCTCCGTATCACTGACTCCTTCCCCTTTGGCGGTGCTCCCTTCCCTCTGCGTATCACTGACTCCATCCCCTTCAGTGGTGCTCCTTTCCCTCTCTGTATCACTGACTCCATCTCCTTCAGCGGTGCTCCCTTCCCTCTCCTTATCAGTGACTCCATTCCCTTCGGCGGTGCTCCCTTCCCTCTCCGTATCACTGACTCCTTCCCCTTTGGCGGTGCTCCCTTCCCTCTGCGTATCACTGACTCCATCCCCTTCAGTGGTGCTCCTTTCCCTCTCCATATCACTGACTCCATCTCCTTCAGCGGTGCTCCCTTCCCTCCCCATATCACTGACTCCATCCCCTTCAGTGGTGCACACTTCCGTGCGCGTATCACTGACTCCTTCCCCTTTGGCGGTGCTCCCTTCCCTCGCCGCATCACTGACTCCATCCCCTTCAGCGGTGCTCCCTTCCCTCTCCATATCTCTGACCCCATCCCCTTCGGCGGTGCTTCCTTCGCTCTGCGTATCACTGACTCCATCCCCTTTAGCGGTGCTCCCTTCCCTCTCCGTGTCACTGACTCCAGCCCCTTCGGCGGTGCTCCCTTCCCTCTCCGTATCACTGACTCCTTCCCCTTCAGCGGTGCTCCCTTCCCTCTCCGTGTCACTGACTCCAGCCCCTTCGGCGGTGCTCCCTTCCCTCTCCGTATCACTGACTCCTTCCCCTTCGGCGGTGCTCCCTTCCCTCTCCGTATCACTGACTCCAGCCCCTTCGGCGGTGCTCCCTTCCCTCTCCATTTCACTGAATCCATCCCCTTTGGTGGTGCTCCCTTCCCTCGCAGCATCACTGACTCCATCCCCTTCAGCGGTGCCCCCTTCCCTCTCCATATCACGGACTCCATCCCCTTCGGCGGTGCTCCTTTCCCTCTCCGTATCACTGACTCCTTCCCCTTCGGCGGTGCTCCCTTCCCTCTCCGTATCACTGACTCCATCCCCTTCGGCGGTGCTCCTTTCCCTCTCCGTATCACTGACTCCTTCCCCTTCGGCGGTGCTCCCTTCCCTCTCCGTATCACTGACTCCAATGAATTTAGGAGTGCTGCCCTCACACTCATCATTAAGCCCATTAGCTTAATTGGTATTAGCTTCCTGTCCATACAATTGGCCCTTTAAAGAGCTCTGTCGCGCGTCTAATTATGTAGCTGTGTTGCCTCAACCACACCACCAATTAAATGCCCCTCTGCATGTTCTTCTTTGCCCTGTCACACCCTCCCACTGCCCGCAGCTCTCCCCGGGTCAGGGTACCGGATGTGACCTCACCCCTGCCCCTCCCAGGCGCTGACGCAGCCCCTCCATCCCTTCTCCCAGACCTCTCCTTCACACCGTGGGCAGATCCTGGCAGAGATGAACCGTCTGCAGCTGCCAGGCAAGTGGAAAAGATTTCAATTAAATTGAGGGACGAGTTCCCACTGATACACTGACAAGTATAAAAGAGGGTAAACATCAGAGGAGATTTATTTTATCAAGCCCTATGTGTACACAAAACTCGGTCGTCAACACCAGCTGGGCCTGTCAGATTAGACTCGGGAGCTGAGAGGAACCTGACTGCAGTTAACTCTGAAAATGAAGGCTCGTTCCTGAAAGATGTCTCCCTTAGACCTCATCTAAGCCATGCACCATCCGTGTTTATTTGAAAAAAAATCCTACAAATATAGCACCTTAAACTGTTGAGACGGTGACATGGCAGGCTGAGATTTTCGCTCAACCAAGGGCAAGGACTTTTAAACGCCTCATTGGAAGGATCCTGCCTCAGTAATGTGTTCATTTATTTCCCTGCTTTAAAAGTGCCATTCAGGGAACAGTAAAAAGCCCGCCTTTTTTAGCCAATCTTACACCTCGAACACTCAGCGACAATGGGGGTTGCGGAATGTTCCTTTGTTTGATGACATCCGCTTGGGTTGTAAGGCATGATGGTACAGTTCATACCTTGCCCCTGGGGTAAATTCAGAATGTTTTGCAAACATAAGTTGGGAGGGAGGGGCGTAGCACTGACCACCTGTGTGAAAAAGGCTGCTTTATTGAAACAGGTGCACATCACAATTCGCATTACAAAACCAAAACCTAGCTGTACGTCAAAGGAACTATGCAATATCCTGTAACCCTACTATCGCACCCACATACCTCACCCCACAACTATCTAATTTGTGTGGTTGTGCATTTCAAACGTTGACCAACTTTAACTTTCCCCTACAGCCTATGACTGCATGTTTTAACCTCTAAGCAACCAAACTTCCTATACTTCACTTTGAACTTCCTGCCTGACCTCCCTTTCCATGTGCTTCACCAACGGCAACGCCAATCAAACTTCTGTAAACTCATGCAAAACTTTCCAGGCCACTGCCGCCCAGAAAAAGACGGCCTGCTGACTTTTTCTGCTCCCCACCCACACTCCTGGCTATCCTCGTTAGGTCCTGTCTCCCACCTTCGAATATTCACTCCTTGCCAAGATGTCGTCATCTCTAATAAATACACTTCCATACCCCCCTTGGGAGGTGCACACTATCACCCCTGACAAATTCCATGTTGTCGTACTTAATATCCGTGTGGCATATATGTCCGACACCATCATCCCTATATAACCTACCCAGTGCAACCTATCAATCTCTGAGGGCTTGCTGGCCCCCTTCCAGTTCCTCCTTGCCATAGCCCCTGTCCAGAAAATGAACCAATCGGCTCACTTGACCTTTATCTGCAATCAATGCATCTTCATAGACCTGAGCCACCCAGGGGCGTAACACAGGCCCCCGCAGCCCCCGCGGTGCGGGGTGCCCCCAAGCTCCAGGGGGCCCCCTCAGCACAGTATTACAGCCGGAGAGCTCCTGATGGAGTCCGGGGGGGCCCTCAATTGTCCTTACGCCATTGGAGCCACCCACACTTTATAAAGCACAAAATAATTCCCCCCAAATGTATAACCCCAACATCTGGGCCTCTTTCCCCCGACAACATGCTGTTAAAACAATATATCGATTCATGCCATCACATACCCTGCGGCGCGCTGCCCACCTTTCACCCCATGCCGCTGGGCACTGGCCAAGCTCCGGCAAAGACCGTAAAAACACACAGTTCCCTAGGGCCCTCCGGTCGGTCTTGGCACCACGCATCCATCATTCCCACCTGACGTCCCTTCTCATGACTTCACCCACAGCTCTGCGCCCTGACTCCTGCAACCCAACCATTCTGACCCACTCCAACGAATGTCAATGACCCCAGAGTGGGCAACAAACAGACCTCCTCGACCCCCAGAAAACCAGAGAAATTGCGGCAGCACCTGCAAAATAAGTACCACGTCAGCGGCTTCCTAAGTCTCCCCATGTGCACTGGTTGTCTCACAAACTTCACAGCAGCCCCTGTTCTAATTCCCCATCTGACGAGGCATTACCCCACAACCATTTTCTGATAAATCTAGTCCTCTACGTTTTCCTGCCACAGAAATATGGATGTATGACGTTACAACGCACACTTTTACAACGCATGCACTTACAACGCATTTTTTACAACGCATAATCCATTACAACGCATGACATTACAACGCATGACACTACAACGCATTTTTAAAAAATACCTTTACAACGCACTACCATTACAACGCATACTACCTTTACAACGCATACCATTACAACGCATAATATTAAATTACATTTAAGGTAAGTATTAGATAGTATAGGGGTAAAAATTACTATTCTAACTCCAGGGGGTGCAACAGTAGGGTAAGTGCTGGATAGTATAGGGGTAAAAATTACTATTCTAACTCCAGGGGGTGCAACAGTAGGGTAAGTGTTGGATAGTATAGGGGTAAAAATTACTATTCTAACTCCAGGGGGTGCATCAGTAGGGTAAGTGTTGGATAGTATAGGGGTAAAAATTACTATTCTAACTCCAGGGGGTGCAACAGTAGGGTAAGTGTTGGATAGTATAGGGGTAAAAATTACTATTCTAACTCCAGGGGGTGCAACAGTAGGGTAAGTGTTGGATAGTATAGGGGTAAAAATTACTATTCTAACTCCAGGGGGTGCAACAGTAGGGTAAGTGTTGGATAGTATAGGGGTAAAAATTACTATTCTAACTCCAGGGGGTGCATCAGTAGGGTAAGTGTTGGATAGTATAGGGGTAAAAATTACTATTCTAACTCCAGGGGGTGCATCAGTAGGGTAAGTGTTGGATAGTATAGTGTAATATTATGCGTTGTAATGGTATGCGTTGTAATGGTAGTATGCGTTGTAATGGAATGCGTTGTAAAGGTAGTTTTTAAAAATGCGTTGTAGTGTCATGCGTTGTAATGTCATGCGTTGTAATGGATTATGCGTTGTAAAAAATGCGTTGTAATGGTAGTGCGTTGTAAAAGTTGCGTTGTAAAGGTTGTTCCCCCAGAAATATGCATCAGGCCCTTCTCTGTCAGGTCCAGTATAAACTGAACCACGTCTACCCTACTTTGACCACCGCCAACCTGTGCTGCGCCCCAGTGCCTGAAATTCTACCCATGCCTGACCCTAAGCTCTCTGTGGCACCTCAGCCAAAGACCCTACCACCGATTGGACCAACCTGCACGTCCTATGGTCTACAACTCCTCCAACATGATCCTCTTGGATCTGTCCGCTTCCTTGTCCAACCCTCGAAATCTCTTCCACCGCAAACAAAGCAAGGCATCTGCAATGTCATTGTCCACACCCACAAAATAATGCGCCCTAGGTGAGCTATCATGTCACAGACACCCCAACTGCAAAAACGTGGTAGATATGACGCCCGCGCATCTCTCGCATACTGTCTATTCACGACCTGAACCACAGCCATGCTGTTCACCCTGAACCGCACCCCCTGGTGCCCAACTCCGCTCTGCACAATGTGACAGCCACCCTCAAAGAATACAGTTCCAAGAATGCAATGCTTCTACCACAAGCCAAACCCAACACATTCTGCCGCATAAGAGGACATCTAAACATCCCAAGCTATATCCTCCTCATGGGTGGTCCGTGCAGCTAAGAGGGGTGGGGGGGACTCGACAGACGACAAAGAGGGAAAATTTAATTAAAAAAATATTTTCCATTGTTGTCTGTTGAGTCCCTGCCCCACCACTCTTAGCTGCATTGGCCGCTCCTGATCCTCCTGCCAGCCAACGGAAGCCCCTTGAAGGAATTCAAGAAAAAACCTCCCCAACCTGAGATCTTCTTTAACCCCCCCGCGGCGTGGCTGGTGGTACCGATGTGAGCCTCATGTAATAAAAAAAAATCATACATTTAAAAAAAAGTCCATTCAGTTCAGGGGTAGTGTGGAATTTTATAAAATATCTCCTTACCCTCGGGACATGACGCTTCAGAAATCTACTTGACCTGTAAAAAGATCAATTTTCCCCTTTCATTGCCAGGCACTGACGTGACAAATTATGGCTGCCTCTCACATTATGGTCACATTATGTGAGCATTTAGGGGCATATTTACGAGAGAATGTCGGAGTTACGACAAATTTGGCAGCACAGCGCTCTGACATTTTAAAAACGCACAGATATGCCGTATTCGCAAGAATATGGCGCACCCTTGTGTTTTCCCTAGCACTGGTGCTAAATTTAGCTGCCTAGCGCCAACGCAGGCACCCTTGCACCATAGGGCAAGGGTACTTGCGTTGCAGGAAATGATCGTTTATGTGAAGAAAGGTCTCGTTCTTGCACATAAACAATCACTAATGGCTATTTGTTCCTTCTATGTGTGCTGCAGGATGCAGCACACATAGAAGTAGCAATTTTCATTATTTCATGATTGTTTGTGTGCCGGAAGGGACACCTTCCTGCACATAAGCAATCATTAATAACATTTTGCTCTTTCTGTGTGTGCTAAATCAAAAACGAGGGGAAATAAAAGTATTTCTCCTCGTTTCGTCATTTTAACGCCTGCTCTTGCATGGCGTTAGGTGTTGTCGCTGCCTCAGATGTACACCTCCTTGTAAATCTGGGCCAGCGTCAAAAGCAATGGGTGTTGCTGTGAAACGCCCATTGCAACACCCATTGCACGCCCCTTTCACGCTAACTGATGCGTGTTAAGGGGCCTTATTTACAAGGCAGCGTTAAGCCACAAAAAGTGTTTTAGCGCCTCTTTGAAAATATGGAAAAGAGCATTTGTAAAGTGCACATTCATCCTAGGGTCTCTGGTGCTGCAACAGCAGATGCTTATTGCTGCACAGTGGTACTCCTTTTATCAACCTCGGAAAGATGAAAGAGCGAGTGGGCCTGTCGGGATGCGAACCTGTGGCTATGGATTTTGTTCCTGTAAATTTCACAGAAGGTGAAGGATGTCCAGGCATACTTCAGTAAACATTTGCCAATTCCTGAAATTTGTAAATCTGCACTACTGCATGGACGTACATCGACAGGTACACTTTGGTATTTTGATTTCAGAATTACACCCCTAACTTATTCCCATAATTCTCCTAATGGCTTTACAATGATTCTCCGTCAATATTTCTATAAATATTGGCATACATCAATCATAGTTTACTAAAATATGCCTCAGAGAAATGGCATCTAAAGTTGCGCATACGTTTAGGAAAACAATCTTTTCAAGTTGCAGTTTTTTTGTGTTTAGATTTAATGTTGAAAGCAAAAAATTCGTACTAAAATCGCTCACTAGTGCAGACTGACCTCACAGCTCACTTCATTTACTTTCAGTGCTGGCTGTAATGGTAAAGGCTTTTCATTAATGAGTCATAAATACACATTTAAACTGTTTACACATATAAATAACAAGCAATGGCATAGCCAATAGGTCTCGCCTTTGGGACCTTATATGTATTAGCTAGGCAGCACATTATCCTGGGTGCTACAACATCTAGTGTTCTTTAACGTGGAAGTTGTTTATTTTACAGTTTTATATAGCGCAAACTAGACACAAAGGTTTGGGGGCGCTTAACATGAGCCTCACTTACATTACGCAAGGACACATAGGCATATTATCGAACTGCATTGAGAAGTATTTATTTAAAGTGTTATTTTTGTATAACTGGCTGGTAAGAGCGCATTGCATTCATCCGAGGTCAGGCTGCGAGGAAATTGCACTTCCTTTCAAAACATATGTGACGTCTTATGAACAACAAACTTACCTTTAGAATATGCAGTGAATTGCTGCTGCGTTGCGCCACTTAAACAAATGTGAATCCCTTTGGGTGAATATTCTGAACTCCGTTTCACCTGGTCTATATTACACAAGATAAAGAAGAACAAGCATTGGCATAGCCAATAGGTCTCGCCTTTGGGGCCTTATAAGTGTTTAGCCATGCAACAGTTGCATAACTAAATACTTATAAGGTCCCAAAAGCGCGACCTATTGGCTATGCCAAGCGGCAGTGAAAGTGATCGCGATCAAACATCAAAGCGGCCGCGAAAGTGAAAGTAATCGCGGCCAAGCGCGGCGCGTGCGCTCGTGCACATGCACTGTAGCTCTAGGCTGGCCTGGTAGCACTTTTTGGAGCCCTCTCAAAAAGTCTCGCCAGACCAGCGCATGCGCTGGGTCAGGCGAGACCTAAAAAAAGATAGGGCTCAAACAGCTGTAATGTTTGCCCAGCCAGTAAAAGTTTTAAAACAGCCCCTGAATCTTGTTCAGCATCTGTGGAGACAGAGGGAGGGGTGCTTTGCTTCGGTGATGCGGAACAGCCCGGCTAAAACAGTAAGGGAGAGAAGTTGCCCCTTTTAATATAGCAACAGTGGATGGCTGCAGAAGATGGAGAGGATTGAGCCAATGCACAGGCCCTTGTGATGGGGAAGAAGAAATGACCAGGATGGGTGGGAGCCTTAAGACAACGGGGCGGGGGGTTTGATAACTGGTTTGGAAAACACAATATTAATGATAACAAAACCCTGCCTTCCAAAGAACAGACCCCCCTGAAGGTGAAAAAACACCAGAGAAACCCTGGTGATTAGGGTTATTTAGATGAATCCTACATAAACACGGTGTTAACCACAACCACGTAAAGGCGGATTTCTGTGAATAACAGCCATTAATTGCGTGAGGAGGTAAAAACTACATAAGCCCACATAAGCACGTCGTGCACCACAACTGTGCAATGTTGGGTCTGTGGGTTGTGTGAAGAGAAAAGCACAGAATGCACATGGTTTTAAAGACAAAGAAACTTCAAGACCACGACCAATCCCAGTTGGTACACAGGACACAAACAATTAAGTATAGCTGAAGGGCAACGCAAGATAGCAGTTTGTAAAAATCAAAGTGTAGCCAATGGGCCACGTGAATGTGATTATTTGCCATAGTGAGTCTGCAGTCCCTCGGTGTGACCCCTGGCAATTGAAATGGGAGTGCGGGACTCGAGGACTGATGGGCAAAAACAGAGAGGTCAGGGGATGGTAGCAGATTGCCAAAAGCATAAGCACTATAGCGGCCTGGTAGGAAAAATTAACCGAGGCCTGCGCATACATCGAAAAAGCAATCGAGGTCGGGAATAGACACGCGCACACACAAACGCAGAGGTGCACTTATATAATCCAAAACTACACACTAACTGAAGGCAATAATGCACACGCTCACATAGAGAAGGCAATAAATGGTACATGCAAAGACACATACGTTCAGACACACAAATGTACGCACATCACGAACAGACACTAACACTGCAAAATGCACACAAACACATTCCCTTCTAGAGGAGACAATATTCTCCCTTTCTCTCTTTCTGTGGGCCCTCCCTTCGCCCCAAAGGTCCCTATGAGGCTTAGCACCGCACACCTTGCACGGGTGTCACCTGAAGCGATGTTTGTTTATGGGCGTGGGACACAAAGCTCGCTCTCTACTGACGAAGAAGCCGGCTGGGCTGAGGCTGGAGTGCAGTAACTGGGATTTTTAGAAGGCTGCGGGTGTTTCCTGAAGTGATGTTTATTTGCTTGGGTCAGAAAGCTTGCTCTCTACTGCCGAAGATGGCGGCCGGGCTGAGGGTGGAGCGCAGTGTTCAGGAATTTTAGGAGAAGGCTGCAGGTCTGACAGAGCTCTCCAATGAGAGGTTTAAAGTGCCCTGTCTGTCTTTGTAATGTGTGCTCCCGTGTTGTGGGCGGGACGGGAATGAGGGTCTGTGAGCCACGGGCGTGATTGTTAAATGTGTGCGCCCATGTTGTACAAGTAAACGTGAAAGAAACAATTGATGGACGGAATGCTGCACAATGCAAACATTCACCCCAGTCACAAGGATCTGGGTTTAATCCATCATTCTTTTGCTCACCACACCACCCCAGTTTGGACCCAGCCATATGCAAATCAGTCTTATCCCTGTTCCTTGTAGGAACAGTCCAACCCCTCCTGGCCTGGCAGTTCGGGCTAGACTGTTCCCATTGGGCACAGGGTCAAGACTAATTTGCATATGGCTAGGTCCAAACTGGAATGGCAGGGTGAGCAAACAAAACCAATGGATTTAGGCCCAGATCTCTGTACTGGGGTGAATGTATGACATTGTTCTGTATTCTGTCCATCAATCGTTCTTTTTGCATCTGTCACCCCAAGTGGGACGGGTATGCCCAGACGTGGGTCCCATGCTCTCCATGCCACTGGAGTCAAGCTATCCTGGCTGATGAGGGCTGAAAGCCCAAAACCAGTCCTAGGGTGCTTGTTCCAAGTCCAGGGGGAACCTGGCCTGGCAATTCGGGCTGGACTGTTCCAATTGGGCGCAGGGTCAAGACTGATTTGCATATGGCTAGGTCCAAACTGGAATGATATGGTGAGCAAAAAAACAATGGATTTAGGCCCAGATCTCTGTACTGGGGTGAATGTATGACATTGTTTTGCATTCTGTCCCTCAATCGTTCTTTTTGCATCTGGCACCCTGAGTGGGACGGGTATGCCCACACGTGGGTCCCGTGCTCTTCATGCCACTGGAGTCATGCTATCCTGGTTCATGAGGGCTGAAAGCCCTAAACCGGTCCTAGGAGGCTTGTTTCCAGTCCAGGGAGGACCTGGTCGTTCGGGCTGGACTGTTCCCATTGGGCGCAGGGTCAAGACTGATTTGCATATGGCTGGGTCCAAACTGGAATGGCATGGTGAGCAAAAAAACAATGGATTTAGGCCCAGATCTCTGTACTGGGGTGAATGTATGAAATTGTTCTGCATTCTGTCCATCAATTGTTCTTTTTGCATCTGTCACCCCGAGTGGTATGTGTATGCCCAGACATGGGTCCCGTGCTTTCCATGCCACTGGAGTCAAGCTATCCTGGCTGATGAGGTCTGAAAGCCCGAAACCGGTCCTAGGATGCTTGTTTTCAGTCCAGGGAGGACCTGGCCTGGCAGTTTGGGCTGGACTGTTCCCATTGGGCACAGGGTCAAGACTGATTTGCATATGGCTGGGTCCAAACTGGAATGGCCTGCTGAGCAAAAAAACGATGGATTTAGGCCCAGATCTCTGTTCTGGTGTGAATGTATGACATTGTTCTGCATTCTGTCCATCAATTGTTCTTTTTGCATTGTGCAAGTAAACACCGGCGCAGTGTTAAGAATAAAGCGTAGTAAGCGCTCTTGTCGCATAAAACCGGGCACCATGCGAGGCGGCGCGGCACCTAAAAAACAAACCATGTAACCTAGCAGCATGCCAGGCAGTGCTGCACCCAAAAAAAAAAAAAAAAACGGGCGCTGTGCAAGGCATCGCATTGCCCAAACACATCAATAAAAACAAGCGTGGAGAACACGACCTCGCAGCATCCCTAACAAAAAAAAACAAAAAACGGGTGCCGTGCAACGTATCACATTGCCCAAACACATCAATAAAAACAAGCCCGGGAGTGGTGCGTGCGCACGCTTGTGCACAGTGCTGTATGCGAAAAACTGATGACACACTGCACGTGTAACAGCAAGCCGTAGGCCGTGGGCGGCTACAATTCCTGGCAAAGGTGGGACGTGCACCCGCCTTTGCCCAATTACGTGCTGCTTTCACACACAAACACCAATAGAAAGAAAGCATTAAAAAAAAACACACACACACAAGCGTGTGAAAAGTCCAGAGCGATTCCAAGAAGTCGTTTTCCTAAAGCAGCACATGCGTGCTCCGCTAGGCTCGACCTAAAAATCTTGCTTTGTGGCAGATGATCCTTTCACAAATCTGTACTGTGAGCTGATTGCCAAAAGATTTGTGCTTCAAGGTGTTGGGTCTACTTGTCCAGAGGACAAAGCAAACCTGCAAACTTCTTCCTGAGCGTCGGGCAATATGGTTTCCACACCACTGCATTTGTACAAAATAAGACAGGCATCCAGTCAGGGATTTCATCCATTGGTCTGTTCACTTGTCTTTTACATTTTGTTTCCACTCACCACAGCCAACAGCATGTGGCACTGCCCACTGCAGTCAATGGCTTTCTGGCACTGTGAGTGATGACACTGAGGGGCATATGTACAAGCCCCTATCGCCACCACAACGTCACTTATATCGATGTTGTGGTGGAGATAGGGGCTGCGCCTTATTTACAAGGCAGAGTTAAGCCACTTAAAGTGGCTTAACGCTGCCTTGTAAATAAGGCCCACTTTCACGCTATGGTTAGTGTGAAAGGGGTGGGCAGTGTGTGTTGCGGTGGGCGTTCCACCGCAACACCCATTCATTTTGACGCTGCCCCCTATGTACAAGGGTGACTTGCATAGGCGGCAGCCCCAAAATTAAGACCAGGTAAAACCGGGTCTTAAGTTGGCGAAACGATGAGAAATGCATTATTTCTCCTCGTTTTTGCTTTTTCCATGTGTGCTGCCTTGTGCAGCACACATGGAAAAAGCAAAATGCCATGGATCGTTTATGTACAGGAAGGTGTCCCTTCCTATACATAAACAATCCTTTGAAGAAAATGCCATTTTGTGACTTTCATGTGTGCTGCAGGAAGCAGCACACATAAAAGTGACAAAATGGCATTTTAGGATTGTTTATGTGCAAGAAGGGACACCTCCCTACACATTAACAATCCTCCCCTGCACGCAGACACCCTTGCACTATGGTGCAAGGGTGCCTGCGTTGGCGCTAAGTTGCTAAACTTAGCGACATCGCAGGGGGAAACTCAAGGCTGCACCACATTCTTGTAAATATGGTGCAGCCTTCTGTTTCAGAAGTGACAGAGAGAGACGTTAAGCCAGGAAGGATAACACCTCTCTCCGTCACTTCCTTGTACATATCCACTGGCGTAACGAAACTTGAGGGGGCCTCCCTACAAGGTTCGTGGAGGGGCCCCCTCCGAGCTCAATCAGGAGCTCTGCGGCCAGATTGCTGTGCTGAGGGGGTCCCCTGGAGCTTGGGGCCGCCCCGCACCGCGGGGGCTGCGGGGGCCTGTGTTACGCCCCTGTCATATCCCCCTAATTTCCTTCTTTCACAGAAGCACATCTTCCTTATAAAAAGTGCACTTCCCATAAGGAACAGGGTCAAGACTGATTTGCATATTGCTAGGTCCAAACTGTGGTGGTGAAGTGTGCAAAAGAACGATGTATTAAAGCCAGATCTGTGACTGGGGGTGAGTGGTTGAAAAGTTTCGGCACTCTGTCCATCATCTTGTTGCGTTTAGTCATGAAAGGCCACATGTGGGAGGTAAAATTGGACCAGGAGTCAGACAGTTTTGTTAATGATTGGGCTTTGTGATATAATGTACAAAAAGTTTCTGCTCCCATTTTGTGTTTAGTTTCAGCGCCACCTTTCAGATGGTGGTAACAACACAAAATCTAACTTAATGCACAACACCCGGTCCAGGGGTAATATTAGCCATAAAAAATATCCTCTACACTGTTTCCACTGTACCAGTTTCCAAATGATGCCTTTACTGTTTTACTGTTGTTTAGAATTTTCATAATTGTGTTAGCATAAGGCCTGGGCGGAGTTCTGCTATGCAGAACTCCGTGAAGTGACCAAAAAACCCCGCTGCACTACGCGGAGTTCCGCAAGCTGTGCAGTGTGTTCGGTCACGCTGTTCGCGCTAGTTTTAGCGCTGGGTGTTTGTCCCGCACTGGAAAATCAGCGTGAACGGCATCATATGTAACGCAAGGTGGCGCTGTTTCTTTCTGTCGCTTGAGTAGATGTTCTACTCGAGCTGCAGCTTCCTGAATGTGAACGGAAGGTTTCTCAACGCGAGCTGTAGCAGTCATCCACGACCGCCAATGTTGAGAAATCGCACCGGGAGGTGGTCTGGAGCAGCAGCTGTCCGTGCAGGTAACAGCAGTGAGGCAGCGGGGGGTTTTCAGAACTCCATGGCTACACGGAGTGCAGAAAGACTCGGTAATCTTTTACGTCCAGGCCTAGGTAAAATATCATGCACTTCTTTTTATTGTAGGTACACGGTTGCAATTAGTAGATGCTGGGAGTGGTTAGAATAGTTGGGGAATATAATGATACACTTATATTCTACTGGTTGTCATTTGGGGAGGCATTTTGTGGTCCCCAGGGGTTGCCAAGTAGCTCGATCCAAGGAGTTATTGACACCTGTAGCACTAATGCCCCTAGTGGTAGGGCATCACAGGATATTATGAGTGGGGCCGATGAGAAATGTGTAGTTACCATGTAAGTTTGCAATTCCACACCTGGTTCCCCTGGTTATTCCTCATTCCTCCCCAGTTTTCAACCAGAGTTATCGGCTGCTTCCAGTTTGCTGAAATCTCGTTATTCCAACTATTGTTACCAGCCTCAGTGGAGTTACCGGGGAGCTTCTGATGAGGCCCATAATCTCCGGGTGCTGCTGTCATTTGTCGGGCTCAATCAATAAATCAATATCAATCAATCAATCAGGGGATTGTAAGTGCGCTATTCACCCGTGAGGGTCTCAAGGCGCTGGGGGGGGGGGGGGGGGGGGAAGGGGGGGAGGGTGCAGATCTGCTTAGCCGAGGAGCTAGGTCTTGAGGGCTTTTCTGAAGGCGTTCAGGGAGGGGGGGGCGTGCCTGATGATTGCCGGTATCAACTGCTAAGTGTCCTCAGCCCTCTGTTGGTGAGTTGTCCTGTGAAGCATCGGTACTGGAGAAATGACATACCAAGGCTTTATCCACTCAAATGGGGGAACAACCTTTACAACGCAACTTTTACAACGCACTACCTTTACAACGCATTTTTTACAACGCATAATCCATTACAACGCATGACATTACAACGCATGACACTACAACGCATTTTTAAAAACTACCTTTACAACGCATTCCATTACAACGCATACTACCATTACAACGCATACCATTACAACGCATAATATTACACTACACTATCCAACACTTACCCTACTGTTGCACCCCCTGGAGTTAGAATAGTAATTTTTACCCCTATACTATCCAACACTTACCCTACTGATGCACCCCCTGGAGTTAGAATAGTAATTTTTACCCCTATACTATCCAACACTTACCCTACTGATGCACCCCCTGGAGTTAGAATAGTAATTTTTACCCCTATACTATCCAACACTTACCCTACTGTTGCACCCCCTGGAGTTAGAATAGTAATTTTTACCCCTATACTATCCAACACTTACCCTACTGTTGCACCCCCTGGAGTTAGAATAGTAATTTTTACCCCTATACTATCCAACACTTACCCTACTGTTGCACCCCCTGGAGTTAGAATAGTAATTTTTACCCCTATACTATCCAACACTTACCCTACTGTTGCACCCCCTAGAGTTAGAATAGTAATTTTTACCCCTATACTATCCAACACTTACCCTACTGTTGCACCCCCTGGAGTTAGAAAAGTAACTTTTACCCCTATACTATCTAATACTTACCTTAAATGTAATTTAATATTATGCGTTGTAATGGTATGCGTTGTAAAGGTAGTATGCGTTGTAATGGAAATGCGTTGTAAAGGTATTTTTTAAAAATGCGTTGTAGTGTCATGCGTTGTAATGTCATGCGTTGTAATGGATTATGCGTTGTAAAAAATGCGTTGTAAGTGCATGCGTTGTAAAAGTGTGCGTTGTAACGTCATACATCCACTCAAATGCCAACTTTTTGTTTCGGGATGAGGACAAGAAAAAGTATCTGATGTAGCAAGCGAGTCAAATTTGCTAATATATGTAGTCTTCAAAAATGTACTAGCGCCTTGAAGTAACTGAAGCAAGATACACAGCAAATTATAAAATCACTTCATAAATAACTATGGGCCAGATGTAGGTAAAGCCGAAATACCGAGTCCTTAATAGCGAATTTTACAGATTCGCTATTAAGGACTTGCAAAATTGAATGGACGTAGGAATCGCTAAAATATTAGTGATTCCTTAACATTCCTTAATAACGAATCCCAAATTGTGATTAGCTAATAAGGAATACCTACCCATTCATTCCTATGGGCTAGGAGGCCCATAGGAATGAATGGGAAGATATTCACTATTAGCGATTCGGTATTAAAGAATGGCAAATAGCGGGCGCTATTTCAAGGGTTTTCACTCCTTGACGGGAAAAATGTATTCTAAGTGACCCTGTTCCCTCCCTCCCCCACCCCCTTTAAATAGTGCATTAAACCAGCACCTCGACCCCGGCGTCCATGAGGCTCGTGATTTTGCGTTCTAAGTAAGCCCTTTGTTCTTCCCTGTACCAAAAGTGTTTCCTATTGTCACGCCATCACCAACATGCAGTTTTAAATTTTATAGATCTGACGCACTCACAGAGTGGTTTGAGAGCGTAGACACCCACACTTTTGAAACGCTATAAGTGTGGACTAATGTAGGTATTCACATTAAGAATACCATTTGGAAGTCAATGTACGAATGATTTAAATATACTCCTCCTGACTAGTCACGGTTTTGAAGTAGCGCGCAGACACTCACTGGTCTACTGTTGTGCAGTGGGTTGTAATGCATGGTCACGGGCATTTGTCCTCCTGATTATGCACACCTACGCCACAGCGAATCTGTGGCACGTTATGTGTGATTACCATTTGGTAGTCACTGCACAGTACGCGGCTATATCTACTTGGGTAAGCATGAATACTGATGAAGAGGAGCACCTTGTTTTCCTGCAGATACTCGCAACTCAGATGATGTTGTCGTGTATTTGTTTATATGTCTGTTTATCTTTACACATCACTCTCTTTCAAGAACTGAGAAAGGGAACACCTAACTGTGAGTAGACGGTTGGGCCCTACTGTGACCAAGGGTTGGGTACACCTTAGCGTGTGTAGACTGCCCTGGTCACTCCCACTGGTCCTGACGAAAACCTGGAATTCTCCACCTAGAGGTTGAAACATGTAGACCGTTTTTTAATTCACCCTTTTTTTCACTTAGAGACACCGAAGGTCAATCATACCTAACACGGTATCGCCAAAATTCATTTTTAATATTGTTCAGTTGCTCCAGAATAGTTTTTTCCCGTCAAGGAGTTCAAACTGGCCAATTTTTAATTCACTCAACTTTTTCACTCAATCACAAAAATACCCGCTCCACTGTAATCAGGTGTCGCAGCACACCCGAACGGCACTCGGCTGTTTGGGTGGGACCCCGATGATGAAGCATGTCACCAACTAGGTTGGTGAGTGAGGGGTCTTCACACAAAAAAAAACGTGTGCACCTCCTGTCTGACTTCAGAGACATTTCCATGTCTCTAGGGTGTACCCCTTCTATTGTTTTGGCTATTTCAAGGGTGCTAGGGTGTCAAAAGGACACCCTGTTGCACCCCTGAAATGTGCATGTGTGCACATGTGGCACACATACATGCCCTAAGGGCATGAATGTGTGCCACATGGCACTTTAAAAAAAGCAAAAAAGTGCTTTTTTAAAGGAAATCGCTAATTACCACCAACTTGAAGTTGGTGGTAATTAGCGATTCCTTAAGGCTGAAGTGCACTTACTTTTGTGCTACTTACATTGCATTTAAGGAATCGCAATTCCCGATTCCTTAAATGCAAGAGCAAAATAAGGAATCGCAATTTTGCGATTCCTTATTTTGCTAGTAGGTTTAAACTCACCTACATTGTTTGCTGCCAAATAGCGATCGGTAATGCTGGAATTCTGCTAATTTCAGCGTTAACGATCGCTATTTGGCCACCTACATCTGGCCCCCTATGTTGTTTCTTGCTGGGTATGTTCAAGGCATTTCTTCTGAGGCAAAGACAATACAGACCATTGGCGACCCATCCTTGTCACTCCAGCTCTCTCTTTCACGCTGATTTAGAGTTAGGAGAAAAATTCTGATTCCTAAGCAAACAGGGATTTTCACTCAGATGGGAATTTTCAGTTGTGCAATGGTTCTCTCACCCCTCTCTCTTCCGCTGACAGCTGATTTCGGCGGGTCAAACCTGCTGAACTTTATCAGGGATAAAGTGTGCACTAAAAGGATGAAACATGAAGTAGTTGTTGCAGTAAAAACCTACTCTGCATTTAATGCATTCACTTAACATTCTGAAACTGCGAATAGGAGGTATTGACTGCACCCAAAAAATATCTCCCATGGTTTATCCCTATCTAGAGATGACCCGGAGGGGAGTAAGGTATTTACTGCAGATGGTTAATACCAATACCACTACCCCAGTAGAGATGCTGCTAGCGGTAAGATACCAGAATATGGTAACCAAATAGAAATATTGTGCCCTAGGTATAGTCCATAAAAAGATCGCCCCCCCCCCCCCCCCAAATGGAGTTAATATGAAATGTTGCCCCAATGCGAAGAGATTTTGTAAACGACATCTAGGACAATATTTCTATCAGATGATATTGTTGTTCATGAAATTCTGAAATACTGCTGTGAAAAATACCTCCTATTTCAAGTTTTTACCTGGAAATGAGGCATAACATGCAGAATGGTACTTAATGCCCAAAATTACCCACGTGTTGCATTTCATTTTTTTAGGGCCTTTTACCGAAGGCGAGCTTAAAGTGCCAAAATCTGTCAGGGGAAAATAGCAGGCTGGATAATTAACTCACTGCTCAAAATTCCAATTCCAGCACAAACCCTTGTTAGCCCAAAAATCATAATGAATCTGCAGCGTGTCATCAGGGACCTGGTGGGATCCATACAGCCCCGTCCTGACCTCCTCGGAATCAAGGTCATAGTGCACTGGGTTGACCGTGTACATAACATGCAGCAACTACTAAAGCCATGGAGACTCGCCGCCTCGTGCCCTGCGTGCAACGTGGACGCTGCAACGTGCGTTCCCGGAAGCTGAAGAGGGGGTGGCACAAAAGAAGACCAATTAATGGTGGCTTCCGGCCTCGTGCAGAGAGGCATTGCAAAGAGGGCTGCACATCAGTCTGGCACAAAAAATGCAAGAAGAAAGCGTGAGGTCTCGCGAGGTTCACAGGCTGCAAGCTGTGCGGTGGCACGTGCGGAAGTGTGTGAGGGCGTGAGCGTGGACTGTGGAACAATGTAAACTGAGGCGAAGGTACCTTTATGAGCACGTCACTCGAGTCTCAAATGTGTGCCTCACAGGCGCGGATACCCGACTGTAGGCTGGGTTCGTAACTACTGACTGCATGGTGCACTTAGAATGGTTTTTGATGCGCAATTGTTTTTTCTAATACAAATTGGTTCTTGCTCTACAGACATAAGGGTGTTAAAAGGTGGAAATGTTGCCCTCCTCAGTCCTTGTGAAGGTTGCGAAGTTTAAACTGTGAGGAAAAGGTTGCTCGAAAGGACGTTTTGTAGTATATATCTCAGCAAGGGGGGCTTGGGGGGGGAAGGCGACCGCAGGGAGTCCCCACCCCCGGGCAGTTTGGGAGGGGGCGTGTGGAGGGAGGGGTTTGCTGGCCCTGTGCGGCCGTTTTGAATTTGGGCTTGCTGGTAGGGGAAATGTAGCCCAAATGCAGCCCAATTAGAGCCCAAAAGTAGCGGAATGTTGCGCAGGTATAAATACCTTAGGCGCCCGCCCCCGGCCACCATTTTAGGTTTGGTGACCTGGTGGCCGGGAGCTAGGATAGTGTCGTGTTTTTTGTTGAGGTGTTTATTAATTGTGTGTAGGTTGGTCGTGATGTCGTCCCAGGATTACCGAGTGCTGGAGGCTCTTCGGCTGTTATCGGAGGCAGGCAGGATGGACTTGGTGATCGGGGACGTCGCGGGGCCGTCGCGGCCCCCGCGGCAGGCCTCGGCCGGAGTGGTGGCTGCGGTTGCGGCGTGTACTTCGCCGAAGCGTTCGAGGCAGGTTGTGGTGAGTGAGAGGGGGCGCCCGCGTGTGAGAAGGGCGGTCCCCGCTCGTCATGGCCAGTCGGGTCGGGTAACGGTGCCGGGGGAGGCAGGTGTGGTGTCTGCGACGGGGCCTGGGGCGGGTTTGTCGGCGCGCTCCGTGTCATCGCCTGCGATGGTGGGTAAACGCGGGGGCGGGCGCGGCACGAAGCGTCGTTCGTCGTCAGGGCCGGAGGTGGTGTTAGGTAGCGCGCGGGAGGAGGAGGTTTTGCTGAGTGTGGGCGGGCCGGCGGTTGGAGAGCAAGGGGCGGGTTGGGCGCGGGGGTCGGCACTGGCAGCCGGTTCTGCCGGTTTTGAATTCGGAGATTGCTCGTTTGTCGCGGGGAGGGCGGGGGGGTTAGAAACGGGACCGGAGCTGTCACGTGGCTCAGGGCCTGAGTTGAGGGGCCTGGGGGGGTATGCAGAGGCGGGTGTGGTGGACGAGCGGTGCGGGGGGCATGGCGAAGCAGCGCCTGTCAGCCCCTTATTGTTTTCGCCGGGTTCATCCATAGGGGGCGCGGTTTTTTCGGTGGGGGCGAGTTCGTTGGGGGAGGGAGAATGGGCGCAGGTGGAGGGGTGGTGCCCGGCACAGGAATTGAGGAGGCAGGGGGAGCAGGGGTTTGGGGAGCAGGGGTTTTTGGAGCGGGGGAGTGCAGAGCAGCTTCAGGTCCAAGGAGGGGTGGGCTGGCATGCCGTAGATGAGGATCTGGTGGGGGGGGTTGGAGAAGGGGAGTTTAGGGAAGAAGGTTGGTTTGTAGGGGACGGGGAGGCAATTAGGGGGGGTGTTGCGAGCGAGGGCCTGGACATTTTTCCCTCCTGGGCAGAAGGTGTCAGGGGCCTGGGTGGGGAGGGAGCGGCAGGGTGGTCAGGTGCCATGGGACAGGTAGCGGTAGGTGGCGACAGGACGATGGCAGTGTATGTGGCGAGCGGTCGTGCCCGTGCCAGGTCAGTTCGGTCGCTGTCTGGGGGGAGAGGTTATAGCGAGGTTGTGGCGTCGGCGTTGGGTCATGCTCGGTTGGAATGGAGCGAGGATGAGGAGGAGAGGGTGGCGCCGCTGTATGCGGGAGCGGGACGAGTGAGTGCGTCAGGTAGTGGTGTGGCAAGTTCGGGTTCTCTGAGGGGTAGTGGATCGCGGGCAGCTAGTGGTTTTGTTGCTCCTGGCACACCAGTCCAAACTTTTTCTTTCCAGGTTAGGTCAAGTGGCAGAGCAGCGGACTCGGTAGGGCGAGGTGCGGCCCGTTATCGCCGAGGAGAAGGGAGGATGAGGCCTTGCGCGGCACATTCCGTACCGGCGGGGGATCCCGTCGCGGTCAGCTCACGAAGGTCAGGCGCGACCTCGCTGGCCCCAACGTCACGGCGTTCAAGGTGGATGGACTTTTCTGATAAAATGGATGCTTGTGTTAAGCGTGGTAGAGGGGAGGACCGGCGAGTACAGTCGGCTCCCCCGCAAGGTGGTTATAAGGCCATGGAGGCCGCTGGTGCTAATGTAGGGTCCGGTAAGGCCCGAATGGTGGATTTTGCTGAGGAGGCGCTGATGGTGGAGGAGCCATTACTGCTCGACTATGAGGAGGATAGCCCCGAGGAAGGGGAGATACGGGGTGATGAGGTGGGGGGACACTCTCATGCTTCTCGTAGTCTGTTTCAGGTTCCGGGTGTGGCACCCATTGCACAGTCTGTGGTGGTGAAATCGGCAGGAGAGCACGGCCCGTCAGCGAGGGCGCATCCTCCAAGGGATTCTTCGGCACGGGCGGTGAAGCGGTCGGAGTCGGTCCGCACACCCTCCTTAGAGCCAGGTGAGAGCGCGAAAACACAGGCCAAACCTATTATGGTGTCTGTGGGGTCTGGGGAGGATGGGGGTGGGGGTGTGTCGGAGGGGAGACTATATAGAGGCAAGTATGTGAAGGACACGGGGGTTGGCACGGGGACGGAGGGAACATTGTCGGGGACCAAGGTGGAAAGTGGGTCTCAGGTAGAGGCAGGCGATGGGAAGGAGAAGCCGCAGAGCAAGGAATTGAAGATCAAGAAGCTCCCGTATATGGGGGTGACTAAGCCTCTGGGGGCGCATTTGATGCTGGCTACAAAAGAGCGTATTTGGAAGGGTGAATATGTGGAGATTCTGAAGCTGTTGCACAGGGAGGTGAGGTCCAAGGAGGGTTCGAAAGAGGAGGAATACGAGTTGGCCAAGCGCCCTAAGGTGCCGCTGACGATAGAGAATTGGACGGCGGCTTTCCTAATTTATGCTAGTGTCTACTGCGAAAAGTTTCCCGAGCGCTGCGTAGCCATATTTAAGTATATGGACGTTATCCGAAAGGCTCAACTCACTGGTACTGGGTATGCTTGGGCTCAGTATGACGAGGAATTTCGGGCCCGTATGGCTTGGGACTCTGAAGCTAAATGGGGTGAGCTGGATAATGACTTGTGGCAACATACTATGGGGGCCGCGCCAGGGGGTAAGACGATTTTTACGGCTAGTGGTTTGCCGCTGGTTTACCGGCCCTTTCAGGGAAAGCCCACCCGGGGTGGGGTGGGAGGCTCAGCCGCATCACAGTCTGGGGTCGGGGCTTGTTGGGATTTCAACAAGGGCCTGTGCACGCGGGAGTATTGTAAATTCAGGCACGAGTGTTCTAAGTGCGGCAAGCGGCACTCCCTCGTTAACTGCTGGGGAGTTAGGCCATCAGGAGGGCAGCAAGCAGGTGCAGGAACGTCTGGCGGCGCGCAGCAGTCACAGGGTGGGCGAGGGGGTAGGGGCGCACAGGGTTCTGGGCCCAAGGGCTCCTACACCAATTAAATGGGATCGGCTACAGGATGCATTGGGTGGCTACGGGGACTTGGTGGCAAAGCAGACTCTTTTGGATGGTTTCAGGTGGGGTTTTCATTTGGGGTACCACGGGCCCCGGCAGAGACGCTGGGCGGATAACTTGAAATCCGCCTCAGAGCACAAGCTGGTGGTGAGGGAAAAATTGCGTAAGGAAGTGCATGAGGGGAGGATGGCAGGCCCGTTTGGAGAGTGGCCAGTTCCTAATTTAATCATTTCCCCTATTGGTGTGGTGCCCAAGAAGGAGGAAGGGCAGTTTCGGCTGATTCAGCATTTGTCATGGCCTGAAGGGTCGTCAGTCAATGATTTTATCGATGAAGACGCTGCTTCGGTGTCATACTCCTCAGTTGACGTCGCTATGTCACTGGTTGTGGCCGCGGGCGCAGCTGCAGGGATGGCAAAGTGCGATATTAAGTCGGCTTTCCGGCTGCTCCCGGTTCATCCGGACGACTGGCCTTTGTTGGGCATACAATTTGAGGGTGAATGGTATGTGGATAAGGCGCTACCCATGGGTTGCTCGGTGTCATGTGCTCTTTTTGAGCTCTTCAGCACTTTTTTGCAGTGGTTTTTCACACATCGCACTGGTCACAGATGGGTCACACATTATTTGGATGATTTCTTTTTTGTGGGCTCTTCGGGCTCTTCGGAGTGCCGGCGTGCGCTGGAATCGTTTCAGGAGCTTATGGAGGAGTTGGGGGTGCCTTTAGCTCCGGAGAAAACAATGGGGCCGGATACTGTCATTTCATTCCTGGGCATTGAACTTGACTCAGTTGCGATGCAGGCTCGGTTGCCCGCGGATAAGAAATCCAAAATGTTGGTTTTGCTGGACGAGATGTTGGCTCGATCGAAGGTGACGGTGAAGGAAATACAGGTGTTGCTAGGCCATCTGAACTTTGCTTGTAGGGTGGTTCGGGCGGGGCGGACTTTCTGTCGGCGCCTGGGCCGGGCCTTAGCAGGCCGGCACTTGCCTCATCATCATGTGCGCCTGTCGGCAGGGGTGAAGGAGGATCTGCGGATGTGGTCCTTTTTCTTGCACTCATTTAACGGGGTGCTTTTGGCCAGGGACGAGGATGTACAGTGGGATGTGCAGCTTTTTTCAGATGCAGCGGGCAGTGAAGGTTTTGGCATTTACTGCCAGGGGCATTGGTGTGCAGAGCAGTGGCCTCAGGAGTGGAAGAATGGTGGGCGGAGCATTGCTTTTTTGGAACTTTTCCCACTTTTGGTGGCTTTGACCATTTGGGGCAAAGAGCTGGAACACAAGAGGGTGCTTTTCCGTGTGGACAACATGGCGGTGGTGCAAGTAGTCAATAGACAATCGGCCAGGGATGAGCAGATCTTGAAATTAATGAGGGTGTTTGTACTCGGCTGTTTGCGCTATGACATTTCATTCAGGGCTTTGCACGTACCGGGCGTGGACAATGACATTGCGGATGCTTTGTCTCGTTCACAGTGGGGGAGATTCCATGGGCTGGCCAAAGAGGCGGACAGGACACCGACCCCGATGCCGGAGCACCTCTGGTCGGTCGGCAACGCAGGGTGTTTCAACTGGTGGTAGGTTCTTTGTCGGTTTCCACGCGTACGGCGTACACATTGGCATGGAAGGAATTTTTGGCGTCAGGTGCTAGTAGGAGGGCGGAGCCGGGGCGCAGTTCGGAGGATGTGGTTCATTTTATCCTTGACCTCATTGAGAAGGGTCTGTCACGGGTCACTATTGCGGGGAAGCTGGCTGGGGTTGCTTTCATGGGTAAGCTTTTTTGGGGTTATGCCCCGTCTGCGGGGGAAATAGGTCGCAGGATGCTGGAGGGTTGGGCGAGAGAACGGGGCGGTACCGGGGTGTCCCGTTTGCCGATTTCCTGGCAGACGCTGGCTCGTTTGCTGGCTGTGTTGCCTGCAGTTTGCACTGATGATTTTGAAGTTGCATTGTTTTCTACCCTTATGGTTTTCATGTTTTTTGGAGCTTTTAGGGTTTCGGAGCTCCTGGGAACCAAGGTGAAGCGGGGTATTTGTTGGCAGGATGTTTTCCTATCGGACACAGGTGTACACGTTTGGTTGGCCAGTTCCAAAACAGATCAGAAGGGGGTTGGAAAAGGGGTTTGGTTGGAAGCAGGATCCCCTAGTTGCACATGTCCGCTGCGCTTGGCCGGGCAGTGGAAGACGCTCTCAGGGGGGGAGGGGGGCCAGTTAGTTTTTCAACACATAGACGGGGCGCGCGTCTCTGACTATCAGCTGCGTATGGTCCTGCGTAAAGGGTTGCAGCGGTTGGGGTTGGATGGCGCTCAGTTTGGGACACATTCTTTCAGGATTGGGGCAGCGACTGAGGCGCATAACCGGGGTTGGTCGCAGGGCGATATAATGCGCTTGGGGCGTTGGTCCTCTTCTTGCTTTCACAAATATGTAAGGGAGGATCCTCCTTCGGCGCCTGCGTCTACTGCTTTGGTGTGAGTCTCATATGTGTTTTTCATTTCAGGTTCGATGGCCGGGCCACACACGAGGGAGTTGACGGTGTGGATTGTGGGGCATTCCTTCGTCAAGTGGGCGCACGTTCAGGCGTGCAAAAGTTATTTTGGGGAAAGTTTGGGTTTCAATAGCAGCCTTTTTAGATTGGTATGGAAGGGTAAGGGGGGGATGCTTTGGAGGGAGCTGATCCCCTGTCTGAATAAAGCCATGGTGAAGGGTCAATGCCCGGATATTCTCTTAATTCACTTGGGGGAGAATGATCTTTGTAGTGTGAAAGGGGTGGTATTGTTGCGAGCCATGAAAAGAGACTTGGAGTTGTTGAAAGAGCATTGGTCGGGTTGTCATGTTCTCTGGACAGAATTGGTCCCGCGGAGGGTGTGGAGAGGGGCTTTGAAGCCCAGGGCGGTTGATAGGTCTCGGAGGAAAGTGAATTTGGAGATCTCCAGGTTTTGTCGAGATTTGGGCTTCGGGAGAGTCACCCACAAAGATATCCGCTTTGAAGCGGTAGAGTTTTTTCGGGGAGATGGGGTACATTTGTCGAGGTTGGGCATGGATCTTTACTTGTTGGAGCTCAGGGAGGTCTTGTCCCGGTGTTTGAGTGGGCAGAATCAGGCTCGTGGTGTATAAAGCCTTTTTTGTTGGGGGGCAGAAAGAGGGGAGGGTAGTTGCACCGCCCCCCTCTTTCTGGGTGGCGGGGGTTATGGTGAATTCTGGTCAGTTTGACCGGAAGTTGGTGGAGTTATTGTGGTTGAGTTGGGGTTATCGACAGGGAAAGGTTAGTTTGGTAAGTTTAGTTCGGTTACACAGTTTGGGGGCCGATAGCTGAAAAGGGGCAGGCAGGGGAGTTTTGGTTAACAGAAGGTTTGGATTTAGAGATTGTTGGGGGGTTATACAGGAGTGTAATGTTTTATAATGTTTTATAATGTTTTTATATTGATGTAAGGTTGTAATGTACGGGCGGGGGCGGGCTCGAAGGTATTTAGGGGAGGGGGCGGTGGGCGGGGTTAGGCATGTTATATTTAGTGAGGCCTAGTTTTGGAAGGCGTTTCGGCCAAGGATTTTAATTTGTAATGTGCACCTGTTTCCAATAAAGCGGCCTTTTACACACAATAATCTTGTCAGAGGCCTGCTTCCCCCCTCCACCCCTCCCTCCCAAGGGGGGCTTGGGGGGGAAGGCGACCGCAGGGAGTCCCCACCCCCGGGCAGTTTGGGAGGGGGCGTGTGGAGGGAGGGGTTTGCTGGCCCTGCGCGGCCGTTTTGAATTTGGGCTTGCTGGTAGGGGAAATGTAGCCCAAATGCAGCCCAATTAGAGCCCAAAAGTAGCGGAATGTTGCGCAGGTATAAATACCTTAGGCGCCCGCCCCCGGCCACCATTTTAGGTTTGGTGACCTGGTGGCCGGGAGCTAGGATAGTGTCGTGTTTTTTGTTCCCACCCTTACCCCCCCTCAAAAAACACGTTTTTGGGTTTTTTGCTCCCCGACTATTTCCGTTTCGGGGCTGGGTTTTTCAGTGTAAGTTTTTTCCAGTTTTTTCCCCTTTTGCGTATTTTTCAGGCGTTTTTGTGGGGACAGGTGTGCAAGGGGTTTCGGCTATGTTTGTTCTTTGTTGCTTGGAGCAGGTGCTGTGCGGGGGTTATGGTGAATTCTGGTCAGTTTGACCGGAAGTTGGTGGAGTTATTGTGGTTGAGTTGGGGTTATCGACAGGGAAAGGTTAGTTTGGTAAGTTTAGTTCGGTTACACAGTTTGGGGGCCGATAGCTGAAAAGGGGCAGGCAGGGGAGTTTTGGTTAACAGAAGGTTTGGATTTAGAGATTGTTGGGGGGTTATACAGGAGTGTAATGTTTTATAATGTTTTATAATGTTTTTATATTGATGTAAGGTTGTAATGTACGGGCGGGGGCGGGCTCGAAGGTATTTAGGGGAGGGGGCGGTGGGCGGGGTTAGGCATGTTATATTTAGTGAGGCCTAGTTTTGGAAGGCGTTTCGGCCAAGGATTTTAATTTGTAATGTGCACCTGTTTCCAATAAAGCGGCCTTTTACACACAATAATCTTGTCAGAGGCCTGCTTCCCCCCTCCACCCCTCCCTCCCAAAACTCCATTGTGTGCGGGGAAATACATCTGCAAAGACTATGCAAACTTTGCAAGGTTTGTCAAATTCACAAAACTTTGCTGGGGGAATTTCAGTTTCTGCCACCCTTACAACTGAAATACATATATGTTTCTAGAAATGAAACTAAGTATGTAGAACTTGGTTTCACAAAATAATTTCTCTTAATCCCAGGAAAACAGCACCGCTGCCAGCAAAGGAAATGCAAAGCGTGTAGTGCATTCTATGGCATTTTTATCTTGCCGTTTTAACACACTTGATATATGAGGAATCTTGCATTTTACACGTTTCTCAAAATAATAACAAACATATCTTCAGTCTCTGGCAAACAATGAATACTAAACGGATGTGCTCTCAATCTTTCTAAAGAGTCGTAAAATCAATTGATAAATCATGGAATATAAAATACATAATCTGCAAAAAGTGTAATATGGACCTATAATGCGATCTCTGGGTTCGGGTGATAATTTTTACACCACTCAGCCTTCAGCCTTGCGTTTTGTAAATGCAACAAGAACCCTTTAATGGTAATATACACCCATAATACACACTTACCCTTATGTTTTCCCTATATATATATACATTTTACGCATAAGTAACCACGTCACTCACAGTACTGCACTCTCCTTGTTCAAAGACAGCTCCTCCTTTTCAGAGGTACTTGCGTCCTTTGATGCACAGCCATCAATAAGCATTGATCGAGGTTCCTATGTCATAGCAACATCAGAAACCAGGTTGCCCACAAATTCCACATGTTCATACGCAGGTGACCTAGAAACCATTCTAAATCCCTCTGCTGCTTCTTTGTGGAGAATACTGTGGTCAGTTACCATTTCTTACAGACACCTTCACCATCCTTGTCAGTCTAACTTGACAATTGAAACTACAGAACATCACAAAGGCCTATCTTTGATGACCGCTGGCTTGGATCTTCTTCAAACCCAAGGCCGTGTAGCTTTCGCTTTCATAAATTGGCTGTTTAGCTGCAGAAGTGGTGGTAAAGTTATTGAACTGTGTTATCAGTTATCGACAGTATCACCTCACTGACAGAGGACATCTTTCGGTGTAGTAGCTGTATTTATTCATAACATAGACTGATACTCTTTCTTATAGCATGTGATGGGGCGTGAATGAGACCATTCCTTATTTATCTCTCCTCAGCTCCAAAATGGGTTGGGTCTCCGTAAGTCCTTCCCTCTGATTCCACTTCCACAGCATCTACGTGAGAAGCATTGAATGAAGAGTTGGTGTAGTTTGACTCCTAATTGTTGGGTTCACTTCTCCCAGTCTATACCTCTGCCTTTCTATATTCACCCGAGGCTGCACCTCCAAGTGTCTGGGTCGCCAAGAGACTGTTTCCCAACGTTTGGGTCTCACGTTGCCCATATCTCCCGATGATCCATATCCAAGTGATTTCCATGTGCCCGTGTCACACGGTAGCTCTGCCTCCCAGTGTTTTTGTCTCCTTCTATCTCTTGCAGCATTTGTCTCCCACTGTGGCCCTTGTTACAAGATTCCTATTAACTACTCCGAGGAATACTGGGGCCAGAATTAATGATTCTCGATTTAAACTCCCACTGAGTTAATTGGGATAAGGAGTAGGGTTTCCGGTTTTCTGTTTTTACTGATTTCTACAGATAAACACAGACAGAAAGTCATCAATTGTCCTGTTGGTATTTAATTTTAGATATTTAAGAAATACGGAAAATAGGTCTTCTTTCAGTCTCAATGCTGTCAGTAATGGGAGCAAGGTCAGTAGCTGTGCAGATTAACAGGGGAGTTAAAATACAAGTCCTGTTGAAACTGGGAACTGAAGATGTACAGCTGTTGAAAGTGTTCTACAATGCAAATGTTTTCAGAAGATTGTATTGTACTGTAAATGTCGAAAACCTGTTGGACATTTAAATATAAATATACGTTTACAGATGAAAAAAATTGGAAATCCAATATTGTAGCTACTAAACATAAAATATGCATGGATAAATACAAATAAAATTAATAAAAAAGAAACATGGATTAATACAGGCGGAAATGTCAAAAAAAGAAATATCATAAAACTGGGAGCCCTATTTATAAGTTATTTTTGGCTGCCTGCTTTTTCGCCTTCCAGGATATACCGGTCCAAATCCAGAAAGATTTAACACCTACGTAGAGCAGATGGTAAATGCTGCAGACTTTTCTTTTTCTTGGCCGTGAGGGAGAGAGGGTGGTTGTAGAAGGGCAGGGAGCCTTTAACTTCAGCTTTTTACCTCAGATGGGTGAAACTTTTTCTGCCTCTAATGCTGATGTATGCAAACAGGTGGACACCTGAGGCAGCAGCTGTTATCAGTTCTTGCAGTTCCACATTAGACTCTGGGTCTGGTTGCTCCAGGCCTAGAATATCAGTTTCTAGAGTTTGCTGATCCAATTCTTTCAGGTCCGGAGAATCCGGATGACTTGTAGGATTGTAGCTATCCATAGAGGCATCCCCCTGGGGAGACTGCACCGGGCAACTCTTAATTAGGGCTCCCGGTTTTATGGTATTTATTTTTCTGCCATTTCCGTCTGTATTTATCCATATTTATTTTTTTGCTACCTTTATCTGTATTTATCCATATTTATTTTGGGTTTTGTGGAAAATATAAGCTAAAATGTGCATATTTCCACATTTATTTAACCGATAAATATGCACTCATGCTTGAAGGTCTGCCAGGTTTCAGTGCTGTGAGCACCCGCAGAAGATAAATCAGTGCACTTATGTGAAAAAATGCAAATTTCCCTATCACCCTTGTGCATATCTACTGCTGTTAAAGCCTCATTACTAAAATTATTTTCTTTTTTAACCCGCTTATCTATCAATCCACACATCTATTGGCCTGGCAAACAGTATTTAGAATTACTCCAAAAGCAACCCAATTTCTGTTTTTATCCACATTTAAAAATAAATACAGACAAGAAAATGAATGTTTTCTGTCTGTATTTATCTGTAAAAATCAGTAAAAACGGAAAACAGGGAGCCTTACTCGTAATATGGGCCTGTATGTATTTTGCAGTGTTCTTGCACCTCCGTTGTTGCCCTCAAAGGCTGGAGCTAGTGTGTAACTAACTGTGGTTCCTTGAGGGGTAGATGTGGAAGAGTTCCTCGAGGATTAATGCCTTCCGCTAAGATCCTCAGTAAACCAAACCACTCATTCGTTGATATGGACCTATTTTCAACCTTCCAGAGAGCAGGACTAGAAGAACAGTGCAGCACAGTAAAGAGACCAACAATGTGGCGGCTCTTCCGCTAAGGCGGAGGAGGGTCACCCCACTGCTCTTAAAATAAAAATAACAAGATAATACCCCAAATTTATTATCATTTTATTTTTCTGTGCAGACTCGGAGCCAGGTTATGGCGGTGCGAGGCTGGGCTGTCCAAAGCAGAGGGAGGAGTGGTTTGCACTCTCTAAGTGCGCATGACGGTTTGGCCGGCCCTCTTTGGCCAGCCAAACCTTCGGGCTGTGTTGCTTAGCCAGGTGGACAACTGTCCCAGGCTCCCAGGCACTGCCCGAGCGGCCAAACAGGCCACTTAGACTAATCACAACGCTGCTGTCATACTGGTGATAACAGCGACACGATTGGCTGGGGAGTCTGTGTGCTTCCATTCCGTGCCGCAGAGAGAAGAGGTTGAAGAAAAGGACGGAGGAGAGGCGGCGTTCACAGGTAAGTTTTCTTTCTGTCTTTTTTTTGATCCCCTGCCTCACCACCCCGTTCCGCAGCAGCTGCCACTGATGCAGATTGCAAAACAGCAGACATGTATCAACTTGAAACTGCTAAATGTGCAAGGGAGAAGGATGTTGATAATCCCGGATAATAATTAACTCAAACCTTGTTTCAAAGCTGGATAAAGACCAAAAGCATCAAAAATAACCTCATTGTGAAGTTAAATGTTTAACTGGTTTACTGAGCTTTTCACAAAGTTTAAATAAAATAACTTGTTGAAATAATATTTGGCTATAATGGTGGCTGCGCTGTATCCCTTGCTTAAAGGGATGCAGCCTAAACAAGCTACTCTGGAATGCACTAAGCATCTGTGTAAGCCAGGCTCATTAAACGGGGTGTTATTCACACAGCAGTGGACTCTTAAGAATGCTTCAGGCCATTTGTAGTTTATCAGGATATTTGCAGTTCTTGCCCTATATGTTACCAGCGGCGGCTCCTCCGCCAAGGCGGAGGAGCGTCGCCCCACTGCTTTTCAGCATTGCAAAAAAAGGAAAAATAAAATTATAATAACTTGATGTTATCATCATTTTATTTTTCAGTACGAGCCAGGTTAGGGTGGGGCGGGGTTGGGCTGTCAGAGCAGGAGGAGGAGGAAATATGTGGACTTAAGCGCGCATGACAGTTTGGCCGGCCGTCTTGGGCTGGCCAAACAGTCATGCGCACTTAGCATGTTCTCCACCCGCCTGTATTTCACAGCCTGGGCGGAGAACACAGGCTCCCACTCCCAGTCTGAGCACCAAACGAAGCCACTCAGACCTATCACGATGCTGCCTCGTGATTGTCTTAGGGGACCCTGTGTGCTTCCTGCTTCCAGGAGTCAGGAAGAGAAGTGGAGGAGAGATGACGGAGGAGAGACAGCGGCTGTGCAAAGGTAAGTGTTATATTTTTTTTCACCCCCGCTTCACCACCCCTGTTCTGTACCAGCCGTCACTGTATGTCACAGTTGGAATTAAAGCTTGTGACAGAGGCATTTCTGAGAGGGTGATGCGATTTTAGAACCTGCAGAGCTTCCTTCTGGTTTTAGACCACTAGACAATTTAGTAAGCAGGAATCGGAGGGTGTACGCACTGTGGACTGTCAAGGCTTGCAGCTACTTTGACTTGGGAAGGTTGAATTCCAGACCAAACTATTAATTACTGAGTTTTCTGTAGTTGTGAAATTCCACTTTTACTGAAGTTCACCTCCCCTCTAAAACAACCTCCACTCACTTGTTGACTGCATCCTACCTTTGCCCCGTACAGTGCTCAGCTGCCTTCCAGTTGATTCTTTATATATATATCTATATATATATATATATATATATACATACATACATATAGCTAAATTGGTCGGATGATATATATGATAATAATAAAAAATCACGTTACACCAAAGTTTTTCCACTCAACAAGGTATTTCCATGGCACCGTGAAGAAGAGAGGTCTGGACAGGTAATTCCTTTTCCAATATTTTATTACACCACCGTTTGTGCAGAGAACATGGACGGTCTATGCGTTTCGGCGCTATGCCTTCAACAGGACCATAGAGTCCGGCTGTCTAGATCGCCATTTTAAAGTGAACAGTGCTCATTTAAGTCCTTTGTTAGTTTTACTTTCTGTGCAATTTCTAGACTGCTGACCCACTAGATAATATAATGGCGTTTCATGTCCGCCATTTTTCACATCTCATATATATATATATATATATATATATATATATATATATATATATATATATATATATATATATATATATATATATATACTCTATCCATCCATATAGAGGAGGCATGACAACCCTTGAGTAGATGGCACACAAAGCTTCACGCTACACATCCTGTTTTCAGGAAGAATATTTCTCTCTCTGTTTTCTCTCTTCCTTTGGGCTACTTCCAATGATCTGACTCCAGAATGCCGGGTCGCGGACCATGAGCTTCCTGCAAGGGAGGGTCTGTTTTCATCGATCTGTCGTGTGGCACTAAAAGTGCAAAGGACTTCACTCATCCTTCTCCATTAAGAAATATATTTTCCATTTTCTGGAATAACAGAAGTCTAGTTGTTTCTGGAACCTCTAGCGCAGTACGAACTTCCCTTAAAACCTTTAATAAATTAGAATGAGTTGTGTTACAAAAAACAGTTTAGGAATTCTGTCTAGAAGAAAACAGATTTACCATGGTCTGTACGTCTTCAGATGAAATCTGGTCCATGGGTTCAGAGGTAACGACATACTCAAATTCCTGAGATATTGCAGCGTACTAATAACCTCTTTTAAAATTCCCATTGATTTGACAGAAGACTCCTGCTAACTTTTTGAGTGTTTCCACTGTTGCATACACAATTACAACAGAAATTAAATTTGTAGCCCTTGGCACAGCCAACCAAAAAGAGGCCTCATTGATGTTCTCAGCGTAGCTTCACATATAGTTTTTGGAAGTGAGGGGTAAAGAGGTCCCAATCCCTTACTAGCCGGATATTAAGCGTAGATTCTTCTTGTTCTGGTTCTTGCCCTTGACAGGGGGAGAGACCCCTAGCCCCCTAGTTTAAGCAAGATTCAATAGGTTTGTCTGGGCAAGATTTGTTTCATCTGATTTTTTCTGGAAGAAATTCCGATTCTGCACTGGTTTATCGAAAGGTGTATTTCAGTTTATTTGCACTCTATTCGTAAGAGTGGGTGAGAGGAAAAGGAAGAAAATAAAATAAAATGGCTTCAAATATAGCAAGTCTTGATCTAAAACAGAGTGGTTGGCAGGACAAATACAACGTCAATGAGTTGTGGGTGAAGTGTAAAAGTGGGAACACACTAGAAAACACCCTGGCCGTAGATTTCAGGTGTATCTTTTAAATTATTAACTGGGGTCATCCTACCACTGGGCAGCACACTGGCCTGATTAGGTCCCTGAAATTGGGCAAATACCCCCAACAATAAATGGGGAGTACACAGAATTCTGCCCAGGCCTCCAATAACTGCCCCAGTTGTATGCTCTGAGCTTTGTCCAACCGCTAGAAGGCAGACATCATCTGTTGCTGCCTGATCTAAAGGGGAACAACGCATGCTTTCAAGTTTATGAATTTGCAAGTGCAGATACAACAAGGGTGAAATAAACTTAATACTCATTTTTTTAAACTTAAGAATATATTTTAAATGGTTTACTTGCTTAAAAATACTCCCATCTGCAATCACAATTACTTTTTGACTCCCTAAGGAATTCTATTTCTCCAAAGGTTGGGTACTAAAATACTCGGATTTGCAACCATAGGTGAAGTGTTACATATGTTCATAAACTTGTATATTGACACCATCTACCATACAAACAGTAGTAGATCAGGAGTGGGCACTTTGAGGCAGACACACTCATCCAAACACACAATAGAACACCTGTGTACTTGTTCGGTATTATTGGCAGCAAAGGTCTATACAGGTATACGCGAAGTGGGTATTTTGACAATATAAATGTAAATGTAAATGTGCTAGTACTTATATAGCGCACAGCTACCCCGGACCGGGGTCTCCCGGCGCTGTATTCATACCGCTAGGGAACCCTTCCTGGCTTTCCCTGTGAAATGTCCACTCCTGGGCATCCCCAGGGTGAAGCCAGGCATCCCCAGCGCTGTGGGGCCGTTGTGGAGATTAAGCAAGCTATTGCCCAGAGTTGCAGCGTGGGACCCATGATTAGAATAGGCACTGAGGCGAGAATAACCGGTCCGCGGAATTTATAGCCCGAGACCCTGCCGCAACGGGAATCGAACCCTGGTCCCAGACCAGTGCTCTGCATCGAGGTCTGCCGCTCTAACCATTGAGCCACACTTCTCCACAATATACACCCACCGCACTGTTGCTCCGCGGCACTTTCTCATCACATTAAAACAAATATAATCATTTAGCAACATGGTTAAAACAAGGATTGGCAAAGTCAGTTGTGATTACTTTTTTGTTTGTGGAAGTGTTTGGTAACAGGGGACTTTGTGTTGGTTCTCCCCAGCTGTCCTAAAAGCAAAATCACAAAATGAAACACCATGTTGGTCTAGGACAATATGCAAGCCGGGAGTAGGGTCCCTTTAATAAATATGATGTATTAGTAGAGATAAGATGTCCCCTCAAAGAAGTGTTTTGACAAGAGGTCAGAGAATTAAGTTTGCATTAATAATGGGTGATCTTACAAGGCATCCACAGCAAAATACTGCATGAGGAATACATTTGATAAAGGGCTGCCGTTTCTGGTGCACCTTAAGAAAGTATTGGCGCATGCATACCTTTTTTTCTATCAACAAAATAATCCCTATACGCTTGTACTCGGCCACACACGCAAGCATTTTCGATGAATCGAGGACTCTACTGCGAACTGTAAACACGCGTCTCATCCATGCAGATTTATAGGAGAACTGAGTCTAGCTCAGTGACTTCTCTATATTATGTAGCTGAAGCCGAACTAACGCAAGTCAGCCATAGCGGCTGCAAGGCCCAATATAAACACGCCAACTCAGACATGTTGTGGAGGACTGTTTACCTTGCTATATGCCCTGATGAAGTCACTGGTTATTTCTATGTGACGAAACACCCATATTGGCTAAATACTGATCGCAGAATAATAAATAAGTGTCCATAATGAAAATCCGCTTGTACCGTATCTTCAGGGTGTTTGGCGATTTCTTCAGGAGTGCTGGCATTTGATGTTTAAAAGTTTCGGGGCTTTGATATCTGAGGTCACGAGTATCTGAGTGGCTGCTCCTCCTCTGCGAAGCACGGTACAATGGACCCATGTATTTCTGTTTAGGAAACTTTATGTACTCGGAAGGGAGTGTGCAGGCAAAACTCTAGCCACCTAATCACCGGCTGAAAAATACCTGTAAATCAAAAAATATCTAAACTTGACAGCAAAGGTTAAGAATTGAAAGTGCAATAGACTTTAGTGACTAGCTCTCTGTCGTTATGAGGTTATGGCATCAAAGTGGCAAGTACTTACTAAATGAAACGTCATCAATCACCAATTAAAACGCTGCATCTGTGGTCTAAAGAAAGCAGCACGTGCTGCTCCAATACCAAACCTGAAACACAAATGGAACACCATAACCATGTTTGAAATCCCATGGCCTCGATGGAGAGCCCTTTCTGTGTCTGGCAAACCTTGGAAAACACACGAAAGCCAATGACTGAAGAGAGGCTACCAACGCCCAGTCCCTATGCGGCTCTCCTTATATTTTTTGAAGAATTAATAACATGAGTTATTGAACCTGCTAAACTTGTCTGCAGCTGGGCCCAAACAACGACCTGGCCAATCACATGAGGTCCCCTCGGGTCTCACCCCGTCCTATTCTTGCTCGTGAGTGTGAAAGCCAGCATATGGCTAAGATATTTGGGCTCTTCACAGCTGCTGTTTTTAATTAGTGTGCCTATATTCTAATTTTATTAATTAGTGCGTCTATATTCTAATTTTAAGAGCTCTTTCTTGCGGATGTATGTACATACTATCTGAAGTCGGTTGTCTCCGCCTTTGCCGTGTCCCAACCTTTCCTCGCATTATTACTTGTTTTATCTCATCTTTATCCTATAGTCCAGTGACGTCCTCGTTTGACCCCGAATGGCTCCTATGGGCCAGGCCCTGACGGTGCCACAGTGGCAGCCTCCCCCTCCCATGTGTCCCCCATGAGTCCCGGACTCTTTCCCAGTGGCTAGATACACGTCTTTCACTAACACAGATCATGTTCCGACAGAGAAGGCTCCCTCCTCCCCAGCCCGGTGTCCTCCCACGTCACCAGCACGTACCCAGGAGGCCTCGCGCCCCTGCAGCCCAGAGCTGCCCCTGCCAACCTGCCCACGATTAATAACAGCTGCTGATTATTCCGGCGCCGGGCGGGCGGCGCGCGGACACATGCATCACTTCAAGGGCCTTGGCTCCGAGGCCGGGTCCGGCCCGGTGTGGGGGAGCGCAGAGATGACTGACGTGCGTGAGGGGGCGGGACTAGCCTTACAGGGTCCACGAGAGGTCACACAGTCTCCCAGTCCGTGCACACAGACCTCAAGGTGGGCATACACATATAGAACTAATAAAGCATTGCCAAAACTTCTCAACACACACAAGTAGAACCTCGAAACGGGCATGCGCACAGGGAGACCTTAAAAATGTTTGGGGCCCTGGGCCGAACGTATTTTCCGGGCCCCTGTTTGGAACAGTTTTGCATTTATAATACAATTTCAGCTCATTCATGCCCTCTTTGTCCTGGTCACTGGCAGTGCACAGGCACACTCGCCCAAATTCTAAACGTGTTTACATCTAATATTCAGGGATAGTGACAAAATTGTAACAGCAGCAGCTCACTGATATTACTGCAAATAATCTCTGTGGCACCCATGCATGACTCGCCGGAGGGGGTGCGGAGGGTCGCGCGGGGAGGTTACATTTTAAAATTACAATAAAAAACGATAAAACGTTAATTTACATTCGCCGACCCGGTCCCGCATCCTGTCTGCTCCTCTCTTGGAAGCAGGAAGCCTCCCTCCCCTAAGTCAATCACAACACTGCAAGGGCAGTGTTGTGATTGGTTTTGACGCTGACCAGCCAGGCGTCTATGGGGAGGCCATGTTCTCCATGCAGGCTGCATGCAGCCTACATGGAGAAAAGGCAGAGTGCACATGACAGGTTTGGTCGGCCCCAGAGGGCCGACCAAACAGCCAGTGCCCTTAGCAGTAACCAATCCACTCCTCCCCTGCCCTAGAGCAGGACCGCCCACTCGCCCGCCCCCAACCAAACCCTTCTGCTTTCTCGCAGTGCGACAAGCAGAAACATAAAATGGTATTTATAATACCATTTTATTTTTCTGCTTCTCGCACTGCGAG
This sequence comes from Triturus cristatus, assembly GCF_964204655.1. Lineage (NCBI taxonomy): Eukaryota > Metazoa > Chordata > Amphibia > Caudata > Salamandridae > Triturus > Triturus cristatus. The sequence goes on along the minus strand of NC_140595.1, from coordinate 93,182,312 downwards.
AAAGCAGTGGGGCGACGCTCCTCCGCCCACATGGAGGAGCCGCCCCTGGTGTCACCCTTCCAGTTCTCATGAGAGGTTCTGTTTGATCTAAAATAAACATTTTTATGAGTGTTGCATAAAACATAAACATAACAGTTCTCTGCAAAATGTCTGTAATAGACTCTCACACATCACCCACATTACAATTAATTAAAGGAAAAAGGTATTTAAAACAATCTGTTTCAGAATTACTCAAGGTCATCAGGGCTGCACTCTCTGCAAAACAGACCCGGCTGTATCAGGGAGGACCATGAAAGGCTGGGGCGCTGGGCCGCAGCCCACTTTGCCCATTCCTTAAAACGTCTCTACATGAGCATCCCAACACATGTACACAGTTAGCCTGGGCGGAGTTCGTGACATAACAATTCCGCCACGTTACACAGAGTTCCGCGAGCAGCGGAGTGCATTAGGGTCATGCCGTTCGCGGTGATTTTGAGCACTGGGTGTTTCTCCAGTGCTGTAAAATCACAGCGAACTGCACCATGCGCAGCGCAAGAGGGCACAGCTTCCTTTCTGCTGCTCAAGTAGATTTTCTACTCGAGCGGCAGCTTTCTCAACACGAACGGAAGGTTTCTCAACACAAGTGGACACGACCTACCGCGACCACTCGCATTGAGAAATCCGACCACCCGCGTTGAGAAATCTAGCCAATTAGACTTTGGTGAGTGCGAGCAAGGAAAAATCTCGTCGGGAGGTGGATTTTCCTCGCTTACGGACTTGACATTGATGAGCGCGAGCGAGGGAAAAAACTCAGCTCCAGGAGTTTTTGGGAACTCCGCGTGCTCTGCGGAGCACAGAAAACTCCACGAACGGAGTGGAGTTCACCACCCAGGGTTAATACACAGACCCACAACACACTCGCGAACGTGACAACACGTGCAGGCAGATCCCATGTGCACGCAGATTTACAATATGTGCAAACAAATCCACAATGCCTACACACCGATCTGCACACATATCTGCAATGCACACAGACTAACATCCACACATAAATGCACAATTCCTAGCATCACAACATCATTGTGTGACCAGGGGACCATGTTCATCTTCTGAGTAACTGTCACGGAATTGAGACAAGGAGAGCAGCAGTGACACACAGAGATAATTCCAACACAACTGAATCTTGATTTGTGCTGCAGGGAGGACATGATGAACATTCAATACACGTTTTCATTTTGGCTTCAGGTTGTTTGATCCATAATCTCATTTTTCAGCTTATTCCCCGAGGTCTCTGCTAGAAATCAAACGCAGTATAAGACAATCCATTCTCAATGAAACTCGGACCGTGCATTAACAACTTACTCAAATAACCAGTATTAAACCATTCATTCACACCCACTGTGTCCCATCTCAGTGCCACTTCTAGGACTGTCCCACACGTTCATCACTGCTTTGCTCTGATGCGCCTTGCTTCCTTGCGTACTGGTCCACCATGCTGCCCGACAAAGATCTCACTTTATTAAATACTCAAAGTAAACATACAAAGAAATATGTCCGGTCACGTCACACTGTGGCGACTTTCGACAGGACAGAATATTGTTACAACAATATCTAGAGACAAAATATCAACAGGAAAATGTCTAGACACATAGCTTGGGGATATATATATATATATATATATATATATATATATATATATATATATATATATATATATATATATATCTTCAAGGTATATGAATGTGGAGTTACGAATAGTCAATTTTTACCTCCCCCTGTGCATTTACTTTTGATATCTTGTCCCGTCGATATTTGGGTTTTGATATTCCCAGCCTGATCACATGACTCTGAACATGGATATCTGGGGCCGTATTATTGTAAATGCGCATTTTCATTGTTTGCGCTGGATGTGCGGACACAGACTGTGAGAATGCGCCCTATTACTGTGAATGCACTGCCCCCAGGGCAGCTGTGAACTCGTGCAGCCCTGGGGGCAGCGCATTCCTGTGAAAAACGGAGCAGCTGCTTTACAGTCGCTCCGTGTTTTCACAACGCAGGCGGCAAACCGTCTGCACTTTTGAAGGGGATTAGAGATCTTCTTGCAGGCAGGTGCAGTCAGTGACTGAACCAGCCTGCAAGGGGATGTTTGGGGGGTCAATGGGAACCCCTTACCCCCCTCCAGAGGGCTGTCATCAGTGGGCGCACTGACAGTGCGCCACCTTTTAGATGTTGCACTCTCAGTGTGCCTACTGAGGGCTCCTTTGCCTCTGCACCCACGTCTGTAATATGGCGCGGGCACATAGGCAAAGGGATTCCCTCATTTGCATAGGGCACGCCCCCATGCAAATGAGGGAATGCTTCCTGCAGATAGCGCTGGTGCTTTATGTGTTCCAACGCTATCAGTATTACAAAAGGGGCCGCACAAGTGTATGCGGCCCCTTCTGTAATACCAAAGTGCCCGGGGGTGCGCAAAGCGGGCGCAAATGCCCATTGCGCCCTCAGGGCACTTTATGTAATACGGTCCCTGAATGTAATTCCAATCCTTCACGCTCATCTGAAAACCGTGGAATTATGGGCAACTCATTTAATCTTCCTTCTACTTAAAATGCCAAAATGCAAAATACAATTGTGGAATAATGTGTAATACTTAGATGTAAATCCCCACGTGACTTCCTTGTAATATCTTCCACCTATATGACTGAACAAACAAAGTACCTTATTATGAGTGGCTTAGCATATACCCTAGGGGATTCTGGGGCATAGGTCATTCTTAAGGGGGGATGTCTGGGGATTCCTAGGTGCATCTTGAGAAATGAGGAATTGCAGGATAATCTGGAATACAGCACTTGACTCTCGTGGTAATTAACCATTTCTTTCTGAATTTTCATCCTGACTTTTTGGCAGCTGGTAGCAGCTGAAGTGTTTGTGTGGAAGGCACTGGGTTTGCTGTGTTACTGAAAAGCTCAGAATCCTGTCTGTTGCATAAAAGGAGGCTTAGAAAAGCTATCAATTGATAGATTAATGTGCTTATAACAAGACATGGACAGTGTGTCACCTGCAAGTTGCGGGTTCCCTCACTCAATCTGATAGCTTAGGAAGTTAAGTGCCTGCTGCAGTGGTCTATGTATAACCTGCAGTCACAGGTTCCAGTGCCAGAGTGATCACTTGATCACATCATCTCCCCTCCAAAGAGTGCACAATACCTCGAAATGCAGCCTTATTTGTAGGGGTGGGCGGAATTTGCGGAATTAACCTTCGCAAATTATCGCGAGAATGTTTAAAATTATCGCAAACAAGCAGAAATATCGCGAAGATGCGGAAGTTTTTTTCCGGCATGTTCGCGCGATTTTCTGCATGGTTGCGGGTCGCCAACTTACCCATGTGGCTGCTTGCGGGCGCGGCCATCTTGTTTTGAGTTGTTCTCGCGGTGCATGATCGCGAGAAGAAAGACGTGATCGCGCGACGCATGACGTCACTGCGGGCGCGAACTGTCGCGAGACAGCGCAAATGGCTAAAAACAATACAACATCTCATGGAGAACGCGACCGGATCAAGAAAACTTGTCGGCGAACGCAGGGATTCAGGTAAGGCGATCGCGCGCGCGCGAGAATGTATCATTTTACAGCGCGAGCAAGAAACAAATTATCGCCAAGCTGCGGAAACCGGAATTTTTGACATTTTCGCGCTCTCCGCGGAACGCAAAAATGTCAAATTATCGCAATTTCCGCGAACGGAACGAAATTTTTGCCCAGGCCTACTTATTTGTAGAGTATGAACACGCCATCTACTCCTCTCCGCCCTCCAGACTAGCAAAATGGCTGCCATAAACCAGTGTTATTGCCTGCCCATAAAAACGTCCTCACTATCTAAATGATCATTTTAGCTCCATTGATTTCAGTGGATTCACCCTACGAAGCCAAACCATTTCACCCTCCATAAAGGCTCTAAAGGCTGAGAGGGATGGACAGAGTAGAATCCTACAAAGAGAAGAGCCCTGCAGCCCACCCAGAGCATCAACCACTCCAGGAAGAAGTCCCCACCTCACACAGGCTCAGGGAACCATCATCACAGCTGCTCAGCACCCTGAAAGGGCATTCTGGAAACAGCACAGCTCAACCAGCACATCACACAATGTGTCTGCAGCACACACAAAGCATCAACCACTCCAGGAAGAAGTCCCCACCTCAGAAACAGGCTCAGGGAACCATCATCACAGCTGATCATCACCCTGAAAGGGCATTCTGGAAACAGCACAGCTCAACCAGCACATCACACAATGTGTCTGCAGCACACACAGAGCATCAACCACTCTAGGAAGAAGTCCCCACCTCACACAGGCTCAGGGAACCATCATCACAGCTGCTCAGCACCCTGAAAAGGGCATTCTGGAAACAGCACAGCTCAACCAGCGCATCACACAATGTGTCTGCAGCACACACAAAGCATCAACCACTCCAGGAAGAAGTCCCCACCTCAGAAACAGGCTCAGGGAACCATCATCACAGCTGATCATCACCCTGAAAGGGCATTCTGGAAACAGCACAGCTCAACCAGCACATCACACAATGTGTCTGCAGCACACACAGAGCATCAACCACTCTAGGAAGAAGTCCCCACCTCACACAGGCTCAGGGAACCATCATCACAGCTGCTCAGCACCCTGAAAAGGCATTCTGGAAACAGCACAGCTCAACCAGCACATCACACAATGTGTCTGCAGCATACACACACACACAGCATCAACCACTCTAGGAAGGAGTCCCCACCTCACACAGGCTCAGGGAACCATCATCACAGCTGATCATCACCCTGAAAGGGCATTCTGGAAACAGCACAGCTCAACCAGCGCATCACACAATGTGTCTGCAGCACACACAAAGCATCAACCACTCCAGGAAGAAGTCCCCACCTCAGAAACAGGCTCAGGGAACCATCATCACAGCTGATCATCACCCTGAAAGGGCATTCTGGAAACAGCACAGCTCAACCAGAACATCACACAATGTGTCTGCAGCATACACACACACACAGCATCAACTACTCTAGGAAGGAGTCCCCACCTCACACACAGGCTCAAGTTTCGCCCTCACACCTGCTCATCACCCTGTAAATGCATTATGGAAACAGCACAGCTCAACCAGCCCATCACACAATGTGTCTGTGGTCTATGTCAGGTAGAGACATGAAACAAGTTCACATTATCACCTTCAAAAGCAGAGGATTATATGCGTTTTTACTTTTAATAGTCTATGAAATCCATTTGTGTGTTATGGATGTCGGACAATCAAATTGAATGATTCCAGAAATGAATCAGCTTTTAGAAATAATTAGCTATTAGAAATATAGTTCACATCGGTAAAGGGGTATCTACGACCTTTCTTCATTTCGTATTACTAACTGCTTCATCTATGTGTCGCTCCCAATGCAGTTCTCCTTTGACCTTCCTCCTCTCCCGGTATTCATAGTTCAAGCAGCCTACCATGTTTCTTCTTCTCCGCTGCCTGCAGGGCCCCTAGATGTCTTAAATCCTTCAAAACTGTCTCTAGGCTGCATATAGGTGTGAGCATACACAAAATAAGAATATTCCGAGCAGTGCTTAATTTGAGCAGGTGGTTTCCAGTGCTCAGCACCAGCGCTTACTTGATTTGCGATGCTCGGCACCCACACTTAATTGTCATCACTACACTTATGACACTCTGCCACATGGTGGCGCTGCTCATCTAATTTAGAGATGAGCAGAACAGCGGTTGTTTATGAATGCAATTTACATAAAAAATTACTAATACCTGCCTCCCCAGCCATTCCTTCAGCTTTGTGGGCCTGGAATAATCGGAACTGTCGCACTTGCAAGCGAGAGAGATGGTTGGTAGATGTTTTGATACCCTTATTGGCAGCGATGACGGGGCAATGGGTTGCTGCAGTGGCCTCCGGGTCAGGGCCCTGGCATTTATTATTTTACAAATCAAGCACTGATTCCGAGCAGTACCTAAACCCAGGCTTGGGCTGGTGGTTCCCTTTGGAAGTGCCTCGTGAGATTCACAGGCACTGGGAGCATGCACCACAGTTGGAACAGCTACGGCATTGGTGTTAGTCCCAAGTAAAAGCCGACAGGCGCTGTAAGGCCCGGCCGGTGCTCCCAAAACCCACCACCCTACATGAGAATGCATTTATAAGGAGGGGTGAATGACCCCACAAACCCCCTATGAAGATTCATCCCTGGTGACATGAGCAAAGCCATTTAACTCGGCCTGCACAACATTTACCCCGGTTAGAGGTTGTGCCTCCCTGCCCGAATTCTTAATGGGTCACTTGTAAAGTGCAAGGCTTATTGTGACCATTGAAAGTCATAGTAGTAAAGAGTCAGTCAGCTATTACCATCCGATAACGTATGCCTGCCGTGTCCCACAATGAAAAGTGAAAATAGAGTAGGATGCACTATAAAGAATTAAGAGATCAACTTGAGAGCTGGGCCTCAATCTATGGATTAGTTGTTTCCTATGAAGGTATAACTTCAACCTTCGGATTTTGGGCTGCTTTGTGGCGCTGGCATTGTCTTAAGGGCGTGTAACACCTTGGGAATGCTGGATATATCATTTTACCTTTAAAATTGTTTGGGAAGCACGCACAGGTTGGCTATTTACTGCGTCCACTCGCTCAGTCAACTCATGATGTCTTGAATATGAGACAGGAAAGAGTCTGGGGCATGGTGAGGCTGTATGCGAGGGATGGCATATGGAAATGAATTTGAAAATGTGGCTTGTCTATTACACTGCCATCAGTTGGGAGGTCACCTTTCCTCCATGGTTGAGGTCATGGGGAGAGCTGGAGAACATTGAAACTCAGCATTGGCGGAGGAGTAGAAGGCATGACGAAGTCACTAGTAACTTGTAAATACTTTTAACAAGTGACTTCTGAGAAATAAAGTATGTATGTTCATACACTTAGGGCCTTACTACGAGTTTGGCGGTCCAACCACCGTAGGACCACGTCCTAAGACTGCATATTACTAGTTGACCACGGGTACGGCGGTGTGGAGGCGGTGATCTTGCAGCAAGGGTGAGTTTTTTTCACAAATATATTGATGCCTGTGTGTGAATTTTCACTGTATATGTGTTGGAGGCCCTCATATGCATGAAATATGTGGGAAAATATCATATACCCATTACTGGGGTTCAGCCCATATGTGGGCAGTCTTGGCAACGGGAATATGATTCGAAAAGGACTCACCTGAAGATCGCTACAAACAGGATCGTAATCCTCTGGGTGAAGATACTGCTGTGAAGGGGGGACCTGGAGAAAGGGTTCCATGTTGAAATCTGCCTGGAAGAAGAAGAAAGAGGTGAAAACAAACCCCAAATCCTTCATCACCGCCATCCTGAAGCAGGCGGTCGGACCGCTGTGGTCCACTCATGGATCAAGCAACTCGTAATATGCATGGCGGTGCAGCTTCCCTGTATCACCCTATGGCGGTTGGCTTTCCCCGACTGCACACCCGGCGGTCGGCAGTCTGCTGGCGGTTTTGGCAGTCCAGCGGTGGTCTTCGCAAAGCCGATCTGCCCACCTTGTGATATGGCGGTGAGACCACTGATCTCACCACGCTCAGATGCCACTGTCGATATGGCGGTCCATGGGACCGCCAAACCGGTAATAAGGCCCTTAGTATTGTCTCCCATTTGGAAATAAAGAGAATACGGTGATTATGTATAGGCCAGAACATTCGAAACATCGTCTTCAAATTGACATCTATGTACACAAACCCAAACAGAACTTCCATTAGGCTACATTATTCTATTTATCTAGTGTATTAACAGAGTATGGGCGTAGGGAGCACAGTGGAGTAGGGAGTATTATTTAATAACGCAAGGATATAAACATATGGGGGCATATGTATCCAGCCCTTTTCCCGTGCGCAAATGGGCCGATTCTCAGAATCGGCCCGTTTGCGAACGGGAAAAGGCCTTTTGGGATGAATCATCCCAAAAGGGCATCGCAAATTAGAGAATCGCAAATTTGCGATTCTCTATTTTGCGATTGCATTTAAGGAATTGCAAATTGCGATTCCTTAAATGCAATGTAACAAGCACCCAAGTTGTGCGATTTCTCCTTACGAAATCGCAAATTACCACCAACTTCAAGTTGGTGGTAATTTGCGATTTCTTTGAAAGATGCACTTTTTGGTATCTTTCAAAGTGCCATGTGGCGCACATACATGCCCTTAGGGCATGTATGTGTGCCACATGCGCACACATGCTCATTTCAGGGGTGCATCAGGGTGTCCTTATGACACCCTTGCACCCTTGAAATTATTCTCAATTTGCGATTCTCTAATTGCGAATCGCTAATTGAGAATGTCTTCTCATTCATTCCTATGGGCCTCCTGGCCCATAGGAATGAATGGGAAGGTATTCCTTAATTGCGATTAGCAATTTGCTAATCGCAATTAAGGAATGCTAAGAAACATTTGCGAATTTTTTATTACATCCCGTTTTGCAATTCTCAAATAGCGATTCCCTAAAAATCGCTATTTGAGAATTGCAAAAACGGAACTTGATACATATGCCCCATGGTCTTGGGGTGATCGAGGTGGTGGTTGTATTGCAGAGTGCATGCTTGTTTAGGTAGTGCATAGATATCATGTAATATTTGAGGGAGTTTAGGTAGCATGTAATATTTGAGGGCGTTTAGGTAGTACACAGGTACCATGTAATATTTGAGGGAGTTTAGTAGTGCATTGGTAGCATTTTATATGTGAGGGAGTTTAGGTAGTGCATAGGTACCATGTAATATTTGAGGAAGTTTAGGTAGCATGTCATATTTGAGGGAGCTTAGGTAGTGCATTGGTAGCATGTAATATTTGAGGGAATTTAGGTAGTGCATAGGTAGCATGTGATATTTGAGGGAGTTTAGGTAGTGTATAGGTAGCATGTAACATTTGAGGGAGTTTAGGTAGTGCATAGGTATCATGTAGTATTTGAGGGAGTTTATGTAGTGCCTAGGTAGCAGTAATATGTGAGGGAGTTTAGGTAGTATGTAATATTTGTGGGCGTTTAGGTAGTGCACAGGTAGCATGTAATATTTGAGAGTGTTTAGGTTGTACAAAGTTAGCATGTAATATTTGAGGGAGTTTAGGTAGCATGTAATATTTGAGGGCGTTTCGGTAGTGCACAGGTAGCATGTAATGTTTGAGAGTGTTTAGGTAGCATGCAATATTTGAGGGCGTTTAGGTAGTGCACAGGAGGTATGTAATGTTTGAGAGTGTTTAGGTAGCATGCAATATTTGAGGGCGTTTAGGTAGTGCACAGGAGGTATGTTATATTTGAGAGTGTTTAGGTAGTACAAAGTTAGCATGTAATATTTGAGGGAATTTAGATAGCATGTTATATTGGAGGGCGTGTTGGTAGTACATAGGTAGCATGTAATATTTGAGGGAGTTTAAGTAGTACATAGGTAGCATGTAATATGTGAGGGAGTTTAGGTAGTGAATAGGTAGCATGTAATATTTGAGGTTGTTTAGGTAGTACATAGGTAGTATGTAGTATTTGAGGGAGCTTAGGTAGTGCATAGGTAACATTTAATATTATAGGGAGTTTAAGGAGCATGTAATAATTGAGGGCTTGTAGTTAGTGCATAGGGAGCATGAAATATTTGAGGGGGTTAAGGTAGCATGTAATATTTGAGGGCGTGTAGGTAGTGCATAGGTAGCATGTAATATTTGAGGGAGTTTAGGTAGCTTGTAATATTTGAGGGTGTTTAGGTAGTGCACTGGTAGCATGTAATATTTGAGAATGTTTAGGTAGCACAAAGTTAGCATGTATTATTTGAGTGGGTTTAGGTAGCATGTAATATTTGAGGGCGTGTTGGTAGTACAGAGGTAGCATGTAATAATTAAGGGAGTTTAGGTAGTATGTAATATTTTATGGAGTTTAGGTGGTGCATAGGTGGCATGTAATATTTGAGGGAGTTTAGGTAGTGCATAGGTAGCATGTAGTATTTGAGGGAGTTTATGTAGTGCATAGGTAGCAGTAATATGTGAGGGAGTTGAGGTAGCATGTAATATTTGAGGGCGTTTAGGTAGTGCACAGGTAGCATGTAATATTTGAGAGTGTTTAGGTTGTACAAATTTAGCATGTAATATTTGAGGGAGTTTAGGTAGCATGTAATATTTGAGGGCGTTTCGGTAGTGCACAGGTAGCATGTAATATTTGAGAGTGTTTAGGTAGCATGCAATATTTGAGGGCGTTTAGGTAGTGCACAGGAGGTATGTAATATTTGAGAGTGTTTAGGTAGTACAAAGTTAGCATGTAATAATTGAGGGAGTTTAGGTAGTATGTAATATTTTAGGGAGTTTAGGTGGTGCATAGGTAGCATGTAACATTTGAGGGAGTTTAGGTAGTGCATAGGTATCATGTAGTATTTGAGGGAGTTTATGTAGTGCATAGGTAGCAGTAATATGTGAGGGAGTTTAGGTAGTATGTAATATTTGTGGGCGTTTAGGTAGTGCACAGGTAGCATGTAATATTTGAGAGTGTTTAGGTTGTACAAAGTTAGCATGTAATATTTGAGGGAGTTTAGGTAGCATGTAATATTTGAGGGCGTTTCGGTAGTGCACAGGTAGCATGTAATGTTTGAGAGTGTTTAGGTAGCATGCAATATTTGAGGGCGTTTAGGTAGTGCACAGGAGGTATGTTATATTTGAGAGTGTTTAGGTAGTACAAAGTTAGCATGTAATATTTGAGGGAATTTAGGTAGCATGTTATATTGGAGGGCGTGTTGGTAGTACATAGGTAGCATGTAATATTTGAGGGAGTTTAAGTAGTACATAGGTAGCATGTAATATGTGAGGGAGTTTAGGTAGTGCACAGGTAGCTTGTAATATTTGAGGGAGTTTGGGTAGTGCACAGGAGGATGTAATATTTGAGGGCGTGTAGGTAGTACATAGGTAGCGTGAAGTTTAGGCAGCATGTAATACTGGAGGGCGTGTAGGTAGTACATAGGTAACATGTATTATTTGAGGGAGTTTAGGCAGCATGTAATATTGAAGGGCCTGTAGGTAGTACATCTGTAGCATGCAATGTCTGAGGGAGTTTAGGTTGTGCACAGGTAGCATGTAATATTTGAGAGTGTTTAGGTAGTACAAAGTTAGTATGTTATATTTGAGGGAGTTTAGGTAGCATGTAATACTGGAGGTCGTGTTGGTAGTACATAATAGGTAGCATGTAATAGTTGCGGGAGTTTAAGTAATACATAGGTATCATGTAATATTTGAGAGAGTTTATGTAGTACACAGGTAGCATGTAATATTTGAGGGAGTTTAGGTAGTGCACAGGTAGCATGTAATATTTGAGGGTGTGTAGGTAGTACATGGGTAGCGTGTAGTTTAGGTTGGGCAAAGTTAGTATGTTATATTTGAGGGTGTTTAGGTAGCATGTAATAATGAAGGGCGTGTAGATAGTACATAGGTAACGTAATATTTGAGGGAGTTTAAGCAGCATGTAATATTGGAGGGCGTGTAGGTAGTGCATAGGGAGCATGTAATATCCGAGGGAGTTTAGGCAGCATGTAATATGTGAGGGCGTGTAGGTAGTGCACAGGTAACGTGATATTTGAGGGAGTTTAGGCAGCATGTAATACTGGAGGGCGTGCAGGTAGTACATCTGTAGCATGTAATGTCTGAGGGACGGAAGCCCGGCTGGCCTCCTTCAGCGACAGCGGGCACCGCAGAGCCTGTGCAGCACGCGCTCTCCGAGGCCTGCTCCAGAATGAATGACACCAGCAGCCGCGGCCTGTGTTTAACTGCAGCCGGGTGGGCCCTCCGGCCACCCCACGGCCCGGGATGGATATCTGCGGACGCCGTGCAATTTACAATCCATTTAACTCCCGGTGCCCTTAAAGGCCCTGCTCTCTGGAGCGAGCTGTTTTATGTCCGTGCTGGAAATGGTGCGTCGGAGACAAACCGCCGGAGAGGGCTGCGGGGGGCGGGGGCGCAGGTGCAGAGCCCAGGGAGATGCTAATGTGTATGTACCGACCCTGGCCCGGTGCCCACCGATCTGGGCATCGATGTGTGCCAATGAGCTGAGCTGTGCTTCAACCCGGGCCAAGCATGGGGGAGTCCACCAGGGAGTAATCAGTCACCGCCACGGCTCAGAGCTTAACAAAAATAAATAAATAAAAAATAAACGACGAGCACAGCTCTGGCGCCACCAGGGGATCTTCGTAAAAAATAAAATAAAATACGGAATCTGTAAGTAAGGAACAAAACATTCGCCAAAAGGGGATCTTTGTAAAAACAAAAAAAAAAAACTAAAAGCTGACTCTGTAAGTACGGAACGCAAAGTTGGCCAAAAGGGGATCTTTGTCAAAAAAAAAAACAACAACAACAAAAAACTGAATCTGTAAGTAAGGAACACAACATTGGCCAAAACGGGATCTTTGTAAAAAAAAAAAAAATTGACTCTGTAAATAAGGAACAAAACATCTGAGATGCAGAACAACCGGCAAGTGGTGGGAAGTTCTCAGACACAAATACACAAGGATGTCTACATCCTTTTGTAGGGATTTCTTAGTAGTTATTAAAGCTATCATTGCAGGATGCCCCTCCCCGAGAGGGGGGCGTGGCTGCGCTGCTTTTTTCATATTTTTATATCATATTTCCATAGATTTATTACTTAGGATGACGACTGCCGTTGAGCTAGCAACTTCTGTTTCACAACAACCTAACAGTAAAACATTCTGCATCTCTTGGATTCGTTGTTATGGAAACGTTTTATAGGCAGGTGTTAAAAAATATGATGTTTTTGTTTAAGGTCCCAGTCGTCACCAAAGTTGATCCCAAAAATGTATGTCTATTTCTTTATTTTTTTAAATGGTGTAAAATATAGTTTGTTCCCTCCAGGAAGTAGAATACGACTTTTTCCCGCTTTTTACATATGTTAATTAAGGTATATTTGGATCATTCGTAGGGGATTAGAGGTAACATACATGTAGTGACTGAGAACACCATAGTTTGTACAAACATACTGTAACCTAAACTTTGTGTAAACCTTTATTTATTTAATCCAATTAAGTTTCTTTCCAAGGTCATTGTAGGTTCACACTGATGCTGGATGTACCCAAGGTCACATGGGTCACAGATGTGGACAAAAACATAGTTTCAGCATCCCTGCATTTCTCTGGGACCTGCTTTCTCATTTCACACTTTACAGAGGGAATTTGTATTTCTTTGACATGTCTTTTTTCATAGGCTAAATGAATGCTCTTGCATCCTTTTATATAAATAAAAAAAAGTTAAATAACATTAAATGTAACTTTCATAGGATCATTGCAGTGTTTTCTAACAATTTTGGGGGAAATTTGGGGTGTTGTAATGCACTGTCTTGATTTTAGCATTTACACAGCACCTCATACCCCTGTCGAGGCACTGAGTAGAAGCTACTTCATTTGTTGAGCATGGTTGGCAGAGTGCAGAGAAAGTGCTGTGTGTGGGAAGTGTTTGGTGTTGTGCCCGTAAAGCTCCTGTATGTATGTGTGGTCCAGTAGGAGCCACCTTGTTTGTTGATCATGGTTGGTAGTGTGCAGAGAAAGTGCTGTGTGTGGGAGGTGTTTGGGTGTTGTGAGGTTTCGAGGGGAGCTTCAATCATGTTTCAACAAAATGTTCTTTAGGTCTACCACTCCTGCATCGCATGTGCCATACCACGGAATTTGCGTAGTCGCGCTACGCAAAACTCCGCGAAATGGTAAAAAATCTCCTCAAGCACGCAAAAGTTCCGCGTACACGCGGAATTGCTTGTTCAGACCGTTCGTGATTGCTTTTTTCCTGTTTGCGAATGCTGTTTGCGTGCTTGGGGAGAAATATCTTGCGAACACGCATTTTGAAAGCGCGAACAAGCAAAAAAGTCCGCGAAGCAGCTAATCGCGGAATTTTTGGCAATTCCGCGTTCTCCACAGAACGCGAAATTACCCAAATTCCACGAGCGGAACGGAATTTACCGCCCAGGCCTAATGAAAATCATTTCATTGCAAGGTAATCTGGTGAAGCAGATGTGGGGGTAAGAATTGCAGTGATTCACACACCTCTGTAATGCAGTGGACACAATATGCCTCAGGCTGATAGTACTGGTCTCGGTATAAGCCATGCAGCTGGGCTTTGGGCTAGTTGTAGGATGAGGCAAATAGAGTCTCACCATCTCACTCAGTCTCGTGCATCTGTCCGCCTTGACCTCTGTCGCAAGTCTTGTAAGTGCGGCACATGGGTACCGCAGATATGTCGTAGGAGTACCACAGGCAGTGGTCGAAGTGGGGGGGGGGGGAAGTAGGGGAACTGTGGGCGGAAAATCAAAGGGCGGGAATGACCTGAGGATTGGAGCAGTGGGTGGAGACAGTGGTGTGGCCAGAAAGAGCAAATCATTCTAATTTTTAGTATTTGTTTGGCATTTCACTGGCCAGAAACAGCTTATTACGTTATTTAATTCAACCCATGGATACACGTTTATTTAAGGTTTCATATGAGTTATTGACATTAAAATACATGCACAAGGTGGGATTCGTTTCTAATCATAGAATGTCCCAAATACGCTTAAAAATGAAAGCACAAACCATTTTTCTCCGAGCCGTGGAGTTTCTGTCATCAGCACTTCTCCTCCGTTTTCCACAAGAGCAGTTCAAACATGAATGGCAAAATATCCTAGTTTGCAAATGTTGTCTATATAATTATGGCTCTGCAATATTTGCCACGTAATGCATCATCTGCTGCATAATTTGACGATTTTAACAAAAAAAGATTTGTAGCTCACACGGATCAAAAGTTACTAAAAAATGTGACTTGTGCTGCTGTGAAGTGGACGGCCCTTTGCAAAGGTTGACTGGTCACCTGTCTCACTGCTGCATTTGCATGTTACACCGGTACTGATAAGGCAAAATCTTTCCAGAGACTGTTAGCATGTGTAAAAATGTTAAAATATAGTATCAGAAAATATACTGCATTACGCTGCAGCCTTTTTTTCTGACTAATTTAGTCAACACTGTGGCATAACTTTGTCCTCCATTGCTGCTTAATTACAGTGGCCCCAAAGCAGGCAGCACATGTTAAAAGTGCTTGTGCATAAAGCAGAGAGACCGTGAAGTTTGCAAACTTAGTTTGGTGTGCGTGCAAATCCTGCATTGCCGATCCCTGGTGATCTGCCGCTACTACTGCTGAAATAAGGCCAATGGAGGTACCAATGGGTGAGGCAGACTGGCCTATGTCTGCATATGGGTAGATTTCAGAAACATATATCCTGTGACAAGTATTGATCCAAGGGTCGCCATCACTGTTTCCCTACACCCCGGCTGGAGTGTAATTCCACAGGACTAGTGACAACAGATCCCCTACTTTCCACCTATATGAAAAGTAAGAACCAAAAGGTCCTGATGCAGATGGAGATAATTTGTTATGTCCGTCGAAACGTACGTCGACCAGATACTGTGATGCCCCAGTTACCAGCACAGCATTTGAGGGTTGATGTTTTCACCCCAAGTCTTCTCCATCTGAGCACGCAGTGTTGCACTGGGGGGTATGAATGCATGTAGTATGTGTCAGTGATACGAGTGTGGATCATGTGAATGAGGTGTGAGCTTGGGGAAACAGTTTTTTGTTTGGAAAGTGGTTTTAGTGTCTAAAGATGAAATATCAATGTTTTTTTGTATATATATATATTACACATGGATCATGATTATTACAAGAAGGTGTTCAATCAGATTTGTTGATAAATTGGGTAATGAGAAATAATGTAAAAGAAATGTTATAACGAGAATCATGATCTTCATTCATTTGTTTTTAATGATGTGAAAAATAAAATAAATGAAATATAAAATATTGACTTATGTGTGGAGAAATCATGAGGAAATGACCCGTTCCTATGCTACACGTTGGCTAGTATCAAAGAAATTAAGGTCACAGGGAAGGTTGTTCATTATTTTTTAATGCAGCAGACATGGAATGAGGGAAAATCGAGGAGAAATGTTTTCACTGGGGAGACGTACGTTTTTGGTGCTGCTCCAGGTTTACCTGGTTTTATAAATAATGGGCAGCATCGAAATCCATGGGTGTTGTGTGGGAACCCCCACACAGGTCCCATGGAACACCTCCTTGACGCGGAGCAAGGCAACGCAGCGACGTGCCCTGCTTTGTCTTACTCCGTATCTATGAGGCCGCGCAGAGCCGCGCAGGGGGACTTTGCACCGCCCCATAGGTATGGTTGAGACGCTTGCTTTAGACCAAGTCCTTTCGAAACCCTGCTATTTTAGCAGTAGCCCTTTTTAGGGTCACAGAGACTGTAACCAACTTAACGTGTTAACTGGGATAGCTATAGCGAGTTGCGTATGGGATGCGGATGTAATGTCAATGTATGAATGAGTAGTATGTGTGGGTTTGTTCTCTACCTGGGGTTGTATAGGAAAATAATTTTGTATTAGAGATTTTTGCAAATAATAGAAATATATAATTTTGATAATGTTGCAAATGAACAATGATAAAAAGAATAATATCAGAACAAAATAAAGAAAAGTAAAAAAATAAGTTGGATTTCTAATTGAATTCCTTGTTCAATAGCTCATGTTTAAAATGTATTTTGAAAGTATAAGTAATAATATATAGGTCGTGAGGGAGTATTATTCTTTGTATTATTTGCTGTTGTTGCCCCTCTTCTCCCTGACCTTTTGAAAAGTAAATTGTGCAGAGGGGGTCCCAATATTTTTTGCATTGAGACGCTTGCGCCACCAGAGCGTAAAAAAACCTGGTGCTCTGGCTGCGCAAGCCTCTCATAAATCCGCCCCAAAATATTCTTTAGGTTTTTTAGGTCTTTCACCATCAGGTACCTACATATGAAATAATGGGCAATGTAAATGAAAAATAAATGTAAAAAATTGTTACTCAGTGGGAAAAGCACTGTAGTACATTATGAAACCTCTATTAGTTAATGCACTGCAGAGGTCTGTGTGTAATCAGAGAGACACATAATTAAATCTTGGATGGTGCAGTGGAGAATAGTATACTTTTAGTGCTACAAGGTCACAGGCTGTGACAGAAAGCACTATGGGTATGTAAGTCATTATTTTATACTTGCTTTACATTACACACAATAAAATGTAGACTGATACAACATGTGTAAATAGTTTTAAAATAAAATGGTGCTTCCAAAATGTAGATTTTAGTAATACCAGGGCATATGAATTGCAATTTCTTTTTTAAATAACTGCCCCTTCAACATCTCCTTAGGGCGTACTAAGGGCTGCGTAAGTACAGTTATGATTAAAAGCAAGCACTTCACAGCCCAGTTGTTAACTCTTTGCACTACCATTAAAAAACAACTCTTTGTCATCACAAAGGTTGGAGTGATTCACCGGGTCCCAAGCACCCTTTACACTTGCAGATTAACTAATGGGGCACATTTGCATTTCTTTCAGGCGGCCAGGCGCCCTGGCACGAAAGCTTTTCACAGCACAGGAGACTCAGCTGAAGCATTTTAAACGATCAAACGGCTCTATTTTTCCAAAATGAAAACAAATGTTTTAGAATCTAGGCAAAGTGAGGCTGGGGAATGCGCGACCCCCTTCCCAGGACTCCACCACCCCCTGGGGGTCGCGCCCCACAGATTGCAGACGTCTGCTCTAGGGTGTGCTGCTTCATAGGCCTGCCAGCAAGACTGGAGGTGAACCTCAGCATGGATTGTGGTGGACAGGCCTTCAAGGTTAACCCACACTTGCCACCGCTAGGGTCCACCTGCTGGTGCTAAGACACCAGGGCTCCAAAGGTCTTGCGGGCCCTTCTAAGGTCAGGACAGGAATGTGTTCCCTCAGGAGAGTGGCCTGGTCATGAAGGCGGAACCAGGTCCCCCAGTTCCAAATTCAGCTACTCTGACCATAGTGGTACATCCTCTCCCCCATTAAACACCATACTGCCCCACTGAGAGAAACTCGCACTGCCTTCTGCTATAACCCAATTGTGCCCTGCTATAAACACCTCGTTGTGACTCAATTCAAATTACGCACTCGACAAGAGTAATATGCTGCCTAAAAAAGTAACAGCATCCTGGTAAAAGCAAACAAACGTAGGAAATGCAAGATTAAGTAAAGCATGTGAAATGTAAGCAGGAACAACATAGCTACCTTAACGCTTTTACACGCATTATTCAGAAATCAATTAGTGTTTATGCCCGAAAAGTTAAGGACATGCATACAGGGCCCGGAAGGGACCCGTTTCAATGTCCATTGCTTATATCCTTACAAAACATAAGCAGTATGATTTAAAAAAAACACATCCCTGAGCACAGAGCCACTGTGCACAATTTGTTTTCCAATCCACCCGTCAAGCATGTATTGCACAGTACCTCCAGGAGTGGTGCACTTCCCCACCCAGGGAAAACAATATTGTTCAAAGAAAGATGAGAAAACAAAAGTAGCGCGTTGCAGGCAAACTATGTAAAGTGGCCCTAATGTGCTTGGGTGTAAATAAAATCAATCTGGCCACTTTAAAACCACTCTGTCTTGCTTTATTTAGTTATTGGCTCACATTTTGAACTTTTTATTTCGCTCTGTCCCAAGGCTGCACTGAATACAAAAAATGTCTGAAAAAGACATTTTCAGCAAAAGTGTTTTTCTTTTTTTAGATCCATTTCACGGAGGAACAAATAAACAAACGGAGGAAAAAGGGAGTAATCGTCTCTTGAAGTCACGTTTTTCAGTAAGTGTGGAGGAGCGAGACAGAAAGAGAGGGAGGAAGAGAAAGAAAAAGGGGGGAGGCAGATGCCAGTGGCAGAGCGGAAGAAGACACTGTCCTTGTCTTCTCTGGACAAGAAATAAGAGACAGCGTACTTTTCCTCCTCTGCCCACCCGCCCTCCGCGAACGGCCAGGATCCCCGAGCTTTATCTGTAGGCATTGGCTATTTCTGCCGTCTTGGGATGCATTTA
This sequence comes from Triturus cristatus, assembly GCF_964204655.1. Classification (NCBI taxonomy): domain Eukaryota; kingdom Metazoa; phylum Chordata; class Amphibia; order Caudata; family Salamandridae; genus Triturus; species Triturus cristatus. The sequence continues at coordinate 93,163,391 of NC_140595.1, read as the reverse complement.
AAATAAATAAGTATGGGAACGGAAATTATTAAATTAACGAAGTAGGGGCAAGCCGTTCCCTGCCGATACAGCCCACTTCGACCGCTGACCAAAGGGTAATTGTAGGTATATAGTAAATGTCCCACAAATGTACGAAGGCTTTACTACAAGTGTACTGTCCACCCCACAGGTGCAGCGGAGGGGTCCAGCACATGTACTGCGGGGGTACTGTCTGCCATACAGGTGCAGCGGAGGGGTCCAGCACATGTACTGCATCTGTACTATCCGCCCAACAGGTGCAGCGGAGGGGTCCTGCATGTACTGTCCCCCATACAGGTGCAGCAGAGGGGTCCTGCACATGTACTGCGGGGGTACTGTCCGCCATACAGGTGCAGCGGAGGGGTCCTGCACATGTACTGCGGGGGTACTGTCTGCCATACAGGTGCAGCGGAGGGGTCCAGCACATGTACTGCATCTGTACTATCCGCCCAACAGGTGCAGCGGAGGGGTCCTGCATGTACTGTCCCCCATACAGGTGCAGCAGAGGGGTCCTGCACATGTACTGCGGGGGTACTGTCCGCCATACAGGTGCAGCGGAGGGGTCCTGCACACGTACTGCGGGGGTACTGTCTGCCATACAGGTGCAGCGGAGGGGTCCAGCACATGTACTGCATCTGTACTATCCGCCCAACAGGTGCAGCGGAGGGGTCCTGCATGTACTGTCCCCCATACAGGTGCAGCAGAGGGGTCCTGCACATGTACTGCGGGGGTACTGTCCGCCATACAGGTGCAGCGGAGGGGTCCTGCACATGTACTGCGGGGGTACTGTCTGCCATACAGGTGCAGCGGAGGGGTCCAGCACATGTACTGCGGGGGTACTGTCTGCCATACAGGTGCAGCGGAGGGGTCCTGCATATGCTGGTGTATCGTGTCTTCCCTGCAGTGTCCTGCTGGTGTATCGTGTCTTCCCTGCAGTGTCCTGCTGGTGTATCGTGTCTTCCCTGCAGTGTCCTGCTGGTGTATCGTGTCTTCCCTGCAGTGTCCTGCTGGTGTATCGTGTCTTCCCTGCAGTGTCCTGCTGGTGTATCGTGTCTTCCCTGCAGTGTCCTGCTGGTGTATCGTGTCTTCCCTGCAGTGTCCTGCTGGTGTATCGTGTCTTCCCTGCAGTGTCCTGCTGGTGTATCGTGTCTTCCCTGCAGTGTCCTGCTGGTGTATCGTGTCTTCCCTGCAGTGTCCTGCTGAGGTATCATGTCTTCCCTGCTGCTGTCCTGCTGGTGTATCGTGGCCTGCCTGCAGCTATCCTGCAGGTGTATCGTGTCTTCCTTGCAGCTATCCTGCTCGTGTTTCGTAGCTTCAACAGCTGTCCTGCTGGTGTATTGTGTCTTCCCTGCAGGTGTATTGCGTCTTCCATGAAGCTGTCCTTCTGGTGTATTGTGTCTTTCCTGCAGCTGTCCTGCAGGTGTAATGTGTCTTCCCTGCAGCTGTCCTGCAGGTGTAATGTGTCTTCCCTGCAGCTGTCCTGCAGGTGTAATGTGTCTTCCCTGCAGCTGTCCTGCAGGTGTATTGTGTCTTTCCTGAAGCTGTCCTGCTGTGTATTGTGGCTTCCCTGCAGCTGCCATACAGGCGTATTGTGGCTTCCCTGTAGCTGTCCTGCAGGTGTTTAGTGTCTTCCATGCAGCTGTCCTGCCGGTGTATTGTGTATTCCATGCAGCTGTCCTGCAGGTGTATTGTGTCTTCCCTGCAGCTGTCATGCAGGTGTATTGTGGCTTCCCTGCAGCTGTCCTGCAGGTGTATTGTGGCTCCATGCAGCTGTCCTGCAGGGGTGTTGTGTCTTCCCTGCAGCTGTCCTGCTGGTGTATCGTGGCTTCCCTGCAGCTGTCCTGCAGGTGTATCGTGGCTTCCCTGCAGCTGTCCTGCTGGTGTATTGTGGCTTCCCTGCAGTGTCCTGCTCGTGTATTGTGTCTTCCCTGCAGCTGTTCTACAGGTGTATTGTGTCTTTCCTGCAGCTGTCCTGCAGGTGTTTTGTGGCTCCCATGCAGCTGTCCTGCAGGTGTATCGTGGCTTCCCTTTAGCTGTCCTGCAGATGTATTGTGTCTTCCCAGCAGCTGTCCTGGAGGTGTATTGTGTCTTCCCTGCTGCTGTCCTGCAGTGTGTTGTGGCTTCCCTGCAGTGCCATGCAGGTGTGTTGTGGCTTCCCTGCAGCTGTCCTGCTAGCCTGCTTCCAGTTCCCCTCAGCTATCCTGCAGGTGTACTGTTTCTTCCCTGTAGCTGTCCTGCTGGCCTGCTTCCAGTTTCCCTCAGCTATCCTGCAGGTGTATTGTGTCATCCCTGCAGCTGTCCTGCAGGTGTATTGTGTCTTCCCTGCAGCTGTCCTGCAGGTGTATTGTGTCTTCCCTGCTGCTGTCCTGCAGGTGTATTGTGTCTTCCCTGCTGCTGTCCTGCAAGGGTATTGTGTCTTCCCTGCTGATGTCCTGCAAGTGTATTGTGCCTGTCTTGCTAGCCTGCTTCCAGCTTCCCTCAGCTATCCTGCATGTGTATTGTGTCTTCCCTGCAGCTGTCCTGCTAGCCTGCTTCCAGTTTCCCGCATCTGTCCTACGGGTTCTCATCTTCTCGGCAGGTGCCGCGCGGATGCTCCTTCACTACTTCCGGTGGCCCTTGGCACACTGGCGCAGAGGGGATTGTTGCTGAAGGAGGTGTTGAAGCGCCGAACACCAAAGTCACGGAGTCCTTGTACCCTCCCCTTCCGCTCGCTGTAAGCCGGCCTCCTTAAGTTACTGTAATTGCGCCCGCCTCCCATGCAGAGGCGGCCCGCACACTCATGCCACCCCGAAAGGTCACCCGCCCCGGCGCCATCTGTTCTCGTGCCCTTGTCCCCGCTCGCCCAGAAGCCGGTCTCAAGATGCCCGGCCCGCTGTGCCCTCCTGTGCCATGCCGGGCCTGCCATTATACCCGCGGCTCTGACCCCTTCACCGAAGAACGCAGGCGGCGAGATCCGCGGTTCCGGCTGCCCCTCAGGTCCAGCGCAGCCGCCGAGAGGCACCGGCGGGGCTGCCACTGTAATCAACATTTTTTTATTACTTGTCAGAAAGCATAAGCCTCGCAGCATTTCTAAGGCAATCTGAAATCGAGCTGTACTTCCGCAGAAACAATAATGAGGAAAAAGGGCGGGAAGGAGGCGAGGAGTGTCTTATGGAGTTCTGAGCCCATGGATTGGTGGGGGAGGGGTGGGGAGGAAAGATGGCAAAACTCTTTATTGAACTTGCAGAATATATGAATTTATTCATTGCTTTGCGTATTGTTCTTATCCCCCCAAAAAAGTTATGACGTGCAATGCAGAGGTAAATGAATTATTGAAAGAATTGGTTCTGGCCAGCTGCTGCAAGGGATGAAGCCCGACTGAGGTTTGCCTGACTTTCGGGGTATTCATAAATGGGGTACAGGATGCAAACAAACCCCTACTCATAACAGGTCTTTAAAACTAAAAAAGGATCACATTGGGAAATCAATGTCAGACACACTTTTTTTAATCACATCATAGTCCATATGGCTCTCTGTGTATATGTTAGTTCCATTTTTCATCATCATGCTCACCGGACTCACCTTTCCTGAGAAATCTCTGATAAATGTAGATTAGTTCTTCGCGTGCCTTCGGAATGATTTCGCCGGTTGCTCGTACTCTGGAACTGAAAGCTGTATCACCAACGTCACCAAAACCATCTTCAGTCTGATACCGCCCTTGGAGATACGTGCCAGAGTAGGTGGCCAGCTCCACCTTTGGTTGGTATTCTTCCCTCTTGACCACTAGGCCACCCAGTTACAGTCTCTTGAAGACCTCATATAAAAACGTGGTCATGTTTCTCCACACACCTTCCAAGCACCCCAAAATATTGTCTTGGAAAACATCAATCTCTACTCGAGACCCCCAGAAATACTGTAGCAGCTGGTCCAAGCCCTGTGGTCATCTGCCTGAACTCGTAAGCGCTCAGTGGTGTCACGAAAGGCCTACGGTGACATCAAACCTCATGACCCACCTAGTAAGACCGAAAAGGCAGATTTGTCAATTTTGACTACAAGGTCAGCTCTGAGAGGTTTGTGAAGGGATGTAGGTCCACCCAACCAATGGTTGAAATCTCTGGCAAAGGAGAAAACTCTCTCTCTCGGGAAACAGCCTTTACAACGGATGCGTTGTAACGCATGCTATAAGCCCGCATGTCGTTACAACGCAAAAGGCTTGTTGCAGGGGGTAGAAGGTGTTGGATTTGACTCCAACACCTTCCCTACTGTTGCACACACTGGGGTTGGAATAGTAAATTATACTATTCCAACTTCCATCGCACCCCGACAGCAAGTCGGGGCAAAGGTATGCCTTGTAACGGCATGCGGGGTAATGGCATGCTTTGTAAGTCATACAACCCTCTCTCTCTTCCCCCTCGCCCCCACCCTGTACTGCTACTTTCTTTAGAATTACACAGTATTAAAATTCTTCCAACAAAACCTATTTATTAGGAAAACAAGCTTGAAGGATTCTCAAATATATCCATTATTCCTGGATGGAAGCGACACTGGCCGGTCTGCAATTGGGTCTAACTTAAATCCAAAGCCCCATAATATCTTCTCCCCAGTAGGTTTACCCCCCACACTGTGTGCCACACACACCTTACCAGTTGTTCTCTTGTCTTTAAACAAAATGCTTCTCTGCACTATCCAGTTACATCAAAATCTTTAATTTTCCATATCCCCCTGCATTGAAATCTGCATTCTCCACAATATTAGAACACCCCCAAAATTTTTCTGGAAAGTCTGCTCCACAACACTGTTATAAGGGCACCCTGAAACCGCAAAAATAAAAACCAGTCCTCTATCCAAGACCACTCCGCTCTTTGAAATTTCTGTGTCATCATGTTCATCCAGTGCATCACTACATCAATATAGGAGCAATTTATTTGCTTTTTCTACAAGATCTTCTACCAAGGTACTTTTCTGCTTCCCACACCTGGCGATAATGGCCTCTTTGTGCTTCTGAAATGTATATCCTGTGGATTTTGTGACGAAGTAACACGGTGTTGTGCATGGGGGGTTTCTTTGAGTAATCTGAAAGGGCGAGACGGAGAGCGAGGATACAACAGCGGCGACGGGGTTACAAAAGTGAGGATATACATTTTACTGAGGAGAAAGACAGAGCTGTGCATGTGGCAAGAGGTTTATTCTTTGTTTTATGTGCATACCTGGGCATGCACTCATCTATGCATGGTGAAGTACAAAGCAATACCGAGGTGTAAGGTCGAACGCAACAGAAGTGTTGTCAGCAGCACTTCAGCACATTCAGTTCAGTCTAGAAGAATGCAACCCATAATGTTAGGAACAGCAATTAGACAAAAACATACACTCGTGAAAAAACAGTCTCTCCCGTGTTGAGCCCTTGTGTTACTGACTTGTAGGTTAGAGCTTTGTTTTGCTTGTTGTATGTAGGTATTTGTTTTTGTAAAGTCCCAGTTATTGCTTCATTGCGTCCGTCCTGCCATGCCGGCTTCGATTTGGTCTACTGACTCTTTCTCTGCTTTGTGTTGCCAGTCTCGCTTCACTCTTCCATCTCTAACTCATCCTGCAGAATGCTTCTCCGTGGGTACGGCTTGCAGCTCACCTGAAGTGGCGGCACCTCTGCAATGGCGGAGGAGTGTCGCCCTACTGCCTGGCACGGAGACAGCAAACGAAAACTAAAAAGATGCTCTGGCATAATTTTATTTTTTGATTGCCAGCTTATGCATGGAGGGGCGGGGCATGGGAGGGCGGAGGAGGAATGCTTGTGCACTCATGTGTGTATGGCCGGCCGTCTCAGGCCCACCAAAACACACGTGCACACTTAGGTTTCTCCAGCCCGGCTGCATTCAGCAGCCGGGCTGGAGAAACCCCCACAGACTCCCTGGTCTGAGCAGGGCGTCTTTTCAGCCCATTCAAACCAATCCCTGCGCTGCTCTGCAGCACAGGTATTGGCTGGAAGTCTGTTCCAGGGGCTGCTTGGACCCAGGAAGTGGCCAGTAGGTGTGATGCGACACAGGAAGTGGCCTGTGGCATCAGTAAAGCTTTTAAAATTAATATTTACCCATCACCCCAGCACGCACTCGCTCTCCCCCCGCCCACCACCCTTTGTTAGTGGCGGCCGCCACTGCTCACCTGTACCTGACCAGGTACTTCTGTCTGCTGCCAGTTGCTCTGCCTTGTCCCACCAACCTTTCTTCTGCTAACTGCAGGCCTCCCTACCAATCCGCCATTTTGTGTTCTGCAGTTTAAATTCTGACCACCTCTCTTCTAGGTCTGTCCTGCCAGCCTCTCTGACGTGTCCCGCTATTCTCTTAGCCAGTCCTTGCCATCCCTGCTGCTGTATCCTCTAGCTCCTGCAAACCTCTCCGCCAGGTACTCTACTGGGCCCGGCAAGCCTGTCAGGCACCTGCTCCTAGCTCCTACCAGGCTCTCCGCTATGTTCAACCTGTCTATGTCTGTCTACCATTTTTGTAAATAAATATTAGCTCAACATTGAGTCTTGCTTAATGGGTACGTTGGGCGGTGTTAACCCTCACAAACATCCCCTCGCACTAAAATCCCCAAATAAGGTTGAGCCTGATTTAGACCTTGGCGGAGGGGAATACTCCATCTCAAACATGATGGATTGATGGATGTCCGGTCCGCCAATTAGGATCCCATTATATCCTACGGAGATCGTATTACAACGGATGAGATATCTGTCACATTTGTGACGGAGTGTTCCAACGGCCGAGACCTAAATAAGGTCCTTTGTCTTTTTCTCCATTTATCGGGGACCGTTCATCCTTTGCGTGAGATTTTGTCGGGAAATACTTACCAGCTGCTATTTACCTGCCCTGTTGTTTGCATCACAGTTTCTTCCCACCTTCCCCACTGATGTCATCACTGGTACTGGTGGACAGGCGATCGCCATTACGGGCTAAACAGTCTGTGACAGTATTAAGTGTAGTTCATCACATTGAGGGTTTGGGAGGGGGTCTGTCCAGAATCAATGCTTCCCTGAATTAGGTTATTGGGCATGAGTGACCGAGAGGGAAACATATCTAATCACATTGTGCCTGGTGAGCTAAAGAAGAGGAAATAGGTCCTTGAAATACGTCAAAAATGCCAAAATCTATTTAGAAGTCTTCGGACACTTTTTGGGCAGAGTAGGCATATCGGTTTCAAATGTCGATAGAATTTGAAGAACATCGGCTAATTCTCATCTTCTACTTGGCTAATGGCTTGTGCGTTATACTTTTCCCTATCTATGTTTATCCATGTTTCCGCAAGAAACAGAGTGGTCTACACTCTACACCATTGTGTATGGGCTTGGCCATGAATGTGGTCAGTGTGTTTCACCGCTCGGCTTGTATTCACGACAGGTGTGTTGATTTACTTCCTGTCTTGGAGAGGATCAATTCTTTAGGCCCCAGTGGCATGAAAATACCCAACTCAACAGAATGGAATTTGGAAAACTGAATTACTTGGGCAATCCATTGCACCAATCGATCACTAAACTGAACATGATGGATTGTCTGTTAGCATTTCATGCACAGGTATTGATTATGGCTGCATGTACCCGCTCAACAGATCAGCTGGGGTAGCGATCAACTGTACAGTATGCAGAGCAAAGTGTTTGCCGTGAGAGGAAGCAATACAATTATTTTGCTTGTTCGGCATCGATAACTCCCCCACTTTGGACTATGTGCAATGAATGAAGTAGAGATTCTGTAAATATCTAACTAGGTTTTCTGAAGGTTTTATCATTACCAACGTATTTGTTCTTTCTCCTACGCACAAGGGGTAGCAATACACCTTAGAATTGCACTTTTAATGTTTGCACTGCTGGTCTTAGCTATATCATTGCTGCTATCAAATTGAGAAGAACCTATGCACTTTAATGTCTATTTGCTATATGATGCTTTTAAAGTGTTATTCATATTTCTGAAGATGTAAATGTTTTAATCTGTGATTTTGTGGTCCTACAATGACCGAATAAAGATGGTTTTGAATTTGAGTGAGCACTTTTATTATAGATGTTCTTTTATTTTCTTTCAATGAAGTAAAATGTTGATTTTGAGAAGACAAGGGTGACGTAGACAATTGTCTCATTGAATTGCTCAAAGACTGAGAAGTTCTGCTTCTGACTCAGTCTTTTCCACATGTAATGTTGTAGACACTCATCAAAGAGGGCGGTGACGTAGCCTCTCCCTGAAGATAGCAAGTATGTACAAATGTGACTCTATATCTCTCTTACATGCTTAAGAAGAACAGCAAGTTTGCATTGACATATGTGGAGCACCCCTCCAAGCCTGAGGAATTACCCCCAAATATTTCTCTCACGGACCACTTTATAATCCCCCACTCTACTACCAATACTCAACTTGGGGAGAGGATGTGGTCTAACAGCTAGGGTAGTCCATGTCAAATCTGGGGAACTGGGTTCGAGTCTCGGCAATGACGCTCAACATCCTCTGATTCTGGGCAAATCACTAAATCTCCCCGTGCCTAACAAAAATGAATGTGTCCTCATGTAACGCAACTGGTGCTCGTGTAAAGCTCTCTGATACCCAATACCTTTGTGTCAAATTTGCGCTATATAAAACTCCGGGGGAAAAAAACGAATAGAGTAGCATCTTACTCGAACACTCAAAGCGTTTTGGTGTCTCGTCCGATGGATGAGGCCCTACGCAAATGTTAAAATCCATTTTAATTTGATGTTGGGAAAAACAGTTGGAAGTATGCGTTAAAATGTTAAAAGTATTCTATCTTATTTGTTATCCCTACAGCAGGGTGATGGCAAACCACTATAGGCTTGTGCAAAAGGGGACATTTTTGTCTTGCAAACATCTTGCAATTCAGTAACTTATGATTACTACCCATAGTTTGAGAACATTTCTTCATGTGAGTTTTCTTGTAAAAATAAAAACTGTATTGCACCAATAAAGTCCTTCCAGGAGAAAAAAAAATCATCAACATCCATTGAGTTTCAAACTCACCCGAAAATGGCAAATTCACTTTAGCATCACTTAGCACTTTCAAAGAGCTATCGGCACTTGCAAAGAGCTATCGGCACTTGCAAAGAGCTATCGGCACTTGCAAAGAACTATCGGCCCTTGCAGCGAAAACAACCTCAAGACGCGGATGTGGGAAATGTAGAAACCTCCATGCGTGGGACAATACAGAGGATCTTACAATCACCCCTAGTACTAACCGTCACCTGGTATGATTAACGAAGAACAAGTCATAAGCAGCACTGTGTGGAGACCAAACACACAGACAAGTTAGATTAAGTAGTAAGTCTCTACAAGAATTCAACAACAAAGTTGACATGAAACTGGAGAAGGACTGGACATCTTAGCCTCCTGGGTGTACAATTACACGTCTGTGGTGTCGAAATACAAAAAATCTGTTAATCCTGCGCCATTGTCATTGCCACTTTAGTTTATAATTCAGAATAATTTTTCAAAAATGACAAAACCTTGTGCACCCATGAAACACAATGATTATGGTTTCAGTGTGTAAAGCAACTCCTATAAAAGAACACAAATAAATGAAACCACATTGTACACTTGATTTTATGCTAAGTGCCAAGAACTCAAGTAATCATAAACACATACAGACATTATTGGAGATACAATAAATGACATTAAGTTGTCAGTCACACAAAGAGCTGTTGTTAAAGCGATATGTACAGATCTTACACCTAGGGCCCCTAAACTGTGACTAATCAATATTTCCGAATATGGTCAATCGAGGGCAGAAAAACACAATGAGCAAGACTATTTTAGGGCAAATTGAATTTAAGGCTATTTTAGGGCAAATTGAACTTATGGGGCAAATTGTATGTCTTTATTGTCTTCTGTTTAATATTTTTGGGTAAATGTACTCAGTTGAAGAAAACCAATCTTGATTTTCCCAAAACAATTAACCAAGGTGACACGGTTTTAGGGCCCAATAAAATCGAAAACCTTTAAAACTTGTATTCCCAAATAATTTGTGACTACATACTATTAGTATAGCCTTGGTATTTTGAAAGACTTTTCCATGGATAAAATGTCATTTAGAGAATCCCTAAATGTTTCCTCCTCTGGAGTCAACCAAATCTCTTTCCACAACAGTAGTGACTTCCAGTTGGCAGCGTCACTACTTCATCTTATCCCCAGTTCTACTTTGATGCGGATTGATGGGGCGTTTTGGCAAGGCAACTCGTGCCTTAAAATTTAAGTTCAGCAAGCTCTAAAGGCTTGCCGTTTATATACCCAGAGACTCTATAAAAGAGTATCACTAGCGACCTTCGCTTTATAAACCTCTGAGGTCTCTTTAACAACTCTACCCCTCTCTTTATGTTGTAGTGCTATACAGATGGGCTCCCCTGGGTAAGCATGCCCTTTGCTTTGTCAATACTTGGGCCTTAGACATTTTTACTTAATCGAAGCTTGTGTGTACAAGATTATGCCTTCTACCAAGCATTGTGTGTAAAGTAAAAGGTGTGCATTCTGTGTCAGGGGCGGCTCCTGCGTAATGGCGGAGGAGCATCGCCCCACCGGTCAGTCAGTTCCAGAAAAACAAAATATTAAAACAATAATATTTTATTTTTCTGTTAGTGGCTCTGGCTGAGGTGTACATACGGGCCGGGCCATGACAGGGAGGAGTGGTTGGCACTTAGAAGTGCGCATGTCAGCTTGGCCAGACGTCTTAGGATTTTGGAATCCAGGAGGCTAAGCACGGGCAGTGTTTCGTGAGCTTTAACACAAACTGATTAGGGAGCTCGTCTTGAAAGGAGGCCTCTCACTTCACTTCGGATGATTAATGCATCCATTGCTCACGCTGGTTTGAAATTTCGGGCCTGATACCATCCCGTGCTGCTTTTCTTGAAGCAATTTGACGCTTGTTTAAATGCATCCCCATTGTAGCTGCAACAATGGTAGACTGTCATATCCAGCTTTACCGTTTTTTGAATACCTTGGGTGTGCAAACCCAGTTTTGAAGTGGTCCTTAGAAACTGTTTGAAAGTCCCATATATGTAGAAGTGTCAATGTCCAGAGAAATTTAGGGCATGCCAAATATCTACTTTGAAGTTGGTCGAGGACAAACTGTCTGACATTTATTTAATTGAAGGAATTTATGCCCCAATCCTTTGGTGTCTCGTCCTGATGATGACCCTGCTCTAAATGCCTATACTAAGGGGTCGAAACATCATCAAATATATGTGATCTGTGCTTCTAAGAATCTTGAGGGTGGATGTCAACACTCGTTTCATGGATGTGGACTTCAAAAACAATCTATTGTCGTTTCATGGATGTGGACTTCAAAAACAATCTATTGTCCCCATCAGCCGCATGTATATATTTTGTACATAGCACAAATGCACTTTTCAGTCACTATATATCACTATATATATCACTCTCACTGTGCCGTCACTCTTTAGGAGCACCTGGTATAAGTATTATATTATACTGTGTGCATTTATCAATATATTCATAAATGAGATATGTATAAATAAATGCACTACAACACATAACTGAACCATCTTTTGAGAAGATTTTTCTACTTTCCGTAAAATAACATTATTGCAGTTGTAGTCAAGGGCTACACTACCCCCATAGGGACAAGTTTATTGTTTAGTTATTGTCCAGCCCAGGTCCCTGGGTTACTGGGTTGCCCCTTTTTCTAGTTAAATAAACTTTTAGAAAGTGGGCATTTTCTTGCTGAACCATTCTCTGCTGCTGCCCGTCTGTAGAGTACATTTCTGGGTTGGCTGACAGTTGGGCTGTTGTGCATTCACTCTAGACAGTCACACAAAGGGAACTGAAGTGTGCCTTGCATACTCTGATGGCCAATCACCAGGCTGATGGGTCATCCTGAGCTAGAGTGGTGGGAGGAGTTTTCTCTGACACCTGAATAAGGCTGTGCGCGACCTCACACAAGGCTGTCTCCACCCTCCCCCTGTAGTGTGTCTTGAGCCAGGTCAGGGAAAGGCAGGGTCTTGTGCACCACAATGACTTTCCTTTGAAGTTTGCCTACTTCAAAGGCAGAAAGGGGTATAAGTATTGGATCTTTGACATGCCAAAATCAGAACACTTCTGGGGCCATATTACATAAAGTGCCCCGGGGGCGCAATGGGCGTTTGCACCTGCTTTGCGCACCCCGGGGCATTTTTGTATTACAGAAGGGGCTGCAGACGCTTGTGCAGCCCCTTCTGTAATACCGATAGTGCGGGCGCACATAAAGCGCCAGCACTATTTGCAGGGGGCATTCCCTCATTTGCATGAGGGATTACCCCATGCAAATGAGGGAATCCCTTTGCCTCTGCGCCATATTACAGACGTGAGCACAGAGGCAAAGAAGCTGTTAGGGGGCGCACTGACAGTGAGCCACCTAAAATGTGGTGCACTGTCAGTGCGCCCCCTGAGAGTAGCCCTCTGGCGGGGGAAAATGCATCCCCCCAGGCATCCCCTTGCAAGCAGGTGCAGTCACTGACTGCACCCACCTGCAAGGGGATCTCTAATCCCCTTTAAAAGTGCATGGTGATTGCTGCCTGCACTGTGAAAACACAGCGCGTCTGTAAAGCAGCTGCTCTGTTTTTTCACTGAATGCACTGCCCTGGGGGAGGCACATTCATTATAATAGGGTGCATTTTCATTGTTTGCCCCGGGCGCACCTTTTAAAAGGTGCGCTGCACGCAAACAATGAAAATACGCCTTCACCGTAATATGGGCCCTGGACTGAGGACATTCCGCCAGGAAGAGCTGGATGCTGTAGGAGGGACTGTCACTCTGCCTGTTGCTTTGTTGTGTTGGCCTGCTGCTTGCTGCTTCTGTCCTGAGAGTGAAAGGACTGGACTTTGCTTTCTGCATCCTGCTTCCAAGATTCTCCAAGGGCTTGTGCGTGCTTGCCTCCTGTTAAGAACTCTCAGGGCCATCAAAGACTTCACCTACCAGTACCTGGACTCTCTGCTGGTCCACGTATCATCTACCCTTCCAGTAAGGAACTGACACATCACTTGTCCTGACAGTAAGGAACCAGCACATCACCTCCCCTGTGAAGTAAGGAACAGGAGCATTGCATTACTTTTCCGGCATCTCACCTCCCCTGCGCCTGCTTCGTCTTTGATTTTTGATGCATCCAAGGTACTTTGTGCTAAAAGAAACACATCCATTGATTTCTATGGACTAAACTTGCTTAATCTTTAAAACAGTGATATTTTGACTTGTGTATGTTGGATTTTTGTTGTTTTGGTCTTCGTTTATTCAGATAAGTATTGGATATTTTTCTAAAGTGGTTTGGACTCCTTTTGTAGTGTTTTAACTGTGCTACTGTGTGTGTGTACAAATACTTTACACATTGCCTCTGAGATAAGCCTGACTGACCATGCCAAGCTACCAAGGGGGTGAGTAGGGGTTATTTGGATGTGTACCTCCCTTACCCTGACAAGTGTGAGGGTCCCTACTTGTACAGGGTGCAAACCACTGCCAACTAGAGACCCAATTTTTAATAGACAGTTTGGCTTATTCAGTTGGGTTGGCACAAAACCTTGTTCTGAGTCAAGATTAGCAGTTAGATCCAGACTCCAGCCAAGTCCCACTCAATGCCAGCCCTAGCAGGCAGGGGCACTGGCTGTAAAGCTTCTGGTCCCGCTCTAACTAAACAAACTTAACTGTATACATAACAAGCACTGGGAATGCTTTTGTTTCGCCTACGTAATGAATAAAGAGCCGTTTTCATCAATCATCGTCCGGAGAAGGAAAGAGCTCCCTAACAGATAACACAGGAGTGGAGAGGATTTGGTGCAGCGGCCAGAGCTGCTGACTCGAAAGCTGGGGATCTTGGTTTGAGTCTCGGCGGTGCCGCACAACATCCTGGGATTCTATGCAAATCACATAATCTCTCCGAGTGATAAATTGTTATATAAATATGCTGCAATAGTAAAAGGCAAAACTTTATGCAAATATAGTTTCACTTAAGTGTATGTTAACAGTATTTGGGCGGCGGGAAACTGATAAGAGAAGCAGATGAGGAACAAGCATTGGTAAATGCAGGAAAATATGCTACAGCCAATAGAAATGGAGAAAAGGTAAGTGTCATGCACAGGAGCCAATGAAAAGCCAGGAAGGAGAGGAGGTGGGATGTAAGTCCCTTTTAAGTTTATATTAAAAACAATAGATTTCTCAAGCACAGCGCAAGCGCTGTGCAGGCGAAAACTAAAAAGTGATGGACTAGGGGCTGCAGTAATGCTTTGTACTTGAATCAAGGGGTGGGCAAAATCCTTTTTTTTTTTAAATCCAAGGTAAATGTATGTGAAACTGCAGGCAAATCTACCATTCTACAACTTCCTGCTGCTGGTGAAAAAAAAGGAGGAATGGGGGTGAAATCCCTTTCAGAACAAGAATTCATTGTTCTTCACAGTGAGGAATGCATGGAACTAGAATTTCATATTTCTCCAGCACTGTCTGGGCTGGAAAATGTAATTAACATAGTGGTAATTACATTAAGTTAATTAAACTAGCCAGGCCCTGCCATATAATCTGAATGTGAATGACAAGTAAACAGACCAGTAGATGAGGAGACTGATCAAAGCCCCTGTTAATTATTGGCAGTCAGTTTCCAACATTCCACAAACATATTTTATTGTATTTTCATGTCCTTGCCTGGTTCTAGTACTCATTGTATGGAGTATTGTTGGGTAAAAATAATGTAGCCTTTGTTATCTGGTCTTTTATGTGAATCGGGTTTAGCAATATTCCTGCTAGAACTGAGAGGAATAACAATATAACCAAAAATGGTTCTCTCAAAGTGAATTATTGATTTAATTACAGTAACTGTACTAAACAGCTGATTTAAAGCTTGGTGGACAAGGACTCCATCACAAACATGACGGATATCTCATCTGCCGTATTACAAGTACATTGGATTTGGCTGTGTTCAAACTTGGGTACAATCACAACCTTGTTTGTGATGTCCATTACCTGTCACAGGCATTTTGTAGGAGATAACTCTTACTAGTACAAAAACCTGCCCCACAGCCCCAGGGCATCTCCACAAATGTTGGTTATAAATATTTTCATAAGTCCTTAATTTGAGCAGGTGGTTGAGGCGGGGAGGAGGGCCAGAACTCAAATTTTATGATTAGACTTTGCCTCAGAGCATGAGAGAGAAGGAAGAAAAGGGAGAAAGGAGGAAGAAGAGAAAGTTACCAAAACAGTGACAAACGGAAAGCAAGGATGGAAAAGAACATATAAGAGTGAGATAAAGAGGCAGGGCGTGAAGTCTGTTGGAAGAAAAGTTTGTGAAGTGAACTCAAGCCGAACAGTCTTGGCGTTTGGTAACACCAGCATTTTATCAAATGTTGCTCGGCAACCCTGGCGTTCAACAGCAACGACATATAGGCAGCGACAGCAGCAGTTTCATTAGATAATTTGGACCCTATTTTTTTTTTTTTTAATTAAGCATTGGTTTTAATGATTTTCAGCTCCACAAGTTATCTGGTTAATCAGCTTCACTAATTGTCTTACTACTTATCAACTTTGTATTTTTGCATTACTTTTCCCTGGTTACCAACTCTTATTATTGTAGCTTGTAGAAGGTCCTCCTACTTGGTAATCTATGTGCACTTTCACTTATCACCCACAAATCTGAACTACTCCATGCCCATACTCTTTTCAACCCATGTTCCCCTTTGCCTTTCTTCTCCTTTGCACTGTAATTTTCTCTCTATGGTCTGAAGGAGTGTATGGTAATTGCAAGATGACGCATTTATGCAGAGTTGGGAATGAGCTTGTTTATACTTGACAGACCCCCTCTCTGCTGCTCCGCCTTTTTCCTACTCATCTATTGAAAAACAAGCTCTAATTCCTTTTGAAACAATTAATAAACGCTGTTTTACTGCCACAGTTGGTAAGCGGCGGAGTCTTTTATCCGCTAATTATCCTATGCCTCGATGACTGCCATGTTACTGAAAGTTAATTTACCTAATGAGTTCTCATGTCATTGAAAATAACTTGAACAGGGAGGTCTATGTGTGAGTTGCAGCTCATTGACAAGACAGTGAATTAGAGTTTTCGCTCAAGCCCCGAAGACTTATGAGGACATCGTCACAAACTCTGCGCGTCAGGGCTGTTTCCTACCCAGAGGTGACAGTGAGTGTGCATCGATCAACAATCTCACAAGGCGCTACCGTTTTTCATCTCCCTGCGTTCTGTAGGTTGTCTTAGTCCAGATGCACCGGTGCACTCCCAAGGTTGCATCACTTTATTTAGCTACTCAATGAGGTTTGGGGACTCTAGTCTTTCTTTACACCTTCTTGCAGGGTTGCTTATGGTAGTAACCAGCATTGGTAAGGTTCTGATCCCACAACCAAATCTGTTGCTTAGTTCAGAGTGCCGCGGCATATGTGATAGCCCGTGTGCGTACTGCAACGGAAGCACTTACGGTGCTAACGAGAGCCGTATAATCCAACACTGTTCTGGCACTTCATAGGCGCTCATCAGTATGGTTCTGAGGAATCATCAAACCTGATCTGCTGCCAGGGGGATTTAAGCCAGCTAGAGCAGGAATCCACCACCCTGTGGCTCTGAAGGGAGACACTATAGCTCACAAAGGCATGCAATGGGATGTGCTGGAGAAGCCGTTATAAATGGTGGATATAACTTATATGAAGTCCAAACGGCTATAATACTTCATTCATTCATTCACTCGCAAGGATTTCAGGCCTATCTCGTCAGCTTCAGGGAGATGCATATGTGCCACACTTTAGACTCTGAGCCTGTATCTGTGAACTACCTTGAGCATATGAAGGCCTAGATTGAGAGTTTAGGGGAGTAGAAATCACAGACGGAATGCAAGTCCCACCAAGAGACCCTTCCATCACTCATCCATTTGATACAATGGTGCAGGATAATTAAGAGGGGGCAGGGAAAGGTAGGGATTGGGTAAAATGGAGGAGGGAGGCAGTGAACACTGTTTTTGTTGAGTTGCATGCAGCTTGAGGGGGGGGGGGGTAGTACCATTTTGTCTTATTGAGTGGCATCTGCGTTGAGGCCCAAGGAGTTCCAAGCCCATGCCTAGAATAACATCCCCGCTTTATAATTCAACTACTCCGAGCCCACAGAGAGTACATTTGTAATCTGCCAAGCCTTCGCCATTGCTACCTGTAGTGTCGTGAGACTATGTGCGCTAGGACCCTTGCAGTTCTGAGGGGAATCAACAAGGAACTACGTAACTTGCTGGGAGGTGTTGAGGTGTGGTTATTAATGGTTTTGACGTAATGAGAGTGCAGTGTGTGATCGTATGCTGAGCAATAAAGACGTACATTTCAGAGCTCTGTGTGTGGCGTATTCCTTTGTATTCTCCTGGGGCTGGGGAGGACGCCACACTAACGAGTGTTTTCTAACTGGGAGATAGAGCTCCAGCAGTGTTTGATGGGCCATGAACTCCAACCGAACCACTCAATCTGCAGCCCTCAATCTAGAGAGTCGCATAGTACCTCGGGGTCGAGATGATCGGCTATTGATGGTGCTGGACCCGGCTTCGATGCTCAGCCAGGCAGCTGGCAGGGGGTAAATGACTTTCTGCCTTGAAATGGAGGAAGCGCACACAGCACATTTTCGATCAATTGCAAATGGACTCATTACGAATGGATCATAACTGTGGAGATCATCTGAGCGCTATAAGTACATGGAGGGAAGCGGAACCTCGTTCAATGAGCCAATAAGGAGAATTTCAAATCGAATCAAATCAGATTTTATTGCAGATAGTTAATAAAAAAACATTACAATCTAAAAGCAAGATAAAAAGGTAAAATAATTAAAAGGTGGTGCAAAAGGTACTGGAAGTTCAATTAAACAACATGTTAGAGGTTAAA
This sequence comes from Triturus cristatus, assembly GCF_964204655.1. NCBI lineage: Eukaryota > Metazoa > Chordata > Amphibia > Caudata > Salamandridae > Triturus > Triturus cristatus. The sequence continues at coordinate 93,145,528 of NC_140595.1, read as the reverse complement.
CACTAAAGTGCGGTATGAAAAAAATCGATTAATATTGGTTGACTAAACAGCGTGTTACAAGTCATTCGATAAATGTCATGTCAGCTGAATAGCAGCTCAATGCAGTTTGACCGATACATCATGAATCGGGCTCTTATGTTTGGTCGATTTCGATGATTAAGGAGCAAGTTGGTGCTAGCTCTTGGCATAATCGCATGACGATGCGGTGCATGTAAATTGCTGCATGATATAAGTAGTCATGTGTTGTCGGTCAACCCAAACGACCTTACTCCTAATTATATAAGGTGCTGCATCCTCGAGCAGCATCTGTTACAAATTATCCAATCAAATGCTGTGTAATTAAATTGCAGCATGGTACAGATTGCCCAGTTCATCCTCGATCTTGGTCATATATTTAGTAAATTTGTTTATAAAGAGACCTTCAGTGAAGTTAAAGCACTGTAATACCGCCTCATTGCATGCTCGAATTGCTAAGGAGCTAATGAATGCTCCATTCCCAAGCAAATTTTGGACAGTGGCAGACTAAAAGAACTAAATGTTCCCTATGATAATTTGCAAAATCTGCAAGCAGAATTTGATCTTGAGTATACCCATACCTCTTTAATTTTCCTGGCATCAGAGGCCAAACCTGTAGTTGCAAACACTTTTATCTCCATGACCAGGGAATAGAAGCCACATCATAAGACAAATAGTGATTATTTGTATAGGACATCTTTGGAAAAAAGAATGGTCACGCAAACTAAAATTCTGTAAGTGTCTTGCTTGAGAGACAGGAGAGTGATGTGTTTTTTAGGAGACATTTTCATGTCACTTTTGAGAAATGCCGTTTTTGTGCACCAAGATGTCTTGGCTTGTAGAGTAGGGCTGGCAAACGCCTGACATGATATTCCTCTGCGGGTGTTGGGTGGGACAGGAGCTGTTTCAGTTTGCTGTGCTCCCTTTTGGTCTTACAAGTGCCCCTCTGGTGGCCACCTCCAGACTATGGCAAACCTCCTGCCATCTTTGGGGTTCACTATCAATGTGCTAAAGTCAGACCGGATTCCTTCTCAGACGCTCCCCTTCATCGGAGCCGTTCTGGACACATTTTTATTTTTGTGCCTTTCTTCCGGTAAAGAGTCCAGGACATTCAGGCTATGATCCCGATCTTTAGGCCTAGGTCCATGACTTCAGTAAGGTCAACACTGAAGCTGCTGGGACTGATGGCCTCCTGCATCCTGGTGGTAGAGGACGCCAGGTGGCATATGCTTGCGCTGCAGTAAGATCTGAAGTCTCAGTGGGCCCAACATCAAGGGGACCTCTCTGACCACGTTCAGATTTCAGAGGAGACTGCAAAGGATTTGCAGAGGTGGTTGCTCAAACGCAATCGGGCCTGAAGCAGACCACTCCCACTATCCCACCCAGAGCTGACAGTGGTGACCGATGGATCTCCTCTGGGCTGGGATGGCCACCTGGGACAGGTGGAGATCAGAGGCCTCTGGACTCTAGCTGAGTCCGTATCATGCTTCTGGAGCTGAGGGCCATCCGCTTGCCACTGAAAGCCTTCCTTCCGAGACTGATTAGGGTGCTCATGGCCATGTGGTACTGCAACAAACTGGTCGTGGAAAGGTAATGGACCCCGTGCCAGGAGGCCTTTGACCTCTGGAAGTGGCTGGACCACCAAGGTATTTCCCTGGTGGTGAATCCCCAGCAGGTTTTTTGCATGCCAGAGTGGATGAGCTCAGCCATCGGTCCCTACTGGATCAAGAGTGGCAGTCACTCCTGGAGGCTGCAAGAAGTCTCTTCTATGAATGGAGAGATCCCTGGATAGATCTGTTTGCCACCACTGAGAAGGAGTAATATCAGCATTTCTGCACATTGGGGTTTCCAAGTCACTCGGAGATGTGTTCCACTTTGCGTGGACTCAAGACTTCTGTACGCCTTTATGCCAATACCACTCCTGCCAGAGTTCTCAAGAAGATCAGGAACAACAGGGCCCAGGTCATCCAAGTGGCCATGGACTGGGCATGGAGAGGTTGGTATCCAGTGCCTCTGGGCTTGGGCATCTGTCCACCAATCAGGTTGCCCCTCTAGAGGGTTTTGCTGTCCTCAGCAACAGGGAAGCGTTCTACACCCGATCCTTCGCAATCTCTACTGTTCATCCTTGGAGAGTGTGCAGCGACAACTGAACAACCTCGACTTTCCTCCGGAGGTGGTTAATGTCATCTTGGCACCTAGTCGTCCCACAACAAAAAATGTATACGCCTGTCGTTGGGAAAAATTTGTGATTTAGTGCGGCACCCGCTGGATTGATCCGATCCAGGCCAAAGGAACTTAAGTTCTCTTTTTTATCTCTTGCTTGATGTGGTTTTGCTTTGGGCACAGTTAAATGTTATCTTTGGGCCCTTTAGAGCCTTCTTACCGTTGCCAGATCAGCCCTCCTTGTTTAAGTCACCAGTTGTGATCAGGGCTTCAACTCATTTTTCCACCTTCTCCTTTTGTGATGCCCCAACAAGTCCTTAATCTGGTCCATACTTACTTAATATGCACTCTGTTTGATCCCCTTCAGGGCTGCCCCTTATGGCTCTTTACTATCAAGACGGTGTTCCTCATTGCCATCACCTCGGCGCGGCATGTCAGTGAGCTTCAGGCTGTTTCTATCAATCCAAGTTTTTAATCGATGTTCTTCATGTCCAAATTGTGAGGTGCGGCTTTTATTTTCGAATATCTTTCTCACTTTGTTGAAAAACCTATTGTTTTATTGGAAGCCAGCAAAAAAGTTTCATAAACTTGTGCTACTTGTTTTGCAGTGAAGGACGGCCATGGAGCAGAAGGCACAATGTGTCCCCGCATGGCATTGGAGGATGAACCCAGAGCTATGCGACAGCTGGCACCCTTTTTGCATAAGACACTGCATCGGGGGATGACCACTGTGCTGTGACAACTGGCAGACATTTTGACATGGCAGTGTAGAGTGACTGTCAGCTGTCTGACTGCTGGCACACATTTGTGTCAGGGGCATGGCAGTGGAGAATGATGGTTATGTTATGTGGCAGCAGGCATGATTAAGGCTCCCTGTTTTCCATTTTTCCTGAATTTTACAGATAAAGACAGACAGAAAGCAATTTATTTACCTGTCCGTATTTATTTTCAAACGTGGCTAAAAATGGAAATTAAGTTATTTTTGAGTGAATATAAATGTTGTCAGTCTTTGCTGCCAGACAATAGCTGTCTGGATTGACAGCTGAGGTAACTAAAAAAGAGAAACATATTAGGAGTGATGCTTAAACAAATACTGATGTGCGCGCTTGATTCTAAAATGTTTATGTTTTCATACAAGTGCATTGATTTATTATTTATGGGTGTTCATATCATTGAAACCTGTCAGGCATTCAAGCAGGAGTGTACTTTTATTGGTTTAATAAATGCGGAAATATACTGGTTTCAGCTTCAATTTCACACAAAATCCAAAATAAATATGGATAAACACAGGTAAAATGAGAAAAACATCAAATACATATGGATAAATACAGGCAGAAATGTGAAAAGAATAAATATCATAAACCTGGTATCCAGAGGCATAATGTATCACTGACAAGGCTGTGGAGGCGACCGGTGGAGGATGAACATTGCTATATGTGACCACTGACACACATCCAAACCACTGACAGGCAGAGGAGAACAACCACTGCACAATATGACATCTTGAACACGTTTGTGACGGGAAACAGCGTTCACAACGCAGACAGAATTACGCAGTGCCATTACAACGCAGGCACTACAACGAACGCATCGTTATCAGGTGTTCCATTCCAAAGCAAGTCATTACAACGACTCGCTTTAGTGAAAACATTGTTGGATTTTAAATCCAACACCTTCCCTACTGTTGCACAAACTGGAGTTGGAATAGTAAAATATACTATTCCAAAATCCCGCGCTTCCCTAAGGCAAGTCGTTATAATGGCTTGCGTTGTAATGGAACGCGTGGTAACGACGCGTTCATTGTAATGCCCGCGTTGTAAAGGCATGCGTTGTAAAAGCATGCGTGAATACATCATCCATCCATCACAGTGGAGGCACTGACAACCAATGCACATAATCTTGGTACACATTGTGTGCCTTGGCGTGAATCCGAAATTCTTAGCCAAGGTCCCTGGTCTCCTGGGGTCCTGTGGAACTGTTTCGGGGGACGCAACTGCCCATATGACCTCTAACCATTATTTTCATTCAATAACTATAAACATTTTGAGTGCGATAACTTTATAAAGATGGTTTCTCCTACGAGGATAATAGTTCCATCAAGTAACAATAATGCTTACTTGAAGTCTACTGTATTGTATTCCCAATGTATTTGATAGATGTATTAATAAAATGAATAAGGGTATGTTTAAAGAAATAATTTTAATTATAAGCATTTTAAAACTGTTTTGTGTCAAAATTGTAATAGTCAGAAGCAGATTGCTAGTTAGGGACGGAGCATGTGCGAACGGGCACAGTCCCTGATCGCTCTCAAACATGCTTCGACCTGAACTAGCAATCAGCTTCTAATACAATTTTAAATTGCTTATGATTTTCCATAGATGCATAAGTATCTGCACAGCCACTGTTCTAGCACTCAGTGGTCTATGTATGTATACACATACATCGGCAGCGCGTCTGCCCTTCCACGCTACACGTTCTCCCATCCACAGCTTTACATGTGCAGGTACTTGTAGAGAGTCCCAGCACCTACATTTTTTATTGGTACATGCCTGCCCTTTTTAGCAGAGCTGAAATTCTTCTACAAGCCGAGTACCACTTCCCAGTAGGCAGCTTGTACCTAGCACAATGAGCACCTGGTCTTGTAGCTTTTATGCAATTGCCGTCTTAGTCACCTTAGACAAGGGCGCCAACTTTGTCAATACCAAGCTTGATTGGTGCCCGAACGTGATCTGTCAATGTCAATCTAGTTAATAATTCTGCCCTATCACTTCTAATGAGAGCTCTGATTGGTCGAAGAGACGCAAGTGTTATACTGGTGTGTAGTCGCTCTCATATTTAAACATGCGGTTGCAGAAGAAAGTAGATGTAGTTCATATAGTGTGCTCTTGTTTGTGTATAATTGTTGAGTTATAAATCCTACAAATGGCTTGGAGGTCTCTGGGATCAGTTGTGATTCAGGGGGGTCTGCAGAAGTCAAAAGGCTACGAACCACTTGCTAAGCTCACTTCTATCCAGCTGTCTTGTTGGGGTACACATTGGTCGTTGACAAAGAAATGGATTGAACACTATGATTGACATGACAGAGGAGAAGACCACAGGCGAAGCAGGTATACCCTCTCACAGCGCCTGGATGCCCTCACGGGTGACAAGAAGCACTTTACAAATCTACTGATTGCAGTGCTTAATTTGCAAAAAAATAAATAATTGCTGGGGCTCTCGTGAGGATGTCACTGCAGCTTGCACCACACATCGCCCCTGCCATGCTGCTAATAATAACACAACTACTAACCATCACACTCCTACAACTGTGACAATCGGACTATTTCAGGCCTCCACAGCTATGAGAATGGCTTGGGCAGCAGGTAACAGTCACTTTTAATGTTTATTGCGTTAATAATTAACTGTTATGGTCGTCTCCAAATTGGCCAGACAGCGCCGCCTTGTGGCAGACTGTCACAAGCGCTGGTGTTGACAATTAAGTGCTGGTGCCAAGCACTGGAAACCACTGGCTCAAATTAAGCACTGACTGATTGATTGACTAACGCGGCAGCAGAGGTGAACGCGTCCAGCCATGTGATATTGGTACACACTATGAATAACATGACATTGAACAGGACGACAATGAATGCACTTGATGCTGGGACACACACTAAACAACATGGAGGAATTCTCAACTATTCAGCTTCCTGTGCTAACACACCCTTGCGTCATTGACACAACAATGGACCAGACACCATAACTGACATGTCAGCAACAAGTGCCACCTTTCAACCACATGACCCTAGTGAACGCTGTGTGCCTGGCACGGCTGTGGAGAGGACCACCATCCAGCCTTAGAACAACAGCACACACCTATGTCTGAAATGGCTGCAAATTGGACCACGTTCCAGCCACGTAACAGTGGCACACAGTGCTAAACATGGCTCCGGAGAGAGCATATTGAACATGGTACACACTGTGGCTGGGATTCAGGTAGAGAGGGCACATGCATTTTTGTGACCTTTGTACATAGTGCGAATGACATCACGGCAGAGTGGACATATCCTTGTTTGAACCTCTGGTCACGCTATGACTGACGTAACTGCGGTCTCGGTTAGCCACCTGATGCTAGTCCACAGTTATTACCTATTGACGTGACATGGCAAAGGACACTTTTACTGAAATGGCAGCAACAAGGGCTACCAGGCAACCACACGAGCCAGGAAAACACTATGGGCTTGATTACGAGTCAGACTCATGGGAGCGCGGCAGTGGTGGTCTCCCGATTGCCCTATTACAATTAGTGTAGGTGCTGTAATATGCTTAGCGGGACCGCCACAGTCCTGCCAAGCATATTACAAGTTTTCTCTCCACCACGGTTTTCATGGCAAACCGTGGAGGAGAGGAAACAAAGGGGGCCCTACAGGGCCCCCTGGCACCTCGAGCCATGTGGATGTGCACAGAGGGGCACAACATGTGCCCCTGTGTGTGAATACACACCAGTTCCTGCACAACATGGACTGTGCATCGACTTTACGGTCCATGCTGTGCAGAAACAGTTTGTTGCATTCCCATTACGGTGCCCATTTTCTGAGGCACCACCGTGGGAATATAAAATAAAAAACGCCAGACACGAGAAATACTCGTAATCTGCCAGGGGCCCTGATTACGGGTTTGGATGTGCACAAAAACAAAGTGAACTTCCGTGTTTTTCCATTCAAAACAGCATACACGCCAACAGACCTGGTTCAGGCGGGAGCCTATTAATTTTGGAAGCACCCCACCTAAAGTTGCCTTTTCTTCACATGAAGTCGATGGGGATAATACATCTCCCCCCTCCATTTTTTCATAATCTCCCTCTTTCATGATTTAAAATGTTGCCAAGTAAGAAACAGAGGGATTTGGGACAAAAAGAAGACTGTGGAAAGGCTGCTCATTTCATTCTACCAGCTCGTTAGGCCATCATCCGGAGTCTACTCTGTAGCTGGCCGCAGCGCACGCAGTTGACCCTTTAAGAGGGTGGCCCCCTTAGTGCCGCATTAGGCACATCCCTGCCGACCAGCTGCCGGGACCCCTTCCCACTGGAGTCCCGCCTATGTCCAGCGCCTCTGCTGCATCACTTCCTGTATTGCAGTGGTCTGGGGACAGGTATTTATACCTGCCCGCACCCACTGGCCATCCTCTTTGTACCCCGCTGGACACCCCGTCCAGTCACGCCAGGGTCGTCGTCGTGGTGGTCTCCCTACCTCTTGCTCAGGTGATATCATAAATGCATTGGTGGGGAGACTGGGCTGACCAGGTGCTTTCGGGCACAGTTTGTAGTTTGAGAGGCCCCCAGTTCCCTCCATAAATGGTCCAACCTTATTGTAGTGAAGAGTCACGCAGGTGAAATTGTCAATCTCTTTATTAAGTGATAACACAACAGCATCCCCAGCTTGTAGGTCAAGCAGGCTAGTCAGAGTCAGTGAAGGCAACCTCATCAACATTCTAAGGTGGCCTTCCTACCAACATTCCACGGCTGTACCAATGGCGTAATAGGGGTGGGGGTGCATGGCCTGTACCAAGTGGGAGAAATTACAACACATCTTCCCCCATACCAACGATGCAGCGAGGTCTGCTTGAACCTGGGGGAGGAATAGCAACAACACAAATTAACTGGATATACCTGAGCCCCCTGGAGGACTCCTGGGGAAAAAACAAAGGAGTAAGGTCTACCTCCCCATGCTATAGTGCTGGTGCCAGCTTGGAGCGTTCTTTTGCCGGCCCCCTCTCCTCTGTTGTGCCACATCCACCCTCTCTTCGTTACCTTGTCCCCTGGTGCACTCACCGCGGGGCCTTTCCCTCACGTCTCCAGCCACCCTGTCCATGCTCCATTTCTTCCCATCCTCCATGACAATCACATTTCTCTTGACTTCCTTAATTCTTCCCTGGGGGTAATACTTTCCCCCTTTTCCTCTCATGACCTCAGGTTTCCTGATGTGCACCATTTGCCCTGGAAGAAAGGATCTCTCCTTGACCCCCCACTTTCTGTCATACCACTCCTTGTATTTCCCCTGTCGGACCACCGTTCTGTCCCTTAATTCCTCCTTGTCGACTTCCCCCAACTCTTTAGGACACAACCAATTAGGGGACAATTTCGATCCTGCCTTCCTTCCCCTCAACAGTTCAAAGGGGGTATGACCCGTTGAGAGACTGGGTGTAGTGTGGTAAGCCCAGAGCATGTCTCTAATGGCAGGTTCAATGGCCAACCCTGAATTGTTCGCCAGTTGTATGCATTCTTTTAGCATCCTGTTCGCTCTCTCCACCTTCCCATTGGCTTTAGGGCAATAAAGGGGAGTGCGCACATGTGTCACGGACATGTCCTCCAGGAACACTCTCATCTCCTCCGACACAAACTGTACACCATTGTCCGTGACGAGAGAAGAGGGAATCCCTTCTTTAGAGAATATTTCACTCATGAACTCTATCAGTGACCTGGTGTTGATGGAATTCACAAATTTACAGGTTATCCAGTTCGAATAGTAGTCAATGATTACCAAAAGGTAGCACTCCTGTGGTCCTTTGGCCCGAATGGGCCCCGTAATGTCAAGTCCCAATTTGTCCCATGGTACCATTGGGATTTCTACAGGAAGGAGTGGAGCGTGTCTTATGCTTCTTGACTTGTCACTCATGCTACACGCGAAACAGTCTTTCACCTTGTCCTCCATTAACTGATCCATTCCTGGGAACCAGTAGTCCGCTCTCAGACGTGTTTTGCACATGCTCCTTCCCATATGACCCTCATGGGTGAGATCGATTATTTTAGACCTTAAACCCTCAGGAGGTACGATTTTTCCTGACTTGAGCAGTAGTCTTCCCTCAATGGACAAATCATTCTTTACATTCCAGAACGGTTGAATGTTTTCTGGCAGGTCCCTGCACTTGTTAGGCCATCCTTTTGTCACCAACCTTTTCACCTCGCCTAAGATCCTGTCCTGGTCCATATGCTGATCCCATTCCTCTCTTGCCACCGCGGGGATCTTCACCTCCATCACCATTTCCTTTTCCAACGGTTTTTCCATAGGTGACCTTGAGAGAAAGTCTGCCACTTTATTTTGTTGTCCTGGGACAAATCCTACTTCGTAGTTAAATCCTTGCAGTCCTAGGATCCATTTTGCAATCCTTGGCGTTACGTTCTCCAAGTCTTTCTTTGCAAACAACCCCACAAGTGGTTTGTGGTCCGTGTATACTTCAAATGGCATGCCCCACACATAAAAATTGAAGTGCTTGATTGACCAATAAACCGCCAATGCTTCCTTCTCGATGGTTGAATAATTAGACTCTGCAGCTGTCAAGGACCTTGAAGCAAACGCCACTACCTTCACACCCTCCTCTGTTCTTTGTGACAGCATTGCCCCTATTCCTTTGCTGCTAGCATCCGTGGTAATCATAGTGTCTTTCTTTACATCGAAATTTCCAATGTACGGGTCCGTGGCAATGGCTTCCTTTATGTTTCTTATAGCCTCTTCCTGTTCCTTCTCCCAGGTGAACTCACTATTTTTTTTAAGCATTTCTCTCAAAGGTTGGGCCATCATGGCAAAATTCTTGATGAACTTTGCCATATATTCCGCCAGACCGAGGAATGAAATCACTTCTTCTTTGTTCTTCGGTGTAGGCGCGCTCCTCACTGCTTCCACCAGGCTATACTTGGGTTTGATTCCTTCCTCCGATATTATGTGACCCAAATATTCTACTGATGTGACCCCCACCTTGCATTTGCTCTCCTTTGTGGTGAATCCAACCTCCTTCAATCTTCCTAGAACCCTTTCAGCATTCATTTTATGCTCCTCCTCACTTGTGCCATAAATCAATATATCGTCCTGGAAGCACATGCACTTCTGGCAATCCTTTAGTACATGCTGCATGGCTCTTTGGAACGCCGATGCTGCCGATGCCAGACCAAACGGCATTCTTAGGAACTTGAAGTTACCAAAAGGAGTCATGAAAGCCGTCAATGGCTGTGATTCTGGGTGCAATCTTATTTGATGGTAAGCGGATGATAGGTCCAAGACACTAAACACTTTCGCTTCCTGCAATGTGCTTAACATTTCATGTATTCTGGGCAAGGGGTGTCTGTCCACCACTATGCTACTATTAAGAGCTCTCAAGTCCACGCAGAGCCTAATGCTCTTACCACTGTCCTTTGTCGTGATGACAATGGGTGCCAACCATGCTGAGCTCTCAATCTCCTTGATGACACCTTGTCTCGCCAATTTCTCCAACTCCATCCTCAACGGTTCTCTCATTAACAATGGTACTGATCTCGTTCTATGAATTACAGGCTTTGCCCCTCCTTTCAGTACTATTTTGTGCATATAGTTCTTAAGCAACCCCAGCTCCTCACTGAAAACTTCAGGGTAATTCTTGATGAGTCCTGCACTATCCCCATGTGTTTCCATGAGCAATACCTGTTCTCTGTTGTTGGGATCTAGCTTAATACCCAGCTCTTTCTGGTGTTTCCATCCCAGCAGGCTGGACCCCTCCTTCGCGATTAATACTTTCCCCACTGTGTGCCTGTCTTTGAATGAGATCCTCATCCTCACCATGCCCTCTAGTGGTATAGGGATCTTATTGTAACCTGAAGGGGAAATGTCTGGACTTTCTAACTTCATGCCATGATTACCAAATTTTTCATCAAACACTCTTTTTTCTACAAGTGTAAATGGCGAGCAAGAATCCGCATAAACCTTAATCCCCACATCATCCAGTTTAATCTCACATGTGGGATATACAGTATTGTCTTCCTTGCTCTCCCCCTCAATTTGAAAGATATAACTCTTTTCAGTGACTTCGCCCATCCTATTGCTTTCGACCATATGCACTTTGGGTGTAAACACATTGCACACTTTTGAGAAATGTCCTCTCTTGTTGCATTTCCTACATACAATATTTCTTGCAGGACACTTCCAGTTATTCGCTAAATGATTATGGCTACCACATCTAAAGCATTGTAAGCTATTAGTCTTCTTATTTACCACCTCTTTATGTTTTTGTTCCACCACACACACAGCTTCGGTGACAGACGCCTCCTTGTGTTCAGCACTTTCCTTCCCTGCCTCACCTATTTTCATCTCTTTCATGCACTGTGCCGTGTGTTCTAACCCCTTGGCTATACTAATGGCCTCCTCCAGATCGGGGTTTCTAGTGAGCAGCTCCTCTTGCACTTTCCCATCATTTGTACACCTCACCAATTGGTCCCTTATAAGCGAATCTGTAAGAGCCCCAAACTCACAAGTGGCTGACATGCCTCTCAACACAGCTATGTACGATGAGACTTTTTCATCTTTCTTTTGACTACGTTTGAAAAACTTGTGTCTCTCTAAGACCACATTAATTTTTACCTTGAAGTGCTCCCCCAACTTCCTTAAAGTGTACTCATACACATCCACACCTTCATCCTCCTCCAAAGGTTCATCCTCAACCAGTCTCCCTGTGACATCCTCGTATACTTTCCTTCCTTGCACTCCTAAGTTGTGTAATAAAATATGCTGCTTCCTTATATTGGAAAAGTTCCCTCCGCCAATGGCGATTAAATAGGATTTGAAAATCCCAACCCATCTCCTCCATGGTATATCGGGTTCCCCTAACTCATTCAGAAATGGGGGTGGTTGACTCATTCCTGCTCCTGCCATGGTCCAATGTGCGTGTAACCTAGGTTTGAATTACTTAAATAATACCTTCCCCCTATATAACAACCAAGGGGCCCTGAGCAAGACCTCTGGAGGTGATGAGGAAAATAAAAACAACTTTCACCATTAAGAAACCGGAAACTAAGCGATGTAAGTGGGTTTGTAACAGCTACTTCCAGTGCCCAACACTTCAGGAGTATGAAAAGTGCTATTGAATTAAAACCTTAAACATTGAAACCCACAATCCCTTTAACGAGTGGATACTGCGCCTAAAACCTGAACTTCATTGCACAATGTTCGGTAAATCCTTTGGTTCCAGTCCCCTTTCAATGCCGGTGAATCTTATTCAGGCTCCGCCTACAGGGGCGAGGAAGACGTCTCACAACACGCTGACAGGATTTTCCTCACGTCGCGCTGAACTCCCGCTGCCGCCAGAAACCTCAGCTCTGCTCGACAAAATGTAAGTACACACCACCTTATTTTAACCGTCTCTTCGTCGTTCACTCAGTTCATTCCTCAACGTGGCAGGTGGTACTTAAATCGATCCCCCTCACTTCCCTCACAGGCTTCGTATAAACTTGGGAATATCAATGCGCAAACCAGCCGCAACTTCAAGCAGTCCACTGCCTCCCCTTTGAGTACCAACTCAAAACTCGCATCAGCTGATACTCCGTACCTTCCGTCGTCAAATCCCCACTGAGCCAGCCGTAGGTAACGCCTCTTCGGTATCACCGGCAAACGCAACGGGTTACGAAGGTCCGCTGCAGTCCGCTGAGTAGCTCTAAAGTTGACCAACTTCAAATATCCTCAAGAAGGGGAGTAGCGTAGACCGTAGGTTACTGTTAAAACCTCGAATGAAACGTAACCTTCGCAGAGAGGTAGGAGAGAGACAACCCAGACGGTGAAAAGGTTTAACCAACTCGTCTCGCCTCCGCTGTAGTTCCTGCCCTGCCAAAAATTATCTTGACGAAACACCGATACAAGCTCAAAGTCCACAGGGGAGGATGCTGCACCGTCCCTGCCACGGTCTCCCTTGTCACTCGTCGCCAAATCTGTAGTGAAGAGTCACGCAGGTGAAATTGTCAATCTCTTTATTAAGTGATAACACAACAGCATCCCCAGCTTGTAGGTCAAGCAGGCTAGTCAGAGTCAGTGAAGGCAACCTCATCAACATTCTAAGGTGGCCTTCCTACCAACATTCCACGGCTGTACCAATGGCGTAATAGGGGTGGGGGTGCATGGCCTGTACCAAGTGGGAGAAATTACAACACTTATGCTCACTGAGGTCCAGCTGTTGTTGACTTGAGGCTGTATATATGACTCGCCGTTGGTGGCGTGTTGTGCCTGAGCCCAGCGGTAGCTCCGATTCTACAGTGAGTTTGGGGCCCATTCGGGCGGTTTGAGAGGCTTGTTGGTTTGTACCGCGGGCATTAGGTGTGTTGGGCTATTGGTTTTGCCCTGGTCGTTTTGGGTCACCCCTGGTCTGGCGTTGTATGGGGGAACAGAGTAGCACAGCCCAGGAGCTGTAGTATGTGGTGAATAGGGTTGTCGCAGCTCGGGTTTTGGTTCACAGACCTCTTGGCGAGGGGAGAGTTTGTTTCGGCAGCGGGGAACAATTGAGCAGCATGTTGGGCCTGAGTTGCCGCCTTCAAGGCTGATGAGCCGCAATTTTGAAGTCTTTTTGTCTCCACTCCCCCCCGCGTGACATGCATTCCAAAGCGCATCGTGCTCGAGGATACAAGTGGCTGATCAGACCAGGGGGTTCAGCGGTGAGTTCCTTGACCCCCTGGGGCCGTCAGCCCGGGTGAGGTGGTGGCCTTGCCACCGAGTACTTGGGGGGGTATAAGAGGTTTCCAGAGAGGGCAAATAATCCAAATGGTCCGCCATGCCAGTTTAGGTCAAGATAACTCTGGCGATGTAGGTTCTTCTGAGAGAGATCGAAGGTTTTCCAAGGGTAAGCGTTGACCAGGATATGTGGTAGGACTGGTTTCAGACCCTTATTTAATTTCAAGTAACAACATCGTTGAGCGATATTAAACAGCGCCATTAATTTAACCCCTTGTCTCGTACAGGCATAAAGACTGCGGAGTTCTTAGGATAGAACCTGGCGCTTAGTAAACCTAGATTGAGCATGGGTAGATGCATTGTCAGCTGGTCCACAGCAATCCCCTAGTTTGCACCATGGCATTGGTATTAAAGTTACCCTGTTTTATTATTATGATAATGGAAACTCATATTATCAGTTTGCCAAATGGGTCAACAAGCTCACATCGCGCCATAAGAAGCCAATAGCTTCAGCTTCTAAAGTAAATGATTCTATATATGCTTTCATAATTTAGTGGCTCAGAGTACCCTGACGGGCGCAGTCTGTACGTCTTATTTATTCATACGTCAGAAAAGTCACTGGGTGGGTTACAGGGCCTGCAGCTTAGAGGCAAGGTCTTCCGCATCTGGTGTCGCAGGCCCCGTCCAGGTCAAGGGTTCAAGTCCCAGAAGTAGGGACAAGGACACCTTTTATGGAATCACCTGACTGCAGCACAATCATACTCATTTTCCAGGCAGCAGGCTTGGGATGTGATATCACCTGTCTATTAAGAACTACAGCTGGCTGTTCTATTGGGGGCCTCATAGCAGTGGTTTATCACTTTGACCTAGAATTCAAAAGTCTCTACGGACATAATAGAGCGCACATTGGTCTTCCATTTGCTGCTCTTTCCAGGTGCCCGTAAAGGCACCATTTGTCTTCATGCTTTAAATCTGGAGGTTTTTTCATGCAAATGCCACATATGTTTATGCTTCAATTTGCTAGAATCAGAGCATTTTCTAATGCCTGTCTCAGAAAAAAATTAGTTAAAACAATAAGTCTGTTTTCGAAGGCAGGTATTAGTCCCCCCACCCACCTCAAAATCACCCAGGGTCTGAATGATGTAATAAAACTTACTTTCAACAGGTCTGGGCAAACAATTGTGATGCATTTTAGTTGCAGCTTCAGCCAGCTGATCTCATTGAGAGTTTCAGAGGTGGAGGCATTGTTACCTCCATGCAAAATGTTCCCAGTTTGGGAGCAGGGGGAAGCAGACTTTGGTGCAGGTTAGCATACCTCAAAGGTGTCTCTGCTGGTGTGATGTGTCTTTTTGGTCAGTATGGCCGGGTAGAGCCATTCTCATTGCATACTGCCTGTGTCTTGGGTTCTCCGGCTTAAAATTTCAAGCTGCAACCATTAATGTCAGCAACTGCTCACTTTGTTCGCAGTTAAGCAGCCTGGAAGACTTGGGGCAAAATACCAAAGAATAAACTGAACATGCAAAATTCCTGTAAGAAAGATGGGACTCATGGCAATTACAGGAGGACACCCTTGCTTAATGTCACATATTTCTAAGCTCATCTGATAGTGGAACCGTCACACATCATACTGGGATAGTCACCAAAGTTAAACTGGCTATTGGGTCTGCCTTGGCATGACATTGACACACACTTTATACGAACTGGAGCAGCTATAATGTATAAATGCTGAAAACACGGACTTTGGTATGTTTGGCCCCGAAAATCCCCTTCACCAAGCTGCAGTGCATCATGTTGTTGCTAGGTGTCTTTTAGTGACAGGCAAGGGCATTAAGTGATCTGTATTAAGTAACGAGGTTATTTACAGTGAGGCAGAGAGGTCCCAGCGGACCCACAAAAAGGTGGACTGCGTCAAAACATAAAACCTGGGACATTAGATACCGGCATTGTCATTGGACCGCTCACACCGTTAACATACCGCCGGGGAGGATTGAGAGCAGAACCGTCAGTATCCATCAGCACGTGGGAAATTCCTTTGGGAAGCATAATCGCAAGGTGGTCTGACTATGCTGGGTAAAATGTTCGAACATGAATTACAAAGTTACTAGACGGTAAGCCTTAACACGGCAGGTCTTTGATTCTGGTGGAGGGCAACCAATTCCGGGGAAAGACCAAGTGAACCAGGTCTGTTTGCTGGTTTAAGAAACAAGGGTCACAGCTGGTTAGTCCAGAGTGTGTATCTGTGAACGGACTGGGCACACTCAGCAGTGAAGAAAGCAAAAGAGCAAGCACATTGCTACAATCCTGAAGTGTGACGGAAGCAATCATTGTATCCCAGCCTAACAAATCAAGGTGCTTACTGGCAGATGCACAACAGACAAACATTCACTGGAACCAGACTTGACACTATTCAGTTGTTCACCATACCTTTATCTATAAAACTGCCTGTGCAAATGTCTGGTCTTTTCAGCAGAAAATGTGCACTCCATAAATCAGTGCGTGTCACTGGTTGCTAATTTTGCTTGCCTCATCGCCCTTACAGCCAGGCGGGTTGCGTAAGCTTGTTACTTAACATGTGTTCTGTGGTTCCAAGCTGGGAAACACTGGGTTAGAGCGCAAACTGTCACAACTATTAAAACACATTGGGCATTCCCATTTCCAAGAAAGGGCAGGTATCCGTACATATTGTTCTCCTCCTGTCCACCATACCAAAAGCTTTTCCGTCCTCGGTCTACATTATGGTATCCATTAGCAGAAGTACAGAACTAGACGACTTGCACCAGGGTGGGGACATTTAGCGGGTGACACAGCATCTAAAGATCGCTGTCAGACGGGGAGGGGCTGCAGACAATAAGGCCAAGTAATGAAGCAGAATCTAGGGGTACAGACCCCCTTACCCCTCCCGATCGCACTAAGATGTTAGGGCGGTGGGATTCAAAATGCTACAGGCATTATATTCGCACATACAGGGGCATAAGGGTGCACTGCAGGAATCTGTGTACATAGAGTGGGGGGGCAGTCCTATAGAAGATGTGCAGTGGGTAAACATGAGAGTACAGGTAATGGATTCTGAATATATTTTAAAAAAAATACTCTCTCTCAGCGGCCCTTCAGCCAGGTGGGTTGCGTTAGTTTGTCATGCCAGAAAGTGTGCCGTGGCTCCAATAGTGTTGAGAAACATGGGTTTGGAGCACAAATGTGGAGAAGTGTGGCTCAATGATTAGAGCGGCAGACCCTGATGCAGAGGTCTAGCCCGGGACCAGGGTTCAATTCCCCGCCTCAGCGGGTCTTGGGCTCAAAAATTCCACGGACCTGATTATTCTCGCCTCGGTGCCTATTCCAATCATGGAGTCCCACTCTGCAACTCTGGGCAATAGCTTGCTTAATCTCCACAACGGCCCCCACAACGCTAAGGATGCCTGGCCTCCACCTTGGGGGTGCCCAGGAGTGGACGCCTCACAGGGAAAGCCAGGATGGGTTCCACAGCGGTATTCGTACAAGCGCCTTGAGACCCTTGCGGGTGAGTAGTGCGCTATACAAGTATCAATTTACATTTACAATGCTGACAATTCCAGAGCACATATTGCATTCCTATCTAAGAAGGTGCAGGTACATATGCTCATATATTTTACTCCATGTCCTCACAACCCAAAAGCATTGGCATCTTTTTCGGCACCTGGGATAATTGCAGTTAAGCTGGCTATGGGCCATATACGCTTGGGTGGGGACACCATCATGGTAACACAGCACCTGAGGATCACAGTCAGACTGATGGGTGGCGCAGGCAAGAAGGACATGTTCTGTAGCAGAATATTTGGAGTACCCTTAGGGGACCTCAGGACTCACCCCCCTGTGGTTGGATCCACCTTTGTCTTGGTTTAGATGGGTTGGTCCACCTGGCGTCCTCTGGAGGCATGACAAAGCTAAAATTTGATACATGTCATATAATTTCTGATGGGTGAGAGAGCCATGCCAAGGTGCTAGTTCAGACGGGGGAGGGGGGTAATATCGGTCACAAGACTCTACCCTGTCCCCACCCAATGACCCTCTCCAGAGGTCCATAATTCACTTGCTGTGCAGCAGATGGTTATCAGTTTGAATCCTCAAAGTTAAGAGTCGCCAAGTAGGGTTGGGGTGGACATGGGCTTAGTCAACCCCCAACTGTAAATGCATAACCTTGCATACGGTGCACAATGGATTATATCACATAGATCTGTGTTACGATGAGAGCAGTCGTTTTTAATGCTCTTGGGGTCCTATATACGGTTGGCACTGTGATCCCATACAATTGGAGGTCAGTGGGTAGGGATAACGGTATTGGTTGGCCCCAAGCAATAACTTGAAAGGTAAATAAAGCATTGGTTAAAGAAGAGAACAGTAGATCCCCCTTCCGGGGAGGCCATTACATTCCTACAGAAAGGAAAATAAAGCCATGTACAAGCTCTCCAAGCAGGAGGGCATGGTTCAACTCAAATTCAATATAAAATAAGAAGGGGTGGGTAATTAGGCGTGGCCTCTTTCGTGTAACATCACATGGTAGCCCGATAGGGATGAGGCCCACCTGTCAGTGGTAAGGAAGGAAATGGTCTACTTAGAAGGACTAACGGCAGGAGGTTGCAGGTGGTTATGGAGCATACCATGGGGGGGGGGCAGATATGACGGCAGCCACATCCTGGGCGTTGGCGTAGTTACAGGGCGATCCGGAGGATGATTGGCACAAAGGGGTTCCTTATGCCAAACCCAAGGAGTCTTTACGGCAGGATCCCGGATGAAAACTTCGGTGCCCCGCTAGTCCTTCGGGCGGTTGTAAACCTGAGCAACTGGGGGCTCGAAATCAGGCTCTATGTGACTGAAGTGGTGGCAGAGAGGACGTCACAGAGTCACGTGAATCAGACTGTCCTACAGAATTATACAAAAAACAATGTGAACTTCTGTGTTTTCCCGTTCAAAACCACACACACGCCAACAGACCTGGTTCAGGCGGGAGTCTCTTAAATTTGGAAGCACCCCACCTAAAGTTGCCTTTTCTTCAAATGAAGTCGATGGGGATAATACATTCCCCCCCAACCCCCTTTTTCTCAAAATCTCCCTCTTTCATGATTTGAAGTATTGGCAAGTATGAAACAGAGGGATTTGGGACAATTTTACAACTAATAGCCACCAGCTGATCATGAGAGAGGGATTGTGCACAGATGCAAGGTCACTGTACAAAAAAAAAAGACTGTGGAAAGGCTGCTCATTTCATTCTTCCAGCTCGTTAGGCCATCAACCGGGGTCTACTCAGGCCCCGGGAGAGAGTCCCCGCTGCCGTTTGCAAAACCAGGAATCTGCTTGTCGTGCCTTTAATAATAAAAAATCATTAACAATCACAACCTGACTCGAGCTCAGCCGGCAGTCTCATTATCCACTTCCAAGAAGAGACTGTGCGCGAGGGCAGGCGCGCGAGGCGGCAGGGCGGCTGCTGCTCAGCTGCCCGCCCCCACAATGGCGGCCGCTCTTACCTCCCACCGTCACAGGTGCTTGGACGTGTCGTGTTACTTAGCACTGCTGTGCCCAAGACATGCTTAAAAGGTTATCCGAGGACTCATGTCATCAGGGACTCCATGATCCGGCCCTTAGCCCTCATTTTCCAAATCTTTGTTGTGTAGCTTAGTTGTAATTACATTTGCATAGTGCTTCATATCGCATTACGAGGCGCTGCACCGCATTATCAGATTATTTGCATGCTACACTGTGACGGAGTGCTTGGTTGAAGGTGTGTTGTACTTGCAATTAAGCAGTGGCGGCCGCCATAAACAAAGGCTGGTGGTGGGGGGGAGGGGGTATGCGGGAGGGGTCGCGCGGTTGGGAGGGGATGTTTAGAAATACTTTTTTTTTAAACTTAAACCTTTAGCAGCTAGCTGCCTCCAGCGTCGTGTCGCACTGCCTCTCCTCTTCCTGCCTGCTCCCAGCAGCCCCTGGGACAGACTCCTATCCAATCCCAGTCCTGCAGAGCGTGGCAGGGATTGGCCTGAGCGGGCTAGAAAGATGCTCCGCTCAGGCCAGGGAGTCTGTGGGGGTTTCTCCAGCCCGGCTGCTCAATGCAATCGGGCTGGAGAAACCTAAGTGTGCATGTGTGTTTTGGTCGGCCTGAGACGGTCGGCCAAACACACATGAGCACTTAGGGAGTGGAGTGCACGTAGCACACCTCCTCCCCCTCCCATGCCTCTGCCCCGCCCCGCCCTACAGAGCTGGCTCAGGGTCGGCAAATACAAAATAAAACCATGCACGAACATCATTTTATTTTTCATTTGCTGGCTCTGAGCCAGGCAGTGGGGGCGACGCTCCTCCGCCATTATGGAGCAGCCGCCACTGCAATTAAGTACATGTGGGGTACGTTTTGGCATCACTTGAGCTCAAATGATTGACATTAACCAGTACTACAGTTCCCAGAATGCAATTGATTGTTGAACCATTGCAGAGGACTGTCAACCCTGTCTCTGCTGACAAGTACAAACACAAGGAGATGATGGACGGAGCGCTGAAACTTTTCAGACACTCACGCCCAGACACAGATCTGGGTTGAATCCATCATCTGCTGGCAAGTAGCCATCTGCCAACCTTATTGCATCATACTGTTTCAGTAAATAGCAGCTTTTTGTGATCAAATAACTGAAACCACGCTATTTTTAAAACAAGCATTTGCAATGCAATGGGTCTCGCATTAGTCAGAGTTAGAGCTATTGGCATTGTAAATGACCATGTCTTTTATCTATGTGTTTTGGTTTGGAGTGTACTGGATGTATAAACAGAAACACAGCTGCAGCACTGCTTAGAGGACTTAGAATGAGGAATTACAACTGGGACCAGAGAAGCAGCTGCAGCACTGTCTAGAGGACATAGATTGAGGAGTTACCGATGAGACCAGAGATGCAGCTGCAGCACTGGCTAGAGGACGTAGAATGAGGAATTACTGATGAGACCAGAGAAGCAGGTAGCAGAAATGTGTAGAGGACGTAGAATGAGTAAATAACGACGTGACCAGAGAAGCAGCTAGCAGCACTGTCTAGATGATTTAGAATGAGGAATTACTGACAGAACCAAAGAAGCAGCTGCAGCACTGCTTAGATGACTTAGAAATAATGTGAAATTACCAATAAGACCAGAGTAGCAGCTAGCAGCACTGTCTAGAGAACTTAGAATGAGGAATTACCTACGGGACCAGAGAACCAGCTAGCAGCACTGCCTAGAGGACTTAGAATGAGGAATTACCGACTGCGCCAGAGTAGCAGCTAGCAACGCTGCCTAGAGGACTTAGAATGAGGAATTACTGATGGGACCAGAGAAGCAGCTAGCACCACTGCCTAGAGGACTAAGAATGAGGAATAAACACTGTGACCAGAGTCACAGCTGCAGAACTGCCTAGAGGATTTAGAATGGAGGGGAGTTACTGACAGGACCAGAGTAGCAGCTAGCAACACTGTCTAGAGGACTTAAAATGAGGAATTACCACTGGGACCAGAGAAGCAGCTAGCAGCACTGCCTAGATGACTTAGAATGAGGAATTACCACTAGGAGCAGAGAAGCAGCTATAGCACTGTCTGAAGGACTTAGAATGTCTAATTACCACCTGGACCAGAGAAACAGATGCAGCACTGCAGAGAGGACTAAGAATGAGGAATAACCACTTTAGAACAGAGACACAGCTGCAGTACTGCCTAGAAGACTTAAAATGAGGAATTACCGCCGGGAACAAAGTACCAGCTAGCAGCACCTCCTAAAGGATTAAGAATTAGGAATTACCACTGGTAATTTAAGCTGCTGTAGCACTGTCTGAGGGACTTAGAATGCCGAATGACCACTAGGACCAGAGAAGTAGATGCAGCACTGTCTAGAGAACTAAGAATGAGGAATTGCCACTGGGAACAGAGACACAGCGGCAGTACTGCCTAGAAGACTTAGAATGAGGAATTACTGCTGGGACCAAAGTAGCAGCTAGCAGCACCTCCTAAAGGATTAAGAATGAGGAATTACCACTGGTATTTTAAGCTGCTGTAGCTCTGCCTGAGGGACTTAGAATGCTGAATGACCACTAGGACCAGAGAAGCAGATGCAGCACTGTCTAGAGAACTAAGAATGAGGAATTACCACTCGGACCAGAGATGCAGCTAGCAGCACTGCCTAGAGTACTAAGAATGAGGAATTGGAGCGCTAGGGGGCGCCGGACCGACATGGCCGCCTAACGGAGCGGCTTTGAGCGCCCAGCCCCGTCTTCTCCTGCATGCCCCGATCCTGGACGCCCTGGCCGGGAGCCGACGGGCGCATCGGGACGCGGAACAGTCCCGCAGCCGGGGGAGAAGTTTGAAGCGCTCCGGTCCTCCCCGGGCGCCGCCAGCCGTGTCTGAAGCGGGCCCGGGGCGCGGACACGAAGCACCTGGAGCGGAGTCGCGGCGCCCACGAGGTATCCGGGCCCCAGGTCTCCGGAGGCACTGTGGGGGCAACCTGCTCACGGCGATCGCGGGGGCCTTTCCCCCCCTCCCTCACTCACCACCTATCTTCTGCAGACCCTGCTTGCTGGTGGGGGAGTGGAGCTGCTTCCGAGGGACGGCTTGGCGCCAGGTGGAGGCCGGTGAGTGCAGCGACATCGGCACGGCCGGCGGAGCCAAGGAGGCGGAGCGGGGGCTCCGGTGGTGGATCCAGGGGGGGAACCGGTGATCCCTTGGCTGCCTTCCCCCCCTTACCCCCCCCTCACTTGTTGCAGCCCCTCCGCGGCTGCCAGCCTTGACCCGCGAGGGGGCGCGGTGGGGCCTGAGGCTGTCCCTGAATATCGGGCTGCGGCCGGCGGTCGGGAGGCCTGGCTCCCTCTTCTCTCCCCCTTCAGTCCTCGACCCAAGGGACTGCCCTGTAGCGTTCGCTCACCGGGGAGGAGTGGAGAGATAAGGAGCCCTACAGGCGGCGCGGCTTTGACTGAGGGCGGAGTGAAGTGGCGGCGTATCACCTTGGACCCTGACGGGCTGTGGAGCGGCGGCGGTTCCTGGGGAGGGCTCGGCTGTCATATCGGGCAGCACCCCGGGGGCCGATTTGCGGGGCTCGGGTCTGCAGGCTGCCCGGGTGCATGGACGCTCTGACTGCACGTTCCTCCTCCTGTCGCCCGGCTCCCCGGTCCCCCCGGGCTTGCAGTGATCCTCTGGGGGGCCCACCGGTGGGTGCGGTTATCCCCCACGGACTGACGTGCGGCCATCATGGGCAAGGACAGGGCCTCCAGACCGGCACCTGCGGCCACCCAAACCAGGATCGACCAATTTACGACCTCCGAGAGGGGAACTGGTTCGGCCGGGGAGGCGGCATCGGCCCCTGCCACGGATCTGGCGTCCATCTTGCAGGCCATTAATGCATCCCGTTCCTCCCTGGAGGGCATGGTAGGCGAGGTCAAGGTGGATGTTGCCCTTCTGCGACAGGACTTGCGCAATGCTACGGCCCGCACCTCTGAGGCCGAATAGCGAATCTCGACAGCGGAGGGCGACATCCGTCAGCTGCAGGATCAGGTTCGGGAGCTCACCACCCACTCTAAGGAGCTGCACCGCCGGGCTGAGGATGCGGAAAACCGGGCGCGTCGCAGTAACCTCCGCTTGGTGGGGTTTCCGGTGGGGGCTGAGTCGGGCCGGGCTGACGATTTTTTGGAGGGCTGGTTCCGATCCTGGATGCCTGCGGACAGCCTATTGGCCTGGTTTGTTGTTGAGAGGGCCCACCACTCCTTGGCCCCGAGGCCTCCGGGGGCACCCCCCCGCCCCTTCATTCTTAAGATCCTTAACTTCAGAGACCTGGATGCCATTCTCCGCGAGGCCAGGCGTGTTGACTCTCTCAATTATCAGAATCATAAAATCATGATCTTCCCGGACTACACTTGGGAGGTCCAGGAGCAGCGGCGATCCTATACGGAGGTGAAACTGAAGATGCGGTCCCTGGGCCTTCAATACCAGCTGCAGTTCCCGGCCCGCCTCCGGGTCA
Organism: Triturus cristatus; assembly: GCF_964204655.1. Lineage (NCBI taxonomy): Eukaryota > Metazoa > Chordata > Amphibia > Caudata > Salamandridae > Triturus > Triturus cristatus. The sequence goes on along the minus strand of NC_140595.1, from coordinate 93,121,934 downwards.
TCTTTCAGCACAAAGCCGTCTTCTTTGAGATGCCTCGAGCCGCTTGGACTTGGTTGACGGAGGAACATCCGCTGCTTCGACCTGGGCAGGGCTCACCGATGAGAAGTCGCAGGGGACCGACTACACCTAGGCCGTCCAGGACCCGTCGTAGGAGGCGCACTGTGCCCCGGGGACACACCGAGCGGGAGGTGGTAGTCACACGTTCCATGGGACGGCCGCGTCGGGCCTCTGGAGCTTCCCCTGCCTCCTCGGTCGCTCCTGCCAGCCCTGTTGCTGCGGACTGCCGGGCCGGGTCCCCGGTGCGGTCGGGCTCTGTGGCGCCGCCTGCTGCACAAATGGACACTTCGGACCTCTCCTGCAGTCCCATTATTTGACTCTCTCTCTATGAAGGTGGTTTATTTGATTGTTGGGGGACTGGGGGTGGTTTACCGGGCCGCCAGTGTTAGTATTTGGACTTCTGTGCTCCATTTCAGAGATAGCTCTCGGCCAGGGCGGGGGATTTGGTCATTATCCGGTTGATTGGGGGTCCACTAGGTGCTCAAGCCCGAGCGTTTTAGCTTGGTCGTTGTTCTTCACAATTAGGGCGACAGATGCTTCCGTTCTCGAAGTATAGGGTGGGGGGAGGGGGGTTGGGGTGGTTTGGGGGTTGTTTCTTTCTCCTAGGGAGGATTCTGTTGGCTAGAGAGATCCTCCTCAGTGTTACTGTTCTATGGCATCATTGCGTTCCTGACCTTCCCGCTGGCCTGCATGCCCGTGCTCTCTCCCCTTGGGGAGCCCTGTGCCTGCGTCCCCCCTGGTCTCCCTGCTGGGATCGCGCTCCAGGGACACCCCCCTTCTGCGTAAGTTAGATGCTCTGACCTGGGGTGATGGCTGACACTACCATTCCTAAGGCCGCCATGCGTGTTTTGTCCTGGAATGTCAACGGTCTTCTGGACCGTTTCAAGCGCATGGCAGTCCTTAAATACATGCAGCGTCTGAGGATTGATGTCCTTCTTCTGCAGGAGACCCATCTTCTTGGCAACAACTGCTCTTTTCTTGCTCGCTACGGGTACGATAGGGTGTGGCACTCGGGCCTCGTTAGGGGTTCCCGGGGAGTGGCTATCCTGCTCCGGAGGACTTTTCCCTTCGTTCTTGCCCAGATGCGTTTCGACTCCCAGGGCATGGTGGTTGCGGTTTGTGGTGCTCTTGAGGGGCGTCCCCTAACCCTCGTCTCCCTGTATGCGGCGCCGTCCCAGTTGCAGCCCGTCCTCTCGTACACTGCAAACTTACTTCCCACACTCCCGGCGGGCGTGCTTCTCTTAGGGGGGATTTCAATGCGGTATATGCGCCCAGCATGGACGCGACGGGCCCGGTCTCCCTTGCCAGGGCTACCCGCTCGAAGCTGTTATCGGGCTGGGCCGAGGCCCAGGGTTTGTGTGATGTGTGGAGGGTCTGGCACCCGCAGGCCCGCCAGTACACCCACACCTCGGCGGCGCACCACTCGCACGCCCGGATTGATTTAACCTTTGTCCCCTCCACTGAATGCGCGGGGGTACAAGATGCCCGCATTCTTCCCAGGGGTCTCTCGGACCACTCTCCGCTGCTCATGGCCCTCGGCCTGCCTCCCTTCTCCGCCCGCCCTGTATGGCGCCTGAACGCTTGGTTCCTTCAGGATAAGGACTTCCGGAAGTCTGTGTGCACTGAGATCTCTAATTACTATCACCATAATGTGGGATCAGTCTCTTCCGCAGCCGTCCTTTGGGAGGCCGGGAAGGCGACTATTAGGGGAGCGGCTAAAGGTCTTGTACAGCAGCAGCGCCGGAAGCATCTCCAGCGCCTTACTGAGTGTGAGGCGCAGGCCCTGGAGCTTGAGCGAGACCCGGAGATTTTGGATGACGCCGGGCGGGCGCGGCGACTGGCCTTTCTACGGGATGAAATTCGCCTGCATTCCATGGAGGCGGCGAAAACTTTATGGCGCTCCTCGGTGGCGCGGGTATACGGCTGGGGGGACAAGAACGGTGCTCTTCTCCACCGGCTGGCTACGTACCCCCGGTCAAGCAGGATTATTCCCGCTATTGAGGGCCCTACCGGTGAGACTCACACGGCCTCCGTGGTGGTGGCTCAATCCTTTGCCGATTATTACTCCACGCTGTACCGTGCTCAGGAGCCCGGGATCCCCCTTAAGGAGTTGTTGGGAGCGGGTGGTGCGGAGCTGCAGTGCTTGGGGCGTGAGGCTAGGGAGTCCCTTGACACGCCCGTTACTCTACAAGAAATTGATGACGCCATCAGCCACCTGGCTCCCGGGAAAACCCCGGGTCCAGACGGCTTCCCGCAAGAGTACTATGCCCACTACCGTGAAACCCTCGCTCCGCAGCTTTTGGGCCTTTATGAAGAGGTGTTAGAGAAGGGCTCGTTTCCACCGGAGACGGACACGGCTACGATAGTCGTTCTCCCTAAGACGCAGCCTCCGTCGCAGTCCTGCTCGGACTACCGACCGATATCTCTTATTAACACTGAGATCAAAATATACGCCACCATCCTGGCACAACGGCTGCGTCCTTGCCTCAACTCCCTGATCCACCCGGACCAATGTGGGTTTATGCCTAACCGGGGAACTCGGCACTGCCTGCGGCAGCTGCATCTCGCCATGGCTCACCGAGAGCGCCTCTCTCCTTATCTGGCCTTGTTGTTGGTCGACTTTGAAAAAGCCTTTGATTCGGTGGGGTGGGTCTACCTTGAAGAGGTATTGGAGAGGATGGAGTTCGGTCCTCAATTCCGCGCCATGGTCCGGATCTTGTACGCGGCTCCACGGGCCAGGGTGTTGGTAAATGGGGCTCTATCTCGCCCGTTTCCTATTGGAAGAGGGACGCGTCAGGGCTGCCCGCTCTCGCCCCTCCTCTTTGCCTTGGCAATGGAACCTCTGGCTGTTCTGGTCCGCTCAGACCCTGCTCTCCGTGGGTGGGACTGGCCGGGCATGGTCCCCGATAAAATAGCTCTGTATGCCGACGATGTCCTCCTTTACCTCTCAGACCCAGCTACTTCTGGTCCTATTGTGCGTGGGATTCTTCGCCGGTTCGGTCGGGCGTCGGGTCTCCGTCTCTATCCCAGGAAATCGGTCTTGGTTCCGCTGCACCCGGCTAGGGATTGCTTCGATTGGCAGTCCGATATTCCCCTCCGGAGGCTATCTTTTAAGTATCTGGGTATCTGGGTCACCCTTCTACCGGAGCTCTGCTGGGCTCTTAACGTGGCTCCCGTGGTCAACAGGGCCAGATCAGACCTGGCGAGATGGCAATCGCTCCCATTGAATCCGCTGGGGAGGATTGCTCTCTATAAGATGATGATCCTTCCCAAATTCCTGTACATGCTACAAAACACGCCCTGTTCTTTCCCTCGTCCGTGGTTCCGGGACTTGGATAGTATGGCGACCAAGTTTCTATGGGGTGGCGGTAGGGCCCGTCTGGCCCTCGGCTGGTGCCGGATTCCAACACACGACGGAGGTATTAGCATGACCAACCTATATTTATACTACCTTGCGACTCGGCTCCTGGTGGTCCATGACTGGTTCTCAGGCGGGTGGGACGATCCGGCCTACAGGCTGGAGGTACAGCTACTGGGGTTCCCTTCCATTCAAAATATGCTCTACGGGGCGACGCTTCCTCGGTCGCTTCCAGATGTTGTACAGACCCCCTTTTTGGCTTGGCGCGCCGCTCTACGGCATACCCAGTGGTCGGGGAAATTGACCCGCGTGACACCACTCTGGCATGGCACTTGGCTGCGGGAGGTTACGGGCTTGGAAGGATTTCGGGCGTGGGATCTCCTTGGGATCTCCTGTTTAGGCGATCTGTGGTGGGGGAGTCGCATGTGCTCCTTCCGGGAACTTCAGGCTCGCTTCTCGTTGTGCCCCTCACAGTTTTACAAATATCTCCAGCTGCGCCACGCGATTCGGTCCCACGTCCCCCTAGATTCGCGGATCCCTGACCATAGCCCACCAGAAGCGCATGTGATGTCGGGGTTTCTGGGCAGGGGGGGTATCTCCCGTATTTACCGGGCCTTGGTCAATAACACCCCAATGGACTGGGAGGACACGAAATTGCGCTGGGAGGCCTGAGTGGGACCACTGAATGAGGCCGACTGGAGAGACGCCCTTATGGCACCTAGGACGATCACCTCCTCGGCCAGGCTGCGGCTCATCCAGCTGTATTATCTACATACCGCCTATCTGACCCCGGAGCGCCTCCACCGTGCGGGTCTCTCTCCAGATGCGTCCTGTGCACGTTGTGGGGCGGATCCAGCGGATTTTTTCCACATGGTGTGGACCTGCCCACGTCTGGGAACCTACTGGGGCGAGATCGAGACTGAGCTAACTGAAACACTGGGGTGGGAAGTTCCCCATGATCCCAGAATGGCCCTGCTGGGGATAACGGACGGTCTGGACGGTTCCCGTCATGAGAAATTCTTCCTCACTACAGCTTTGGTAGTAGCGAAGCGGGATATTGCCGCCGCATGGAATCGGCCTGACCCACCCCAGTGTGCTACGTGGAGGAGGGGGGTGGACTGTTGCGCAACACAGGAGCGCATGATGTATTCGGTACGGGGCTGCCCTAAGAAGTTTCACAGAGTGTGGGGGAAGTGGCTAGGGGGTATGATTTAGGGGTGTCAATGCGGGTGGGGGGAGTGAAGTGGTTGGGGAGGGGGTGGGAGGTTTTGCTGTTGAAGGTCTACCAACGTATAAGATATCCTTTGATGCCAGTTCGCTTGGACGGTTGTCCATGTATTTTTGTTTGTGTCTTTGCAAAAATAAAAATTTGCTTATCAAAAAAAAAGAATGAGGAATTACCTCTGGGAACAGAGATGCAGCTGCAGCACTGTCTAGAGGACTAAGAATGGGAAATCACCACTGAATTATGTGACAATCTTGCTGTGATACAGAGGGTGTGAGGAAAGGCTGTAGGATGCCTTTTTTGTAACAAACAAAAAACTGTAAATACCTGTAAATTAACTGTACATTCAGCACTTAAGAAAGCAAAAAGGAAACACTTAATTGTAATTCTGAAGTGTGATGGAAACAAAGATTGTAATAGGATCAAAACAAATCAGGACATATTACTTGGTGATGCACAAATGATAAATAGTCACTGAAACCGGATTTCCACACATTATCATGTGTGCTATATAATTTTATCAGAAAAACTGTATGTCTGTGCAAATTTGGTGGCCATTTCAATGGAAAATGTGCTGTCTGTAAATGACATGATGCTTTAGTTACATTAAGAAATCGCCTGCCTCATTAAAGCTAGGTGGGTTGTGAAAGGTTGTTGTTTAAAAATTGGCTCGGGTTTGTAAAACGTTTGGGAAGCACTGGTATAGAGCTTCTGCAACAGGACCACCCATCCCACCTCTGTACTGCACACAGTGCTAGCACTGGAAAGGCCTCACCTTGCACAGTACTGCTGGTTTCTGGCAGGTGGACCAGTGTTTAATTTGAGCCGGTGGTTTCCTGTGCTCAGCACTGGCACTTAATCATCAACACCAGCGCTTTCCATTAAGGACACATTCATTTATGGTAGGCACGGGGAGATTAAGTGATTTGCCCAGAATCAGAAGATGTTGAGCTGACGCCGAGACTCAAACCTGGTTTCCCAGCTCCGAGGTCGGCAGCTCTGGCCAATAGGACACAATCTTCGCCCCCACCCAGTTGCACGGTTAGTAGATAGTTCTGTTTTAGGCGGCTCTAACAGGAGAAATGGGCTGGTGCAAGCTGCCTCTTGACGAGAGCCCGGCACATATTTTTTCACAAATTAACGACTGATGTGGACTAACCCCTGTCGCCACATGGACATCATTTAGGGGCCGCTGTTGCGACCCCTAACATGCCCCTTTTGACCCCTGGCACTGCCTTTGTGACCCCTAGTGTCAGCCGTGGCAAAATCAGTGGCAGGAACAGAAGCAGCTCATCCTTATGGATATCGGTGGGGGCTTCACTCACCTCTTTTTTTTGGTCCATTTCTTTATTATACTAATAATGAATAATATTACATTATTCGCTATTAGTTTGATAAAATAGCTGGAATATGACTTTCCCTAGTAAGTAAAAAAAAAATGCTTTTAAATGTGTGTATGTTGTGTGCGTGCTTGCAGTTTTGAGTGTTTATGTAAGAGAGAGTGTGTGTATGTGTGTGCATGTCAGTAGTGTGTATGTGTGTGAATGTGTGTGCATGTCAGTTGTGTGTGTGAGTGTGTATGAATGCGTGTGCATGTGTCAGAAGTGTGTGTGTGTGAGAGTGTGTGAATGCGTGTGCATGTGTAAGCAGGGCTTTAAGTGTGATAAAAAGCTGGGGGTCTCTCAAAGGGGCGTGGCCAATTTAATTAAGGGCGTGGCTTAAAAACACATAAGCTAAAAATCTGTGCTTAGCACAGTGTGCCACCCGACTTGTATTTTGCTAGTTCTGTGATTGCATCCAGATATATGATACAAGTAATATCATATCTACAAGAAGTCAGGACTATTGGCTTTGCCAATGGTTGTTAGTTGCGTAAGATAAATAAGCAGCAGCTATGGCTTGTTGTATATAATATTGGAAAAGTTTCCACTTAAAGCGCTGGTGACACCACAACGGTGTTGCTGTTCCTGAGTTTCAAAAAGAAAAGGGAAATGTATAGAGAAAATGACTCTCTAAAGGATTTCCCTTTCCCCACAATGCTCAGCTGGCATGACGTCATGCCATAACTTCTCCACTAGTGAGAAGTGAGCGGTGTGCGCACGCGCGCATGATGTGCCTGCTGTCACTACAGTCCAGGAAAAATCGGACCGCCTGTGCCAGGGCACAAAACAGAACCCGTTTCGAGGCCCCCTAAAAACTGCCGGTGCTCAGCACCGGTGAGATCCGGCCCACTGAAAGCCCTGTGTGTAAGCTTATATGTGTAAGTGAAAGTGAACGTCAAGGGGCATGTGAAGTCACTTCCGCTACCCCTGGCATTTTGGTGAATTGACGTCCACGTGTAGCCACCTGTCCTTACACGTGACCTTGGGCGGGTCAGATAACACTGGAAGAGCCTCATCCCACAGACGCCCTCTCCAGGGGAGGCTCGGCACGGCAGCACATCTGGTTCCAGGACACCTGCAGACCTGCTTTCTAATATCTTCCACTTAAAGCACAAAAACACCTGATGGATGAGACCACCGGGGCGTCCCGAGGAAAAGGGTGAGAGATTTGCCAGGCAGTATATGAGCGCCATCCATCACGGAGCGGGGGGCGGGGGGAGGCTGCCGCGTGGCGCGAGCAGTGCTGGGCCCCTCCTGGGCCTGGAAGGATCAACTTTAATGCATGAATAATGCATGGGCCGGTAGTGCGCGAGGCGGGAACGCGGGCCTCGCCAGAGACCGGGGCCTGATGAATCGTCTCAAGCCCTGTCATGTTTCCAGGCCCGGCGCGTCGTTGTGCTTCTAAGCAGCTGGGAGCTCCTGAGAGACGAGATCTAATGCCGACTCAAGCCACAAACTTGGGGCATTTAGGGACTGCCCTTGTAATCAATTAATTCTGGAAACTTCTCTATGAAAAGCCAGAGGTGCAAAAGTACAGCGGCGGCCTGGACACTGGAAGGCGTCCAGAACAAACACCCAAGGTGGACGTGATCAGCTTTTTGGGGCAAGAGTCACTGACCACTTATTCCGGAATCAACATGGGGACCAGGATGTTAGGAGTGGAAAGACCCCGTGAATGCAACAGCACAGTCAGCAAGCAGATGTGGGCTAACGGCCAGAGCTGCCATCTTTGGAGCTGGGAAACAGGGTTTGAGTCTCGGCATCGGCTCAACATCCTGTGATTCTGGGCAAATCACATAATCTCCCCTTGCCTACCAAAAATGAACGTGTCCTTGTGTAATGTAACTGGTGCTCATGTAAAGCGCTCCAATACCTTCAGGTCGAGGTCACGCTATATAAAACTGCAAAAAATAAAATAAAAACAGTACCATTGACTAAACCTTCCCGATGACCTTGTAGCAGAAATGTTCACAGCAATATGTCCCTTAAACTATTACCTAGATCTGCTAATACCCTTGAAGGGAACATTTCAACCGTTCGGCAACATTCCTTCCCACACCAATCTACACACAAATGATATACCAGTTTCAATACTCATTGTCAGATTGGAAGTCCCGGATAGTTCCCTTGATAGTGGCTGTCCGTAATATAATGTCGACAACTCTGAAACTGTCAAAGGTTTGTTATCAAGGACAAGGAAAGACAAATCTCTGATAATATGTTATTTTGGGTCAAAGTTTGAATCGTTCAACAAAACCAAAATGTACCCCTGCTGATGATAGAAACTCTAATCGTAAACCTAAACAACTCACAAAAATTTCAGGAGTAAAATGCTTTACCAAACCAACACTTGGGGAGGTTTGTTAACGCGGTCTTGAAATGTCCAAGCCCTCTGGCTCAAAGATGAGTCCGTCACTGTGGCCAGAAAAGAAATATAAGGCTGTGGGCGAACCACTATTAATGCCCGGTCTTTCGGGCGCCGCAGCAGCAAAATCTTTTAATCAGGCTTTAATATCTTCTGTTCCTGCAGACAAGGAAAGTCGAGAACTGGAAGCAGTTGGAACAACCATCACAAGCATAATATCACTCACAGTCAATGTCAATGTCAATGTCAAATATTCTTATAAAGCGCGTGTAGGAAGGTGGATATCTGACTATGGTTACCCCCAAATTTTTGCCTAGTGTCTAGCTGTTTTTTCGACTTAGTTGGCCTGAGATCCTGCCATTCAGGACCTCAGCCCATCTGCTCTCTCTTTAAAATGGACTCCATGTACCCTAGGTGCATAACCCATTGGAACTAGATCACCCTGTGAGACCCTGTACCAGTGTACACTAGGTACCCAGGGCATTGGTGTATCGAAGGCCTACCAGGGGCTGCAGCATGTATTATGCCACCCCAGGCTTGGCCTAACAAATTTGACACAACTGGCTGATCACTCAGCTGGGGTAAGTTGGTGTAACCACCTCTTACTTAGGTGTAGTATACCTATACCTAACCTTAAATGGGACACATGTTAACCTATAAGTCACTCCTATGGCAGGCCTTAACAATCCTGAAGGCAGAGTGCTTGGTTCCATGTGAGATGGTGCTCTGGCATGAGCTGAGCCTGTCTGCAGTGGTCGGAACAACTTCCTTCTACTGTTTCCAGATATCGTCATACCATATACTCTTAAGTGCATTATGAACCTCGCGGTTAAATGCTATCTTTGGTTTGGCTTTATCAAACCATGTCGAGTAAGGTGTCATACAAATTGGAATACTAACCCCTCGCCAATTCTGGCGACGGGGTTAGCATTCCACCCTTCTAGAGGGACACGACATGTACAGTACCTGAAACCCGGGTAAAATCAGACATAGCCTCAGCTCCACAAAATGGATGCTGCCACCACAGACACAAGTCTGCCCTCCTGCTGCTGGGAGTCCTTCCAGCTTGGGAGGTGTGGACAAAGGGTTTCCTGCCAGGGGAGGTGCATGCACCACCCCAGACAGGATTTTGTGTATTGGTCAGGTAGGGCTTGAAAGAAACCAGACATGCCTGAGGTTCACAAGGAGCCTCTGTGCATATGCCAGTTCAATCCGGTCCTGGGGCACACCAGTCCCGGGCCTGGGGCGAGCTGGACAAAGGATTGGGGGTGTAACCACCCCCCTTCCTGGTCCCACCCTTAGGGAGGGACCTAGCAGGTAGTCCGGCCCCTAGAATCCGCTTAAAGGTAGGAGCTGTGTCCTAAGACTTCAGACATCCTGGAATCAACTTAACTACAAGAAGAAGACGGGAACTTCGACGCTCTGCCGCACAGAGGACTGAAGCCAATCTCCCCTGTGGTCAGGGAGTGACCACCTTGCTAACGCAAGCACCATCCAGCGAATCAACGTCTGCTTTGCCGCCGCCTCCCGCCGGTGCCCGAGCCCAGAGGCTGACAAGACCTGGACCTCCAGACCTCTCACCGCCCGATCCACAGTCCCTGAAAAGAAGGAACCCGTGGAGGCACCAAGACACGTGGAGCCAGCCATCTTGAAAAGACCACGACAAGCTGCAAGCGCAACAACCGAGGCTCCCTCCAAGTTGTGCTTTGGGATCTGAGAAGCCCAACACCCGAGCAGCATCTGCACCAAAGGTGAGCCCTCCAGCATCTCCACGATCTGCGTGGGGCCCTTCTGCATTTTGCCACTCGACGCGCCTAACCGGTTGCTGGCCCGCTGGCTAGTGGCCATCTTGGCGACGAACTTCAAGAAATACACCGCTGGTCTGGTTGCTCCAGACTGGCCCTTGCTCCCCTCCAAAGGAGCAATCCCTCTGACCTTGCTGGTCAGAACCATCAACTTATTTTGTTTTCCACAACAATTGCTTTTGCCAAGGCTTGTTTGCTTCGATCAAGTCGCCGACACCGCCGACAGCGAGAGCCTGCGTGGGACAGCTTGTGAACCGACTCCTGGGCGTCGTAGACCTTCAGGGACCACGTGGCTGCAGAGACAAGCTACACCTTCCTTCCTGTTTGCACCCGACATCACCTGGTGCCCACCTGGTGCCACGCGGGTCACTGGCTAGTGACTGTGAACACTGTCCCCTCTGCTTAGAGGTCTTCAACATCTCCGATCCACTCTTGGATCCACCGCATCTCTTCCGGACCGGCGGCCTGCAGCATCTTTGTCCACAGGCTCCATTGAACAGATAGAAGAAACCCGACGCACTTCGACGCCTATGCACCTGCTTCCTGTGGGTGAGGTAAAGCTGGCACTCCGGTGCCCAAGTGTAGAGAATCATCTCTAGTGTCTGTGTTTCCAATCTTAAGTTCCTAGTCCATCCGGAAGATCCTCTTTGCAGTAACTTTGTACTTTTTACGCACCCATTGAAAACCTATGGGAGCTCGCGTGTGACTATTTGCTCTGCACACGCAACCCGTGGACCTCCTGGTCACTAACTAAAGTTAGCTCCTTGTAGGCCCAGCGATTCTAGAGGCCCTAGGCCTTTTCCCTTTTCTGTTCGTGGTACTTATACCACTATTTTAGTATATGGTTTGAGCGGCCACCAGGGCCTATCCATATAAAGTGCAACTTCTGTGTATTCTACTGTAATCTTTTTTGACGATTTGTGCTCCTGTGCTCATAAAGAGACTAGGGGTTACTTTGAGAAATAAATACATATATATTTTGAATATATATCTGTGTGGTGTCCTTTCATTGGTATAAAAGGGGGTTGCATTTGGTAAAACAGCTTGCTTAACACGTTTCACGAGTTTAGCCTCAAAGACTGCTTAGCCTACGCTACCACTAGGGCAGCTAGTCCGAAAAGGTTGACTTACAACCACACCATAAGGGTTGCTTGGCATGGTACAAGGTGGTCACTTTAACTAGTGAACATCATATACCAGGCCAACTTCTCACATTGGTGAGCAGCGGTTGGATTTGAGCTTGCTGTGTTTTACCATTGTAATCTCTTGGTTACCAATTGAAAGATCACATAGGTACCGGTAGGTACATATAAAACAAGATTAGATATACTTAAGTTCTACTGAACTTAGTTGTTGTAGAGCAAAGGGAGTAGCACACCCTGACTACAACTACTAGATAGGTTTAGTAGGTAAACCCAAGTGTAGGTAGATTGCAACACATCCACCCACACTTAAGAGCAATGGCTGGGGCAGAGGGGTCCAATGTACCCATCTCTGTTGAGAGTGACCCCCAGAGGGCACCACCCATCTTTGCTACCCTAAACCAAAATGAGCTCAGGCAGTTGGCAAACATCAGGGGCCTTAAACAGCCCAAGAATCCTACTTCTGCTGAACTCAGAGAGCTTTTACAGGCTGATGAAGATCAGAAAGCTCTCAGGAAAGCCTCCCAGTTAGGCCCCTTAGGGACAGGAACAGGAGGCCCCCCTTCTGAAGATGCTACCGAGGTACCCCTTTCCAATAGTCACCCCTTAGATGAGGTTCATACTACAGAGGATGAAAGTGAGAAGGGTACTGATACAGAAGGTAGTGGGGATGAAGGGAGAACTAGCCCAGTGCCAAGTGTTATACGTGGCCCAGCTAACTTAAGGCTATTGGGGACTGACAATGGGATCACCCCATTGGATCTCCCCAGTGGACTTAACCAGGGGTCTGGGAGGCAAAGGAATCATTCAGGTGAGTCTAATGCTTCTCATGCCTCTAGAGGCTCTCAAGGTCACTCCAGGAGAAGGATGACCACCCCTCAGAGGAGGGAGCATGAGGCCAGAATGCAGGAAGCCCAGCTGAGGATCAGGAAGCAGGAGCTAGAGGTAGCCCTGATGGAAGAGAAACTGAACAAGGCTAGGCAACCTAGAGAGAGTGGGTCTATACCCACTGATGGCAGCAATGTCCCTAGGGACAACGATAGGGTCTTTGACAATAGGAACCTGTCCAAGATTGTGCCCCCCTACAAAAGTGGGGATGATATCCACAAGTGGATGACTGCTCTTGAGAGAGCCTGCAAAGTACAGCAGGTTCCTGAAGACCAGTGGGCAGCAATCCTATGGCTCTCCTTTGAAGGTAGAGGCAGAGATAGACTCCTCACTGTTAGAGAGGAGGATGTCAGAAACTACAGAGCCCTGAAGAGTGTCCTGGTTGATGGGTTAGGCTTAACCACTGAACAGTACAGGTTAATGTTCAGAGATACCCAGAAGACACAGACTCAGGACTGGTCTGAATATGTGGAATGTGCCACTAAGGCTTTGGAGGGTTGGTTGCTGGGAAGTAAGGTGTCCGATTATACAGGATTGTACAATTTGATGATGAGAGAGCAGATTTTAAGTAATTGTCAAAACCAGCTTCTCCATCAACACCTGGTAGACTCAGATTTGACCTCTCCCCAAGAATTGGGAAAGAGGGCAGATAAATGGGTCAGGACCAGGATCAGGCCTAAAAACCAGGGTGGTGACCAAAAGAAAGATACCACCAAGCCTCAAGAGAAGGGTGGGGATAAAGCAAAAGAGAAATCTTCCTCAGGGCCCCAAAACTCCACACAGGGTGGTGGGTCCCAAGCTCCCTCCTCTGCCACAGCTACAGCTAAAAAGCCTTACTGCCATGAATGTAAAATTCCTGGGCATTGGAAAACTGACAGCAGTTGCCCAAAGGCTAAAAACAAAACTGTTCCTCCAATTACTCCTGTCACACCACCTATTACTGTCAGCAGTAATCCCCCAGGTGGTGGGAGTGCCCCCAGAAATTTGGGTGGGTTTACTTGGGGAACACAGGGGGACCCTGGCTTAGCCAATTCCCCTACAGCAACTACTCTTGTCTGTGATGGTGGCATGGGGTTTGCCAACTTCACTGCCTGTCCCAACACTTTGGGTAGGTACAGACAGGAGCCCTACATCAATGGTACAAAAGCTGAGGCCTACAGAGACACTGGAGCTAGCATCACGATGGTGGCCCATTGGCTAGTTCCCTCTGAGCAGCTTTTGCCTGGTTTCTCCTACCAGGTAACTAACATTGATGGCAAACAGAACAGTCATCCCATGGCAGAGGTATGTCTCAGCTGGGGAGGTGTCACTGGCCCTAAAAGGGTGGCAGTGTCCCCAACCTTGCCTGTAGACTGCTTACTGGGGAATGACTTAGAACTCTCAGCTTGGGCTGGAGTTGAACAGGACACCCATTCTAAAATGGTAGGCCTTTCACAAAAGGGTAGTGGGGTTGTGCCATTCACAACCCCTGTCCAAATAGATTTCCTCCCTGGAAAGGTTGGAAGGGCAGTGGTAGCCACAGCCCAGGCACACACAGACTTCCCTGTAGAAATTGGCAGAGCTGTGACAGTCACAGCTCAAACACAAACTGAGTGCCTTCCTGAAAAGGTTGGCAAGGCTGTAATGGTCTCAGCCCATACTCAGACTGACATAGGTGTAGTGAAGCCTGAAACTATGGATCACTCCACACAAACAGAGAGTAGTGGGGAGGAAGAAAAGTCTCCCTCTCCCCAGACATTAGGAAAAGGTCAGCCTCCTCAGGGATCTGACCTCACCCCTTGTAAAGGAACTGCCCCAGAGGTAGCCAGGCCTGGCCTGGCAGAGCCTCTGATGTCAGTGGCACCTTCCAAGGTGGGACCCAGTCTGGTACAGGTAGCCTGCCTCTCTCTACCCTGCCTCAGTCAGCCCAGGGCTGCAGAGGTCAGGGAGGCCAGTGGACCCCAAGAGGGCCCCTGTCCACAAGAACCCCCCCCTTCAAAAGAATGAGGATTGCCTGGCTAGTAGCCCTAGCCAGGTGATGGGTAAAAACATTCCTGAGGGATCTCCTTTACAGGTAGTTAGGGACCTCCCCCAGAGGGATTCTGTTGGGCACAGGCAAACATGGGACCTTAGGGCCCCAAACCTGACCTGTCCCTCCAGTAAGCCCACAAAATGGACCCAGCCTCCAGCTTTAGGTAGCCAGAGGCTGACCCTGAGAGCACAGTGCAACTCGGTTAAAGAAGGAAAGGCATCCATGGTGGAGGATGATTGGAGGAAGCTGAGACCTCACTTTGAGGACACTCACTTCAGTACTCCATCTCCACACCAGCCTTTTACTTTGCAATGACACACCAAAGGTAGAGATTCCCTATGGTGGAGACCCTCTGATACCCTTAGGGTGAGGGATTGCTTAGTGGACCATGAGACAGGGGGTAACCATGCCAGTGCTGGTTCCTCCTTATATTGCCACTTGGGCAATATAGGCTTACCTGGTCAAGGTCAGCCTTATCTCCCTTCGTTTGGGGGGGGGGGGTTGTGTAGGAAGGTGGATATCTGACTATGGTTACCCCCACATTTTTGCCTAGTGTCTAGCTGTTTTTTCGACTTAGTTGGCCTGAGATCCTGCCATTCAGGACCTCAGCCCATCTGCTCTCTCTTTAAAATGGACTCCATGTACCCTAGGTGCATAACCCATTGGAACTAGATCACCCTGTGAGCCCCTGTACCAGTGTACACTAGGTACCCAGGGCATTGGTGTATCTAAGGCCACCAAGGGCTGAAGCATGTATTATGCCACCCCAGGCTTGGCCTAACAAATTTGACACAACTGGCTGATCACTCAGCTGGGGTAAGTTGGTGTAACCACCTCTTACTTAGTTGTAGTATACCTATACCTAACCTTAAATGGGACACATGTTAACCTATAAGTCACTCCTATGGCAGGCCTTAACAATCCTGAAGGCAGAGTGCTTGGTTCCATGTGAGATGGTGCTCTGGCATGAGCTGAGCCTGTCTGCAGTGGTCGGAACAACTTCCTTCTACTGTTTCCAGATATCGTCATACCATATACTCTTAAGTGCATTATGAACCTTGCGGTTAAATGCTATCTTTGGTTTGGCTTTATCAAAACATGTCGAGTAAGGTGTCATACGAATTGGAATACTAACCCCTCGCCAATTCTGGCGACGGGGTTAGCATTCCACCCTTCTAGAGGGACACGACATGTACAGTACCTGAAACCCGGGTAAAATCAGACATAGCCTCAGCTCCACAAAATGGATGCTGCCACCACAGACACAAGTCTGCCCTCCTGCTGCTGGGAGTCCTTCCAGCTTGGGAGGTGTGGACAAAGGGTTTCCTGCCAGGGGAGGTGCATGCACCACCCCAGACAGGATTTTGTGTATTGGTCAGGTAGGGCTTGAAAGAAACCAGACATTCCTGAGGCTCACAAGGAGCCTCGGTGCATATGCCAGTTCAATCCGGTCCTGGGGCACACCAGTCCCGGGCCTGGGGCGAGCTGGACAAAGGATTGGGGGTGTAACCACCCCCCTTCCTGGTCCCACCCTTAGGGAGGGACCTAGCAGGTAGTCCGGCCCCTAGAATCCGCTGAAAGGTAGGAGCTGTGTCCTAAGACTTCAGACATCCTGGAATCAACTTAACTACAAGAAGAAGACGGGAACTTCGACGCTCTGCCGCACAGAGGACTGAAGCCAATCTCCCCTGTGCTCAGGGAGTGACCACCTTGCTAACGCAAGCACCATCCAGCGAATCAACGTCTGCTTTGCCGCCGCCTCCCGCCGGAGCCCGAGCCCAGAGACTGACAAGACCTGGACCTCCAGACCTCTCACCGCCCGATCCACAGTCCCTGAAAAGAAGGAACCGTGGAGGCACCGAGACACGTGGAGCCAGCCATCTTGAAAAGACCATGACAAGCTGCAAGCGCAACAACCAAGGCTCCCTCCAAGTTGTGCTTTGGGATCTGAGAAGCCCAACACCCGAGCAGCATCTGCACCAAAGGTGAGCCCTCCAGCATCTCCACGATCTGCGTGGGGCCCTTCTGCATTTTGCCACTCGACGCGCCTAACCGGTTGCTGGCCCGCTGGCTAGTGGCCATCTTGGCGACGAACTTCAAGAAATACACCGCTGGTCTGGTTGCTCCAGACTGGCCCTTGCTCCCCTCCAAAGGAGCAATCCCTCTGACCTTGCTGGTCAGAACCATCAACTTATTTCGTTTTCCACAACAATTGCTTTTGCCAAGGCTTGTTTGCTTCGATCAAGTCGCCGACACCGCCGACAGCGAGAGCCTGCGTGGGACAGCTCGTGATCCGACTCCTGGACGTCGTCGACCTTCAGGGACCACGTGGCTGCAGAGACAAGCTACACCTTCCTTCCTGTTTGCACCCGACATCACCTGGTGCCCACCTGGTGCCACGCGGGTCACTGGCTAGTGACTGTGAACACTGTCCCCTCTGCTTACAGGTCTTCAACATCTCCGATCCACTCTTGGATCCACCGCATCTCTTCCGGACCGGCGGCCTGCAGCAGCTTTGTCCACAGGCTCCATTGAACAGATAGAAGAAACCCGACGCACTTCGACGCCTATGCACCCGCTTCCTGTGGGTGAGGTAAAGCTGGCACTCCGGTGCCCAAGTGTAGAGAATCATCTCTAGTGTCTGTGTTTCCAATCTTAAGTTCCTAGTCCATCCGGAAGATCCTCTTTGCAGTAACTTTGTACTTTTTACGCACCCATTGAAAACCTATGGGAGCTCGCGTGTGACTATTTGCTCTGCACACGCAACCCGTGGACCTCCTGGTCACTAACTAAAGTTAGCTCCTTGTAGGCCCAGCGATTCTAGAGGCCCTAGGCCTTTTCCCTTTTCTGTTCGTGGTACTTATACCACTATTTTATTATATGGTTTGAGCGGCCACCAGGGCCTATCCATATAAAGTGCAACTTCTGTGTATTCTACTGTAATCTTGTTTGACGATTTGTGCTCCTGTGCTCATAAAGAGACTAGGGGTTACTTTGAGAAATAAATACATATATATTTTGAATATATATCTGTGTGGTGTCCTTTCATTGGTATAAAAGGGGGTTGCATTTGGTAAAACAGCTTGCTTAACACGTTTCACGAGTTTAGCCTCAAAGACTGCTTAGCCTACGCTACCACTAGGGCAGCTAGTCCGAAAAGGTTGACTTACAACCACACCATAAGGGTTGCTTGGCATGGTACAAGGTGGTCACTTTAACTAGTGAACATCATATACCAGGCCAACTTCTCACAGCGCACAAATCACCAGAAGGTCTCAAGGCGCTAGTAAGAGCAGCAAATTCAATTAAATTCTTCTTCCATGCTGAGATAGACTAATGAGAAAATGTCAAATTTTATACATTTTCTTCCAGAAGATAGCCCAGAGTAAGTGAAGGCCCTCTTGCCAGAAGGATGGTTAACTTCTCGACGAAGTATGAAGACCATCTTTGAGATTACAGACTCCATCTTTAGATGTCTGTGCAATTGGTAGGTTATAATCTCCGACGAACACACAAATGTTCCTTAATCGACGGTTGGGCTTGAATAACTGCACTGTATACAATGTCACAAATGTGATACTTGTTTGATGATGCTGCGAAACAATAAAATCTGTTTAAAAAACACAAAAACACAAGCAGAGAGATTTGAGCAAGGATTTTGTTGATAACATGTCAATCATGAAGACAGACACTAACACATTCACAACTCTTCCTTGGTGTACAACAATTAAAAACACAGCAAAAATTGATGGTAGGAATGTTTGCATTTAGTCTATCCACTGGTTATCGCCTGGAATAGCATTCCAGCCCATTGTTTCTTTGCCCAACACACGACCTCAGATTAGAACCACCCATATGCAAATCAATTTTGGTCCTGCTCCAATCGGAAGAGTCCAGTTGCAATTGACTAGATGGAGCATGTTTGAACTGGAACACAAGCAACCCAAGATCAGTTCCGTCCTGGATGGGGCTCGTTAGTCGAGTGTAGCTTGGTTCTCGTGGCACAGTGAGGAAGAGCTATGGCCTGTGGGTAGACAAGCAGCCGGCATTTCTCCCATCACCTTTTGTGTGTTTGATGTACTGCCCTAAGTGCCAGGGTTGTGCCCAGATTTGGGCCCGTGCTCTTTGTGCCACATGATGATCTCACGGATGGTGCAAGTGATGATCACACAATTCCTTGCATGGCGATGCATTGACGAGGGTGGAGGTAGAAGGACTCCCGCCTTCGTACAAGGCCACAGTAACTTGATGCCTTCAGCTTGGTGCAACGCGTGATCCTTTTAGGAAGTTTGGGTGCTAAGTCAAATCACTCTTGTCAGTTTTCATGTTGGTTTTTTCCAACACTTTAACCTTGTTTATGGGTTGACCGTTAAATTCCAGCATGTGCAGAAACTCCTGTTACAACATATATTGGAATTTTGATTGAGTGTTATAAAAGATCAGGTCCCCCAGATACATTTTGATTGGTCAACCCTGCTTCTATATATTGGGAAGAAAACAGCTGGTAAGCAATGGAACGTGGATTTCGGTGCATTAAGCTCCATATATCCACTTTTTACTCCCCATAATTGAGGAAAAATCTGGATTTGGGTGGTACTTATTGCGCACGTTAAATGTTGACTCAGCAGAGTCAGATTTCATGTTGTGTGATAACTTTTACTGGCACACTCTTAATAAGGGCCATAGTGGTGAGAATACAGCTTTAAGGCGCCATCTGTCTGTGCACACTTTAATCCGATTTTATGATGTCACTGGAAACTCCCAGACTAACTCTCACATGAAGTAACAATTACCCTTGAGTCTCGAACAAAGCAGTACTTCTGCACTTCTTTTTACTAGTCACCATCATTTCCAGTAGTACGACAGAATAGCTACTGCAAACGCAGGCTTCCTGGTGTGGTGTACAACTGGGAATGTAAAGTGGCTCCTCCCAAGGGCCCTTAATTCTACTCAGTGGGGGTTCTCCACAGCATAGAACTCTGTATGGACAGAATGAATTCCCCTGTGCAAATGGAGAAAGAACTTTCCCTACACCCCCAGGAAATCTAGGAGTGAGCTGTTCCACTTCCCATCTCTTGACTGAGGCAAATTTACAGCCCTTTTTAGGTCACGCCTGGGCAGCGCATGCACTGCTCCGCGAGGCATGCTGTATTCGAGTATGTACTTGAAGCCCCGCCCACTCTCCGCCCATATTTGTCATTGGCTTGTGTCATTGTCTTTCGTAAATGCTGGCTTCTGATTTGTTATTAGGATTGTTAATCCCTCCTTAGTACCGCCTTGTCGTCATTTGTAACCTCCCATGAGGACTGGCCCTTTTACGTCGGTTGTTACACGGTACGCCTTCTTTAGTCTGTGAGCACTATTTTCTTTAATGCGTTTCACCTACTGCAGGCACACGTTTTCCTGCAACATTAGCGAGCCATGTGCACTTTGACTTTACATACACGCATTCCAGGAGAATGGTGGACGAGGTCTCGCATTTACAAGACTTTGAGCTAATGGCATTGTAAATTAAATATTATTATTTATTTTTTATTTTTTTTGTAAACGAGCTGCTAATAAGAACAGAGAGGCTCTGATTGACTTGACCGGTCCAAAAGAACCTCTCAGCAGACTTACTTGTGTTAATACAGGGCAACCCCTGAACTCAATACCTATAGACTAGAACTGTTGGACTTATTGAAATACCCAACTATATAAAAACTCCCCTGGTTAAAATATATAAAGGAAGAGTTTGATAGGCTGGGTTGCCCTTCTCTGTGGAGTTCTCCAGAAGATGCATCAAAAACTATATCCCGTAAAGATTTGGCTAGAATGTATTATGAAAGTAACCTGTCGGTTTGGCTGGTCTCTGATAAACTGGGCTCCATGACAAGTTCATTTCTCTTAATCAAAGATTATTATAAGTTTGAGATAGTGCTGAATGACATTTATCCCATTACCCTCAGAAAATTATATCTCCAATGGAGATACAACTCGCTTTCAATTCGAGGTCTTACGAGCAGATGGCACCCCCCATCTATTGCCAACTGTCCCCTTTGCACTGACCAGCCTGAAAATGATCTCCATGTAATCCTCTTTTGTCCCTTGTACACAGCCTCTAGGAAAAAGTGGATTGTTCCCCTATGTAAAAAATGGGGCTTCAGGAAACATTTGGAGGCTTATCGAATACTAAAAACGGACTTATCACCACTAACCGTTTTTGCTGTCAGCAAATTTTTAGATGCAATGTGGAAAACCAGAAGAAAGTCTCTGGAATAATGAGATCATTCTGTTTATATGTTCCTGTGTATGTTGGACGACTGGTCCCAAGGTCATCTTTTGTGTTAATTTGATAATTACTCATTCATTTTCCGGCTATAATGTGTATTGAGGATGTATTTTTATCATATGTTGTTATTTGTAATCTTATGCTTTATTTCTGTGTTTCTTCCTTTATGACTCTTTGTAGTCAAAATAAAGATATTTAAAGTAAAAGTTAATACTTTCTGTACTCACTCTAACAAAATCAAGAGGAGTATTCTCAAACATTGGAAGATTCTTAACATTGGCACTGAGCCCTTAGCCCCTCCACTTTTTGCCTTTAAAAGGAGTGCCAACATCAAAGACCGTATCGTCCATACCAGGCCTAGAGTCAAGCAGAAGACCATTGAACAACTGTCATTATGGGGGTTACCGCCAGTGGTAGGACATTATCCTTGCGGTTCCTGTGCAGCCTGCCCACAGACGACACACAAGGTAGAAGTGGACATTGGTACTAACAAACCTTGGGTGCTCAACAAACATATAAATTGTAACAGTGAGAAGGTATGTGGGTATGACCACGCGCAAGGCAAAGACAAGAATATTGGAACATAAGAGCACTATTCGGTGTAAGAGGAGATCAACAAAAATGACAAATCATTTCTTAGATTTCAATCATGAAGCAGATGACCTTCGATGGATGATCCTTGAGCAACCTTTAATACCTCAACACATTACTGATATCACTAAGTTTCTATTTAGAAAAGAACAACGGTGGGTTTTTCGCATCAAAAGTGACACATTAGGACTCAATGAAGACATTCCTTGGTTGTCTCTGTAAGATGATATCAGATTTACTCATGTTGAGATCTTTCGCTTTTTCAAACACAAACTAGCGTATTCTCTGCAGCACAATGTGGTCTTTCCAAAATAACTACAGTTTCTGTGGGCCAGCTAAATAATGACTACAATGGGAGAGAGATACTTAGATATCTAGTTTTTGGAGTATCTAAGAGACATTCCCTGGTAGTCTCTGTAGGGTGACACTACATCCATTTCATGTCACGAACATTAGACCATCATCCAAGTACTGATTCTGCTATACATAGATCATGACTGAGGTTTATCTGCTTTAATCATGATGGGGTAAATTCAAGTTGAAAAGGATCATAAGCCCCCACATGGTAGCCTAATAACAATTACAGCGTTAGGGGCAGATTAATACTTACCAACATATTCTTGGGCTTTTTTATTAAGGTGTTTTTATGATTTTCTTTACAATTCTATTGTACTTGTGACACTTAGCAGTGATTAAAGTATGATTCGGTGTTACTTATGAGTTACATTTTGTACGTTATTTTGATCGTGCAGGACAGCGATAAAGTTTGTTTCGAATAAAACTTAACAATTTACACTTTTGCGCATGTATGTTTTAGAATACTGCTTTGCGACGCAGGTCTTTCATCTGACAAAGCATTTCAATTGGATACCTATTGGGGTCTTTGCCGCGATAATGCGGACAATGGATGCGGTTATTTTTAACAAACGCGCATGTGCAAATAACAAACACTATCGTTTTGGGCACGTTTACACAATTGAACAGGCACCTTCACAAGATACCTATGGGGGTCCTTGTCACGTCAACACAGGCAACCGATGCAGGTATTTAAACATCATTTGATCACCTCCATCGGTACCTCCGGTTGCAATTTCTGTACTACAACGGAGTACCGACGGAGAGGTGAGTTGGGAGGGCTGGATTAGTGTCTTGCCGTCTTTCTGTTGGATTGTTGAATGGTTGGTTATTCTTTTGGCAATTAACGGACATTTGTACTACATTATAGATTATGTGACATCAGTACAATATATATTTTTTCTATGATAGTGCGTTTCTACAAGCATATACACCTAAGGTTGAGTAGTGCTATGTTTTCCTTAGTGTTTAAAACGATTAATGCCTAGCACGCATATGAGAAGAACCAGTATGTCTTCATTGTTTGGTGATATTACACTGTTGACTACAGCGGTGAGCTTTAGAGTCAGGTGTATATACTCTAGAGACCTCCATCAGGATGGATAAAACTTGGAAGTTTCTGACGATTTTCTAGATCATTGAATTACCTTTACAATGCCATTATTATGTTTTCTGAATTTCTGCACTTGTCCATTTTTGTCGGTTGTCACTAACACCACTTGCACATCCTTACATTTCACATAGCAAAACGTATTTATCATTGTACGTTTGCATGTTTTTTCAGAGCGGTGCTCCCTTCCCTGAGTTGTTACCAGGTTGAGGTGGGCTTACTTGTCCTTCAAATTGGGTGAGTGAATATATATGTTTTGAGTACCCTAAAGGACTCAAATAAATTTTGTCTGAGGCATTTATAAAATAATTCTCCTCATACGATATAACAGTCATTTGGCATGATATTAGAGTGTTTATGTTTTTTTGTGTCTCCCTTTTTTTTCATTTTAGACAAGTTCCAGTGATACAGAATCCGCAGTTGGATGACTGGTTTTGTATCTAAAATTACTTTCATTATTATTCGTTTTTGCACTTTATTGCAGCAGCTTTGTTCCTTTGGTCCTAACGAAAGCCAGACATACTTATAAGATGGTTGATGGCTGAAACATGTTGACCTTTTTTCCATCAAGCAGTTTTCAATAGATACTGCTTTGCACTGTTTTTTATTCCTGTCAGTGCAGATGAGTCAATAAAATTCCTTTTCATCTGCATTAGGCAGTTTTAGATTTTCACGTTTCATTCACTCATTTTTCTTTGCGCTGCACCCTCACATCACTACATTGCTCCTCTTTGGGATCTTAGCATCCAGATTCTCCACACAATTGAAAACATCCCTGAGCTCCCACCTCTCAGAGAGGTGGTCGCAGCCCTCAGTGGGACTAAGCTTTCCCACTGGGAGGAGAAAGCCCAAATGATGAAGCATGTCACCTTTGGTGAGTGAGGGCATTCATCCTATAAAGGGATTGCTCCCCTATTAGGTTGTTGTTATTGAGACACTGATTTACTTTTTCACTCTTTTCTTCGTGCCTACGCTTTGAGCTTGTCTAGACCCGAGAAGTTTATTGTGTTTATATTGTAAATGACAATGCTTTTTATTTATGTGTTAATTATCAAAACAGATAAATAAAAGGCATCGTCATTTACAATGCCAATAGCTAAAACTCTCGCAAATGCAAAGACTTATTGCATTGCAAATGCTTGTTCATGGTGGAAAAAGGCCGAAGAGGAGTTTGGGACTGCCCACAAACGTACATTTGTCAAACCACACCCTGGAATCCCACTTCCTCCCCCTTGAGTGGTTCTACACACTCCTAGCAGGATGTCTGCATTCATAGAGGCACATATGCCTTCGAGGAACTACATCTGAGATCCTCTTGCCAGGAGTTGACCCCTGGCAGGGGCAACTGAGGGAAATGTGGCTTTAAACTGAGTCGCCTGAATGTGTCTTTGTGAATAGACCCCAGTATGCGGCGCGTCTAAAGTTAGCTTCATAGCACTACAGACTATGGAAGCCAGACTGCCAGAGCGGCCCCACCCATCTAAAGAAAACTATTTGTTTAAGGAAAAACCCCCAAGCTAATTCTGTACCAGAAAAACCAATGCAATCATCGTAGTCAATGCCCTTCCTTCAAGACTGATTTTCCGCGCCTTTCAAAGCAGCCTTTCTGTTCCCCAGCCCCTTTAATGAAGGCTTGCACCTTGATGCAACGTGTGGGATCCGTTGGCACAGTAAAGAAACCATGAATTTGGAAACAGTAATTGCATATTTTCCGCGCATTTGCGAAAAAGCATTCAATGGCTTGCCCACAGAATGTTATTTTGTGTGCACTGCAGCTGAACTAGTTCCGCGCTGCTGTGGGCTTCAAGCTGTGAAGTACCCCCAGCCCCCACCCCCCCCCCCCCGCCCACCCACCCATGGTGGCACAAGGAATATGAAATATTAAAATATACATAGCTAACCTGCAAACTCCCCAGCCCAGGCGCTCTGAGACTGCTTTTCGGTCATCACGGAGGTGGGTCAGTAGGCTGGAGGCAAGAACTGAGATGTAATAAAGGATGTCTGATTGACAAAGGAGGGATTCGGGGAGGGGAGGGGGGGGCGGGGTGTAGCAGGCACCATAACAGACAAACATGGGCCTTGTGTCAGGGCTGTGGTGTTACAGGGGTTACTTTTGGGAAGTTAAAGGGAAGCACAGCCCATCCATTACTTCACACGAAGCAGTGCATCATGGAAAACATGCAATGGGCATGCAATAATAAATGAACTACATGGTAACACGTTAAGAGTACGCCTGCACTGGGGATGTGGCCTAACGGCCAGAGCTACCTACTTTGGAGCTGGTGAACCGGGTTCGAGTTTCGGCAGGGACGCTCAACATCCTGTGATTCTGGGCAAATCGGTTAATCTCTCCGTGCCTAACAAAATGAATGTGTCCATCTGTAAGGCAACTGGTGCCCATGTAAAGCGCTCTGATACCTTCGGGTCGGGATCGCGTAGATAAAACGTCAAAAATAAATAAAAGAGTGTTTGACTTTTCTAAAAGAAGTAATAGAACGGCTCTTTGTACGCGTGCTTGTGCGAGATGCTTGTTTAAAGCTTGCTGACAAGATGGCTGGCAGCGTGAACGCTTCCTGCTGACATCTGCTGTGATCAGGTTATGAGTGTGAAGCCTGTCAAAACAAAATTCAGCTTTCCATCGTATTTTTAGTTTGCTAAACGAGTACTCTTATTATTTACAGCTCCTACAAAAAGGATGAATACAGAATTAAGCGCTACACAAAATGCAAACCATTCTTAGTCCATAAGCCGTAGCTAGGCGGAAAGTGCTCACAGTTTGTGAAACACGTCAATCACAGTACAAGAAACAGAAGACATTACGTGAGGGTTAGAAAAGTTATTTTCAGCAGGGCTTACGGCTCAGTACATTCAGACTTTGTCTCAATGGGGTGCACACTTTTCTGGCATAATTGATACTCTGCTGAGAAGAAATAATGCTGCTGGGTGCTGTGTCAAAGCCTCAAACATCAGACTATTTCAGGAGTTGTTTTTTCAGACTTGTCTGAAAAACCAAGGGGCATATTATCAACAGCCAGCGATAATTATCGCTAAGCGCGCTTAGCGCGATTTTAAATATCGCCGGCTATCGCTGGATTACATCGCCGAGTTTGCATATTATCATCAACGCCTAACTCCAAAGCGATAAAAAATCCAGCGATAGCGGCAAAATGCCTGAATATCGCTGAAAATCCACCAATAAAACAGCAGCGATAGGGAAATCGTTGCTAATAAGCCATGGTGGACTTATCCTAATCCACCTGCCATTGACAAGATGGCTAAGTCAGGTTTTAATCAGGCGTTAAAAACCTGCGTTCATCGTGGTTTAGCGCGAATTTTGTCATCGCGGGACAACATTGGTAATACAGCGAAGTGCTGTTAGCGTCATTTTGCGTGTTATTTTGGTTAGTAACGCCTACCTTGCATGTCATTAGCGATAAATATCGCTGACATGCATGGCGATAGTAAAAGCGACAGCTAACGCTTGAAAGCTTGCGCTAACGCATGTCAGCGCAGGCTTGATAGGGCGATGAAAATATTGCCGCTTTTTCGGCAAAAAGTGCCGAAAAGCGGCGATATGGCCCTTGATAACATGCCCCCAAGTGTTTTGTTGCTAATAGATTTGAGGGGCTGGCAGATCATGCAATAGCATTTTGCAAGAGTACTAGGCTGGGCTTTTAACAAGGACAACTGAACATCACTGCAATGTCAATATGTTTATGTTAAGAAATTACAGGAAATAATTCTTATTTTATTTTATAATTTTTTTTACAATATATACCCCTAGAGTCCTTGGCTCCCTGCCTTATTATAATATACTTTTCATTTCATGCACACTGATTTATTGTGAGAAAAAACAGTAAGGCAAAGCATGGATTTTATACTTTTCTATCACAACAAGTATTTGTAAAGCGTGGCATCTTAGTGCTGAATAACAGATGTTAATTGTTACCCAAATCAATGGCGCTCATTTTATTGACCTTAGAATGATGGGTGGGCTGCAGCGATTCAAACCTGTGCCAAGGAGATCCCAGGAGGGGATGCATTGGTCTCCTGAGCAACCAAACCCTGCGTGCAAAAACAATCCCGCCCTCGATTGCACTCTAAAGGCTCGCTCACTCACTGCATTTACCCAAACATAGGAAAAAAAAAAATATATATATATACAGAGGCTAAATTGAAAAGCACTACTGCGCGTGAGTTTTCTCTGCATTTACGGGCGATATGTGCACATGTCCCACTATAATGTCTTAGCTTCCGTGTAGTAATTTTTAACACTATCCATAATAATTGTGAGAAAATATGTTTACTGTACTTTGGTGGGCCTGAATAAATGATTTAACATGGGTTTTTAACTTTAAAATGGTTGAAGACCAACGTCGACATAAAACTAAACTGGCAAAACCAATGGGTCTTTGTAGTGAAATCTGTTGACCTTGCCAATACCTTTTTGAGTTATTTTAACAAACCCATTCAAGGATGGCCTTGATGGTTGGATGCGATTCCAAAGCAGCCACTTTGAATACTTTCGTCATTTACCCATTCAAAGATGGCCGAAGTGGATGTAAGCATATCCGCGGCAGCCATCTTTGAACTGTTTGATAAAATAATACAACTCGATTTCTAGGTGCCCACAGAGAAAAAATGATGTTTTTGTCAGAATGTTTTTCTGGTGGGTAAACAACCCTGGCAGGCTTTTCGGGAGTTTACAGCTGCTCCCATCCATGTGATGAGTAGGGTAAGAAATGTTTTACATATTTAGGGCCATATGTAGGTAGCATCACATTTACCGACTCATAAATACCGAATTTTACCGATTCGGTATTTATAAATTGGTAAATGTGATGTAGGTAATTATTCGGTAAATTTTACCGAATCGGAAAAATTCAGTAATTATGAGTCGGTATTTACCGATTCGGTAATGAGGCATACCTTCCCATTGATTCCTATGGGCCTGGAGGCCCATAGGAATCAATGGGAAGCCATTCACCATTACCGATTCGGTAAATACCGATTCGGTAATGGGGGGAGCATATTCAAGGGTGGCAGGGTGTCACATTGACACCCTGTTGCACCCCTGAATCTTGCATGTGTGCACATGTGGCGCACATACATGCCCTAAGGGCATGTATGTCTGCCACATGGCACTCTTAGATCTGCAAAATATTACGTTTTGCAAGGTATTTGTTATTTATCACCAACCTGTATTTGGTGGTAAATAACGAATTCTTAAAACTAATGTTCACTCTTTAGAGTGCTCCCTACATATGATTTCAGGATTCGGTATTTACCGATTCGGAATTTTACCGATTCGGTAATTTACCGAATCCTGAAATTTGCCTCCTACATCTGAAATAGCTAAATACCGGTCGGTAACGGGATATTTACCGAATTTCGGCCGTTACCGACCGGTATTTAGCTACCTACATGAGGCCCTTAGCATTTTATTTCCAGTGTTCTTGTAACTTAGCCCCTGTTGGTGGCAGAGCAGCATGAGTGGCCTTTTTATATACACCTCAAAGGATTGCGGAGATGTGATATCAATAGATGTCATTGACATGATCCCATTGTTTGTGCCTGGTGGAAAGTTGACTGCATAGCTAAAAAAAAAAAAAATACTGTTTTAAACGGAACTTTCATTAATACAGGATGTTTTCTAAGGTGCCTGTATCAAACAAATACTTAAAAGCCCTACTGAGGGAGTCTAAAAGGCTACCGAAGCTGGAAGGTCTACACTGGGTAAATGGCGACCACTCTGCGGGTCAGACTGGTTAATGGAGGAATCATACGACTCCATGGCGGGTACTTGACTCTGTAGGTAGAGACAAGTGTCAGTCACACATGGGATTTGTTGCAGTCTTACGTCGGTACATACCTTCAAGAGAATCCCCTGAATTACAATAGGTAAAATACATTCCCCATTTTGTGCTTTTCTCTCTCTTTCTCTGGATCAAAGTTTGTTGGGCAATAAGAAGTGTCAGTCCCCAGAAATGACTGCCAGGGGCCACTCCTGCAACCACCGGCTAAAATTAAGCACTGTCTGTATTACATAGATCAATTTACCTGGCTTAATCTGGCTTGGGAATGTGGAGTAGTGTTACAATCCGGAAGTTGCCTTTTGTTTTAGCTTGATGATGCTCTCAGAATGCCGCTGTATATGTCAGATTTTAACGCAATGTGAGAAATCTTGCATTTTTTTAAATTAGTTTGTTGTGTTGGGACCACCAACGTATTTTAGCGCTGCTCCCATCCCTTTGTTCTCGCTGTTCCTCCACCTTATTTAGACTAGGGTGAACAACAAGGTTAACAGAACTTCAGCTGGCGCCACCGTCAGAAAGCCTTTACCAGGTCACTGTGGTGGTAGCCCTTCCATAATTAGGGTGTGGCTAAGTCACAGATTTTCACTTCCTGGTCCACCATGCACTGCCGGCAGGGAAAACTAACAGCAACCCTTGGGATTGTTGTTGGAAAAAAACTTGAAAAAAACGTCCGATTTGAGTGTTTGTTTCAGAAACACAAGAAATTAATGCTGAGCGAGCAAGAGAAACCGCACCCTTCTAGCTTTCAATTTCTTCTTCAGTGGTTCTGCCATAGACACGGATGCACTTAAAGTATGGAGATCCATGTCAGACAGGTGGGACTCTCTGAATATGGCTACTGGTCTTCCGTAGGGGGTGGAGGTACAAGTGTCTGCCACCATAGTGAACCTTCACCGCACATCTACATGGTGTCATAAATTGGAAGGGACACGTTTTTTTATTAATCCATACAGGCTATTAATTAATTCAGACCAAGTATAGAGTATTGACCGAAGAGAGACGAGTGCTGAAAAAAATGATGGGCCGCCAAGTCAAATATATTAAGTGGTCTTGAGAATCCTATCAACCATGATCTAAGCGGGCCACCTCCAAACACTTCTTAGTTTTGAGGAGTGGAGATCTGACCTGCTGCCAGGGTGTGCTGGCCTGCCTTTATAGTGAGTGAGCTCCTGACCTGCACTCAGTGTCTGGCACTCTGGGAAGGTACTGCAGCTACAAAACTGAAGAGTGTGTAAGTGTCACACTACTTGCTGAAGTCCATAACTCTTGCACAAAGTAAGATTTCAGATCAGAATAGATCATAGCTCCCATTCAGAGCGTTCCGTAATTCTTGATTTGGCAGATTTGGGAGTTACCACCACTAGCAGCAATTACAAGTGTTGAAAGAAAATTGTCCAGCTCATTTTGTTTTTACGCTGATATTTCACCGGCTTAAACCAGGGGATAACGGCCCAGTGACGGGAATTGGAGTGGACACCAATTCCAATTGCTGTTCCCCATTTACGACTGAACGACTTGTTATGGGCTGGTACTGCCACAGCCCAAAGTTACCTACAGTACTGGTACTGCCAGGTACAGATACACTGATGTCATAACTCTGCATCACATTACCTCTGTGTGATGATTGGTGCAAACCTGAGGGCGCTCAAATCAAGGAATTTGGATCTTAACACGAAAGGATATAAAGCAAGCCTCTTTTTATTATCCTCCTCTAATTATTGGTGGACACCACATTTATCAAATAATGCTCCTGAAGCTGTTACATGCAGCACACATTTTACCTAGTTTTCCCCCGATATTGCAAACTTTGATGAAGGCCATCACAAGGGTAGACCAAAAGCGATCACTACGATCTGAAATTAAGCAAAGACGGCAGAGTTTACTCTGCCGCAGGAATACAAGGTACTGTTGCTCTGATAAACATATACCAACCAAAAGATATTTAGGTTATTTCTTATGTTGAACGTACCAATGTTTTTCCAGATGCTTTTCCTCTGCCAAGCAGAAAATATATTTTGTATGATTAAGGTGTTTTTTAGAACCAGTCAAACAGTCCTTTGACTGGACTTTCTTGAACTCAGGAAAACAGTGTGTCAACAAAGAAAGAAGGTTGTATGTGATCTCTGTTAAAGGCAGCCATGTCAGAGGGCACATTTTAATTAATGTAGGTGGTTTACAACCCCGCCACCATCTTAACGTATTGGTCTTTATTGAAAAACAAAACTAACAATCATGGGTTCAATTGGATTGTATTTATTGGTGTTTTTGATTGGGTCTAAGGTTGATTGTTGACTTGGTGGTTGTTGGTGGTAATTGCTTGTTGGATCTCATTTAGTTGCTGAATTAGTGGTTTTTGTTGGTTGTTTGTTGAATCAACAGTGTCTTGTTTTACAGCCCTTGAAGATAACCCTGACAATGCGTTAGTTTAGGAATAAATAAGATGTCGTTAAAAAAGCAAGGCACCTGAATGTAGGTAAGCGAGCGCCATGCTCACCAGGAAACACAGCAACACCAGATGGAGGAAGTGAGATCATAATGAAAGAAAGTGATTAAGAGGCTGTTTCAGAGCTATTCCTCTGTTCCTGCAGGAATAGACAATTAAAATGATGCACTGCCCTATTATTCCCAAGCGCCCGCTTGGAAGAGTAATATACTGATGTATCATTTCACTAAGTGAGATTGAATCAGCTCCCCTGTTCGATGAACGCATGTAGACGAACAATTATCACCGCAAAGAATTTGTATGTAGCTGGATATCATCTGTTATAAGGTGGATTGGGAAAAGATGCGCTTGATTCCAAAACTGAAGATCCGCAGAAGGAATGTTCTCTTCCAGGGAAAGTTGGAAATAGAATAATTTACAAGCAATACATTGAACTTGGAAATAGTTCGAAAAATTGGTTCCGGCTCAAGATGGCACAGGGATTTTTTTTTTTTTTTAATATATTTCTTTTTATTAAACCATTTCGACTGAGACACATCGATTACATACAAGCAGGCGACTTCAGCATCTCTTGGTAGCAATTTATACATTTCAAAATATGTTACAATTATCATTTCTTTGCGGTTTGGGGGTATCAAGAGTCTCTTCATCGGTTCGCTGACAAGGTGGGGGACAGATATCACCTCTATACTGGTTCCAGGCTCCCCATATCTTGCTCCACTTCCCGGGGCACCCCTTGCTGCAAAAACTGATTTTTCCCTAAACATGCACCAATCTAAATCTTCCTTCCACCTCTCCAATAGGGGTGGCCGAGCAGCACCCCACAACTGTGCAATGTTTCTTTTTGCAATCATAAACGCCAGTGTAGCCCACTGCTTAGTGTACGTGTTGAGGTCTGTAGGCTCCCAGACATTTAGTATGCATCTCCGCGCCTCTGGGTGCATATCGACCCCTGGTACTGACCGCATTGTGTGGTGGATGTCTCTCCAATATGCTTCTATCCTTTGACAGTTCCATAGTATGTGGATAAATGTCCCTAATTCTCCACACCCCCGTCTACACTCTCCACTTTCTGCCCGTCCAATGCGAACCAGTCCGGGTCCCGTTACATACGTCCTATGGGCACAGGGATTTTTCAGGCACATTAGGTGATCTAACACATTGTTGTCCTTCTGGCAGTGGGGGGAACATATAATGATTTTTAAGGAATCTGATAACATAGTTGGCTTCCTCGGTAGTGAATTGCTGTAGGTTTGACCAGGGACACATCTCATTCATGGAAAAGAAATCAGCAAAGATTACAAATGGGGGAGAGGTAAAGAGCTCTAAACCCATGGGGGAGAGGGGTTGTTTGGGAGGATCAAATACATCCAGTGTTAGTTTCATGATTTAAAGGGCGAATAGTAATTTTAGTGTCTCAAAGGATAACTAACTAATTTAATTTATCTATAATGGCACTTGTTTCCTAAAAATATTGAATTTGGTCTCTTGGCTTCCAAGTGATCACAGGAAGAGATGACGTTTTGAATGTTTTTACTTTATATTATTTCTTTTTCACAATGCCAGTACTAACTAACATGGACAGTAAAAGCCGTGTCTACTATGCTGAGATTGCACTGGGAAGTAGGTGAACTTGGTTCTAGTATCTATCGCTTTTTTATGTGTTTTGCACACACATGTTTTTTTAAAGCAAGGCGTAAAAGTGGACGGACCACGTCCTTTTTATCGGCATTGTAAGGATGAAAGTGTAGACTGTAACTGGCTTGGGCCCGACTCTGTATTTCTGTTTCAAAATCTGCGTTCATTGGTTTCTCCATTGTTCAATCCTCACCCTGCAAGCTATGATGCCCTTAGCCAGACAGGGTGCAAACCCTACAATGCGCACTACGTACCTGAGCCTTTGTAAGTAGGTGGAGTGCCAAAAACACCCCCTTTTCCACCAGAGATAATCTCCAAATTATTAGGGAAGACAGCCAGGTTGGTTTCCCTAAATTTTGTGGTATAGCCTTTGGCTTTTATCCAGGTAGGCAGTGACTTCCGCGCCCTCGTGTAATGCTGTGCAATTTCTTATAAAAACCCCATCCATCTATCCATCCATACTCCTTGAGTGTGTACAGAAGCCCTGTAAGAGTTCGAGTTAAATCCCTCCTCCAGAGATGTGTGCATGTAATTCAGTAGTTCACCCATAGGAAGCAAAAATCCTTGCCACGCTGGCCTCTCCGTTGAGCCACTAATGGACTAGCAATGCCCCGATAAGTTGATGCTTTTCACTGTATGGAATGGCTGGACAGAATACACAAAATTCCCACCAAACCAGCTTCTTCCATGTTTTACAAAGCCTGTGAAAATAAATTCTTCCTTCACCTGCCAGAGACTATTCAGCTTGAAAATTGGTCTCAACTCAATTGGAAATGGGCTTCCGTATAGCTCCCCGCCCCAATCTAAATACTGTCCCGCTGGAACACTTATTTTGAATCAACTTGATGACATAAGAAGACATTATAATGACGCCTGTTTTTGTGGACCAGTTTGAAGAGTGTTTCTTTTTCAAATTTGGGACCAGGTGGATGAAAAATTTGCCTTGTACTTTATCCTGTTTCTTGCAGCTACCGTCTGCTGTGTGATCAGCATACCACTGAGCAAATTTGTATTTCCAACAACTGGCCTGCTTCACACACTGCATTTTGTAGTGCTGTTTGTGGTGCTACAAAACGTACTACTTAGTGCTATTCACAAACTACGTGCAGAGTTTGCACCATTGCCTATGCGTATGTGTGCGGGGTTCTGTGCCCGACTGTGGAGTCTTCGCACTCGTATGCACTCGTTTTAGCAGTAAATGCGGGAGGTACTGGAGAGAGTGGTGGAAAAGGGGCAGACACTACAAAAGGGGATGGGAGTAGGGAGAAGTAAGAGTGGTTGAGGATGGTCATGGAGGGGGAATATGAGACGTTATTTTGCATGCCATTACTTCACATGCTATTACTACACGGTTATTACCTAGCAGTCACCGTGACTACGCAAGTTTTTACTTTGCATACCATTACAATCAAAGTGTTAATGTATGGGAAGTAAAAACTTACCTAGTAATAAAAATGGTATGCGGAATAACGTGTCATACTACCTTACACCTCTAAAACACTAAAACACTACCGATACACTAAAACACTACTCTACCCTACACTACTGAAACACCACTACACTACCCTAAACCCTAAATCACTACCCCCTGCACAAACATACACATTCCCCTACTCCTGTCCCTACACTCATTCACTACCCATCACAACCCCCGACACTACACTAAACCCTAAAACACTACCCTACTCTACACTAACCCCACAACACTACCCTAAACCCTAAAACACTCCTCCCAGGACGACCCTGCCCCTTCTCCCAGTCAGTTCGCTACTCCCAAACACTACCCTGCACAACCCCCGACACTACCCTTAACCCTAAAACACTATCCTACACTTCACTAACCCCACAACACTACCCTAAACCCTAAAACGCTAACCCCAGCACGACCCTGCCCCTACACCCAGTCCGTTCCCTACTCCCAAACACTACCATTCACGACCCCATACAATACACTACACCCAAATACACTACTTTACACTACACCTACACAACCGTACACACAGCTTCACTTACCTCTCTCTCCTCGTGGCTCACCTTCCACTGCTGCAGCTTACTGGGTCTTCAGAGTCGTACTACTTTTTTTAGAAACGGAAGCGCCTAAATAAAAACAACGATGTGGATATCCTGCGAAGTAACGGTTGTGCGCAGTAAAACCATGCAAAGTAATGGTTTCTGCGCACTAACGATGCGAAGTAAAGGCAATCCGAACTAGTGGCCGCGTAGAAAAGGTCACCCACCATGGAGGGGTTTAGGGAGGGACATCATCCGCCTACACAAAAGCAAGCCAGTTACTTTACACAGGGGCTGGAGGCAAGTACCTTACACTTGTGTAGTAAATATACACTCAGAATTTGTGACTATGGAAAGGTAGCAAACTCACTGCAAAGTGTAAATTATTCAAAAGTGTAAGTTACTTTTGTAAATCCGGCCCAATGCCTTTTGTTGTACATACATTGATTTTTCAATAGTGTAGGGCCCTTTACACTCTCCCTACTCCTAAACCTTGCTTTTCATACTGGATTCTGA
The DNA here is from genome assembly GCF_964204655.1 of Triturus cristatus. Classification (NCBI taxonomy): domain Eukaryota; kingdom Metazoa; phylum Chordata; class Amphibia; order Caudata; family Salamandridae; genus Triturus; species Triturus cristatus. The sequence continues at coordinate 93,086,951 of NC_140595.1, read as the reverse complement.
CTGTATTGATTTTTTCATCCTGAATTCTTGATTTCGGGTGAAATCAAAATTCTGAAAACCTAAGGTTTCACATTATTCTTGTAGAAACTCTGGAGATGGCACTCACTCTCCTTGTACTGCATTAATGCTCATCATGTCCCATTTCCTAGTACCAAACAATCTCGGTAAAATTTCAAATTTGATCAATAAAAATTATAGTTTCACAATCTTGAATGCAATTGTTAATGTACCTCTAACTTGACCCAAGTTTTTTGCCTTTTCCACAAAGACTGTTGGATTTGTTTGTCCAAACCATAAAAGGATCACACGATGGACCAACTACCTCCTCACCCAAGGTTTGTGAAGTTGGTACATCAGTTTTTTGCTGTAGGTCCAACAGTTTTTCTCTCAATGGTAATTAGCATGGGTTAAGCCCTTTTTGAGTCCCTCACCCAGTCGCCTGTTGACGGATCTTCATGAAAATCACCAGGATCAACCATGATTTGGAAAGTTTTGTGTGGTTTTATCGATGATATCAAAGTTTTCAAGAAATGCATTTCTTGTAAAAACTACTATATAACCATATTGCGTCACTAGACTTGCAACAGTACTCACCAGGATCTGGAGCATCTCTGGGCATATCTTCATTCCAATTCAAGCCAAGTCATTATGAAGGTCTGCTCAACGACAGTCTGTCAATTAAAATAAACTTTCTGGAAAGATTTAGGCAACCGTAGCAAAGACGCTACTGAAGCACTTGGAATTGCGTGCATTAGAGAGAAATAAGTGTTGATCGAGAGATGGGTGCAACAGCCCAGGAGCCAACCTTAACTATGACACAAGTGCACTGGATCCATGCCTTAGAGTTCTGACCATCCCTGTCTGGATAGTTTATCTCAGCACTACTCCAATAACATTGACTGTCTCCTTACCATGTTCTAAAAAGACCTACACTTCATCATCTCTGTCATATGCGTGCCACTATACCAGATGCTGGCCCATGTGGGTTTTGAGAGTTTCTGGAAACCCAAAGTTTTTGCCAAAAAAGCCCTGTAGAAGGTCATGCAACAGCAGACTGCATATGACACTGAATTTAGAGTGCATGCCCCCTGGAGCACTGCATTCCACCACAAAAGTAGGCACTGAGCATTGAGAGCTATGTTATGTTAAATGGATTTGTAGAGTGCATAGCTGCCCGCGGGCTTCCCAGTGCTAAATAAGTGAGCCACAGAAGGGAAAGTGAATATGTATGTTTAACGTTACTGCTGAAATGTAACTTTTTCCTAAAACTAGATTCAACTTCCAAAAATTCACGTGGCAATGTATTCCAGAGCTGAGGTGCCAGATATGAGGAAGATCTGCCTCCCCATCTTGCTCTTTTGATTCTTGTAGTTCTGAGAAGATGTTCTTGATATGATCTTAGACATCTGTTGGGGACATATGGCACAATCATGTCTCTGGTTTTCAGGGGACCTCTGTTATTTATTGCTTTATGGGTCAAGCAAAGTGCCTTAAACGTAATCCTGGCCTCAATCGGTAGCCAGTGGTGCAGTTTCAAATGCTCTCCTACTAATTCATGGACTGGAACCTTACACTGGAGCCTAGATGCAGCGTTCCGCACAACTTGGAGTCGTTTTAGAAGGTATTTTGGGGCACCTAAATAAAGAAGATTACCATAATCAAGACGGGAGGTTACCAATGCATGAATAACGGTTTTCCTTAAGTGTTTTGAAATCAGCTCCAGGACCTTTCGGAGCATTCTGAGTAATCCGAAGCATGAGCCGGCCATTTTTTTTCATGTACTTCCATTGTAAGTTTGTTCTCCATACAGATTCAAAGGTTCTTGATGGAAGGATTAGGCACTGGCGGGTTCCCCATACAGCTTGGCCAGCTGCACAAAGGCCTGGGTACCAATTTGCTTCCCAGAATCATCAACTCTGTCTTATCCCAAAAGTACAAACGGGACATCCGTGACTCTTGAATCTGCTTACCATGGTGGAACTAGGGTAGTCACCTCAGTTCATGCCATTACTAGCACTGATTCCAGTCTTCGACTGTTCCTTCAGAACTCATCCCATTGACTCTTGAATCTGCTTACCACGGTAGGACTAGGGTGACCACCTCACTCCATGTAATCAAAAACACTGATTCCAGTCTTCGACTGTTCCTTCAGAACTCATCCCATTGACTCTTGAATCTGCTTACCACGGTAGGACTAGGGTGACCACCTCACTCCATGTAATCAAAAACACTGATTCCAGTCTTTGACTGTTCCTTCATAAATCATTGCTATCAACCATTATGGTCTATTTGCTTCTGTTGGACAACACCCAGAATGCATTAGGCTGTTACATGAAAACCCAGGACTGAAAACAGTGTCCATGATGACATTGAGCTAGAGGCAAATGACACCATGAACGGCATCACAGTGGGCGACGCGGTTTGGTGGTGGTCGTTAAATGAGCTTGTCCACTCTTTCCTGTAACGTCTGTTGACAGGAAGGGACATGCCGAGAGAGGCCGCTCACAGCTGTCCAGTGTGTTTACCTAGGGATGCAGGATCTATTAATGCTTCAGGGTTGCCATGGGAGCCTACTGCTCTGCAGTGCCAGCATCTCTGCCTGTGACTGGGAGGTAAACACACAGCATTGTAACTATGCACTGCCCGCAATACTGACTCTCCCTTTACTGCCTTCAATAACACCTTCCTCGGCCCAAGAAATGTCCCTCATTGCTGTATCTGCGGCCCTCACAACTGTCTCTAGTCATCAGCCTGACAACCTTACCAGTAATTAATTTGAGCCAGTGGTTGCAGGTGGCGTAAACCGGAACTTATTTTTCCTCAACAGACTTTGATCCAGAGCAAGAGAAAGAAAAACACAAAAGGCGGGGAGAAGGAGAAAGACTGTAAAAATGTGAACCGGGAGAAAGCAGGAAACTGCATGAGTGAGATTAAGGGACACGGAGTCAGAGGCAGCGTTAGCGCTGGTGGCGCCCGGTGCGACAACCCTGGTGCATTCATTCAAGTGTTCCTGCCTTGTAGTAATATTTTTTTTGTTCTGGTGTTTCTTTTCCGACGAACTTCATTCAGGTTTCTTCCCACCTTTCACTTATTATCCCTGGGATCTCTTTGTCTGTCAAGGATGTTCATTCAGGTGTCTTCTTTTCACCAGTGATTTCCTTCCTTTCACTGGAGTTCATTCAGGTGTTCCTCCTGTTAGATGACGTTCATTCAGATGTTCCTGCTTTCTATTATGTTTTTGTTCCTCATTCAGGTATCTTCCTGCCTTACAATGATATTCCCTCCTGAGATCTTCCCTGTCAGGGATTTTCATCTAGGTGTGTTTCTTTTTCACCAATGTTCCTTCTTTCTTGTTTCTGCTTTTCACCGGAATTCATTCAGGTGATTTTATGTCAAGACAGGAGGCTAGCATCATGCATAACCTTTTATTCACCACTTCTGAGCAGCACTTAAAAACCTCCAATAGAACAGTATGATGTCACAAAACACTAGAACATTCAACATATTACAAGTCCCCAACATTCCAGTCTCATCCTCTTTTGTTTGCTGCTGCCTTGCTGTAAAATTCTTTGTTATTTCGGCTTCTCTTCTTTTCTATGAATTCTCGTCATGGCTCTCCCTGCCTCTCACTGATGTTCTTTCATGTGTCACTTCTGCTCCCTGACACCCGTTCACATGTCCCAGCCTCTCAGCGATGTCCCTGGTGGTCGTTCATGTGTCTTGATTCTTACTGATACAACAAATAACAAGGTGATGTATGGAATGCTTGAATTAATCTCAGCCACTGCGATCTAGTCAGGCCGTGTTCCAGTCTGCTGTTTTTCACCCATCATGCCACTCCGGGCAGAGGCCCGTATTATTCAGTCAGTAGTGATGTTGCTCCTAACAGAAAAGTCCATCCCGAACTGCTGGACGAGGCCCCACTCTAGAAAGGACCACACGCAACGCAAGAGCAATTTCAACCTGTTTGGGCTTTGTCATTAGGATGCAGCTTGAGTCCTGTAGCACAGTAAGTACGGGCGGGGTCCATGTTTGGACATGTCTATCACATACCTGCCACCTGACACATAAGGGGGGGTGGTCCTTGGAGGGGTGTGGCCTTGTGCCACCGAAGCACCTGAGAGGCACTTTTGCCCCTGCCCCCAATCACCTTCCTCCAAAACCCGAGAAAAAAGCTTCCTGTAAATGGTGCAGATGTCCTGGGGTGTTTTCACAAACCTTAATGGACATCAGCAGTTCAAAGGAATGTTTGACGATACAAGGCAAACATTTACAACGCATGCCTTTACAATGCAGTTTTTACTTCGCAACATCCATTACAAAGCATGTTTTTACATCGCATGCCATCACAACGCATTTTTAGAAACTTAATTTACAACGCATTCCATTACATCACATTATACCATCACAATGCATACTATTACAACGCATACCATTACATTGCGTTTAGGGTACGTGTTGGATAGTGTAGGGGTAAAATTTACTATTCCCACTTCAGTGAGTGCAACAGTAGGGTAAGTGTTGGATAGTGTAGGGGTAAAAATTACTATTCCCACTCCAGTGAGTGCAACAGTAGGGTATGTGTTGGATAGTGTAGGGGTAAAAGCTATGTGTTGAAATGGTATGAATTGTAGTGACATGCATTGTAATGACATGCGTTGTAGTGACATGCGATGTAATTGCTGTCTTCTAATGGCATGCGATGTAAAGGATGTTGCGAGAAATGCGCATGCGCGGGCGTCCGTGCATGCGCATTTGCATGAAGAAGTTATAGTCAGCAAGAAGAGGGAGCCCCGGGACGCCGCGCTGAAGGTAAGAGGTTTAAATTTACTTTTTAACCTTCTTTTAATTATTTTACGATTAGGGCGGGCGGGAGGCGGGCAGCGAGTAGTGGGGCTACACGGAGCGCGCAAGTGTGCGTAGATTTTGCTACACTACGCGCTGCTCCACGTAGCCCCACCACACCACCTACGCCCAGGCTTGCTCTTCACAAGGTAACCATGTGAAGCGAGCCAATATCATGTTTTACAATTATGGTACCGTGTGAGTTGGCAGGTATGCCATCACACCCAAAAAATCAACTGTTGCAAACAGAAATGTATGAATTAATGTCAGCCATTGGAGATAGCTCAAACTGCATTCCAGTCCATCATGTTTCTCCCATCGTGACTCTCCAAAGAGAAACCATACTTATGCAAATCAGTACAGATCCTACTGCTTATAGGAACAGTCCATTCTGACCTGCTAGGCGAGGCTGACCTTGAAAGGGATCACAAGCGAGGCTGGTTTCTCTCTATTTGAACCCCGTCAGTAGGGTGCAGTTTGACTCTTATGGCACAGTAGGCACAGGACCAATGTTACATCTCGCTGATGTTCGTTCACGTGTCTCCGCCTTGTAGTTATGGTGGTTTTCATGCCCAACTGTCACTGATGTTCATTCTGCGGTCCCACGGTCACAGATGTTTATATTTTTTCGCCTCTCACTGATGTTTGTTCATGTGTCCTCGCTGCTCAATGAAGCTGATTCACTTGTCCCCACCTCTCATTACCTGCCATGTTGAATTCTTTTTCATGTTCCTGCTCTAACTGATGTTCATTCATGTGTGCCTCTTGCGTGCTTACGTTCATTCATGTGTCCAACCACTCACTCTGTTCACATGTCCTCCCCTTTCACTGATGATCGTTTATGTATCCTTGATGTTCATTTACATCTCCCTACTTCTCACCAACCTTTATTTTGGAGTGCCTTCATCCAGGTGTACCTCTCTCTCAATGTTCCTCACTGATACTTGTTCACAATCCCTGCCTCCCTCCTACTGTTGCTTGTTAATGTGTCCCCGGTCTTCCACTGACGATTGTTTATGCCTACATCTCAATGTTGTTCATTCATGTGTGTCCTCCCCATACAAAAGGTGCTTCACGTGTCCCACCACTCACCGATATAGCCTTATAGCCCGCCATAGCGGGATATACTGGCCGTTAAAGGACTGCTCCAGCGTTAAAGGACGAAGGCCAGGGCCTTTAACAAGGGAGTGGGCCTTTACTGGCCAGCAGATCCCACTATGGAGGGCTCTAAGGCTATTATAACATTCCGCCCCTAGAGGGCAAAATGTTCTAATTTGTAAAACTAAGGCTTCACGGAGCCCGAAGGGGTTGAAATCCCCTCGAGCACCGTGGGGCTTTTGTTCACAGCAACAGCCGTGAATGACAACATTGGGATGTTGGCACTCTGGGCTTCTACCGGCCATTAGAAGCCCGGAGCAATCCATTGTTGTCAATGGAGCGCCCAACATTCCAATGTTCTAATAAATATTAGAACATTGGAATGTTGGGAGCTCCATTGAAGACAATGGAGTGCTTCGGGCTTCTAAAGGCTGGTAGAAGCATCGGGCATCAACATTCCAATGTTTGTTTACAGCTGTTGCTGTGAACAAAGGCCTCATGGAGCCCGATGGGATTTCAACCCCTTCAGGCTCCGTGAAGCCTTTGTTGTACAAATTAGAACATTTTGCCCTCTAGGGGCGGAATTTTGTAATAGCCTTAGAGCCCTCCATAGCGGGCTCTACCAGCCAGTAAAGGCCCACTCCCTTGTTAAAGGCCCTCGCCTTCGGCTCTGTCATTTAATGCTGGAGCGGGCCTTTAATGGCCAGTAGAGCCGGATCCAGCGTGCTCTAAGGCTATATTCGAACATTGGAATGTTGGGAGCTCCACTGACAACAATGGAGTGCTCCGGGCTTCTAATGGCTGGTAGAAGTCCGGAGCTCCAACATTCCAATGTTGTCCTTCACAGCTGTTGCTGTGAACAAAGGCCTCATGGAGACCGAGGGGATTTCAATGCCCTTGGGCTCCGTGAGGCCTTTGTTTTGTTAGCGATGGAGCGGGTCTTTAATGGCTGGTATAGCCTGCTATGGCGGGCTATAAGGCTAAATTCAAGGACCAACTTCTTGACCTGCCTAGGGTCCATTCTAGGACTATCTGGCTCTCCCTACCATTAAAGACTGGCCACAAGTATCTCATCTCCAAAATGTATGCTACAGCCCTTCCCATTCAGGAGAGTCTTCTCAGATCCTAACTGATGGCTCTTGATGACGGTGTGACTTCTTGACTCAACTGAAACCCTCACAGTCACTTACCCAAACTATGTGCCCCCACCCACCAACTATTCATCTCTAGCATCACTGCACACTAGCTTTAACTGCTAGATGGGTCTACCTTTACACCATCCCACCACACTTGTCTCACTCTCTGGCTGCACTGAGACTCATTTCATTCAAAGTAAAACCCACATGAGCAGGGGGGTTGAGATTGTTATTTCAGTTTAAGTAGATATGGCCAAATCCGCAAAGTAGGAAAATGAGTGGAGGTCGGGAACTTTTGTACAGTTCAAGTGGTTATTTGTTCAAAGGTGCACTCAGCTGGCACTGCTCCTGTCTTCATCCTCGCCAGTGGTGGCAGAAACCCTTCAGAGGAAAAGAGAGGCGGAGCTATGCTTGCACCCGCTAACTGAGACCAACGACTAGGCTAGGCGGTACATGTACCACTAGGCCTGAGATCCCAGCTGCTGAGCTGCAGTGATTCCATGAGTGGTTGACAGTATCACCCAACCAATTGCACCACTGATATCCCTCTTCTCGATCAGGTCCTCTGACAGACCATCAACTGCATCCGGGGAACACACACAATCTGTATGATAGATAGCACTACTGAACTGATCTACACATCTTGATGGCCTCTTCTCATGAAGCAACAGTTGCATAATATTTTACAGACAGTGTCTACTCTGTGGCCATAAGGAAGAATCCTTAGAACGTATCGTGTGCTAGTGTCCACTTTTATTATCCGCAAGGAAAAAATACTTGAAGCCTACATTTTTAAAATGAAATTGTACAACAATTCATGAATCAATTAGACTTTGTCTCTCTACCAATGATATGCAATTTATTGGAAAATATATGACATTTTTAGACTTTGCTAATCATCATTTTGGATAACCTATGTCCCTTAAGTTTATGGTTTATTTAGTTTTTATCTTTCTAATATTTATACTGATTCCACAGTTTTTATGATACTAATTGGTATTTTATTATATCTGTGCAATACATTTTATTCATACAGGCTGGTTGTTAGATATTTTGAAGTCATCATGCATAGATAGAACTGCATGCAGAGTAGCAGACCCCCTTGCATGGGAGCACTCTACCAGCAACATGGATGTGACCATGACAGTGCAGAGGTGAGCTTCAACCGTGTCTGTTAATGCCCGCTGGTGCCCAGTAATGTGGAAGAGATGAGTAAAGGGGACACCAAATGTCAACCTCTACTTGTGGACCGACTTGTCCAATGGCCTCAACCCAACACCGGTCCCTGTGGAAGCCACAACAGGGCACACAAGAAACCACCCTGCAGGCTGTCACCAGAACTCACCTTCCCTTTATCGCCCTTTACCAAAGACCATCCCTCGCTATATGGTCAAAGAGCCACTTAAAAAAACGGAACCCGCACATCAATTTCTAAACTGATCCCCACATTCCAATGAGGTTCTTTTATTGTGCCACACAGGGCATGCATTTTTTTAAGATTGTTTTTTTGTCATTATTTTAAATTTTTTAGATAATTTTGTTTTTGGATGAAGATTATTTGTATATATTGACTTTGATGCATATCATTGTTTCACAGTTTTAGGGCACAACACCTAACCATAAATAATGAAAATAAATGTTTTTAAAGGTTTCTATCTTAATTTTAAAGTGCTTTCGGCAATGCTTTAAATACACATATTTTATGGAAAATATGCCATGTCTAGAAGTTATTAATTTTTGTATTATTTGCTGAAATTACACTAGCCCCGTGAATGATAGATTTCAATTGATGATATGGCTAAAAGGTATTATAGTATACTACAAGATACAGCAGTAGGAAGTAGTAGTGATTAAAATTGGTGTTTTCTCATTTTGAAAATTGTGATAGGAAAAGACGTCAGATAACGTTATAGATTTCGGCTGACATTTACAAACCACTCTGCCGCGCAGTTGATTATCATGTCACAGTAAGCCCTTGATGGAATCGCATCTCGGAGTGTGTGAAAATTACAAACCTGTTCTTATGTGGTATCCCACTGCATATCTGGCTGCGAGAAAATGTATGCTCTACTCTCACGTAGGACTGTGACAGATGGTAAACACAATAGTAAGGGTGGGCGGAATTTGCGAAATTGACTTTCGCAAATTATCGCAAAATTGCGCAAAATCTCCGCGGGCACGCGGAACTTTCGCGAAGATTGCTTTTCCCGCCCACTCGCGATGTGTTTTTGCGTGCTCGCGGGGAAATATATCTCCAACTTGCCCATACGGTCGCTAATGGGCGCGGCCATCTTGCTCGCGATGCTTATTTCCTGTTCCGGGTCGAATGACGTGTTCGCGATCGCAATGACGTGTTTGCGATCGCAAACTCTCGCGAGATAGCGCGACCGGCTACCAACAATCCAACATCTCGTGGCGCATGCGAATGGATAGGAAAACTCATCGGCGAACGCAGGGACCCGGTAAGTCGCGACCGCGTGGACGCATTTTTAAAGCGCGAACAAGAAAAATACTTCCTTTTTGCGGCAGATTGCGAAAGTTTTGACATCTTCGCACTCTCCACGGAACGCGAAAATGTCAAAATATCGCAAATTCCACGAGCGGAACAAAATTTACCGCCCAGGTCTACACAATAGCCACCCTACAACAAGATTCAGAATTCCCCTTCATTAATACCAAAAGTCCTACCCTGTGACTAGCAGCTCAGCCAATGAGGAAGTAGGGGTACATTGGTCTTTGAAACTGGTAAGAAATGCAGGCACACAGCATGCTTCTGAGTTCTGAACCAGTGGGACAGCAGAAACGTTACAAAGACCACACACACACATATAATATGTATATATACCTCCTATAGTTATTATTCAGTTACCTTTTCAGAGGGGAGGTCGAAATCCTTTACTTTAATTTTTTTTCTGGCAGTGCAGTCAGAAACCTACAAATTGCTACCCCCATTTTTCAATATTAATGGGAAAAGCCTTGTTATTCAAGTAAACTGTCACAACTAGGTTACATTATGGAAATGCCATTTTAACTGGGCTTTCCCAAATCTAAGATTAATAAACTGTAGAGAGTGCAAAACATGGCTATTCAAATGCTGTTGGGCCTCTTAATAATTGATTCAATATTGTCCCATCTTACAAAGCTGTATTGGCTCCCAGTAAACAAAAGAATCTCTTTTACAGTCTTCTGAATGATTCACAAAGCCATCCAAGTGACAAGACAAAAGTCTCTTCTCAAAAGGATTTTTTTTCTTACAACCAGGGCTTTAAGTGGGCCGGGTCCCGCCGGTGCTCAGCACCGGCATTTCTCAAAACCAGGTGTTGAGATGGGTCCATATCGGGCTCTCTATTTTTGCTCTCACCCTCAGCATGAGACATTTATGACCTTGGTGCATAGCTGCCAAGGTTTCAGTGGGCTTATGTGTGACATTCCCATGTGTGTAGTGCGTTTATGTGTGACATTTCAAGCCTTATGAGTGACACTTTATTGTGAGTGAAATAAGACAGTTGCATCAATGTCGAGAGTTTATTTTTAGAAATGTCACCCTTTTCTCATATGCGACAGTCTTTAATGCGTGAATTGACCCAGGAGCGCTTCACATGAGTTCAGATAAGCCTTTATTTAGCACGAGTAAGTTAGATGGTTTGCTCAGAATCACAGAATGTTGAGCCAAAGCCGGGATTTGAATCCTCATCTAAAATCGAGAGTTCTATCCACTATGCCACATTTCGTCTCACCTCCTCCGTCTTAGGCCCCCCCCTTTTACTGCAGTTTGGACTATCCCATCTTTTTGCATATATTTAGAAGCATCATTTTGCGGCTGGACAGCCACATCTGCTTGATACTATGGTTTGAGCAGGGGGTGCTTTTTCATTACATTAAATAGGCGGGTGTGTGGTTTTGTGTTTGGGTCTTCATATCACTGAAGTATGTTTAGCTTGGATATGAGTTTCTGTACTGAAGTTTGTTTGGCTTGCATATGAGTTTCTGTGATAGTAGGATAGTCCACGTCATAATATATTGAGAAACCTATACCTCCCGTTGTACACTAGTGCCATATTGTGGCCTTTAAAAAACAGTAGTCGGAGCTCAGCTTTTATGCGTCCATCCCAGCAAAGCGAGAAACTGGAACTACACGGTGTTATGGCACTTCAAGACACGGTTCTTTTGCGTGATAATCTCAGGCATTGCGGTAATACGGGAAAATTATCGAAAATGCATTATTCTAATGCGGGATGCGTGGCACTTGGCAGGAATGTTAGCGCGGTACCACCCATCTTTGATGGAACTTCGAGGAGGCTGCTTTGCTATGTATGCAGCCACGATCACGAGCTATGATGACGCTGAAAGCGCACATCACGAATCTGCAGCGAGCAAAAGGGGGGGGCAGAGCGCAGGCTCTATAAGTAACACCGAGGCACTGATTAGCTGCTGAAGGCTGATGGCTAAAAGAGTGAAAACCAGCCGCGGTCCGTGCAGGTAACATTGGTGTGGCGGTAGGGCAGCGTGAGGAGGGATTTCGAGGGATGATGCAGAGGGAAAATTAAATAAATAATTAAGTTTCCGTCTGCAACCGACTGAAAACCTTTCTTTTTCCGCAGTTACAATGATCGAGCATTCATTACAGCTGATGCAAAGAGATCTTAAGTGTTTTTTTTTTATTTCAAGGAAATTGCACTCTGTCACTGTGATAAACTCTTGGCTCTAACGTCCTGCTTCACTGAAACACAGAGCAAAGGGGCTTTGTCACTGCAAATGCATTAACATTCCTATCCTCTCGCACTCTGCTATCAGGAAGCCTTTGTCTCTCTGGCTGCCTCGCACCCTGGGGGCTCACTGTCAATATATGTGAGGCTTTACTATGCAGAGTTTGAAAATAGGCAGCTGGTAGTATATAGCTCATAGACTGCATCAGTTATTATAACAAAAAACATATTGTTTTCCCTAAAATATCATTTTCAGACTTCCTAATGGCATGGAAAAATGTTCCTGGAAAAATGTTACTGGAAAAATGTAAATACATTGCTGCTCATGATTTTTTTGAAAGAACTGTTTATGAATTTGTGCAACACAGGATTCTAGTGCCCCCTTGTAGGCCACGCCCCTTGTACAGGAGCCCTAGTTGTTTCATGGCCAGGCCTTTTTGAGACCCCCACTTTTTCTCTCCCACTTAAAGAGCTGCAGATAACCACATGGATTCTCAGGCCTGTTAACCAGGTGTCCCCAAGTGTCATTTCAGACGCCCATGGTTAGATGGCTGCTCCTTCTTTTATAAATGGGATGTTTTGCGGAACCTTCCATATCCTAATGCCAAAATCCAAACCTGTCATCATTTGGCAAAGATTGTTTCTTCAGGATGTAAAGACTTCACTGTTAGATGCGGCATGCAAGTGCCAGGACACCATTGGTATATGTATTCAAGAGTAAATGAAATAAATTTACAGATCTCCTTAAAGCACAAATTTCTCTAAACTATTTCAATCAAATTTCATACAATTTGACCTGCACATATAATCCACTTGACATCTCCATGCCATGGTTGTGTGATGGAACCATGCATGCGTAGACCACGCATGCCGGATCCATGCAGTCTCAACAACACAAGTCTTAACCACAAATATGCCTTTACCAAGCATGCCTTTACAATGACTTACGCGTTGTTACGGCATGTATGCTAAACACATACACGTAGATAAGACTTGACGGGTAAGTCTTAACCCCTGCCCCCTTGCCCTGCTTAGAGTCTTAAAACTTCTCCCTCCCTCCTGAAAACCAACCCCCTTCCCCCGGTTCCTAGAAACTTCCCTGCCTCTAGTCCTAAAAACGACCCCGCTTTCCCATAAGCCCTAACAACTACCTAACCTCCCCCTGAGCCCTAAGCCCTAAAAACTGCCCCACGCTCCCCTCAGCCCTAAAAACTACCCCGAACTCCTGAGCCCTAAAAACTACCCTGCCCCCAAGTCCTAAAAAGTATTATGATCCCTTCCCATATCTTGAGCCCTAAAACGGCCCCCTAAGCCCGGACATCTTAAACTAGCCCCTCCCTCCTAACAGACAACCCCCTCCCCCAGCCCTGAAAACTACCCACCCAGCTCTGAAAACTACCCGACCCCCCAGCCCTGAAAACTACCTGAATCCCTCCAGCCCTGAAAACTACCCCCAACCCTGAAAACTACCCCGAACCCCCCCTAGCCCTGACTACTACCCGACCCCCCCCCAAAACCATACAAACTACTGCCCCAAAACCCGGCCCCAGCCCCACTTACCTCACCGCGTTGCATTCTCTTCCGATCGTTCCTACTGTTTAGCTGCTTCCTGCTTCCTGCTTCCGCCACCCAGCAGCTAGACCGCGCAATGCCTTAACCACACATATGGTGGTTAAGGCATTTGCGTGGTTAAGGTAAACGGAAGCGGTGCACTCCCGGTTACGAACAGACACGCGAGATACAAGCCGACATGCTGGATGACACCAGCACAAACATTCGTATGATGTTTTGGATCACTAGACTCCTGCATAACCTTTAGAGGCTTACGCCCCATATAAGACGAACCCTAAATTGCTTTTTCTACGAACTGGTTTGGCCCGCTCAAGCGCATTTTCGTCTAACTTTTGCAATTTTGAGAAGATGAGTTAGTCACCCTCATTCAACTTCGGATGACAAAAGCCACATATAGGCTTGACTATTTGTGTTTTCAGATACCCCTGCTCCTAGATTTGAATATTTCTATACAATTATATACATTGGTCCTGATGAAGGTGGCAAAAAGAATTCATGCTCCACCGAAACGTACGTCGACCAACACCATTTGGGGACCCGCTCAGTGAAGACAATACTAGAGAATTGCCAGTAATTTATAGGACAAAAAAATTATACAGGGATATAAACACACCCTGACAACTTAAGAAAAGTATTTATGAAATGATATTCATTCTACAAATTTATGTTTCTCCCTTTCACAGCCGGACCCCCATTGACTTTTGTTAAATTGTATTTTGATTTTTATATTGTGTATGTTAGTAAGAATGAATGGTAAGATAAGGAGTGAGTATGTTGTGGCTATGTGTGAGTGTGCTGGGGTATAGAAGTAGCAGTTTTTGATTCATTCTTTGGTTACACTTGGATTACTTGTGCTATGCAAATGAATCACATTATTTAATGATGTTAGTTGAGAATCTCATGTACTCATAAAAGAAAAGTTATAATATATTTTTTTTAAATTGTCTTGAAAATGAAAAAAAAACATACATATAAAAAATTATAATAAAAAATCACAGTGACTAAAAGCTATTGTTATATGTATTTCACTTCTATTAAGTAAAAAAAAAATCTTTTTGTGGGGAACCTTTAAGCTATTGGCTACAACCAAAAGAAATATAGGTCAGCTAGAGGTCTTTTTTTCAATTTTTGTTTGCCTCTGTCCCCTTCCTCTTGGACCTAAAATTAAAATAGGGGGAACCTTTCTTGTTTTCATTGTTTCTTTGCGTGGCTAAGGCAAGCATGGTAGCGCTTTTGTAGTCGGAACACGCGTGGCTGAGGCAGCGGTGTTCCGACTGTTTCCCCCATGCCATCCATCCCTTCTGATTCCACACCTGCAACAAGTCCCAGTCATTGCTTGCTATCCCTAAAGTAATTAGACACAGAAAGCCGACTGCAGGCCCCACATGAGGCATTACAAAAGATCCATGTGACGTTCCATTTGTGAACGGTTTTTGTTGGCCAATGTGACGGTCCATTTGTGAACAGCTTTTGGTTGACCAGAGGGGACTACGGGGGACCGAATGAGGTTTGCAGCGGATGACTTTCCATTACCAAGTAAGACTTTGCGTGCTCCAGTAGTGCCACTACAAGGAGCCTACCTAGACGGTTGGGCTCATCCCGGCTCTCTTTGATTTTCAGATTGGAATCTTGGACGAGCACCCCACCCCCGAGCCTCGATATCTGCTTTAAACCCATTAGCATTGAATTTTTGCTTTTTAAAGTGTCAGTGAGTATGCCAACATTTTTACCACACACCTTAGCGCGTGTGTAGGTATCGCACTGGTTTTCACGTGGCATCCTTCACCTTTGCCACTCACCTATCACTCACCTGGTCTTGAAAAAAAAACCATTTAATTTCTCCCTAGGGGCTGAAACATGTAGACCGCCACACATAGTCAACTTAATGGTAATAATCCCTGAATAGTTGCACTACACATATCTATTTTTAGACATATCCTGATCCGCCAACATTAAAATTAACCCCGGGCGTAGCACTACGCTTCGCCCACGTAGTGTACGTAGCGCTGCCTGCTTCGCACTTTCCGAAGTAGGCGAAGCAGGGCAGCGCTACGCACACGCCGAGGGCGAAGCGTAGCTGCTTGCCACCCGCCACCCACCTCCCGCCCGCCCTTCTTTTAAATAATATGAGCAATGAAAAATAAAGTAAAGTAAGTCGACTTACCCGTAAGCGCGGCGTCTCCGGGGCTCCCTCTTTCTGTTTCTAATTTCTTCTGGCAAATGCGCATGCGCGGACACCCGCGCATGCGCATTTCTCGCGAGAAATGCGCATGCGCGGGCGTCCGCGCATGCGCATTTGCCAGAAGAAATTAGAAACTGAAAGAGGGAGCCCCGGAGACGCCGCGCTTACGGGTAAGTCGACGTACTTTACTTTATTTTTCATTGCTTATATTATTTAAAAGAATGGCGGGTGGGAGGTGGGTGGCACGTAGTGGGGCTACGCGAAGCGCGTAGTGTGCGTAGATTTGGGCACACTACGTGCTGCTTCACGTAGCCCCACTACGCCCACTACGCCCACCCTTAATTAAAATTAGAGGCAAGGATTCTCAGAGATATTTTTAACTGAAAAAATTCACTTCACATCACACTTTACGCACCAACACCAGCTCCGCTGTAATCAGGCATCGTAGCACAACCGGGGGCACTCGGCCGCCCGGTTGGGACCCCAATGATGAAGCATAACACCAACTAGGTTGGTGTGTGAGGGGTCTTTTAAGAACACCTAATGGGTCCAAGTTCACATTACATACAGTGACCAATCTACATACACATAGTGGGTTCATCCATATTGTTTAGGTTTATTAAAAATAACAATGCCTTTTATATATGTGTTGCTTTTAAAAACACATAAATAAAAGCCATTGGCATTTACAATGCCAATAGCTTAAACTCTCGCAAATGCAAGACCTATTGCATTGAAAATGCTTGTTTTCTATCTTTTGGAAACAATATGTAAGAAAGCTTGATTGTAATTTTCTTTAAAGATCAAATCAATATTTTTTTGATTCATTGTGGCGGGCGCCTAAAAGGAGTGGGGCCCATAGGCCGGTGCCTACTTGGTAATCCTGCCCTGCGTGAAATTCCCAACCCCCATTGGCCACAGATAGTAGAGAAAGAGTCCCTGCTTCTTCTCAAAGCCTCGGGGTTGGGGGTGGGGAGAAGCAGCGTTTCTCTCTGTCAGGGAGATCGATATGGTGCCAGGACATGAAATGGCAAAAAAAGATGTATCACCCGCCAAGTGCCTCTGTACAGATGGAACAGCGTTTGATGACAAGAACCCTGGGTTCTTTTTACTGCAGTGATGAACCGTACCAGGGACCACTTCATCTTCATTTCGCCTGCGCTCGGCCTGTCGCGCACACCGCAACATATTTATTACAGGTTTTTTCTGTTCCTCGCCCATCTTTTTTATAGCTTACCATTTGCCGTAATGTAGCAGGGCCTTTGCTTTGACTTGTTTTGGGATTGGTGTGTTCGTTATTTTCTTGTTTTCTGAGAATCGTTGAGCGGAGGTCTTGTCTCGCACTGGTTTTGATGCGTACCCTGGCTTCCATTTGTCCATGGTACAATACAGTGGCCTGTAGTCATGGCTACTGGAATTATTGGGTGGGGAGATCCAAATTATGAGGCAAGAAAAATGTAATTATGTGCAAAAAAAAGGCACATTATGAGGCACAATGCAGTACATTTTGTGATATTATTACTTCATTATTTTGTCATTATTTTCCCGTTAAAACCACCTTGGTAAAGGTTTCGCCTCATTTGAACCAGGAGAGAATGTGGTCCGTCGGCTAGATTGCTGGCTTTGGTGCTGGAAACCAAGTTTCGAGCCTCGGGGTCGCGTCCACATCCTGTGATTCTGGGCAAATCACTTAATCTCTCCGTGCCTGAATGTGTCGTTGTGTAAGGTAACCGATGCTCATGTAAAGCGCTCCAATACCTTCGGGTTGAGTTCGAGCTATATAAATCTGCATTAAAACAAAAACAAACAAAAAAAACACCCAAATACGGCGATAAGCAACTGAAAGGTGATCAGTCAATTATTACGAAGGGCCTTCAACTGCAAGGTGACACGTATCTTGTTTTTAGTAGCTTTCGATCGGTTTGAGCAAGAAACATTTTTTTTGTTAAAATCAGCAAATTATGCAGCACATGATGGATGTTACGGCAAATGCAGAAAATTCATAATTATCAAAAAAGCACAGCAGCCGCAGAATTGCATGGTTCCTGTTTTCCCTCTGTCTGGCTGGTCAGTAGCAACTTGTCCAGTGCTGTGACCATGGCGGCCCTGCTGCTTCCCTGCTCTAAATGTAAATATATGACATCTGAGTGAGTGCCAACAGATCAATCAATCGGATTTGCATATGAGGGTCTTGAGGCGCTGGGAGAACGATCTGCCAGTTCTCCTATTGGTTGAACATCTAGGTCTTGAGGTCTTTCCTGAACTGCTGGAGCGATGGAGCTGCTCTGAGGTGCAGGGGGAGGTTGTTCCATTTCTTAGCCACCAGGTGGCCCATAGCACCCACCAACTTTGAAGGGATCTCTAGGAGCTTTTGTAGAACCAACAATGGCCGACAAAAGACTCCGGGCATGTTCAAGAAGTTCTATACAGTGCAGTGCTAAATCAATAAGTACAAAATGAAGCACTGGCCACGTTTTTACCTAGGAACCCACCCCCAGTGCTTCCGAATGCCAATGTTGCTGAACACCATGGCTCCCTAGTCTTTTTTTTTTTTTTTGTCCTCATTGCTACCATGGTTTCAGTGCCATACCAGATTACCCTACAGTCAGCTGTCTCAGTTCAAAAGAACTGGCAGGGATATATGACCAAGAAAGTGAGAAGAAAATATCCCTCAGCAATTGCAGTTTCAATCTTGGATGGCGAAGAACCAGGCATTTCCCTTCTTGTAAACCACCTTGGTGTAAGTGGCAACCAAGTCAGCCCGGGCTAGGACCAGGTATGGTACAAATGGTTAGAACACCATAATAGGGTAATCATCGGACCCGGGGGAAAAAAAAAAAACCCGGGTATTTCAGTGTACCCATGGCAACAAATACCAAAAAGCTCTTTTACTCTGATTACCAGCCCTAGCCAGGTCAATACGTGATGTATATATGACGGAGGCCTGCCATTCGCCGAAGGAAGGAGGGGACACGTCCTTCCATTTCTTGCAGATCTCCCTTCTTGCCAACAAAATCGTATAGAACACTAAATTTTTGGCTGCACCTTGAGCTCCTTCCAAAATCCCGAAGATCACAAGAGGTAAGTCAATGTTTACTTTAACACCCAATGAAGTAGTTAGAAAGTTGCTGATAGCTGCCCAGTATGACACTAAACTGGGGCAGTCAAAAAACATATGGGTGTCTGGTGCCGCCAGAAACCCACATCTGGAACAAGCAATTGAGTTACCCTCGGAAAATTTAGATAGACTAAGAGGAGAATAATATGCCCTATGCAGTGTTAGCAAGTGGTTCCTCCGTAACCAAGAAGGCTTAACTATGCTGCACAAAAGGCCGAATGAGTCTGTCCAAAGATTTTGTAAGTTTGGGCCAGAGATTGAAGGGCTCCAAAGTGAATCAGGCAGATCAAAGACTCCATCCGTTTCCTCCAACAAAAGATTATACCACTGTGAGGTCTCCTTTTTTCCCACGGGGTTGTTCATCAAGTTGTTTATGAGCAGGCTATATCCTCCAAGTGGAAACTTATTTCTTTCTAAGGCTTGAGATTTGTAGGCCTGAGTCCAACTATGTATTTGAAGGTATTTAAGTCTTGACAGATTAGGGCCGATCTTAGCCAGAAGATGTTCCCATGAAAGCAGCTCCCCGTCAAAAAAAAGGTCTCCCCAGACCTCTAAGCCTGCATCTCTTATTGGAGCCGCTAGAATGTCTTCAAGCCAAACGGGGTTTTCAGGGAGACCCCATAGCGGCGTCCTTTCACAAAAGTAGCTTACTTTTATCGATCTTGTGACTTCGGCCCATAATTTTGCCAAGCCTTGTAGTACCTTCAGTTTGATCTTTTTGAAGTACTTGGGGTTGCCGAATTTAAATAGAAAGGCTGATTGACTAGCTTCTTCCCCTTCTAACATGGCTGAGAACATTAGACCCACCCCGTTGTCGGTAGGTATTTTTAATAACATGCGGGAATGAGTTAACTGGAAGGCCCAAGCATATAATTTCAAGTCCGGGGCTGCCAAGCCCCCTTTGTCCCTTCGCCTTCTAAGCTTTTTCCAAGAAATCCTTGCCTGTTTGTTGTTCCAGATAAAAGATGTTATGTCTGACTGCAATTTAACTAAACAAGAATAATCAAAGTGCAAGGGAATGGTACAAAACAAAAACGAAATTTTAGGAAGGATCGACATCTTGATTAAGTTGACCCTCCCAATTAAAGATAGTGGGATATGAGACCATGAGTGTAGTAACCTACGGCATTCTTTAGCTACCGAAGTTAAATTAACTTGAGCTATTTTTTCTATGTCTTTCCCTATCTGTAGACCCAAATATCTCATCGAGGAGCCCGTTTGTAAGTCTATAGCTTGCCCTTCATGATTCCAAACAAGCATCTCGGTTTTAGTATCATTAATTTCGTAACCGGAGACTTGACCAAATGAACGAGCAATCCTTAAAATTATAGGGAGTGCAGAGCCAACATCTGAGGTAAGAATAAGCACGTCGTCAGCATATAGTGCTACTTTCCTCCCCCACCCTTTATACGAGAATGGCTTAATAGAAGTCTCATCCCTCAGTTGTTGTGCAAAGGGTTCGATATAAAAATCAAACAAAAGGGGGGAAAGTTGGCAGCCCTGCCGTGTCCCCCTAGTGATGGTAACAGGGTCAGACAGATCTCCATTGACCAAGAGGCGTGCTACAGGATTATGATATAACAAGCCAATTGCCCTACGTATCCCATCCCCCACGCCAAACTTAGCCAAGGCCCCCGACAGGTACACCCAGTTAACTCTATCGAAGGCCTTGGTCGCATCCAACATGAGGGCGGCCAAAGGAAGGGTCCGAGCCGATGCTATATCTATGGCACCAATTAAATCATAGGTTAGCTCGAATAATTGTCGCCCCTTAACGAAACCCTTTTGGTCCGGATGGAGAACCAGAGGTGCAATCACAGCCAACCTAGATGCCAAGATTGTGGTAAAGATCTTGTAATCCACACTCAGGATTGAAATTGGCCTATAAGAACCACAAGCCGTCTTTGGTTTCCCTGGCTTCAGAATAAGGGTGATTGAGGCATTATCCCAGGAATCTGGCAGAAGCTGACCTTCCAGTAGGATTTGGTTAAAAAGAACGGTGAGGAATGGAACTAATTCTATTTCAAGGGCTCTATAGATTTCTGCCGGCAGACCGTCAGGTCCAGCCGCCTTCCCCTTCTTACTTCTTTTAATGGCAGATCTTACCTCATCCTCAGTGATAGCTTTATCTAAAGATTGAGATTGTTCGGCAGATAGTGAAGGTAAATTGATGTCCCTTAACCAACCCTCAACAGACTCTGGCGAGATCTGCTTATCCTCCTCATAGATTACTTGAAAGTAATCTCTGAAGGCTGCCCTGATGTCCTCATCTGAAGAGAAGATGATGTTATCTACCATTATTGCAGCGATGTTATTCCGCACCTGATCCGTTTTGGTTTTCCAGGCCAGTAATTTTCCGGCACCTTCAGTGTATTCAAAATGGGCCAACTTACTGGCTTCCCATCTTTGTTGAAGTCGAAGATTTAATAAAGAACTCAGACTACCCTTCAAAGTCACTAATTGATTATGGAGAGTGGGCAGATCTAAACCGGAATCCATACAGTTGGAGTCTATATCTTGTTGTATTTGAGATATCTGATCTTCAATGGAAGTGACTTCCTCTCTATGCAACTTCCTACGGTATGAAACTTTCCCAATGATAACCCCTCTCAAGAAAGTGCCAACAGATCAATCAATCTGATTTGCATATGAGGGTCTTGAGGCGCTGGGAGAACGATCTGCCAGTTCTCCTATTGGTTGAACATCTAGGTCTTGAGGTCTTTCCTGAACTGTTGGTGCGATGGAGCTGCTCTGAGGTGCAGGGGGAGGTTGTTCCATTTCTTAGCCACCAGGTGGCCCATAGCACCCACCAACTTTGAAGGGATCTCAAGGAGCTTTTGTAGAACCAACAATGGCCGACAAAAGACTTCGGGCATGTTCAAGAAGTTCTATACAGTGCAGTGCTAAATCAATAAGTACAAAATGAAGCACTGGCCACGTTTTTACCTAGGAACCCACCCCCAGTGCTTCCGAATGCCAATGTTGCTGAACACCATGGCTCCCTAGTCTTGATTCCTCCTCATGCCTCTTTCTTTCACTACCCTACACTTTTTGTATCTTTAGCCTACTCTTGCGGGTTATTTTACATCCTTGCTACCTACCTCCCATTGTCACTGCTTTCCCCTCATTCTCTTTTCCTTTCTTTCTTCCTTTCTGGCTTTCTCGCTCTTGCGCTGAGGCTACGGACTGCAAAAGTCAGTGCTGGTGCCCACCACCCACAGCACCGGCACAAAATAAGCACCATAACATACACAGCTCTGGAATAAATAAACAACCACAAAATTATGTTCTAGAACCTATCAGTGGTCAAAACATATATGAGAGACTAGATGTAATGAGGAAAGGAGACACACCCAATGTTATAAATGATGTATAAAAGGTAAACACATTAGAGCAACTATATAAATCTACAGTGCAACATAGCTTTAGAATCTCTTATTCATTAATTCATTCATTCATTCATCAATTTTAGTCCACTTGTTCAGCTCCTTTATTGTATTTATTCATGATTTGGCATTTTCCTGGTATTTCTCTCCAGGGAGCGTACCCTGGACTATTGCAATTTCCCTGATTTGGAGCCTTTGTTGATCTTAAAACCACCTTTGCCCAGTAACTTTAACCGTAGCCACCTAAGCTATTTTACAGTAGCCAACATTTAAAAATGTTGAGCCAAAAAGGAGGCATCTGCAAAGGTAACTTCAAAAGCATGGTGAAAATCACTAGACTGCCGAAGGCACCATGAGACCAATTATCTCCATTTTGAAAAACTCCAGTAATTGTAATTGCATTTGTGTAGCGCTTACTACCTCTGACGAAGCGTCAAAGCGCTTTTTCAGCGAGTAGCACGCTACTCCAGAACCCAGTACTTAGGCTCTCAGCATGAGTGACACGGCGATCATCCCAATAACTCCATTCATCAGAGTCACTGGTGCCGCTAAAACTGGGGCTTAGAAATGGGGAATTAAACATTTTTTGCTCATTTGTTGCCACAGTTTCATTAGGAGATTTCGGTCCCTCTCGGAAAGTAAAACTACAGAGATCTGCAGTGTTCCCATGGATCACATCATTCCAATGGCGATGTAAATCTCCATTACTGAAAAGGATGCGTGATGATGACCATTGATGACGAATAATCCAGGCCCAAGGGCTACCTCATCCTCTGACTCTTTGGGTGATGTTTTACTCCAATTAAGAACTGTGTCTCCAAGGAATTGAGCGAGGATCAAGGACTTAAAGAAATTAACTGGGTAGGACATTTTGGGAGTGGGCGGGGCAGGGAGGGGATGGGCCCCAGGTGTCCCTAGGTACTGGCATGGCGTACAAAAAAAACAATGGATTTTTACCCGGATTGGTAACTGGGGGTGAATGTTTCATTTGTTCAGCATTTTTTCCATCATCTGGTCTTTTTGCATTTGTTCGCCCTAAGTTGGCAGGATATGCCCAGACATGGGTCCCCTGCTCGCTGTGCCACTGGATTCAAGCTAGCCTGGCTGATAAGGGGTGATACCCCGAAACCGGCCCCAGGATGCTTGTTTCTGGTCCAGGGAGGACCTGGTCTGTCGGTTCGGGCTGGACTGTTCCCATGGGAAGCCGGGTCAAGACTGATTTGCATATGGCTCAGTCTAAACTGGAATGGCGTGGCGTACAAAAAAAAAACAATGGATTTAACCCAGATCTGTGACTGGGGGCGAATGTATGATTTGTTCAGCATTTCGTCAATCATCAGTTCTTTTTTTCCCCAGGTACTGCGTCTGACTCAGTTAGTTCTTTTGCTGAGGTCTCCATTGTGTATGCAGCGCATTGCTCAGCAGTTACCAATGGCTGATATTTCCATGAATGCTCCTGTGTTATACCAATGGTGGCAGACTAAGCGGGGAAGGGCGAAATAACAAAACTTCTCCTTGTGTAAAATGCAACATTTTCTGAAATATTGTGTGTGCCATCAATAATACATTTCACCTGTTGTCTGCTTGAAAATTGTGCATGAGGACACAACTCTTTTACAACAACAAAAGGAGACTGGTCCAGCATGAAATGCAACGCAGCTGTGGCAAACATCATATTCACTGTTTCCGCAAGACATTTCCTGAAAAAGAGGGGGGAGGGGTAACCAGGAAGAAAATAAAAATGATGTGAATTACACAAAACCTAGAAACCAGGAATTATGCAAACATTTTGGTCACAAAAGAAACTCACTCAACAAATATACATAACATGAGATAGTATGCATGGAGGGACTGGCTGGATCGTTACAGATATGTTGTGGAGTTTGTTTTCCCAAATCTGTCTTTACCGCTAACTTATTTCAGCAAACACATATCTAATGGAGTCTTGCCCTTATTGAGAAAAAAACATAGACGGCCAGTGCTTCCTGATGGGCATGAACAGCTGCTTCGTGGGGGATGACTAGTTCCATTCCCTCACAGAGTTGCACACTATAGGACAATTCATTGGTAATTCCTAAAGACGATAACCCTGGGCGGTGAACTCCATTACGTTTGCAGAGTTTTCTGCAATCCGTGCTCTGCTGAGCTTGCAAAGTGCAGAAACCTCCTCTCCACATAGTGGAGTGTAAGTGAGTAAGTATTTTGTAAGAGTTTATGAGTGTTAAACATATATACTAAGGTACTACAAACCTTAAAGTAGTGTACTAGGTCTACTAATAGCGAGTGATACTACTTTTAATATATATCATGTGAGTGGCTGTGTGACTGTATGTATCCCTGTGCATATCGGTGTGTGAGTGGCTGTTTGGGTGTATACGTGGGTGACTGAGATGCTGTGAGAGTGGCTGTATTGGTGAGTGAGTGGGTGCGTCAGTGGAGATATGAGTGGGTGAATTGCAGTGTTATTGGCTCTATCAGTGGGTAAGTGGGTGTGTAGTGACTGTATGGGTGAGTGAGTGGTTGTCTGAATGGCTGCAAGAGTAATTGAATGTGTGTGTAAGTGGCTGTATGGGTGAGTGAGTGGCTGTTTGAGTAGGTGTTTTGTTATGTGACTGTGTGTGAGTGACTGTTGGACAGTGAGTGTCTGTTTGAATGCCTCTATGGGTGAGTACAGGAATGTGTGAGTACTTGTATGGATGTGTGAATGGGTATGTAAGTGATTGTGTGAGTGAGTGTATGAGGGCTTCTATGGGTAAATGAGTGGCTGTGTTGAGAGGCTGATTGGGTGAGTGAGTGGGTGTGTGACTTTGTAGGTAAATAGGTGGGTGTGTGAGGACCTGTATGGGTGAGTGTTTGGTTATATAGCTGGTGAGTAACTGGTTGTATGAGTGGCTGTATGGGTGAGTGAATGGTTGTGTGAGTGGGTGTACAAGTGAGGGAGTGGGTGTGTGAGTGACTCTATGGAGGACTGAGTGAATGTGTGAGTACTGGTATAGGTCTGAATGGGTATGTCAGTGGTTGTATGGATGTGTGAGTGGGCATACAAGAGGTTGTATGGGAGTGTGAGTGGTTCTGTGGATGATGTCATCAGTGATGTCACCAGTGATGTCACTGGCCATGTCATGAGTAATATGTGAGGTCACTATAACTGCTGAATTTCTCTGGTTTTGTACGAGTGAAATCTGCCCCTAACTATAATGTCCCTGTAACCTCTGTTTTTTTCAGTGAATTTCTAAGGTTTTTTAAAAGCGAATTCCTAACTATAACGTCCCTGTAACCTTTGGTTTATTCAGTAAATTACTATTTTAATGAATAATCACGGTTGCAGAGTGGACAAAGGAAGCTGGGCCTCCGACCAGCTCTCAGCAATCAAGCTGTGTAGGACTTACAGGAGGTACCAGGATGGCTTCTTAGCAATCCTGCTGGGTGGGACTTACTGGAGGCAACAGGATGGGAAGTTGGCCCTCAAGGATATCCTTGAGTGCCAACTACCCTTCTTGTTACTCCCAGTAACTCCCTCACAGTTTGCTGAGAAGTTGTCAGAGGCCACGCCCTCTTTCTCCACCACTGTGCAAATATGCTTCCTGGCGCACTACTAGTCAGGGGATGAAGTCCCCATGCTTCCAGAGGATCCTTGGGGGCCAACTACCCCTCCTGTTAACTCCAGGAAGTTCCACACAATGGGTTTACTATGAGGTGCTCGGTGGCCACATACCCTTTCTCCACCACTCTGCAAATGCGCCTCCTGGCGTACTACTAGTTGGGGGATGAAGTCCCCTTGGCTCTTGAGGGTCCTTGGGGGCCAACTACCCCTCCTGCCACCTCCAGTAAGACCCACACAGCCGGATTGCTGAATGGTTGTCAGATACCACACCCCTTTTTCTACCACTTTGCAAACGTGCCTCCTAACACACTTCTGTTTGGGGGAAATAGCCCACTTAAGTCCTGAGGCCCTCAGGAGTAAAGTGGAATTCATTACCCAACCAGAAGCGTGCCAGGAGACGTGTTTGCAGAGTGGTAGAAAAAGGGGGCATGGCCTTCAAGTCCTCTCAGCAATCCCACTGTCTGGGACTTACTGGAGGTAACAAGAGGGCGTGTTGGCCCCCAAAGACCCTCAGCATTCAATGGTACTTCATTCCCCAACGACCACTTTACCAGGAGGCGTGTTTGCAGAGAGGTGGTGAAGGGGGCGTGGCTTTCGGTGATTTGCTGGAGCTTTTTTTTTATTAAATATTTTTTTAGGGAAGGGGGTCTGCGTAGCCCCCCTTCCCTTGGCCGATTTTGGCCCTGGGGACCCCATCCCCAGGTTCCAATGCTTTTTGTTTAAATGGGGAGGGGGGCTGCGTGGCCTCCCTACTCAGGCCGATTGCGGCCCCGGTGACTGCATCCCCGGGGCCCGGCTTTTTACTTTAAAAAAAAAAAAGCTTTAAAAAAGAAAGGAAGGGGGGCCATGTGGCCCCCACCCTTGGGTCAATTGTGGCCCCAGGGACCCCATCCCCTAGGACCTGCCCTTTATTTATATATTTTGTATTTATTAAATAGGTGGGAGGGCCGCGCAGCCCCATCCTAAGGCTAATTTTGGCCCCAGGGACCTCATCCCCTGGGGCCAGGCCTTTATTTATCTTTTTTCTTTTTTTATAAAGGGGGGGGTCTTCCCAGGCCTATTTTGGCCCCGGGCCAGGCCTTCATCTTTTTTTTTTTTTAAATGGGAGGGGGCCTGTGTGGCCCCCTTCCCAGGGCCGATATTGCCATGGGGACCCCCATCCCCGGGGCATGGGCAGGTCGTTGCGGATCATGGGGGAAGCCTCAAGGCCCCTGCAGTCCCTACTGACTTCCCGCCTCCTGTAGGAGGCGGCATTGCTTTTGAACAGAGGGAGCTGCAAACATCCAGCTCCCTCTGTCCAAAAGCAATTCTGCTCTGCTTCATTGAAGCGAGAGCATTTTTAATGCTCTCGCTTCCATGAAGTGGACCAGAGTTTGCTATGGCTTGGCGGGAGCAATACTCCCGCCAAGCATTGCTACCGCCAAGCCATAGCAAACTGCAATGTCCCAGGGGTGGGCACCCTAGACATTGCTGCAGCCGGCAATGGGAGGTGGCGGTCCCCAGGGCTACCTACGGCTCCACAAGGAGGCTGCACGCCCCCCGCATCAAAAATGAAGCCCCGTGGAGGTGGTGATCCCCGGGGATGGAGGGGCCACACGGGCCAGTATATAACTTACTATACAGTTGCCCCGGGTAGTTGGCGGCCCCCCATGCATTATTTGTTAACATAGCCCCGGGAAGGTGTCGCTCCCATGGGCTGCGGGGCACCGGGGGCCCCTCCGCATTTCAGTGAATTAGCTCCGGCGCGGTGGCGGTCCCGGGGGTTGCGTGGTGGGGCAGGAGCCCCCCAAACAATATTTTTTAACATAGCCCCGGGTAGGTGGTGGTCCCCTTGGCTGCGGGGGGGCACATGGCTGTCATCATTAGGGGGCCTAATTAAACCAAGCACGGTGTTAGAAATGGGATTTCTGGTTGGCTAGGGCTTGCGCCAAAGCCAGGCAGAAACCACCACTCTAAGTCAGGGCTGGGGAGTTACACGCCAAAGATAACCCCTGCTCACCCCCTTGGTAGCTTGGCACGAGCAGTCAGGCTTATCCCGGAGGCAATGTGTAAAGCGTTTGCGCGCGCACCCAGCAACAACACCCAAGGCCCACCACAAAAGAAACTCCACACAAGGTTATATATAAAAATAGCCTTTGTATTATAATAAACACATTAGATAATATTCACACAATTTACACTGTGCCACTGGCACTGGGTGGAATTTACAGGGGACTATTTACACAAGACAGGGCCACATGGACCACTGTCAGAATCATCACAAATCACCATATTGTAAATGTAGAAATGTAGAACAAATAATAAATGTAGCGCACAACCAGTAACCACTGGTAACAGGTAAGTACACCCTACGCAATACTAAACACCTTAGGCATATATCACGCAGGGAACCATGAACACACTAGCATAACCTATACTAGGAAAACAGTCTCCTACGCATGGACACAGTTTAGGAAAAAAAGATAAGCATAAAGGCAATACACATGGCGCAAAAGTACACATGTAGGAATAATCATGTACCCTAGGTGAGGGCACAACACAGAAAACTGCCCCCAGGCCAACTTGGCCTCTCAGGGGCTCGAACGCCCTTTGTCCACAATGTCAGGGCTGGGCTGCGCACGCAGCAGAAACAGCAGGGCAAAAGATCAGGGCTAAACATGGCAGCTGCCCACTACTTGCTGGGCAGTTGTTGAAATGATCACGGGCACCAGCGTACCCTCTGAGCCCCTCTCTGGGACTCTAATAAATTATGTCACCACGTAGCAGCTGCCTGCGCTCTCTCAGGGCAGCTGGGAATGGTAATGGCACCTGTGCCCTGGGGAGCCCCCTTGGGGACTCTAAAAATAAACTGTGCCCCACAACGTTGGAGTCCTGCTCTGGGACTCGAAAGAATAGCAATGCCCCCTTCGTTGGAGCCTTTCAGGGCTCTAGGATAATAATGCCCCCTTCGTTGGAGCCTTTCAGGGCTCTAGGCTAATAAAGCCCCTCCTGGGGCGAAGGGGCGCTTAAATCAATTATGCGCCCCTGTGGAGAACAGGGGCAGAGTCAACAACCACGTGGAGTCCCACTCACCTGGGACTCCTGCGTTGTCTCCGCCCGGTCCTTCTCCCTGGCGCCGGCTTCCACTGAGGCCGGGCAGCAGCGTCGCGCTGCCTCGCTGCCTCGCTCTCCTCACCGGCGGCGTTTGGGGCATCTGCCAGAGCGGGGTAGGCTCCCACCTGGCTCCTCTGTGGCTGCGGGGCTCTCCTTCGGGACGGAAGCCTTGAGGGGTCCGGACGTGCACGTCCCGGAGTGGGGTGGGCTCTCGCCTGGGTCTTCTCCTGGGGCCGCGCTGGGACTGGCTGTCCCGTGCAGCTTCCGATTGGCCAGGCAACGGCGCCTGTCTTCCGGGTCGCGCCGACAGCGGCGGCAGGGATTTTCTTTCCTCTCCTCACACCGAAGCGCGGGGTGGGCTCCCGCCTTCGTTTCAAAATCAATTATACGGGAATAAGCGGGGTGGGCACCCGCCAACGAGCACCACAATGCGGGGTGGGCACCTGCTTTAAATCAAGGCAAACAGAGAGGGAATCCCCACGCCGGGGATTCCCTGACACAGATGATTGCAGCTTCGTGCTGCTGTTGGAATTCGCCGTGCTGCTCCTTGTCGGCATAAATAACTAGCGCGCTCACCAGAAAATAAATGTATGTCGCTCCCCAGGCTCTAAGCACAAAGTCCAGGGAAAGTCTTTAGGAAGGCAGGGGTGCAAGGGCTGGGCCCAGGGGCCAGCTCACAGAGCCCTCCAGGCAGGGAGGCAGTCCCCAGTGGCGGTCCTCCTGGCGCCCAGCAGCAGCAGCAGGCCCCCCCCTTCGGTTAGGATCAGCAGAACCTTTTACATGGGGTCACAGCACCTTTTTATACACAGGTTTCCTTTATCTCAAGGTGCGTGCAGGGAAGGGGCGAACCAGATGCAACTTGTTCTTGAGCACTTTGTTTTGCTCAGCCCCTCTCCCTATTCACAGAACAGGCCAGGGTCATCAGTCGCACCACAGGGGGCGGAGCCAGCATTGTGTGGGGAAAGCCCAGCCCTATTCAGGTCCCAGGTGTACTCCTCCCACCTATCTGGATGTAAATCTCCCTATCCACCACTGGGACAGACCCATCCTGACTCCTGGAGCCAGGCTCACCAGCCAATCACAAGCCAGACAGTCACTTCACATTCAGGCCAGCGTCTAGAAGTGGCACTTCTATACTAGACACAACAACGCCGCACACACCATCGCGCAGCATTCACTCTCACGAGTTTGCACATACCAAACTCGACCCTGCACTCCCCACGTGCCAGGAACTACCATGGACACATACATTCCTCATGCATTCCTATGGGAGGACAGGTCAGTCTCACTAACTGTAACACAGAGCGCACGCACTTTCCACTGGGACACAGTGTAAAAACGCCTAGAGGCCTAAAACCACTCACACAACATAGGGAAAAAGCTAGGATAATTGCAAAAAGTTTTGGGGGTGAACCTGCCAGAAGGGTCAAGTCCAACACGCGGCAACCCACGCTTCGTTTTTTTAAATTTTCGGCGGGATTCGCAGATCCAATGAGACTCTTGCCAAAATATTTTTTTTTAAATGCTTTTGGGTACCTGGGTTGTCCCTCTGTGACCTCCCCAAGAGGCCTAGGGGGAAAGGGTGTTTCTACCCTGCCCCCTTATAAATTTTTTTAAACTTTTTGCTTGTGACCTGGTTCAACCAAGTCACAAGATGGCTGCCTACACTGCCTGGTTTGAAGTGTTGGCAGCCGATCAGATCTCAGGCACGAGATTGGGAGGGGTCGCGGATCCACTTTTGAATCAGTTGCATATCTGAGAAATCTTTAAATTTCTCAGCAACTACTGAACCGATTTACACCATTTAACAAAAAGGGCACTTTCTGTACCAAGAGCTACCTTTTTGCCAAATTTGGTGTAATTCTGTTCAGCAGTTCAGGCTGTAGCCGCGTCTAAAATTTCCTATGGAAATTAACATTGGGAAAAAGCATTTTGGGACCCCCCACTTTTTCTTGCCCCCACTCGATGGATCACCCTGAAATTTTCAAGACAGCAGCTGAAGTGAGCGCCAAACTAGTTTTGAAAATTTCGTGAAAATTCGTTAAACGACGCTAAAGATATAGGCAACTGAAAAACAGCTTTTTAATAGATATCAGGTCTTAACTATAACTACCTACTTGCGACCGCCAGTAGGTTATATAGATAGATAGACAGACAGACAGACAGACAGACAGACAGACAGACAGACAGACAGACAGACAGACAGACAGACAGACAGACAGACAGATAGATAGATAGATAGATAGATAGATAGATAGATAGATAGATAGATAGATAGATAGATAGATAGATAGACACAAGGAGATGATGGGCGGAGCGCTGAAACTTTTCAGACACTCACCCCAGTCACAGATCTGGGTTGAATCCATCATCGTTCTTTAGCTCACTTCGCCACCTCAGTTCAGACCCAGCTATATGCAAATCAGTCTTGAACCTGTGCCTCATGGGAACAGTCCAGCCCGAACAGTAGCTAGAGCTTACTACCCTTGTTGAGGCATTGAGACACTTTATGTTGAGCAGCACGCTGCTTCAGAACCCAAGACTAATGGTTAGTCCAGTGTTATTGATTACTGTTGGCTATGGTTATTTGTTTTGTGAGCTCAAGTAGACATTCCATGCATTTCTTCCCTGACCAATGAATGGAGATGACTCTTTCTACAGGCGGCGGCCGGCACGGATCGGAGTTAGGGGGGCGGGTGAGGGGTGAGGACGCGGGGGAAGCAAGGAAAAAAAAATAAAAACTTACCTTCTCGTTGTGTCTCTCCTCCATAGTCCTCCCTTGCCCGGCCTCAAGAGGAAGCCCACCCACGATCCCAGTCAGCCAATCACAATGCTGCCTTAGCAGCGTTGTGATTGGTCTGAGCACCGTGTTTCGGCGCTCAGACGCTGACTGGGGGCCTGGGCATGTTCTTCATGTAGACTGTAATGTAGCCTGCATGGAGAACATGCGAAGCGCGCAAGACTGTTTTGGGTGGC
The DNA here is from genome assembly GCF_964204655.1 of Triturus cristatus. Classification (NCBI taxonomy): domain Eukaryota; kingdom Metazoa; phylum Chordata; class Amphibia; order Caudata; family Salamandridae; genus Triturus; species Triturus cristatus. The sequence goes on along the minus strand of NC_140595.1, from coordinate 93,055,235 downwards.
CAGAGAGGTCGGCAAAACAGTCATTGCCCACTTAGGAGGGTGCTACCACTCCTCCCCTGCCCCGCCTTCTCAGGCAAAGCTGCAGAAGTAGGAGAAAATAAAATAATAATCACGCAAGTTATCATTTTATTTGCCCTTTTCTTTCACTGCAAAAAGGCAGTGGGGCGACACTCCTCCGCCTTAGTGGAGGAGCCGCCACTGCTTTCTACCCTTTGCACCACAAGTAACACTTCAAATTGTTGTTTATTGAATTCTTTTTTCCTGGATTCCTTCTTGAATCTTTGCCTGCTTTCCTTTCCTTTATTCCTCTGAACTTTAGTTGTTTTTTCTCCCAGATGTGCTTTTTCTGAAGCTCTGTTCAAAATGACCGCTCTAGCTTTTATCCAGCCAGTTTATCTCCAGGTCACCTCTCCGCGTCATCCGGGATCTGGTCAGTTCACCCTTCCAGAGCCTTGATGGATTGTTTTTGGAGGTTTTTGTCCATTGGGCTTTTGCCTCCCTGGGGCACCTTCTAGAAAGCCTCATCTGTTAAGCGCTTTCTGTGTCCGTGGCATTGCGGCTACTGGAAGGTGTCGTCCTTATCTCTGGAAGACTAAGTATGTGAAGACTAGGTTCTTCATTGGGGGGGAGCAGAGTAAGAAACCAAACCAGGCGTCAAGTCTGTGACAATAATATCCTTTCAAACGTGCACTTTCATGCGCCGCAGTGTTCTATACATCTAGCAATGAAATTATGCCTGGGCGTTAAATTCCGCTCGCGGAGTTTGTGGAGCTTTCCCACTAAGCGCAGCACATGGAGTTCCGAAACATTCTGCAGAGTTTTTTCCTCGCTTGCCAACGTTAATTTGGCGAGCCTGAGCAAGGAAAATCTTACTCCAGACCACCTCTCGGCGGGATTTCTCAAAGCGTGCGGTCGCAGATGGTCACTACCACATGCGTTGAGAAACCTTCCATTTGTTTTGAGGAAGCTGCTGCCGGGTAAAACTTCTACTCGAGCAGCAGAATGAAGCTGCTCCCTCTTGCGCAGCACGTAGTGCAGCACGCGCTGATTTTACAGCATGGGACAAACACCGGGTACTAAAAATCAGCGAAACGGCGCAACATAATTCACTCCTCCACTTGTGGAACTCCACATAGCACAGCAAAGTTTTTTGGTCAGTTCGCGGATGCAGAACTCTGAAAACTCCACCCAGGCTGAAATGAAATTCGACATCTCGCAAGAGGTATGCAGTGCAATGCAATTATAATTCTTATTACAATTTCTACATTCAGCCCTCAAATGCATCCATCACAGAGATCTGGGAGTAGCCTGAAGGTATCTGGTTTGAATCGGCAAGATCCATTCAGCCTTCCATCCTTCTGAGGTCGGTGGGACAAGTACCATTACATTGTGTAATTACCAACAGTTAATAGTGCCTAGTGAGGAGACAAACTGTAAAGAGCGCTCTATAATTTGATGATGTACTTGTAGAAATGCAACCATACAATCAGTATACGGTGCTTTCTTCTGTCTACATAAAGCACTGATCTCCCTAGCACTCATCATGTCCCATCATGGGAGTTTTCTGAGAGTAAACCCTAGATCTAAAGAGGGGTCATGACCTCATCCTCTAAACACCCACCACCCCCTCCAACTCCCCAAGCTCTTAATTTGTGAAATCGCAGGAAAGTCACAGAGAGAATCGCAGCCAAGCAATTAGCATTCTCTCTGAACTAAAGTGTATAAAATGCCATTGTATAATTAGCAATCGTGCTGTTTCTGCGGTGAGGGGGGGGGGAGGGAGGGGGCTGTGATGCCCAATTAGACCGTCCTGGTTTCAGTCTTCCTTAAAATAAATGTCCTACTTAATTCATGGGGTTTGTTCTTGGCTCAGACGCCCGGTTCTGCTCATCTCACACTTAATTATAGAAAAAGTGTCCCTAAAAATCATGTTTTTTATTAAACAAGAGACAAGAACATCTGCTTCTGCTTTGCACTTGCTTTGGTTGCCAAGTTAGAGTCTTCGGGAAGATTTTGCCATTTGGGTGAGGAAAAAGCAGGCGAGCACTGCCAAGTCCACCCTTTCCGTGAGACACCTTGACGGCAGACGTGGTAGATGTTAGAGGCCCTCTTCAGGCGCTTTCTTTAAAAAAAAAAAAATAGGCTTCTCCTATACAAGATCTATTGTCTTTAGTAATATTTTTTGCGCCCGTTGCACGGCACAACAGCCGCTGTGCACATGGACAAATAAACATTGCCAAAGCCAATAGATCTCATATAGACTCAATTTATTGGCTTTGCCAATGCTTGTTTTTAATGCTGTGGCTAATAGCTGTGCAGCCTGTGCACTGCTGTCTCCCGCTCCCTCTGCCCCTAATCCTCGGAGGATTGGAAACGGAAGAGGGACATGGGGAATCGGGGTGCTAAATTAGCTGCCTATTCTGCATTTATTGTTGGGAACACATCACCCATTACCAGGGCCATTACCCACCAATCTTGGCATAGTTGTAATGCTAATAAACCTGCAGCAATATTTCTTTCCACAAAAAAGGTGTCTTGTTTGGTTATTTCTCTGAGATTGCTGTGGAAGGGGGGGGGGGGGGGTGGTGAGTGTTGCCGAGATTGGCACTAAGAAGAAGCATTGAATGGGCGAGGATGTGGCGTTGTTGCCAGAAATGCTGACTTGGGAACCCAGGCAACCAGGTTCGAGTCTCGGCGTTGGCTCAACAGGTTGTGATTCTGGGCAAATGAATTCATGTGCCTCTGCATAGAAAAACCACATGAATGCCACCTTCTGCAATGTAACCGGGGTTCCCCTAAAGAGCTGCATACCTGCCAGTCGAGTTTTCACTATATAAGACTGCAACAAGCAGTGGGACAGATTGACCGGTGCTCATGTAGAGAGCTACAATACTTGTGGGCAGGGCTTTAAGTGGGATGAAAAAAATGGGGGGGGTCTCTCAGAGGGGCGTGGCCAATGTAATTAAGGGCGTGGTTTAAAATACATAAGCTAAAAACCTGTGCAACATAGTGTGCCGCCTGACTTGTATTTTGCCGTTTCGGTCATTGCATCCAGATATATGATACATCAAGTAACATCATACTTTCAACAAGTCAGGACTATTGGCTTTGTCAATGGTTGTTAGTTGCATAAGATAAATAAGCAGTAACTATGACTTGTATATAATATTTTAAAAGCTTCCACTTACAGCCCTGGTGACACTACGACAATCCTGCTGCTCATGAGTTTCAAAAAGAGAAGGGGAATCCAGAGAGAAAATGACTCTCTTTAAAGGATTTCCCTTCCCCTACAACGCTCACCTGGCATGACGTCATGCCGTAACTTCTCCACTAGTGAGAAGTGAGCAGTGTGAGCACGCGCACATCGAGTTGCCTGCTGTCACTGCAGTCCTCAAAAATACGGACCGCCTGTGCCAGCAGGGCACAAAACAGAGCCCGAAAGAGACCCGTTTCGAGGCCCCCTTTAAAAACACTGCCGGTGGTGCTCAGCACAGGCGAGACCCGGCCCACTTAAAGCCCTGCTTGTGGGTGAGTTTGCGCTATGCAAGTCTGCAAAAACCAACAACAAAAAAAGAATGTGACAGCAGAGGAGCGAGGAGGGGCAAGCATTAATAAAGAAAAATAGTACCTCATTCACGTGGGAAACAGCGGAAGGACACAGATCAAATCAAGTTGTGCTTTGTTCCCGCTCCATGATCGGAAATGACGTTTCGGCTGCATCAGCCTATTGAGGAGGCTACAAAAGAGAATGATGTAAAGCCAACAAATGGCAAAGCAATGGGCGGGGTCCAAGCCCTTTTTGTATACAACAGTGTCTCGCAAGCGAGACCCATGCGCTAGCCCATGCTCTCGCAGACTCGACCCTAAAAAAACTTCAAAGGCCTCCATTTTTTTTTCCTGGGAGCTGCCAGATGCTTGGGTTGCAAAGTACCAGGATTGCCTGCTACTGATTCCACCTCATGCCTTTATTTTTTTCACCACCTTACACTTCCTGCCTCTTTATCTCACTTTTGCAGGTTCTTTTTCATCCCTACTTCCTCCATTTGCCACTGTTTTTCTATCTTTCTCTTCCTCCTACTTTATTATTTTTCTGCCATTTTTCAACCTCACCGAAAGATAATTCTACTTATCACACCAGTCTCATGTAATTGAAAAAAATGGAAATAAAAACGCATAAACATATACGCACAGAGAGTGACTTTGAGTCAGCCCGCTTCTGTTCACATTTTTTTTACCACCCCATCACAGTGTGCCTCATGGGTCAGCCCACTTCAGCAATACGCTCTCTTCTGCATTGAGTAGTGGTATTTCCTATGACCACGTTTGGCTACAAAGAAGTGCACTTCAGTGCCAGTGTTACGGGGCCAATAAATATCTTACTTTGTCAATGTACTTTTCTTTCTATTGCTTATCCTTTTCCTTTGTTTACTCACTGTAGTTTGTTTCGATAATGTCTTCAGGTTAGAATAATTCAAAGGCAACGGTACCCTTTCTTTGCACCAGTAACAATTATATTTACTATGATGTGGTTTCAAAATAATTTTCCTACGAACAAGTGAAACTTTTCAAGCACCCCCCCCCCCCCCCCCCCCAGCGCCATGAGACCCTCACGGGTATGTAGTGCGCTTTATAAATGCTCTGATTGATTGACTGATTGATTGTCAGAAGACTAAACTGTAGCCACCCAGCAGCAGTGGTTATTTTGTATAAAAATAAGTGCTGGGGCTCTCGTCAAGAGGCAGCTTGCACCAGCCCATTTCTCCTATTAGCGCCGCCTATAACAGAACTAACTATTAACCATGAAACCCTACAAGTGGGGAGAGGATGTGGTGTAATGGCTAGAGCTGACTATTTTGGAGCTGGGGAACCAGGTTCGAGTCTCGGCGTAGGCTCAACACCCTGTGATTCAGGGCAAATCACTTAATATCCCCATGCCTACAAAGAATGAATGTGTCCTTAACTGGTGCTCATGAAAAGTGCTCCAATACCTTTGAGTCGAATTCGTGCTGTAAGTGTCGGTGTTGACGATTAAGTGCCGATGCCAGCACCGGAAACCACCGGCTCAAAGTATGCACTGATAATAATGCAAGGAGCTTTGTTGGCTGCCATGGTTGGTAGAGTGGGTTGATTAGTGCTGAGAGGTGGTCATCAAACACACTCATGAAGCCGATCTCAGAAACTTTAGCATCAGGTCCCAAGGTTACAGAGTCCTCAGGAATTCCCTTGTTTAATCAACACAACTTACCTGAAAATGGCAACAAGAAGACAGGTTCACTAGGTGAGCAGAGGTTTATAACCTTGCAAAGCAGGCGAAAATGTAATCTCCGGAAACCTCAAATTAAAACACGACTGGCATCGTGAACTGAACGCTATAGGAAAGGGCGGTATCAAGGCCTTTTAAAAGGCCCATGATTAGAAAGTAGCCAATCCCAATGGAAAGGATGCCTATGGGTGGGGCAAGGTACACCCAACAACCAATCTGGGACCATCTCACAGAGCGGAGGATGGAGGTGGAGTCTTCACTGGCGATAAAAGGGGCGCATTCCATTGGAATGGGAGAGACCGAATCAATATAGGGTCCTCTCGCATTATCCACTCCTTTCCAACATCCTCTAACCACCTACCCAAAAAGAAACTGGAAGCATCCTATAGGAAAACAGAATAGAGTTGATCTAGATTAAAGAAAGGCCTCAAAGACAAGTTATTGCAAAATATGTTGACCTTTGTAAATGTTTGGATAGCCACCTAAAAAAAAATATCTGGTGATGGAAAATGTGCTTTCACTTCCTGTTGTAAGTCCACCTGCGCTTCCCTGCTAGGGAGCACCCACCCTGTTCAATTCAATTGGCATTCAATGGTTAATTTATTTTTTTAATGTAAGCGTTTTATTCCAAGCGGCCACCATGTTTAAGCAGTGGAATGTGCCCATTTTATTTTTATGGCATAGGTTTGAAATAGAAAAAAACAGCACTAACCCCAACTGGCCAAGGCCAGAATTATTTCCTTTGTCAATATGTGTCTAGCTTGCTCCTAGTCCAAGTCTTATGTTGAAATAGAAGTCCCTGTGTCTTCAAAAAATGAGTGCAGGAACCCACCACCGCAACCACTTGGACAACTTAAGCAGTAGTTGCTTCGAAGGCTTAGTACTGGAGGTGTGATTGTGGGACGGGTGAACTTTTCCATCTCAAGATTAGGCCTGGTGATGTTATTTGTACTTTAACCCAAATTTCATTAACATACAATGCTTTACTTTTTCTGCACCCTCAAAAGTAGGAAGAACGAACGGCATAGCTTGGTATCAAAGGCGAAATGCAACTGCGTTTTATCCTATAGATTGAAGAGACTAACGCTGATGTCATTTGATAGCAAATTTAATTCAATTTAAAGCACCAGCCTGGATGATGTCATCGGGAAAGGGTGCGACCATTAGGACAGTAGTGGCCATTATCAACATATAGAAAAGCATAAATCTGAGTAACAAAATTCACCGGGCACGTTCAGTTACTCGGTTGGAACAGTTCAACCGCTCGCTCGCGCAATAGCCGGTACATCAAGATTTTCACAGTAAGGCATCAAGACTTGAGATGCCTCAGGTTCGCCGGGTTGTTCCACGAGGTTAATAGGTGCCGGATGGCAGTTATGGTTGCACCTGCTATGGAGTCCATCCGGAGGTCCCAGACACATTTGTTCCAAGACCAAGAGTGACGTAGCCACACTCCAGGTTGTGCCACCAGAGAGACGCAATACTTAGAATCTACCATCTTCTTACGTGTTAAGGTAGAGTTGACATAAGCGCTTGCCTTGCAATTCACCCTTTGCATGGGAATATTCATGCCTGTTCTTGAGGTCAAAAGACACACAGATGATACACAGAATGGGGAACAAATCAAACATTCGCCCCAAGCAAGAAATCTGGGTTAAATCCATCATCGTTCTTCTGCTCACCTCGCCACCCCAGTTTAGACCCAGCAATATGCAAAGCAGTCTTGACCCTGCTCCCCATGGGAACAGTCCAGCCCGAACTGCCAAGCCAGGTCCTCCCTGGACCAAAAACAAGCATCCCGGGCCTGGTTTAGTGGGTATCACCCCTCATCAGCCAGGCTAGCTTGAATCCAGTGGCACAGTGAGCAATGGTCTTGAGGTCAAACAGCCCTATTGCGTAGGTCTCCGGAGTCTGGACATGAATGATGCCCATCTCGCTTTGTTGTAATGATGGCACGTGGCTCTACTGCAAACATAGATTATCTTCCTCCCTGTACTCTGCCCCATCAGTCTGCTGAACTGGCTGTCCAATCACACACAGTGTGGCACAGCGGCCAGGGCAACGGACACCGGAACCCAGGGACTCACGGTTCGATCCCCAGTGTGGGCGGCAGATCAGCCCAGCACCATGTCACTCTGGGCAATAGCTCGCTTAATCTTCCTGAGGGGCCCCAGCGCCTTGACACCTTCGGGTAATTGTTCGCGCTTGACAAATACTGGACATTTACAAATACTGGACATTTACACACACCTAGCACAGACCATTATAGAATGTGCTGTATTAACTGATTTGGGGGGTGGGCTCCCCATATTTATATACACACTTTGTGGTTTACCTTAACATTGATTGCCAGCGATCAGGTGTGTGTCTCAATGCATTTTGGCGCCCCCATCCGTGATGCATGTTTACTGCCCCTTCCCTCTTTCATTCAAGTGCCCCGCTTCTTTGTCGGCTGCAAAACATATCCATGCTACGGTTTTCACGTACCAGTGGCACATGCAGTAACTGACGCCATTTTCAAACTCCTAGGTGGCATATGCGTCCCTTCCAGCAATTGTTGCCTTTCAGTCCACCTGACTACAACATACGCAGCACACTCTTTACATCTAACTGTGGACTCCCTGGTCAGTTGATTTAAAAAGTGTACCTGCCTTAGTCCATGTTGACACGGTGAACCTAGATTGTATTAAGCACGTTTATCAAGCAGATATACACACTCTGGATCTTTTTCACACTAAACAATGCTGGAACAGCAGAACTTATACATTTTAGCACATATTTATTCCCTTTCAATGGTGAATCAGTTTCCCCTTCTGATTTTTGCAGGCATTCACCCTCCTCCTCCTCCCATTTGAAAACAGGAAGTACAGCAGTGAGGTTGTGATGATTGGCCGTGACCGGGTGCATGGATCCCGGCCAAGCATACACAGAGTCCAGAGCAAAACAGGAAGCGGCACCTGTTGTGTTATTCGGGACCAAAGCCAGCCTGTGAAGCTCCATTTCCACGGACTGAAACTTTACAAACTTTCATATTTAGAGGTAACCTGGAAAGCTTGTAGATGAAAAACAAATCACAAAATGAATGAGAATAGGGTGCGACAAAGCGGTTTAACTGGAAACAATAAAAAAGTAATTGTTTTTTCATATGCTATTTATGGAACAATGACCAAAGCAGACGATTTATTAATGAAGTTGCGCCCATCTGTTGATGAATACCCTGATCCTCTGTGGCAGGACTAAATGATGGGGTATAATTTAAATGATAACCCAACACTTTATGGAAATTATAGCGGTATTTTTTAGCTCCTCAGCAGTTTCCAAATCACCTTTTCAGCTCCTCAGCAGTTTCTAAATCTCCTTCAACCATGCGCTGAAACTTTTCAGACACTCACCCCCAGTCACAGATCTGGGTTAAATCCATCGTTCTTTTGCCCACTACGCCACCCCAGTTCAGACCCAGCCATATGCAAATCAGTCTTGACCCTGTGCCTCATGGGAACAGTCCAGCCCGAACTGCCAAGTTAGGCCTTCCTTGGACCGGAAACAAGCATCCTGGGACCGGTTTCGGGATAACACCCCTCATCGGCCAGGCTAGGTTGAATCCAGTGGCAAAGTGTGCAAGGGGCCCACGTCTGGGCATACCCTGCCAACTTAGGGCAAACAAAGCAAACACAAGGAGATGATGGGCGGAGCACTGAAACTTTTTAAACACTCACCCCCTGATTTTAAAAATAGCTCAGACAACAAACTAAGTCACTATTAATCACTTTGTGAAGGGCGGTCAAGGAGGCCTGAACCACAAACTACAACAAATAAAGAGGGTTCATAGCGTTTTGCTTACACCAAAGTGGCTGTGCATTTGAGTAACTGTCTACTCCGCAGGGGCAGTTATGGCCCCGGAGGAACTATTGGCCTCTCGAAGTGACTGTCACCTCAGTCACTGTCAGCACTTTAAAGTGACTGTCACAGAGACTTTTTAAGGCATGGGAAAAGTGGGCTCTGGCTAGGGCCCCAGCCTTTCAGGGGGGCCTGAAAGAGCCAGCTCTGTGCAGAAGAGAGTTTTGCCCTGGTGACCTTGAAGATTCTTCAATAGATTGCTTTAAATACGGTTTTCCTTTAATTTAATTTTAATGTGGTTGATGTATGAGAGTCTATTACAGACATTTTTCAGAGAAATATGTTTATGTTTCATGCGACATCCATTAAAAAAGTTTCTTTTAGATGCAAACAGGATTTTTCATTTGAGAAATGGGAGGATGTCACAGATTATTTGCAGTAATATTATTCAGCTTCTGCTGTGCTACAATATTCAAAACACACATCAGTATCCCTGAATATTAGATGGAAACACATTTAGAAGTTGGACGAGTGTGTCTTTGCACTGTCAGTGACCTGGCCAAAGACAGCATGAAAGAGATGAACTGGATAATAAATTCAAAGCTTTTCCAAAAATGGCCCCCAAAATACGTTTGCCCCAGGTCCCCCAAAATCCTTAAGATGTTTCTTGAATGTCAGGCTCAAGTGGCCGCACCAGAATAGCTCCTGGCATGTAGCAAACACAAGGAGATGATGGACGGAGCGCTGAAAATTTTCAGACTCTCAACCCCCGGTCACAGATCTGGGTTGAATCCATCATCGTTCTTTAGCTCACTTCGCCACCCCAGTTCAGACCCAGCCATATGCAAATCAGTCTTGACCCTGTTCCTCAGGGAGTCAAGCTAGCCTGGCTGATGAGGGGTTATGTCCCGAAACCTGTCCCAGGATGCTTGTTTCCGGTCCAGGGAGGACCTGACCTGGCTGATTTGCAAATGGCTGGGTCTGAACTGGAAAAGTATGGGGAGCAAAAAAATGATGGATTTGGGCCCCCGATCTCTGTACTGTGGTGAATGTTTGACACTGTTCTGCATTCTGTCCCTCAATTGTTGTTTTCGTACATATGACTGTAGGACTCAGAATGACTGTGAGGGACTTGAAATGACTCGATGGGCCTTTCAAGTCAAATTTTAACTCCTCGAGGTAGCTATTACACCCTCAAATTGTCTAAGCTGGCCTCAGAATAATTTTTGACAATGCAAGCTTGGAAGAACATAAGACCTACAAGAATCATGTGGGTATCTTCTTCCTTCAAGATTACAGGTTCGTATAAGTAGCATGGGAAGAGCAACAGATGCCTCACTCTACTACCCTATCTAAGTAGTTCACTGCTCAGCCTCCTCTGCAATCGAAGACGCAAACTCCACAGGCACAGCACAGCAACTCACAGCCCAATGCAGAAGCACCCCAGGCTGAGTCTTACGTATGAAGACAGGCATGACATACAAAAAACTGCCCTTCATAGTGACCATCAGTGCCTCAAAGTGTATACGAAATCCAGAGAGTTCCGGTTGAGTGAACTGCAACATTTGTATAGCGCTTTCATACTTCTGAGGAGACCCCAAAGCACGTTCTGGTGAAACAGTAAGAGCCTAACCTGTTTCTTGTGGTTTGTGTGTAGAGTGTTGTTTTCTAAATCCATATAGGAAGTATTTCGGTGTTGTGCATGAGCCTCAGAGATTTGCTTCTACTTTCCACCATGGTCTGGTCACTGAATTTAAAAATCCAGTGATGCAGAGACCTGTGCGATGTCTAGAGTCGCATTTGAATACCCAACCCTATTTAACATATATATTTTAGCATTTTCTACCAACTGGATAAGCTAAAATGAGAACCGGACCATGTCTGTCCAAAGGTCAGCGAATAATCAACCCAGGAATTAAGAATAAGGGGGTACCCGGCAGTGGATGTGGCACGACACAAGTACAACACACAACACAGTGGTGGGTGTATGTTATCTACCAATAACATGTAAAGCGCTTCAATACCTTCTAACTAACTTCTAACTAGCGCTATGTAAAACTCTAAAATATATAAATATATACGACACAGGATTGACTATGGACATGACCTTCTATGGGTCCGAGGAGTCAACTAGAAGCGGAGATGACACAACCCAAAAATCACTAAAGAGACCGCAGTTTAACCCCTTCGCCGCGGCAGGAATTCCGCCGCGGCGCTGGGGGGGTTTGGGGGCAGTTGCGGTGGCGCTGTGCTCGTGACGGAACCATTCCGTCACGAGCCACGGTTGAGCTGTGCTCATGACGGAGTGGTTCCGTCACGTCTCCGCCCACTGCGCTAATCGCCCGCACAGGTGGGGAATTAGCGCCGCGTGGGCGGAGCGGCCGCCAACGGCCGCAGCATGACGGAACCACTCCGTCATGAGCACAGCGCAACCGTGGCTCATGACGGAGTGGTTCCGCCATGAGCGGGGAAGGGGTTAAGGGTTCTTGGTACCTACCCAGGTTTGCATCTCATAGGGGGCTGTTAGCACCTCTGTTCTGTCCGGGCACCTGCCAGACTGCTCTAATCTCATAGGTAGGCTTTGTACATTCTACGGCTCTCTCTGAAGACAGGTGAGTTCCGAAAAGAATAGTGCACATCTGTGGAAACTTGGTACCTCATTCATAGTATGATCATTAGAGTTGCCAAGTTTCTCAGGTCCATGTGTGATATGCTGCTCCAGTCTAGGTTTTGGGCTTTCTTTTTTAATTCTGGGACTTGTAGTCCTGTTTTATAATGGAATAGGCAAGACTACAAGTCTCAGAATTAAAAGAAAAACCTGGAACAGGGCAGCACGTCATGGATGGAACTGGGTAATCCAAACACCCACTTCTGACTAGCCTTGTGCACCAGGCACAAAGTTCTGCTGACAAAAAGTGGCCACACAGCCACTGACATGCCCTTATTGGTATTCTGTAGGGTTGGGGCCCAGTCGCTATCTTGTTTTACATTTATTCTGTCCAGTAGAGATTGTTGGGCTTTGGCGGGTCTCACCATGTGTGTGTGTTTTGGGGAGGGGTGCTGTCCAAGCTGTCTGGTCTGTGTTGCAGTCCCTCCTTTAATCTGTTTTATCTTCACCTGAGCCCAACCCCTCAGGTCGCACGTTAGCTTGTCATGAGTAATTGAACTAGCCATTCCCAGGTTCTCTGCCTGTTGGCATCAACAGATTAAATGCTGCGGTTGCTCTGAGCAACCTGTTTTCTCTCCGTTTCGCGAATTTCGCCGCCGTCCGCAGATTCGCGGAGGACATAATAATTCGCACCGATTGATTCCGCACCTGCAGGAAAGTCGATAAAGCCTCGGCCTTCGGTGATATTTAATAATGGGACAGGCAAAACTGACGCCGAGCTGGGGACTGACGCGGGAGTTAGTTATGACGTCTGTGGGAGTTCACCGCTGCGGCTGACTGCCTGACCTTTCCCCGCACTGATGCGTCGGAAACTGAATTCCATAAGTGTCTGAGTTTCTCTGACAAGGTCTAAGGCGAGCAGGGCCGCCTCTTCCTTTTCTTTACACTGCCTGCTTCACAACACGACTTCCCCGAGGCGCCCTTCAAGGGGAGGCGAAGAACTGAGGCTTCCGGCCATTTTACGCTGGTCTCTTCCGAGTCTGCAACAGGGGTACCCCCTTCGCTGCGGCGAGAACGACAAACAGAAGACACAAGCACGCATCACAACTCCTGCGTCATTTTAAAGCGGCCTTCTGATAAGACATCACATAGCAGCCAACTTTCCAAGGTCCTTGTGTGAGCCGCTGCTTCAGTGCAGTTTTTTGGGGGGAGACTTGTAGTCCAGTTTTGTAATTGAATAAACAAAACTACAAGTCCCAGAATACAATGGGAAAAAAGATCTGGAATGGAGCAGAGCATGGACCTCGGAAACTTGACAGGACTGACGTTAGGTCTCCTTTTCTAACGCCTTGTTTTATATAAAGTGCTAGCACCCGGCCAATTTAGGAGCTTTACAAATAAAAGAGAATTGTTACTGACGTCAGACAATGGTGCAAGAAACAGGTATGAGCGTTAACACCTGCGGCAGTTACTTCTCTGGTTTGTAGCCTCTGTTGCTTTGAGTTCTTGCTGACGCCACTATAAGGCGCTAGATTTCTCGCGAGAGAGACTGCAAATACTGTCCAACAGCACCGTTTGAAAGTGAGGGGGCTGGACCGAATCCTCAGAAGAGTGCCCGTAGTGTATGGGTTACGAAGGTATGTTTTTTGGGACCCTTTGAAAAGCTCTATGGAAAACTCGTATATCTGTGAAGGTTGCAACGTTTACTGCTCTCCTGTAACACATTATGATCAAGTGTTTTGATTTAATTATGCATATAATATATGTCTTCTGTGTTCAATGTCATCGTGCACAGAAAAGCTCTGCAAACGGTATTTATTGAGTAAAATACTGTATATAATTTGCAGCACGGCTGGGTATGTTGGGAGTGAAAATCATCGCACCATGACGCAAATATTGACACGCGAGAAGGGGGCGGTGATAGGGGAAACTTCTACAAACTTCACTGAATGAAAACCGCCCCCCTCCCTCCCTAGGGTGAAGGAAGATGTTCAGACCAGAGCATGTATCCGAGGAGATTTAATGACTGTGCGTCCCTGGGGTCCAGCGCACGCCAGTTTGAGGGGGACGGGGAAGTATTCTTTCCAAGATGAAATTGTTCTTGTATTGAACTAGACCACTTGAGGAGTGGGTTGGGAAATGTGTCTCTTCAATGAAGCTGCACAGGAGACATAACTTTCCAGGAGAAGGTTTGGGAAGACCCAGCTTCATTTGTGCTGGGGTTTGCCGGTGCTGGGGCCCGGCAGTTATTCTTAAACACCAGCACTTTTGTCACGCTTGCAGACGCCTGGGCAGGATCCTTCTAATTTAACTGCCATGGGCAGGAAGGTGTTTTTTTTATCATCTTCCTTTGAGGAGAAGGAAGGAGGATTGGTAGATGGGCCCAGATAGTTTGTGGGGCCTCTTGCCACTGCAGCATCAGCTCTCAAAGCGTTGATAGGCGGCCGCAATCAGTGTGTAAAATGTTGGCTCTGCTCATTGTGTGGAGTGAAGGCTGGACTCGGGTGCAGAGTGGAAGCTGAACACCGTGTGCAGACTGCACTCCCTTTGTAAAACGGAGGTCCTGCTTGAAGTGCAAAATTGAAGCCACACTAGTTGTAAAAAAATAAAGTCCCCATTGGTGTACCTCGGGGTTCTCCAAAGTCTGTCCTGGAGGGCCGGATCCGTGCCTGATTTTTGGCATTTCCCATTTAGATAAATGTAGTTTATCTTAAAAATCTGCCATGGATCCGGCCCTCCAGGACTGGCTTTGGAGAAACCAGGTGTACAGAATAGAGGCCGCAAGCAGTGGAAGAATGGGGCGCGCTTCACTTGTCTAGTACTGAGGCCACACTTGGTAGACAGAAAGGAAGCAATACTCCTTGCCAAAAATTAGGCATAACCTGGTACACAGAATAGAGGCCCCAAGCTGCCTTGCTTGTGTAGAAGTGAGGTTCCTCTTGGTCTACAGAATGCAAGCTGCTCCCAGGATGGAGAGTGGATGTCCCACTTGGAGTGCAGCTGGGCAAAGTATTGAGGCAACTCTCTGCATGTAAAATGAAGGAGGCACACTGTGCACAGACGATCCGCTACACTCGGTGTGCATAATGGGGGCTGCACCCAATGTGTAGAGTGGAGGCTCCACTTGGGGTGTAGAATTGAGGCCAATGGAAGGGCCCCTCATTGTATAAAACCAATCAACATCACAACAGTGTATAGGATAGAGGGTGCACCCAGTGCGTACAAGGGAGGGTGCACCTGGTGCGTACAAGGGAGGGTGTAGGGAACGGAGGCTGCCCTCTGTGTACGGAACGCAGGCCGCCCTCTGTGTACGGAACGGAGGCCGCCCTCTGTGTACGGAATGGAGGCCGCGGTGTAGGGAACGGAGGCCGCCCTCTGTGTAGGGAACGGAGGCCGCCCTCTGTGTAGGGAACGGAGGCCGCACTCTGTGTAGGGAACGGAGGCCGCCCTCTGTGTAGGGAACGGAGGCCGCCCTCTGTGTAGGGAACGGAGGCCGCCCTCTGTGTAGGGAACGGAGGCCGCCCTCTGTGTAGGGAACGGAGGCCGCCCTCTGTGTAGGGAACGGAGGCCGCCCTCTGTGTAGGGAACGGAGGCCGCCCTCTGTGTAGGGAACGGAGGCCGCCCTCTGTGTAGGGAACGGAGGCCGCCCTCTGTGTAGGGAACGGAGGCCGCCCTCTGTGTAGGGAACGGAGGCCGCCCTCTGTGTAGGGAACGGAGGCCGCCCTCTGTGTAGGGAACGGAGGCCGCCCTCTGTGTAGGGAACGGAGGCCGCCCTCTGTGTAGGGAACGGAGGCCGCCCTCTGTGTACGGAATGGAGGCCGCGGTGTACGGAATGGAGGCCGCACTCTGTGTAGGGAACGGAGGCCGCACTCTGTGTAGGGAACGGAGGCCGCACTCTGTGTAGGGAATGGAGGCCGCGGTGTACGGAACGGAGGCCGCGGTGTAGGGAACGGAGGCCGTGGTGTAGGGAACGGAGGCCGCCCTCTGTGTAGGGAACGGAGGCCGCGGTGTACGGAATGGAGGCCGCACTCTGTGTAGGGAACGGAGGCCGCACTCTGTGTAGGGAACGGAGGCCGCACTCTGTGTAGGGAACGGAGGCCGCACTCTGTGTAGGGAATGGAGGCCGCGGTGTACGGAATGGAGGCCGCACCCTGTGTAGGGAACGGAGGCCGCACCCTGTGTAGGGAACGGAGGCCGCACCCTGTGTAGGGAACGGAGGCCGCACTCTGTGTAGGGAATGGAGGCCGCGGTGTACGGAATGGAGGCCGCACCCTGTGTAGGGAACGGAGGCCGCACCCTGTGTAGGGAACGGAGGCCGCACCCTGTGTAGGGAACGGAGGCTGCACCCTGTGTAGGGAACGGAGGCCGCACCCTGTGTAGGGAACGGAGGCCGCACTCTATGTACGGAACGGAGGCCGCACCCTGTGTAGGGAACGGAGGCCGCACCCTGTGTAGGGAACGGAGGCCGCACCCTGTGTAGGGAACGGAGGCCGCACCCTGTGTAGGGAACGGAGGCCGCACCCTGTGTAGGGAACGGAGGCCGCACCCTGTGTAGGGAACGGAGGCCGCACCCTGTGTAGGGAACGGAGGCCGCACCCTGTGTAGGGAACGGAGGCCGCACCCTGTGTAGGGAACGGAGGCCGCACCCTGTGTAGGGAACGGAGGCCGCACCCTGTGTAGGGAACGGAGGCCGCACCCTGTGTAGGGAACGGAGGCCGCACCCTGTGTAGGGAACGGAGGCCGCACCCTGTGTAGGGAACGGAGGCCGCACCCTGTGTAGGGAACGGAGGCCGCACCCTGTGTAGGGAACGGAGGCCGCACCCTGTGTAGGGAACGGAGGCCGCACTCTAGGGAACGGCGGCCGCACTCTAGGGAACGGAGGCTGCACTCTAGGGAACGGAGGCCGCACTCTAGGGAACGGAGGCCGCACTCTAGGTAGGGAACGGTGGCCGCACTCTAGGTAGGGAACGGAGGCCGCACTCTGTGTAAGGAACGGAGGCCGCACCCTGTGTAGGGAACGGAGGCCGCACCCTGTGTAGGGAACGGAGGCCGCACCCTGTGTAGGGAACGGAGGCCGCACCCTGTGTAGGGAACGGAGGCCGCACCCTGTGTAGGGAACGGAGGCCGCACCCTGTGTAGGGAACGGAGGCCGCACCCTGTGTAGGGAACGGAGGCCGCACCCTGTGTAGGGAACGGAGGCCGCACCCTGTGTAGGGAACGGAGGCCGCACCCTGTGTAGGGAACGGAGGCCGCACTCTGTGTAGGGAACGGCGGCCGCCCTCTAGGGAACGGAGGCCGCCCTCTAGGGAACGGAGGCCGCCCTCTAGGGAACGGAGGCCGCCCTCTAGGGAACGGAGGCCGCCCTCTAGGGAACGGAGGCCGCCCTCTAGGGAACGGAGGCCGCCCTCTAGGGAACGGAGGCCGCGCTCTAGGGAACGGAGGCCGCCCTCTGTGTAGGGAACGGAGGCCGCCCTCTGTGTAGGGAACGGAGGCCGCCCTCTGTGTAGGGAACGGAGGCCGCCCTCTGTGTAGGGAACGGAGGCCGCCCTCTGTGTAGGGAACGGAGGCCGCCCTCTGTGTAGGGAACGGAGGCCGCCCTCTGTGTAGGGAACGGAGGCCGCCCTCTGTGTAGGGAACGGAGGCCGCCCTCTGTGTAGGGAACGGAGGCCGCCCTCTGTGTAGGGAACGGAGGCCGCCCTCTGTGTAGGGAACGGAGGCCGCCCTCTGTGTAGGGAACGGAGGCCGCCCTCTGTGTAGGGAACGGAGGCCGCCCTCTGTGTAGGGAACGGAGGCCGCCCTCTGTGTAGGGAACGGAGGCCGCCCTCTGTGTAGGGAACGGAGGCCGCCCTCCGTGTAGGGAACGGAGGCTGCACTCAATGCGTACGGTGAATGTTGCCCCCACTGAATAGAGTTGAGGCCAGGGTGAAGAATAGAGGCCGTGGTTTACAGAATGTTATGCTGTGTGTGGGGATATCTATAAAGCGCACGTACACCAAAGGAAGCTACACTCCGTGAACACACACAGACCCGCTCACAAACGTACATTTCGATGGGAGTAAATCTCCACCTGTGAATTTACTCTAACACCTTGAAGTAACTTTAACACTTTTTGTAACTTTGGTGCCTCTTAATAGGCCCCAGTGTGTATAATGGAGGCAGCGCCCAGCATGTAGCCCGTACGCTACAGTTACGGTTAGAATGGGGGTTGCAGAGAGGTACAGATGCATGCCTCCCCCGGTACAAGGAAGGGGCGAGGTACACCCTCAGGGGTACAAGACAAAGGCGAAGTGCACCCTCAGGGGTACAAGGAAGAGCCGAGGTACACTCTCAGGGGTACAAGACAAAGGCGAAGTGCACCCTCAGGGGTACAAGGAAGGAGCGAGTTTCACCCTCAGGGGTACAGGGTTACAAGGAAGGGTCGAAGTCCACCCTCAGGGGTACAAGACAAAGGCGAAGTGCACCCTCAGGGGTACAAGGAAGGGGCGAGGTTCACCCTCAGGGGTACAAGGAGGAGGCGAGGAGGTACAAGGAAGGGGCGAGGTACACCCTCAGAGGTACAAGGAAGAGGCGAGGTTCCCCTCAGGGGTACATGGAAGGGGCAAAGTCCACCCTCGGGGGTACGAGAGAGCTCGCGCGCTGTCTTCGAGGACTCCAGCGCAACTAAACAAAATGTCCCCGGCGGCGGTACAGCAGAGCGGGCCCGTGATTAGATCTGGCCTTGTCTCCCTCGCGCGCAGCCTAAAGGACGCGCGAGGCCGTCGCGAGCTCAGCATTCCGTCCCACCCGCGCGCGCATCCACCGGCGGCCTTGATAATGTATTGATTCCGCATCGATTTTCAGCCTAACGCAATTACCTGGGAGAGAGGATCGCATTAAAGCATCTGTGGGCAGACGCCTTCTGCCTGGCAGACTCACAATGCTGTGTTAGAAATCTCTTAATGAAGACTGTAATCCCACAACCCCGGTTCCAGACCTCCTCCCCAGAAAGCAGGGGAACAGAAGCGGGGGGGCTGCTTCCAGGGAGAAAGAGAACCCCCCCCCCCCCCTCCCCACATCCTAGCAACCTCTGTGCGGAGCCAAATGGCCCGGGCCAATGGAATTATGCGGCAATGGGCGATCTCTGTCAGCTGGAGGGTTGCCTACATTACGCAACAAGAAAATGTGAATTATGTGGCAAACAACGGCAAATTATGAGGTATATCCTGTTCATATGTGTTTTAGCTATTTTGGTCTCGAAACGCATTCCAGTGCAAAAGGGACCCTAAGTGTTATACAAAAACGACATTTAAAAAAAATAAAAGCAACTAGACTCATTCAGAAGCAGTGCAACACCAGTGTATTACCCGAGTGTTCCAGCTGCAGTTTAAAACCTACCTCCAGTTTTAATGTTCCACTATGTTCTCGTTACAGCCCCTCTGCAACCCCCTCTTTCTATATAAACATCACTCCAGAACAGTACTGTACATTGTATGCCTTTTACGCACCCGCCCATAGGAGGCAGTGGTGATTTAGGATTCAGAACACCACACTTTACAGAGATGCCACCTGTTTGAGATTCCTCTAAACCTCCAAATGTCTCCTTGAGATAACTTAGTTCTGCTTTGACAACAGTCTCAGTGTGACAGCGGGCGCTTTGAGACTGAGGGCTGTGGCATGAATATGACATTGAATTATTATGAAACAAACTTTTTTTTATGCTAAAGAAGGAATTCCACTTGCCATCCTGTTTGAATTGCATTTAAGGTTTTTATTGCCACATAAACCATGCTTCAGCCCGTTAGTTGGTAGCACTGATATCTCGTGGAGAACATTCCTTCTCTAAATGTCTGTATAAAGCAGCGCACAGCGAAATGGTGGCACGCTCGCCTTGCAGTGTCTGGTGCACTGCATGCAGCCAGTATGCAGTATATTTGCAAACTTTTGATAAGTTAGGGTCACAAAGTTTTTGTTAAATCTCAAACTGTGCGTTTGATTAAAATGCAAGTGCGGTAAATCCATGTGTAGACGGAAAAAGTTCAAGACCTGTATTTTGCATACTTATGGTGTTTTTACACATAGCAGCCACCCACTCATGGAGTCTCCCTCATCCAAGGGAGTGTTCGGATGTAAAAAGTGTGGGCCTTGGAGGTCGCGCGCCCTCAGAAGCAGAGCTGAGGCGCATTCTAGCAGAAGTGGCCTACATAACGAGGGGCGAGGCCTGACACAGCTGAAGCTAGGGGGGCCTCCTCACTCCTGCTCACTGTGGACACGGTCTCCAGTCCTGTCATTCTCATCTACAAATCATGGCTTTCAGATGCGTTAGTCTTAATGGAAGCATCATCAGACTACAATGCCCAGAATGCACCAGACAAGTGCCAGATCTGGAAACTGTGTCTGTGATGACCTGGAGGGCGTTCGTCCCCTTAGGTAGACAACGATCTTGTGCTGTATACGTTCCTATTAGATGTTATCTTACAGAGACATTACCTCAGTTAAGAAATATGTTTCATTGGGATTGTTGATTTAACTGTTTTTAACCGCTTCTCTCTCTTAAGTATGGCAGTGCAATGATCTGACATCTTTATTTACAAGCACCATTTAGTAATAACTTTAGATAATTGTTGGATTAAAAAAACGGAAAATAATTATGCAATTACTGTTTGAGAAAAGAGATTTTGATATGAGCTGAAGCAGAGCAGTAATAACAGTGGGTCATAATCACACATTGCATAAAACACAATTTCCTGCCACTGGGATGCTTTTTATTTTTTTACATTTTTTTTACTGTCTGGGTTTGTGCTCTCTAGCAGTACGTGGATAGAATATTGTGCCTCTGTTTCTGTGCAGCTAGTACACCTCTTCTACGATTGTGCGCTCCCAAATACAGCGTTGAGTGCATTGAAGCCGGACCAACCCGATTTGCATATGACTCAGTCTAACCTGCGGTGGCACCCATTGCTTTTTCGTATTTTTTCTTAAGCACTCCTCCCCTATGGTAACAAATGCCGGACTTATCAAATGCAAAGGCTCTCTGATGTTGATTCCACCACATACCTCTTTGTTTCACCACCCGATACTTCCTATTTTATCTCACCCTTGCAAGTCCTTTTTCATCCTTATTTTTTTAACTTGTTTTCCTATTTTCTCTTTCTTTTTTCCTTTTATTTTTTAAATCTTGCATTAGGTCGCTGCCTGGAAATGACACATAAGTTGAGGTCCCCAAAGCACGACGGCTGGTGCTTCCCACCAGCAACCACTGGCACAAATTAAGCATTGAGAGTTAGCCTTTGGACGTCACCCACTAGCTTCTGAAGATCTGAGGAGATCTTGTTGAGATGTTATGCTTTGTATAGCACCATCTACCTTTACTGTTGCACCATTGTACCAGTGCTTAATTTGAGCCGGTGGTTTCCGTTGCTTAGCACCGGCAGGCACTTAATCATCAACACCAGCGCTATAGCTTCATAAACAACGGTTAAGGACACACTCATTTTTGGTAGGCATGGGGAGATTAAGTGATGTGCCCTGAATCACAAGATGTTGAGCTGACGCCGAGACTCAAACCTGGTTCCCCAGCTCTGGCCATTACACCTCATCCTCTCCCCACTTCCTAGTTAGATGTTGGCTCTGTTGTAGGCGTTGTTACAGGAGAAATGGGCTGGCCCAAGCCGTCTCCTGACGAAAGCCCCAGCACGTATTTATTTTTTTGACAAACTAGCCACTGAATTGTACCTTCCTCTGGCATTGACCTCTGTCAGACCCCATCCATGTTCTGGGCAAGTGACTTGCTGAGCTGTAATGTTTCCTAGAACAAACCTTCCTCCTCTTTCACACAGCACACTAAGTAGTGCGGCTTACAAAGGGTAGCCAGGACTCACTTTGATTCCTTGTCTCAAAACGTCCCCGCGACTGAAGAGATGCAGGTCAAACAACAATATAATATTTCTTAAACAAAAACTTTATTGCAACCTCATACAAGTAAATGAACAGACACTGGCTTGCAATAAGAGAGCTCCAAGCATCACAACATACACCTCCTGTCCAGTAGTGGCCGCTGAGTGGCTAGAGTGGCGGGAGAGAACAGACGGACGGATGGTTGGATGACGAAACAATTTGAAAAACAAAAACAAAAAAAAAACTCTTACCTGCCACATCGCCGCAGCGCGCCCCTCTCTACTGCGGGCACAGGTTCCCAGAGTCCACTGCGGCCAATCCTGACATTGCTTTCATGCTGCTGAAAGCAGAGTCAAGATTGGCCTGACCGCCGATGATTTGCGCTCCCAGTGAGACTGGGAGCCTGCGCCTGCTCTCTCCGACTCGGCAATGCAGCTCGGGTTCGAGAGAGCTTCAGTGCGCATGGCAGTTTGGCCGGACTGAGACGGCCATCCAGACCGTTATGTGCACTGAATAGCAGAGCATCCTTTCCTCCACCAGGCTGTCATCCCCCTGGCCCTGCCCCCAAGCCTCTGCCCTGAGAGCAAAAATAAGACCATAATAAGCAATGGTTTATTATCGTTTTATTTTTCATTGTTTTGGGCTACTGACAGGTGGGGCCGTGCTCCTCCGCCATAGCAGAGGAGCCATCGCTACTCATACCCAAAGTAGCAAATCTTCTTTCAGTTGATTCAAGTGGATAAAATGACAATAGGAATGCATGAGGAAACAAAGGAAATAATAGCAAAATTCATTAAAAGCCATAGAAACAACAACCACAATTTGTTTTCGTTGCAAAAAAATAAAGAATGATCTTTTAAAGTTTAAAATGTTCTAGAAAAGACAAAAAAACAGAATTTAAAACAAATAGAAACTAAAACTGGAAATCCCAAATAAAGCAACATAGTTATCACAATGTTTAAGACGAGTTTCCAGCTAGAGATATTTCGTGGAAAGAAACAAACATTTTAAATTAAGAGTGAAAAACAGAGCAGTCAGCAAAAGTCATAAAGATGAAACTCAAAGTGCCAAGCACTTATGGTGGGGGAGAAATCTTTTCTTGCGCCTGGTGTCTCGTACCCATTAATAGATTGGTAGATGATGATAAGGATACTTGGGGAAACTTTAAACTAGGGGTCTCCAAACTTTTGTGTAATAAGATCTACTAATGTTCAATTCATATCATCCAAAGCTGCCGTTATTACTGTTGTAATAGTGAGCATACCAGGCAAGATTACAAAATGGCCACCCCGTACACGTTTACCAGTTACGATCACCTCCGTGCGACAGACAGGGGGCAGTCATGCAACCTTGTAGCCCTGTAAAAAAGGCTTTATCAATCAGGAATGCCTCTACATGGGTAATACATACCAGCCATATCTGTAATGACGCTGATACCAAGGCAGTAATAGTAATTACAGATCTTCCTATGCCGGCTGAGATATCACTCAAATATCAGCTTTAAATATATGTTACAAAGTTGGACATTTTTCGCCAAACATCCGCTTATGAGTTCTGACAATACACACATTTTCATCTCTAATACTCACTATATATATATATCATGTGATCAAGGCCTCTAGGGGTTGAAACGTGTCATGATGGCTGGTGTTGGAGGAGTTGAATAAACTTCAATTTTGCACTACAATATGGTCTGTGCTCCGTTAGTAAAATTGGTGGCAAAGGGATGCAAGCGGAGTGTTCCTGATATATATATATCTCCATTTAACCAAGCAAAAGCTTCTCATTTAGTAGGGAGGGGAGCACACGGGAGCACTACAAACAGACAGCTGAGGGCTACAAGTAGCTCATGAGCTATTGTTGGAGAAGTCGGATTTAATCCCTTTAGTCTTGGATGGCACTGGTCATTGTCAAATAGATCTTTCCCTGATCGATTCATACAGGTGGGGTTTTCTCTTAGAATAGTATGAGGGAGCCAAGAGAGATGTACCTTTTGTGGACCTATATAGTGATCTCTGCACATTGAAGCCATTAGATTCAGTCAGTATGCAGCCTCTTAAGACTGGAGCTGTCCCAAGGAACCGATCGCAGCTGTACCGTAGTGGAGGCACTGACAGCAGGACTATGAGAGGGTGTCAATACAGGAGTGAAAGGTACTGAAGAGATGGTACTTGCACACCAATAGCATGAACTGAAGTTCAACAATTTGATATATTTTCTGCAGGCGACCAGGGTATCGCTGTCTGATACAGAAGACCAACACATAAAAGTAGGCCTGGGCGGTGAGCTCCACTCCGTTTGCGGAGTTTTCAGAGTTTTCTGCACTCCGCAGAGCAAGCAGAGTTCTGAAAAACTCTGCTTTGCTGAGTTTTTTTTTTTTTGTCTTTCGCCAATGTTAAGTTGGCGAGCGTGAGCAAGAAAAATCTAATGCTAGACCACCTCCCAGTTAGATTTGCCAATGCGGGCGGTTGCGGATGGTCGCGACCGCTCACGTTGAGAAACCTGTTCGTGTTGAGAAAGCTGCCGCTCGAGTAGAACATGTACACGAGTGGCAGAAAGAGGCAGCGCCCTCTTGGGCTGCATGTGGTGCCATTAACACTGATTTTACAGCACAGGACAAACACCTGGCACTAGAAATCCGTGTGAACAATGTAACGCACTCCGCCGTTGTGGAACTCCACATAGCGCGGCAGAGTGTTTTTGTCACCTCGGGGAGTTCTGCATAGCAAACACTGTGAACTTCGCCCCTGCCTGATCATAGGGACCTTTTCAGGCAGACATACTCACCCTGTGACATTTGCTCGCATACTTTGTTGCTCCAAAAGCTATAGCACTTTTCCTGTGGTTTGTATGACATTGAGCTGTGACCTGTGTCTAAATCACCTGTGCTACAAGCATCAGAAGATAATTGGAGCTGTTTCACACCTCTGCCTCACATGACATAATGGTCTTGCACTTGGAATTCTATTTAAAAGATCCAGTGATTTGCCATTACCTAGAACTTAGCCCTCTCTCCAGGTCCTCCGAAGACCCCATCCTTCTATATAATATTCCCCAGAATAGCAGCAACCTGCCAGCAAATGAACATCACTCCCATGAGCAGTAGCCTTCAAGATGTTGGTCTTTCAAGTTTCCTAAGTGGCGTAATCACGATCTCGGCTCGCATCACATGAGGCGTTATATTCTTATAGTAGTTGCCTGTTGCAAAAAGCATCAGCTTCAGAGTAAAGTAATGTGTGTAGTTTATCGATTAATTCATGGACTTGTGGCACTCTACCATCATATGAAACTTCAAACCTTCAGCCAAATAAGACTATCCCTCTCCAGGCTCCCATATTTTGTTTGACCATCCCATTCTTCAAAAAAGTTGCGAAATGGTGGATGGTCCTTCTGGTCCTGCTCTGGAGCTCAATGTAGTTGACAATCCTCTTAAATTCTGAAGAGCCGCTAAAATCCTGGATTTTCCCATCCACATGATCACTAAATGCAGAAGTCCAACTATATACTTTAGAATGAAGGTATAGGTGAATGCTTTTTTTCTCCCATTCTCGCATCGCCTCATGTTTATGCACAGTAAAGTACGCCACACTATCTTTAAAGCATGTCTTTGAATGTTGCACACCTCTTCAAAATCGTTCCATTTAGGACAATCCAATCCACCTGCATCGTCCTACCAGCCATACATAGCAAATATTAGCCCTGGTACCAATGTAAATTGGAGATCTTTGTCGCCTCATTGGGGTGTGCAGCACTATAAAAACACTACAACAATCCCAGGGACTTAAGGCACACACTGCTTGGCAAGAAATTGTGCACATTTTTAGTCCAAATGCAGTCCAGTTAGCCAGCACAGTAGTCGCAAAACCGTATCATGAGGTCCTAGGTCCCAGTGGACCCACAGGGGTACCAAAAATAAACCTTGGGTATGGCAACCCAAGATTTCAGTAGTTTAGGAACAGCATTAGTTACAGAACAGTTACATCTATTTATAATGATTAGATTCACATGGAAGATATAGCAAATATTGAAAACAAATGTGACCAAATAATGCTTGTATGTATATGTGTGTATATGTATGTATATGTATATATACATATATATATATATATATATTCTACTGGCGGTCGCCAGTAGATAGTTATAGTTGGGACCGTGTTTCCATAGGAAATCCGCAACATTCTATTTGGAATAACTTTGGCGCCGGTTGACGAATCCTCGCGAAATTTTCAAAATAGGTGGGGCGCTCCGCTCTGCTCCTACCCTGAAAGTGTCGGGGGGGATTCGTCAAGCGGGGGCTGAGAAAAAAGGGGGGTCCCAAAACGCATTTTCCCCATGCAATTTTCCATAGGGACCTTTAGTCCAAGGTACAGCCCGAACGGCTGAAAAGAATTACTTGAAATTTGGCAGAGGGGTAGTCCTTAGGTCAGGGATGTGCCTTTTGCAGGTCTGGTGTCAATCTGTTCAGTAGTTCCTGAGAAAATCAAAAGTAAAATCATATATATGTGGGCGGAGCCTAACCACACATCTCATCCTGAGATCTGATTGGCTGTCAGCACTTCATCCAAGAAGTGTTGGCAGCCATCTTGGGACCAATATACATGATAGCGCCTCATTAAAAAGCATTGCAGTTAATAGAAGGTTTTAAGACTTTAGTTACATTATAAATCATTTGTTGATGGTACCATACTCATTTTAGGAATTGTGGTATGTTCTAAGGTGATTTCACCATGTGAAAAAGCCTTCTGCTGGGATATCATGATTGAGAGAAAAATATTTTCTCATGCTTTTCCCACAGAGGTTTGGAAGGTGATCTATAAGCTAAACTGAGAGCTTATTTTCTGTAAATTCACATTATCTTTCTCAGTCATGTGAGAATGAAGTCTGACATTCTCAGTAAAACATGTACATCCAACAAGGGCAGAGACTGTCAGTTGATTCCTTTGTGTTCTACTGCAGCTTCCCAGAGTGTTCCAAAGAACAACTAGAGCGCTAACAGTTCTACTTATGATAAACGTATGGCACACCTGAAGCCATCTTGCTTGGATTAAAGTGGTAACTCTTAAAACATTTAATTTAAAAAGGGAACAAAATGAGGGGGTTCATTTTTCCATAAAAAGTATGATTAGTGCTGCAGAAAGAAAAATTAGGGCACATTTTGAGTGACTTCTCAAATCCTCTTCTATTTCATTAAAAAATTCTGACATGCAGACTGAAACATGCACTTTCAATACCAGCAGCAGTTTTCCCTGGTGAGCAGTAGCTTTACTACAGTGATGTAATGAGCAAAAAGAGTGCTAACATTCTGAATTTATGGCAAATGTGTGACACATCTGAATGCCTTTGGAATCAAAGTAAAAAACTGAAAGTATTTCCTACTGAGGAGACTGCAGTAAATGAGGAAATTAGGAAACTTCATAACAAATAAGTCTGCCAAGATGGCCACCAGAGACAAAAGAGCCCAAATGTAGCCCAAATATCACCCAGATGTAGCCCAAGTATAGCCCAATGACAGAATGTCCCAGAGTGTTCTTAAAAACAACTAGAGCGCTTACTGTCTTCATTATGACAAAAGTATGGCACACCTGAAGCCATCTTGATTGGAATAAACTGGCAACACTTAAAACATTTAATTTAAAAAGGAACACAATGAGGGGGTTCATTTTGCCATAGAAATTATGATTAATGCTGAAGAAAGAAAATGAGGGCACATTTTGAGTGACTTCTCAAATCCTCTTCAATTTCATTAAAAAATTCTGACATGCAGACTGGAACATGCACTTTTAATACCAGGAGCAGACTTACATGGTGAACAGTAGTTTTACTACAGTGATCTAATGAGCAACTAGAGTGCTAACATTCAGAATTTATGGCAAATGTGTGACATATCTGAATACCTTCATGATGGAATCAAAGTAAAAAAATGAAAGCATTTCCTACTGAGGAGACTGCAGTACATGAGGAAATTAGGAAACTTCATAACAAATAAATCTCCCAAGATGGCCACCGGAGACAAAAGAGCCCAAATGTAGCCCAAAATCACCCAGATGTAGCCCAAATATAGCCCAATGACAGAAGTGTGCAAAACACTTATTATTTTGTGTTTTTGCAGTGTTATATAGTGCAGACTTGTCAGGTATTGGAGTGCTTTACATGAGCATTGGTTACATCACACAAGAACAAATTCATTTTGGTTGTAGACATGGGGAGACTAAGTGATTTGACCAGAATCACAGAATGTCGAGCTGAAGCAGAAACTCTAACCTGGTTCCCCAGTTGCAAAGTCTGCAGTTCTGGAAGTAACACCACATCCTCTCCCCTAAGTGCAACATTTAATCAAGTGGTCAACTGGATAAAAAAACATAAAGGTAACAAATAATTTAAAAGTGCTTTCTCGCTATTTGAAAACTCAGAAAATATGTCCTTATTTTAGTCTTTTAGAGCACTAACCATAATTTTGATGCCAATAAGACCCTCTCATATATGTAATTTCTAAAGGAAATGCTCTAGGTATTACAGTTTTGATTACATCAAGATGACGTCAGGCGTTCCACACTTTTGTAATAAATATAGAATGTTAGCAATCTAGTTGTTCATTAGGATACTGTTGAGAGGCAGAGGCCAGGGGCACGGACTCTGAAAATTGAAGGCAGGTAGGAGGGTGCAAAGGCAACAATTTAACCACACTGAGCAGGCAAAAAGGGCCGTGGCAGCACAACAGACTATGGAGGGCAGTGGAAAGGGGGGCAGGGGCAACAAACCAACAATACAGGACTTGCAAGAGAGGCTGTGGCAATGTAATAGACCATTGTGGGCAGAAGGAAGAGGCAATGGTAGTACAACCATACATGCCAACAGACCCGATTCAGCCAGGAAACGTCCAATGTTTTTAAGCTCAAATTGGCTTTATTTTATCTGTCTCCTGTCTACAATCTCCTCTTTTTCAATGTAACTCAAAGCGGAAAATCAATACCCCAGTTGTTTTTCAAAATCTCCCTCTTACCAAGTTCAAAATGTTCGCAAGTATGGTACATTGGATCATGGAAGGAAATGGGGTAGGGACATGGACTTGGATAACAGAGGACAGGAGGGACATGGAGAGGTGCACCAAACTGACCCTGCAGGGCAGGTATCAGGGTTTGCAGCAGCACAATACACCACACAGGGCATGCGGGACGGGAGTGCAGCACAACAATCCATAGAAAGCAAGAGGGAGGGGACAGGACCATGCACATGGACAACAGAGAACAGAGGGGCAAGAGGCAGGACCATAATGGACAGACAGGAGAGAAAGCTGCAGCATAACAGACCATAAAGGGCAGGAGGGATGTGTTGGACAGGCCACACGAAGGGCTTGCTCCCTCCCCGCATGACAGGGCCCGAGCTCCGGCCCGCCAGGCATAACCCACGAAAAGCACCTGCACCCCGTCTCCCGACGGATCTTCTGCCCTCAGACCTCTACTCATCACGGGCCCCAACCCCACCGGCTTCCCCGGCCGGGTCAAGCCGCCATCTTGGGCCCTGCACCACGAGGCCGCGTGGCCTCGCCCCGACCCTAACCCCGGGCCTGGCCGGCCCCGACATCCCGGCACCACCATCCACCCAGGAGGTGAGCGGACCACTTGGCAGGTCAATGGGAGAACGAAGCATCAAGAGCTCTTCCCCCGCCAGGTGCCGATCGCCTCCAGCTCCCCCAGGCGCTGGCTCCACCCCCTGCTGGGTGTCTGGACACCTTCATCCCGGGCCCTCCGACCTCCAAGTGCGAGGGTCCGGACATCAAAGGGCGCCTGCCCTATAACTGGGGCAACTCCGGAGCAAGAAGGCAGTTGTATCCTGGAGTCGAGAGACACCGAGAGAACTCAGCCTTGAAGGACTACTGGCGCTGCCGTAGCCCTATCCTGTGAACCATCGTCTTGCCTGCTGGCGCTGCCGCGGCCTTCTGCAACACCTATCCTCGTCGGGACCTGCTGGCGCTGCCGCGGCCCGTTGTAACGACCATCCTCACCGGGACCTGCTGGCGCTGCCGCGGACCGTACATCGACCATCTTTCCGGGACCTGCTGGCGCTGCCGCGGACCGTGTACCGACCATCTCGACCGGGACCTGCTGGCGCTGCCGCGGCCCGTACCAGCTAAACCACCAAGCTCGAGGATTGTGAGCTAATCATCATCTCATCCGAACTACCTGACTGGTAAACAGACTGTCCCGCTACCCCCTTCCCTACTGTGAGAGACTTGAATCGAGGGGACCCCTGAGTCCAGACCTCCTTGTACCATTCAACCGTACCTTAAGAAGTGCTTATAAAGAACGCTGAATCTTATCCTTGTGTGGTATCTGTCTGTGGGGGGGAAGTTACTTGTCTGTACGATCGCTGGAGACGGCTCTCCCCGGAGACCTCTCCCCCTGACCTCGGCCGACCTTCCCGGTCCGTTTAACCTTTCTAACATTGGTGGCCAGCGGCGCGATCCGAATCAACGCGTAATCGTACAGAGAGTAGCTCACCCCACGACAAAACCACGATGTCAGCCAAAGATAGCGGTTCCACTGAGAAATTCCAAATGGATAAGTTAGAAGAATACAGCCACCGCGAACTGAAACAATTCTGCATAGAACTTGGCATTGCTACCACCGGCCTGAGTACCAAAGAGGATCTAAAGCACGCCCTTGAGTCGTGGACGGAAACTGGGATCGCCGGACCCTCCGACCAAAACAGTGTCGCACCAGAGGGGAACGCCACGACTCCCGAGGAGCGGGGAACGGGCCTCTCGCAGGAGGAGATCCGAGAGAGAGAAAGAACCAGATTGCACGAGTTGGAAATGGCACGACTCAAGATGGATGGGGAACTCAAGTTAGCCGAACAGAAACTCAACCTAGAGCACATGCGGCTCCGAGAAGAACGAGAAGAAAAGCAGAGACAGAGAGAGCTGGAGGAAAAGAGAATAACGCTCGAACACGAGCGCCAACTGGCGGAAATAGAACTTCGGAAACAGAGTAAAGAACTGGGGGTGCCTGAGCGACCGCCCACCCCGGGGCCAACCGAGAAAAAAGTCCACATCCCCAAGGATGTTGTCCGCGAGTATGTCCGAGAAGACGACATACAACAGTGGTTTAAAGCCTACGAGATCGCTATGACCTCCCACCGGATCGACCGGAGCGATTGGGGAGCCGGACTATGGGGGAGGTTCGTCAACGAGGGTCGCGATGCCCTGCTGCAGCTCCCAGATCACCAAATGTCATCCTACGACCACATGAAGGCTGCCCTCCTCACCCGCTACGGCCTCACACCCGAGATGTACCGCCAGAGATTCAGAGATTGCACCCGGATCCCAGGTACAACTTGGGTAGAATACGTGAACTATTTCAGCCGTGCCTTCGAGGGTTGGATCAAGGGGAGCCATGTCACCACCTACGAACAACTCTTTAACCTTATGGTATGGGAGCACCTGTCGAACAACTGTTTCGTCGAGCTCAGGCAGCACCTCCTCGACAGTTAGCTGACTGACCCCCGGCAGCTCGCCGCCGAAGCTGACCGATGGGAAAGCACCCGAGTGGGCCGGAAAGGGCCACACGAGCAGAACAGAAGCAACCAAGGCCAGCACCGTCCTCGGGGAGGAAGAGGGGGCCAGGGGCGAGGGAGAGACGCCTTGCCAGCAACACCCGTGGCCAGCACCCCGCCTCCGGCCGGCCGGGGCAACCCCCCGTTGCGTCCTGGGTTCCGAGCCAACGTCACGTGCCACCGATGCCAGCGAGTCGGCCACTACGCCAATGACCCGAGCTGCCCGCAGAACCAAACACCCAAGCCCCGCCAGGTAGCTGCCGCCGCCCTGGGGGAAGAGCGATTATCGGAGGAACCAGAAGAGTATGAGCCGGCCCAGCAAGAGTGGGAACCGGCCGCCATGGTCCTGGCATGCTTAGGGGGAAGAGACATGGTCCCGCGGGCTCCCCTACCCGCTAACACCAGGAAATACGGTCAGTGGGTGACCATTAATGGACAGCGAGCCGAGGCCTTGCGTGACACAGGCGCCAGTGTGACGGCTGTCCGCTGTCACCTGGTGAAGCCCGAGCAGATCCTGCCGAACATTCTCTGCCCCGTCCGCTCGGCAGACAACTCTGAGAGTATGTGTCAAATGGCCTGCGTCCCCTTCGAATGGGGAGGGGTCTCCGGCCTGTTGAAGGTGACGGTCAGGGACGATGCCCCGTGGACTGCCTCCTGGGGAATGACCTCGAGAGTTCCCCGTGGGCCACCGTTGAGAGAAGAGAGCACCTGGGGATGCTGGGCCTCCCGGACTGGGCCTGCATAACCACCCGGTCCATGGCCACCCGTGCCGTCCCACGATCAGAAGAACCGGAATGGCCAGCACCTCCGCCCCCGGTCGCCCCAGTAGAAGACAACGACGAGGCCAGCCTCCCAGACCCGACGACCGAAGGGGACGCGCAACCCCAGGACCTTCCTGACCTGGCTCAGTGGCGTCAAGAAGGTGGGCCCACCCAAGAACAGTTCCGCCAGGAACAAAAGACCTGTCCCTCCCTCGAGGGACTCCGCCAACAAGCCAGCGCCCAGAACGCAGGGGACTCCACCGGAACTCACTGGGTCTACTGGGATAACGACCTGCTATACAGCGAGCAAAGAATCGCCGAGCTGGGGGCCGGTCGAGTACTGGTGGTACCTCTCCGCTTCAGAGACTTTCTGCTCAACCTGGCCCATAATGTCCCCCTGGCTGGACACCTGGGCCAAGACAAAACGTACAGCCGCCTAGTGACCCACTTTTTCTGGCCGAAAATGAGGAACGACGTCCTGAACCACTGCCGATCTTGCCCCACATGCCAAGCCAGCGGGAAGAGTGGTCGGAAGCTGAAAGCCCCTCTGCAACCCTTCCCTGTGGTCACCACCCCGTTCGAGAGGGTGGGGATAGACATTGTGGGGCCTCTGGACCCCCGCACGGCGCAAGGGCACAGGTTCATCTTAGTACTGGTGGACCATGCCACCCGCTACCCCGAGGCGGTGCCCCTACGGACCGTGACAGCTCCGGTGGTTGGCCGGGCCCTAATGGGGATCTTCTCCCGGGTAGGCTTCCCCCGAGAAGTCGTCAGCGACCGGGGCACGAACTTTATCTCCAAATACATGAAGTCCCTCTGGCAACAATGCGGGGTCACCTACAGATTCACGACCCCTTATCACCCCCAAGGGAACGGACTAGTGGAGCGTTTTAACCGCACTCTCAAGGGGATGATTGGGGGATTGGAAGAGCCCCTCCGTCGCCAGTGGGATGTACTACTCCCGTGCCTCCTCTTCGCCTACCGAGAAGTCCCCCAGAAGTCCCTCGGCTTTAGCCCTTTCGAACTCCTGTACGGGCACCCTGTGCGAGGGCCCCTCAGCCTAGTCAAGGAAGGTTGGGAGATGGCCCCCCTAAAGACCCCTCCAGACGTCTTCAAATACATCCTGGCCCTACGCAACCAGACCCGGCGCTTCAGGGAGATGGCCAAGGCGAACCTCGAGGCCAGCCA
Organism: Triturus cristatus; assembly: GCF_964204655.1. Classification (NCBI taxonomy): domain Eukaryota; kingdom Metazoa; phylum Chordata; class Amphibia; order Caudata; family Salamandridae; genus Triturus; species Triturus cristatus. Next base: position 93,022,153 of record NC_140595.1, on the reverse strand, counting down.
GGAGGACATGAAGAGGTGGTATGATCACAATGCCTCCTCCGTTGAGTTCGAGCCTGGTCAACAAGTATGGGTGATGTCCCCCACCGAACCATGTGCCTTGCAAGATAAGTGGACGGGGCCCTTCAAAGTGGTCGAGCGCAAAAGCCCCGTCACTTACCTCATCGACATGGGGACCTCCCGGAACCCCCTTCGGGTCCTCCACACCAACCGACTCAAACCACACTTTGTGCGCTCAGAACTCAGCCTCCTGATGGCTACGGACAGTGGGGCAGAGGAAGACTCCGAACCCCTCCCGGATCTTCTGAAGACTCAGGAGAATGACGGCTCCGTGGACGGGGTCCGGCTCTCTGACGCCCTCACTTCGGAGCAACGCCAGGGCTGCCGGAGCCTCCTGCTGCAGTTCGCTACCCTGTTCTCCCTCACCCCCGGGGTCACCCCTTGGTGTTTGCACGACCTGGACACCGGGGACAGTCCCCCTGTCCGACACCGGGCCTACCGCGTACCAGATCGGGTACGGGCCTGCATACAGGAGGAAGTGGCCAAGATGCTCACAATCGGGGTCATCGAGCCCTCGGACAGTCCCTGGGCCAGCCCGGTTGTATTGGTTCCCAAAGCCGCTGCCCCCGGCACCGCGCCTGAACTGAGATTCTGCGTCGACTACCGGGGCTTGAACGCTGTCACCCGGACCGACGCTCATCCGATTCCCCGAGCAGACGAGCTGATCGACCGGCTGGGGGCCGCCCGCTACCTTAGTATCTTCGACCTAACAGCGGGCTACTGGCAGATCGGCCTCACACCCAGGGCTCAGGAACGGTCAGCCTTCTCTACCCCCGATGGCCACTACCAATTCAAGGTCATGCCCTTCGGCATGAAGAATGCCCCCGCCACGTTTCAACGCCTCGTGAACCAGGTCTTGGCGGGGCTCGAAGAGTTCAGCGCTGCCTACCTGGACGATATCGCTGTATACAGCCGCCACTGGTCCGACCACCTCCGTCACCTCCAAGAGGTCCTACAGGCCCTCCAGCGGGCCGGCCTCACAATTAAGGCCGGCAAGTGCCAAATTGGCCAAGGGTCCGTGACCTACCTTGGGCACCAAGTGGGAAGCGGGCTGGTGGCCCCGCTGCAACTTAAGATTGCTGCCATCCAGTCCTGGCAGCCCCCCGTCACCCAGACCGAGGTCCGAGCCTTCTTGGGGCTCACCGGCTACTACCGGCGGTTCGTGAAGGACTACGGCAGCATCGTGGGGCCCCTCACGGGTCTCACGTCTAAGAACCAACCGAAGCGGATTAGCTGGACCCCCGATTGTCAAGCGGCCTTCGAGAAGCTGAAGGCCGCCCTGTGCACCGCCCCTGTGCTCCAGGCCCCCGATTACAGTCGGGAATTCGTGGTACAGACCGACGCCTCCGACCACGGCATCGGAGCCGTTCTTTCTCAGTTAAACCCCGAAGGTCATGACCAGCCGGTGGCCTTCATCAGTCGACATCTCCTGGCCCGAGAACAGCGCTGGAGCACCATCGAGAGGGAGGCCTTCGCAGTGGTGTGGGCCCTCAAAAAGCTCCGGCCCTATCTCTTCGGTACCCACTTCCGGGTACAAACCGACCATCGACCCCTGCAGTGGCTGATGCAGATGCGGGGGGAGAACCCAAAACTCTTGCGCTGGTCCATTTCCCTGCAGGGAATGGACTTCACCGTGGAGCACCGACCAGGCCAAGACCACGCCAACGCGGATGGCCTGTCCCGCTTTTTCCGCCTCGACGAAGAGAGTCCCCAAGGAGATGGGTGACTCTCCCCGCCTTCAGCTGGGGGGGACGCATGTTGGACAGGCCACACGAAGGGCTTGCTCCCTCCCCGCACGACAGGGCCCGAGCTCCGGCCCGCCAGGCATAACCCACGAAAAGCACCTGCACCCCGTCTCCCGACGGATCTTCTGCCCTCAGACCTCTACTCATCACGGGCCCCAGCCCCACCGGCTTCCCCGGCCGGGTCAAGCCGCCATCTTGGGCCCTGCACCACGAGGCCGCGTGGCCTCGCCCCGACCCTAACCCCGGGCCTGGCCGGCCCCGACATCCCGGCACCACCATCCACCCAGGAGGTGAGCGGACCACTTGGCAGGTCAATGGGAGAACGAAGCGTCAAGAGCTCTTCCCCCGCCAGGTGCCGATCGCCTCCAGCTCCCCCAGGCGCTGGCTCCACCCCCTGCTGGGTGTCTGGACACCTTCATCCCGGGCCCTCTGACCTCCAAGTGCGAGGGTCCGGACATCAAAGGGCGCCTGCCCTATAACTGGGGCAACTCCGGAGCATGAAGGCAGTTGTATCCTGGAGTCGAGAGACACCGAGAGAACTCAGCCTTGAAGGACTACTGGCGCTGCCGTAGCCCTATCCTGTGAACCATCGTCTTGCCTGCTGGCGCTGCCGCGGCCTTCTGCAACACCTATCCTCGTCGGGACCTGCTGGCGCTGCCGCGGCCCGTTGTAACGACCATCCTCGCCGGGACCTGCTGGCGCTGCCGCGGACCGTACATCGACCATCTTTCCGGGACCTGCTGGCGCTGCCGCGGACCGTGTACCGACCATCTCGACCGGGACCTGCTGGCGCTGCCGCGGCCCGTACCAGCTAAACCACCAAGCTCGAGGATTGTGAGCTAATCATCATCTCATCCGAACTACCTGACTGGTAAACAGACTGTCCCGCTACCCCCTTCCCTACTGTGAGAGACTTGAATCGAGGGGACCCCTGAGTCCAGACCTCCTTGTACCATTCAACCGTACCTTAAGAAGTGCTTATAAAGAACGCTGAATCTTATCCTTGTGTGGTATCTGTCTGTGGGGGGGAAGTTACTTGTCTGTACGATCGCTGGAGACGGCTCTCCCCGGAGACCTCTCCCCCTGACCTCGGCCGACCTTCCCGGTCCGTTTAACCTTTCTAACAGGATGGATCAGGGGCATTACAATGGAACAGACAAGCCAGGAGGGAGGGAGTAGGGGTCTGCACATGTAAACAGAGGGCTGGGGGCAAGGGGGCAGGAGCAGCAAGATAGCCATGGAGGTCAGGCAGGATGGGCACTAGAAGCAAGACACACCATGAAGAGCAACAGTGAGACTGTGATGGCATACACACAGACCATGGAGGGAAGGTGGGAGGGGTTCAGGGGCAGCTAACTGACCACACAGGGAAGGTGGGAGGGGCCATGGCAGCACAGAAGACCATGCATGGCAAGTGGGAGGGTTAGTGGTAGCACAATGGCTATGATGGGCAAGAAGGAGGGTACAGGGGCATGCACAAAGGACGATGGAGGATAGAAGGGAGGGTCAGGACCTGTGCACAGACAAGAAAGTTCAGGGGAAGGGGCCTCACAACAGACCGCACGGGGCAGGCAGGAGGAGCAGTTGCAGCACAACAGACCAGGGAGGGCAGAAGGGTGTGGCAGTACAATGGACCATGTAGGACAGGAGGAAGAGGATAGGGGCATGGCATGTGGACAGGCAGGGTGGAGGTGGCAGGGACAGGTTACAGTCATCTGACAATGCTAGGCAGGTGGGAGGGGAGTGGCAGCTCAACAGAACACTCAGAGTAGATAGGAGTGGCAGGTCCATGGAACATGGTGGGCAAAAAGGATGGAGCAGGGGCATACACAAAGACATTGGAGGGCAGGGGGAAGGAGAATAGGGGCAGCAAGCTAAGCACAGAGTTTAAGCAGGAGGTCAATGATGGGGCATAGAATTGGGCAATGGAGGGCAGGAGGAGGGGACTGGTACATCATGCTAAATTGAGGGCAATGGCAGCACATCAGACCATGCATGGCAGGAGGGAGGAGGCTAGTCCATGGATTCACACAACAGAGGATAGGGAGGAGGGGGATGGGGCAGCAAGCTAACTGTTCAGAGAAGGCGGGTATTAGGAACTTTATTGTTTTTAAAACGTGTGTCTATGCGAACTACTTAAAATATGAACAAGTATGCAGCATAATCTCACTTTTATTCAGGAAGAAGAGGACGTTTGTGACTGTGACTCCGGGCTCACTTGGCAGAAACACCCCCTGACCCTCAACCCCCTATCGCAAAATGAAATGCCCGTGAAAAGGGTAGGTGAACACAGTGTTATATAGAACATAGTCCTGAGAGCACGATTGAAAATGAAAACTAGATATAGTGTATGGTATAAACTATGCACCAAAAAGTGTGATATAAAATGAACCGGGCGTGAAATATAATATGCAATACATTGTGCGCAATGACAGATTCATTGGAGAGCACGAGATAGCACAGGCACTAGCGCGTGCTATGCGATATGCGCCTTGGAGTGTAATATGCACAGGGCAGTGTTGTGTAACCTAACTAGTCTCTAAAGTTGTAATATAAAATATGTGCTGGGGAGAGTAACGTTGCATATGCACTGTGACAAAGATATGGATCCCAGATTGTAATATGTATGGCATAGCACTGTGCGTTATAACATAGGCATCGAGGAAGGTACGTTAGATGGGGCAATATAACCCGTGCGAAGACAAGTGTGGCATGACATATTCACGGGGTGGTGTTACAGTGCACATGGGCTAGAGAGTGTCATAGCATATGCACTAGCTAGTGGAATACAACACAGAGGTGTGTGGCACTCAGCAGGCAATGGTGGGTGTAACACAGCATTGGGCTCTGCCAGGAGCGCGCTGTGACTCTCAAGTGATGTTCGTACCCTTTCCAGAGAGTAAAATAAAAAGTATTACACATCCGGCAGTGGATGTGTGTTTTATTAACCGTGAGGGGGGTTTCTTGCATAGTTTTGGTCGAATTTTTGTCGAATCCCCTTTGAATGGCTTGGTGTGCATGTGTATTAAATGTGCCCTTCAATAGCTACCCATGTTTGTATAAATAAACGACAAGGGTGTCTACCGGGATTAGGCACGGTAGGGCATCAGACATGTCAGAGCTTCACTAGTGGTGTAAATACATTCGACGTGGATTCATTGTATGCATAGTCGCCTTTTAATGAATATCACGCAAATCGTCATGGTGATAGGTACGTACGGTTTGTCCAGCATGTCCTAGGTGTGTCTATAAATATATATTTTTTAAAAATAATAAAAAACAGTGGCCGGCCCTGGGGATTGGGGTCAAAAAAAATATAATTGGGAGACAGGCCCTGGGGGATGGGGTCATCAGGGCCAATAAATTAGAATAAGAAGGGGAACCACACAGCCCCCCTTCTTAAAAAATTAAAATATATAAAAGACTGGCATCGTACCGGAGGCCACGCCCCCTCCTTGCAGCACTCTGCAAACGTGCCCCCTGGCGAGTTGTAAGTTGGGGAATTAATTCCTCTTAAATACTGAGGGTCCCTGAGGGCCAACTAGCCCAACAGGCATCTCCAGTATGCACCAGGGAGCTGCGCTGCAGACAGGTGTTCTGAGGCCAAGCCCCTTTTTAGACCTCTCTGCAACGCAGCTCTGTGGCGCTTACTGGAGGTACCTAGTGGTCTAGTTTGACCCTAGGGACCCTTAGGATTCAAGGGGACTTAATCTCTCAACTTAGAACAGCCACAGGGCGCGTTTACACAGTGGTGAAGGGAGGGGACGGGGCCTGAGGTGACGTGTGCAAACACGCACTATGGCACGTTTTAAATTGGGGATATAATTTTCCTTCAATACTGAGGGCCCCTGGGGGCTAACTAGCCCACCAAGTGCTTCCAGTAAGCGCCACTGAGCTGCATTGCAGAGAGGTGGTCCAGGCCGTGCCACTTTATACACCTCTCTGCAACGCAGCTCTGTGACACTTACTGGAGGTACCCAGTGGGCTAGTTGGACCCTAGGGACCCTCAGGATTCAAATGAACTTAATCTCCCAACTAAAAACGGACACAGGGCGTGTTTACACAGTGGTGAAGGGAGGGGACGGGGCCTGAGTTAACGTGTGCAAAAACGCCATGTGGCCTGTTTTAAGAGGTAGTTTTAATCCCCCTGCCCTATTATATACTAGGGGCTTACAGAGGAGGTCATGCTAATCACAGGGGGACCCCAACGCATAATGTTCCCTAGTGTATGTAGGTGTTTTCACTGTATTCTAAGTGTCTTTTAACATAGCACTGGCTCTAGGACTGGTTAGTCAGACTCCGTTACCACCAGTATCCGTCTGAAAAAGTTGAGGGTACAGGATGATTTTGCAACAAGGCTTCTTTCTGCTCTTCTTTTTGTTCTTTCTGCACGTTATCCTTCTTTCTGCACTTTTCTTCGACTTTGAGGACTTCTGTTGCTTCTTTCTGCACTTCTTTTTTTTCTTTCTGTGCATTTTTTCTTCTTTCTTCACATGTCCTATCTCTGTAGGGATAGTTAGAAATTAGCATTTAAAAAACCTTTGAAATTCACAGAAAAAACCATAGGTTTCAGGCACGTTATAGTTAGGAATTAGCATTTAAAAAACCTCAGAAATTCACTGAAAAAACCATAGGTTTCAGGGGTGTTATAGTTAGCTGGACTTTTCACTTGTACAAAACCATTGAAATTCCCCCGTTATAGTTAGTTCAGCTAACTATAACTCGTGCGCCCGCAATGCACTGCTGATGACGTCACATATTACATCACTCATGACATGGTCAGTGACATCACTCATGACATCACTCATGACATCACTCATGACATCATCCTTGTGATAGAGTGGCAAACCTCCTCTCACCCTAATATAACCTTTGATACACACATTCAAAAATAGAGACTAAACTTTTCAAAACAATGGAAATACCAATACCAGTTACAACAACCTCTTCAGTAATTCTAAGATCCACATACACATCCACTCATTCACCAACAGTCCTATACAGTCACTCATACATGTATTCACTCATCATATGTACTCATACACCTATACATCCTGTTACACAATGCCACTCATCCATAGAGTTACTCACACACATAGTCATTCATGCTAATAAAGAATCAAACATACATTTATTTGCATATACAGTTATACACACACCACCACACTTACTTCTACGGAAACTTACACATACTTAGTCTTTTAAACAATCACTTATAGAAACACATACTTATTCATACAGGAACTCTTTCAATCTCTCACTCTCACATATACTCACTTATATACACCAATAGTCACATATACTAGTTTAAAACATATGTAGTTACTCATAAAGACACTATTGAGACAGTCATTCACTCACTAACACACCCATACACACACTCATCCACCCATACAGTCCTGCACACATGCTGTCTTCAACACATACAAAGTGAGTCACTCATTCATGCACCTATGCACTACGTAATACCCCCCACCGAACCATGCAGACACTCAGACTGATACTCAAAAAACCAACTAATAACCTATATAGACACCCATGTAGCTACTCACCAACCCATGCAGCCACTTATACACAAAGTGAGAGACTGATACAGATATTTACATATTTAAACATTACTCACTAAGCCATGTATTCACTATGATGCACTTAATCAGTCAGTTACACAATCAATTTTTCAAAAACAAATCATCCATTTAGACACTTATATACCCATTTATTCTTCCATCGACCTTGAGATATACATATATAAAACATATTTAATTTTCAGAAAAACACACATTCACTGGATGATGTCATCAGTGATGTCATTTGAGATGTCATCAGTGATGTCATGAGTGATGTCACTGACCATGTCATGAGTGATGTAATATGTGACGTCATCAGCAGTGCATTGCGGGCGCGCGAGTTATAGTTAGCTGAACTAACTATAATGGGGGAATTTCAATGGTTTTGTACAAGTGAAAAGTCCAGCTAACTATAACACCCCTGAAACCTATGTTTTTTTCAGTGAAAATATATATATATAGGAACTTTGTCACACCATTCAGGCTTGCAGAAAGGATGAAGCGGACCCAGTCGAATCAGTGATACATTTTTAATCCAAAAGTGTGTCGTACACCGCCATGACGCGTTTCGGCCTCAGTAAGGCCTTGATCACATGATATATATATATATATATATATATATATATATGTGTGTTTCAATATATAGATATGTTTATGTATTGACTGTAATGTCTCTGGCCAATTCAAGGTTTGTGAATGTGTGAGCAGCACTGGTTGAGGACGTAGCAGTTAATGTGTCTGTGACAGATGTTGTTCAGGTTGGAGTGAACGTTTTTGAAGCTGTCAAAGCGCAGCTGTGGGTCAGGTTGAAGTGAAGGTTTCGGAAAGTGTCAACTGGCTTTGGCAAGTGTCACCCTCTTTTAACTTCTATTCACATATTTATTTAAAGGCTTGCCTTCATCTTCCTATGTTTGTCCCTCCCCTGAACATTGCCTCTTTACGACCCTAGACACTGCAAGATAGCTGTTTGCTTTCCCGCTGGAATGTAGGAATTTTTTTCCTTTAACTTTATTTAAATAATACTTTACAGGCCGGTGGCGGCTGGTACGGAATGGGGTTAAAAAAAAAAAAAAATAACATTTCATTTACCTCTGCATGGCCATTGTCTCTCCTCCGCTTCTCTTCCCGGAAGCAGGAAGCACACACGCTCCCCTAAGCCAATCACAACACTGCTGCCACCATCATGACAGCAGCGTCGTGTTTGGTCTGAGAGGCCTGGTTCGGCGTTCAGACAGTGCAATACAGCCGGGTGGAGAACATGCTACGCGTGCATGACTGTTTAGCCGGTCCTAGACTGCCGGCCTAACCATCATACGCACTTAAGTGCCCCAACCACTCCTCCCCCTGCTGGCTGTAACGACAGCCAAGCCACACCCCTCTCCTTAACGGATTTAAAATAAAACGATAATAGCATCATGTTATTATTACTTTACTTTTCCATTTTTGCACTTGTGAAAAGCAGTGGGGCGACGCTCCTCCGCCTTATCAGAGGAGCCGCCGCTGGTACAGGCAAAACTTTGCAAAGCCAACACGCTTGCACTGGCATTATGTAGGTGGAACCGATTTGCTTTGCCAATGCTTGTTGAGCCAAGAGGCTGCAAGGCATGCCGCTGTGGCTCAGGGTGAAGTGAAGGTGTCTGAGTGTGTCTTTTAAAGCTGCTCGCAGTGATATGAGCTCTTCTCGGGGGAGGGAGGGCACAGATCATTGGCTGGATTAACTGGGATGTCAAAGCCTTTGTGAAAACACTGATAAGGGATGAAAGTGGGTGAAGAAAACAAGCTGAGAGCCATCGAGGGAAGGTTAATGAATGCACAGTCACGGCGTGACCTTTGCATGCGGCTGGTGACACCCGCCAGCATGGCTCGAGCCCTGTAATGAGCGCAGACTGAGCTCTGCTGCTTCAGCACTAACAGCAGATCAGACGATGAGTCCCTGGGCGCGCTGGGCTAATTAACAGCGTGTAGAAGCCTGAAGGTGACACCCCGAGCCTGACACCACGTCAGAGGTCTGCCTCACATGTCTTCCTACCACAGGACTGTTGCACATGCCACCCCGCCAGAGATGCCCCACATACCACCCTGCTGGAGATGCTCCCCTGCTGGAGCCTGCCTCACACACACCCCTAGCTGGGTCCTCTTGTACATACTGCCCTCCCACTGATCATATTCTCAATCAATCAGTCACATTTATAGAGCGCGCTACTCACCCGCAAGGGTCTCAAGGTGCTGGGGGGGGGGGGGTGCTGCTACTGCTCGAAGAGCCAGGTCTTGAGTTGCTTCCTGAAGGAGAGATGGTCGTGGGTCATTCGGAGGTGGGTGGGGAGGGAGTTCCACGTCTTGGCAGCCAGGTAGGAGAAGGATCTTCCTCCGGTGGTAGTTCTGCAGATCCGTGGGACGGTGGCGAGAGCGAGGCTGGTGGATCGGAGCTGTCGGGTGGGTGAGTAGAACGTGAGGCGGCTGTTGAGGTATATGGGGCCCATGTCGTGGAGAGCCTTGTGAGCGTGGGTGAGGAGACTGAACGTTCTCAAGCTTCCCTGATAGGGAACTGCTTCACATGCGTCGCTATCTGGGGACTCTTGCACATGCCACCCTCCCAGACTTCTACTTTCCATATTGTCCTATCACGCGGGTGGTTGGCGGGATTCCCTATCAGACACCCCCTTTACAGACTCCTAAGGTTTCCTTCACTTTAAAATGTTTGTATCCGATGACCAGTGTAAGAGGTCTCCCTCAGAGGTCTGTATCCTGGTTCCCCCTTACTTGCTTCCCTAGCAGAAGCCTGTCATATAAGCCACCCTATCAGAGTTCAGCTTCTTTTGCTTCCATCTCAGACGTCTGTGCGCACTTAGAAGGATTTCCATATGATTTACGCAGAGTGCATACTCCCTATCAAAGTTGTAATATCGATGGGACTAAATATCGACGACAAAATAGCAAAACGAAAAAAATCGACATATAAGTAAGTCTAGATTGTTTATAACTTCACATATATTTATTTACCTATGGGTACGTCTAACGTCCAGGTACGTAGATGTGGAGTTAGGAATAGTAAATTTACACTTCCGTATGTGCATTTACCTTTCAATATTTTATCCCTCGCCTCGATAGTCTGTCCTCGATATTGTTGTACCATGATACTCTTCCTGATGGCAATCAATAGTACAATCTATTTAGACAAGATTTTTTAAAAATCATAAACTCCTTCAGAGAATGACTTGTAAGGGTGATGGACATGGATTAATTTTAATTGGGAAGAGAAAATGTTTGTAGTAGGAAAGTATGATGTCAATAATCCAGATATTTTATTTGCACTACTGTTCGATCTAGCGGCTCTTAAGGCTAACATTCTATTTGGTGCAGACTTTAACTGCACTTTACATCTGCAGCTAGATTCCTCCTGTAAATGTGGAGCCCAAACTAAATCTCAAACTTCTAAGGCTGTAAACTACCTGTAACAGATAGTAGTTGGATTGATCTCTGGAGGCAATCTTATCCCAGATGCTCTAATTCCACTTGTTTATCTGCTAAATACAAGTCTGTCTCAAGACTAGGTTATTTCTCCCAGCCTTACATTTCACAAGCCGCAACTGTATCCAAACTCCCCAATTAATTTTCAGATTATGGAGCAATTTTGCTACAATGTGCACCACAGAGGTCTGCACCGACTCTTTCAAGGTGGGTGTTGATAAAACTCTATTGCAAAATCCAGATGCTTTGGTTACTATGCAGAATTTCACATCACAGTTTCTTTTTTCTTGATAACACCTCAATGTCAGATATTCGTCAGATGGTTAACACACACCTAGATAGAGCACAAGGCAGACACATGGATGCTCACATCTGGAGGGAGAAGCTAGTCTCAGGGTGAAAACGAGACATTTACCGACGTCTAACTTCAGGAGACCGCAGACCTACCTGCCAACTCTTACAGTGCCACCATGTGTCGCACGATTTTGGCTTCCTTGACGCGGTCACCTGGTGAAGAGCCAAACTCACACGGTGGAAGGCAAGGCGAGCTGAACACCACTGCAGGGAGTGGATTTCCAGCTCGTCTTTTGAAGCTGCAAGCAGCCAATGTCCATTAAGAGGCGTGAAAACAACCAGGACATCACCAGCAGCCTCAACAACATTTTGATCTTATTTTGGTGGAAAGAGTAGGTCGATGGAGACGGGGGACGGGGTCGAAGGCCCTGTCAGGACCTTTGCGACATAAAGGCCTGCTCCTCCAACCAACCAAAGCCATGCCCCTCTCATCACACGACCAATTTTGCTCTCAAGTTGGCAGGTCTGAGACCAGTGAGAAGGTTCCGTGGAGAGACTGGTTGCACTGGCGAGCAGGCCGATCTCGTATAGGGAAAAGACGGGTGCATATTTTACCAGGTCGGCCTGCTCTTTTAGAAATGTGGGTCACACAGTAGTTTCGAATCACACTAGTGAGCAGCAGTGTAAAAAGGCTGGCCATGGTGCACAGCAACATTGCTTTTGGGTTGTTGTGGCACTTGCTATCTGCTTTACTTCAGTAGTTCTTAATCTTTCGACTTCTGTGGCCCGCTGGAATCACAACTGGAAGCCAGAAACCCTGAAGCCATTTCAACATTGACACACAAACAAGTATATGAGTTCAGCGGATCCACTTTGGGTTGCACCTACATGTTTAAATTTGAGAGTGAGCACACACCGGCATAAAACCTAGGTTGTATTCTTAAATCAATAGTTAATCATATGAAATCAGAATACTGGTTAATTTGTAAAATGAAAAAAAAGTGCTGGGGCTCTCGTCCGGAGGCAGCTTGCACCAGCCCGTTTCTCCTGTTGGTGCCACGTAAAATGGAACCAACTACTAACTCTGAAAGTAGGGATAGGATGTGGCATGATGGCCAGAGCTGCTGACTTTGGAGCTGGGGAACCAGGTTCGAGTCTCCGCATCTGCTCAACAACTTGTGATTCTGGGCAAATCACTTAATCTCCCTCTGCCTACTATAAATGAATGTGTCCTTAACTGAAACCACCGGCTCAAATTAAGCACTGAATCAGAACCCTCAGTAGAAATGGCAGGTCAGAATAAGTAAATAGATTGGCAGTCGCCTTGGACAGACAAGGGGCAGCAATCGAGCTTGGCGTGGACAAAGCGTGAACCCCTGCAGAGTCTTTACGCCAAAAGATGAAAAAGACCCTGATTGCATAATGGCTAGAAGATCCGCGATCATCAGGCCACAGTACATGCCGCCTTCTGGGAAGCGGGACACTGACTCTCTAAGTGTGCAGAGGGGTCTATGAGTTTCCAGAAAATCATAAGCAATTCAGTCGTTTTTTTTTCTTTTCCAGAGCTGATTGCAGGTTCAGTTCACAGCCTGTTTGAATGCATAGGGCGACTGTGCAGATTCGAAATGCAATTAATGAATTAAAAGAATATTTAATTAAATGATTTGAATGTATTTGATTAATTTATTTAAATTAAATTTAAATGTAATTAAATAACTGTAGGTTTTCAAATAATTTATACAAATTAAATTAATCAAAATGTAATTAATTTAAAATAGTTTTCTTTAAACCTATCTTTATTGATTTTATTAACATATATATCTAAACTCATGATTATTGACAGAAAATAATGGTTAGATGTGATATGGGTCGATGGACTCCCTGAACAGATGTCCTAGACAGTTCTTTAGTTCATTTACCGAATTTGTGTCGCCGCCCCTTTGGTGTTTTGATTCCCGCCACAATACCTCATGTTTTTCATTTTCCGGATTCCTCCTGCTGCTCCTTCCATGGTTTGTTTCCTGATTGTTCTTGTGCTGTCTTTATACTTCAAAATGCAGGTGCAAAAAAGACATAAAACACTTAGGGCCTCATGTAGGTAAATAAATTTTACCGGTTCTTAAATACCGAGCCGTACCGAATCGGTAAATTAGAATCGGTAAGTTATATGTAGGTAAAAATTCGGTAACAGTTACCGATTCGGTAACATTCGGTAATCACGAATCGGAATTCACCGAATCGGTAAATACCGAGGTGGTATTTACCGAATCGGAAAATACCGAGGTGGTATTTACCGAATCGGAAAATACCGAATCGGTATGTACGGATTCGGTAAATCAAATCACATGACTTGACGAAACAGCTAATCCTGTGCAACCACAGCCCACCCAACCAGGAAGTGCCCACACCCAGGCAGGTGTACATAATTAGCCGAAGTGGCCACACCCAGGCAGGTGTACATAATTAGCCGACCCTGGAGAGGCTTGGAGTGCAGAGGAGAGGCAGGGAGCCGTTGCATGTGCGAGCGGGTAAACGAACAACATGTCCAGCCAGAGAACACAGAAAGACGGAGGGGAAAGGAGGAGGAAGCTGAAATTTAGCCCCAAGGAACTCCAGGTGCTGGTGGAGGAGGTGGTGAAGCAGCACCAGAAGCTGTTTGGAAGGCAATCCCTGCAAGTGCCTGAGGCTGAAAAGCGCAACATATGGCTGGCCATCCAGGCGCAGGTCAATGCTGTGGGAGTGACCCACAGGGACATTGAGGTCCTCAAAAAGCGCTGGTATGACCTGAGGATTGTGACCAAGAGGAAGATGGGCGACATCCAGAAGGAGGCCAGCCAGACCGGAGGTGGAACCAACAGGGCACCTGCCCTCACCGAACTGGAGGAGCTGGTGGCGGCCACAATCGAGCAAGAGAGCGTCGTGGGTCTTGGGGACGCCGACAGCTCTGCCAGAGCCGCAACACACCAAGGTAAGACGAAAGCACAGCAATGTAGCCCCCCCTACCCCTATCCCACATCCCCCATTGTGAAACGAGAATCACACTGCAGTCCACACGTGTCAGTGCAGACAGGCAATGCATTCCGGGAGATGTAGTCAGGGCAACACTAACCATGACGTAAATGTTACAGGGCAACAAGGCATGTCACGCACTCGAGGCACAAGGAGACAGAGGACATATTGGAATGTGAAATGATTTATTGTGACGCTTGCAATGCAGCCCTTCGGGGACACTGAGCCAATGTTGTATTTCTGTCCACAGATGTGACATCATGCAGGACAGGGCATGCTGCAGGAGAGACGGCACACCGGCCACAAATATCACCTCTAGCCCAGTGGCGGTCCGTCCATTGGGGGCGTTGGGGCGTTGCCCCACTAAGCACAGTCACAGTCATCTGCATGCAGCATGCAGCATGCATAAAATCGATCGCACGCACTGTGCTGACTGAGCCTGCCACTGACACACGGCGCCGCACGCACTCCGGGAATCGGGATATGCCCGACTCAATGTGGACGGCACTGGGGGCGGGGCTGTCAGCGCGAATAGTGCAGCAGGCAGCAGCAGCAGTGTGCGCATGTCAATTTTTGGGCTAGTCATGACTGGCCCGAACATGCGCACACGCACACAATACCTTGACCTTCCCTCCTCCCCCCTCCTCCCCTAGCGACTCATTGTCAGGCAGTGTGGGTGTGGCGAGGCGAGGGACCGCAGCCCCCGGGTCTCATTATGGGCAGGGAGTAACCCTGCTCTTGGCCCAATCCTGTTGAAGTGCGCTGCTGATGCAGCGCCATGATTGGCTAAGACACCGCGCACGGCGTGCAGCCTGCATGGTGCCGCGCGTGGGTGGTGGCCGCACTTCTATGATTGGCCTGATTTCCCGAGGCGTACGCTGATACGCTCGCTGACTCGGAGTCGGCACGTGTCGCTCGTCCCCGGCGCACGCCAGTGCTGCCACATGACTGGAGGAGTCGGACACGGACAGAGACACGGAGTCAGTCACGAGTCGCACTTTCTTCTACCTGTAATGTAAGTAACTTTACTTTAAGTTTTCTGTACAGTCTGAGTAGTCTTCTTTGAAGGTGGCAAGTTATTCATCTGTATGCCTACTACGGCTTTTGTTGTTACTTGACGGCTTTGGAACTGGGGAGCCAGGGTAACTGGTGCTAGCTCATGCAAAGCGCATTAATACCTTCGGGTGTAGTTCCCGATAAACTGCAAAAGAAGTGGGAGAGTCAGGTGACCCGCCCCCATAGCGTGCATATGTATACTGGCCCTCACTGTTTATTTATTTGTTTCTATTTTTATACTGTGCACGCTTCTGAGGACAATAATATGTATATATGCCCCCCCCACGTAAAGTATAGGTATAAGTGCGCTTTTGTGTGTATTAGTCATTCAGTAGTGTAGTTGGTGGGGTGCCACTCCGAGCTGGAGCCTGCCAGGCTGGTGGCAGGTCAGCGGCCGCCATTTTGCATTCCACATGAATAGAGCGCATTTGAGAGCCGATTGAGGTCCCAGGCTTTCACGGGGAGAGAGTGGCAGATTGCAGGTCACCCTCGATTGGCACTACCTGGGCCGCAGGAGGTGAGACAGATGCAAAACCTGTTGGCCATGAGAGGGGAGACTTTAAAGCCACCTCGTGTTAAGTAGCTTGCCCCGTACAGAAACGTGCCAGGCCGTTTTCCTTCAGCAAAAACTGTGCTTGGAAACGGATATGAAAATAAACGCCGTGACTGATAAAATCCTACTACCTGTACCACGTGTGTCTGGGTTTTCAATGTGCTGTTTATTTTGCTTAATCACGCTTATATAGTCGACTGTCTGGAGGTCCTCCGCGGTGTTCGTCAGGATTCGGAATATACAAATATATGCCTTCGTGAACCCTCTAGAATAATTATTTTACATTTGTACCGAAGGGCGTTTGCTTCCCCTATACATCTGGTGCATTAATTCCCAAATCTAAGGAGGTAACCTAGGTCCCTCGAAGCGCGTGGAGGTGGTTCAGTCACACGCACTTAAGGCGGGTATGCAGCTGAAGGGTTGAATAAGAGATGCGGTATGGATGTACCTCGTGGCACAAAAGAGCTCATCCAACTGCCGGACCTAGACGCTCTTTGATTTTTTTTTTTAATAAAGATTTAAAATTCTAAGAAAAGTGGTAAGAAATTTATGGGTGGGTAATGGAGGAAGGGGGTACCAGGTACGAATGAAGGTGAATACATTGGAAGGAGGGTTATTTTATGGCTTAGGCAACATAGGGAAAGGGGAAAGAAGAACAGAACGATGGCATGTGAAATATCAGTTTGTTGCAGCCTCAGATTTTACACATTTTATAAATTCATCATCAAACATCATTAATATGGCTGACAACAGCAAATGGTGAAACACAGATACACTGCAGTTACTGCGGCGGAGGGGGGCGCCAATCTTTTAAGGGGACCCCATGCAGCCCATATATGTGATATATCGGGAAACTCGGAGACCTCATCACATTCTGCAAGGGGTCCCCCATCATTTTGCGTTACTTCACTACATATCCACCAAAAATGTTAGCTAACCCAGAGTAATTCTGGTCACAGTGTACTCTGACTCTGTATAACAAGTTATTGAACACGGAAATAAAATCGAGTTTTTGAGAGTCATAATAAGCACAGGCTGCCCTGCCTTCCATAAAGAATCATAACGCATACTCTACTGCAATAATGTTTACTGCAGTGCTGATGACGCGCTCAGTTCTACACCCCAGTTGCAAAGTGGCCACTAACAAGTATATAATTCAATAAGGGCTCGATGTGTCACTTGATCATGATTCCTACTCTTTTGTTTGTAATAATTGTTCATGGGGGAATGAGAGATACTGTTTTTTTTATTTAAGATGTGTATGTAAAGCAAAGGATAGATAGAAATGTTTCATATCGAGATGAATACAGCCTTTTCTGAAAAATTCGAATGATTTTTTAAGGCATAGTCTGTGTCGTGATTTTAGAATGATTGGAAATCTTAGAGCTGAAAAGGTAATATGCTACCTCCCACCACCCTAATCTTTCAAAAATAAATTGTTATATTTTTATTTTCAGCACCTGGTAAAGCCTGACAAGTCGCAACTGGAACCTTTACCTAATTTTTGGGCAATTTTTGGACAAAGAACAAGAGGCCCCAACCTCCTTTGCTGCTCTTTCATCCCAGCTACGACCCAGCAAACACCAGTGTTAAAGGTAAGGAAACTGATGATATTTTTATTCAGATTGGAGTTAGGGCTATGTTTCTGGTCACTCTACATGGTTGGGGTGGGTGCACATTCTGTACATTGTACCCTCCCTCACTGGATGGAATTTACTAATACTGAGCCTTAGCCCTGTGGTTTGGGCAATAACGGTTGTGAAAGGCACTATCTATTCCTTGCCTTCTTCAAGGCCCTCAAACAGTGTCTGTTTCAGTGCCTTCAGCAACCACTATGGCACACAGAGGCAGCGAGCAGCGGTAAGGCTGTATTTTTAGCAGTCCTGTTGCGCAAAAGGGAGCTGTTGGATTGGAGATCTATTGCGAAAATGCACAAGGTAGATGTATTTATACTGAAATTTGCTATTATTGCACCAAATCTTATACGTTGTACTTTGACTATTGACAGGCTTCTTTCATATTGGTAAGGACAACATCGACATGATGAATACGGTAGAACAATTAATTACACGGTCATTCCATGCACGGCAACTAGAAGAGAAACTACAGATAAAGAGATTAGGACCTGATCGGCCAGACCTACAACTACAACAAGTTACCCAGGACAGAGGAAAAGCTTACACACGTACATTCTCAAACACCTGGTACACAAAAGCTGAATGGCTTACAGGGTGTCCGACAAGAAACAAACTGTTCTGCTTCCCCTGCTTGCTGTTTAATGGTGATTTTCCTTGGACAAGAGAAGGAGTGATAGACTTGAAGCATCTGTCTGAAAAAATCAAGAAGCATGCACACACAAAAAAGCATATGGAAAACGTAACAAGACTGGGAATGTTGGGAGACACACCGATTGAGCAGCACATAAGCAGTGCATACCGCCAAACAATACAGAAACACAATGAAACAGTTGCTAGGAATAGGCACATACTATCAAAATTAATTGATTGCATTCGTTTCTGTGGTGCTTTCGAACTGGCATTGCGAGGCCATGATGAATCAGAAGATTCCACAAATCCAGGAATATTCAAAGGCCTTGTGGATTTAATAGCAAGCATAGACAAAGAAATGGAAGTACATTTAGCAACTGCTACAGTCTTTAAGGGCACCTCTAAAACTATCCAAAATGAACTCCTTGAGTGTATGCTCGAAATTCTGAGAAGCCATATTGTCCAAGAGTTGCAAAACACAGACTTTGTGGCTATTCAGGCTGATGACACCACTGATGTGGCCACACAAACACAGTCCGTATTAGTCTTTCGGTACCTGGACAATGACAATAATGTTGTGGAGAGGTTCTATGGTTTCACTCATTTAAGAGACTCTACTGCAGAAACCATTACTGCAGCTATACTGCGTCAACTCAACTTCATTTTTCCAGAGGTGCACCAAAAAAAAAAAATGATTGCACAAAGCTATGATGGTGCGTCCGTAATGAGTGGAAGCCTTGGTGGAGTACAGAAAAGAATTAGAGATGTGTACCCGTATGCTCATTACGTGCACTGTTACGCCCACCAACTTAATCTTATTATGCAGCAGGCAGTATCAAAGATCTCCGAGACACGAATTTTCTTTCTGGATGTAGGAGGCATGGCAGCATTCTTCTCACGTTCCCCAAAAAGAACGGAAGCACTTCAGGAGATTGTGGACAAAAGGGTTCCAAGGGGATCCTCAACTCGTTGGAACTTTAACATACGTACAGTGCAACTAATATATCAATATAGGGAGGACCTTGTGAAATGTTTTCATAATATAGAAGTCAATGACAGCTTTGATTTCAAAACTCAAAGTGAAGCCCGTGGCTTTGCTAGAACACTAGAAGATAGAGAGTTTCAGTTCTTTCTGTTTTTATTTCAAGACATAATGTCAGCTGTCGAAAATTTATACAATCAGTTACAAGCACGAGAGATCGATACTGTCTCTGTGAAAAGAAATACCGCTATGTTTGTCGAGCGCATAAGCATAGTGAGAAATGAGGTGGATAATTTAGACAGCAAACTGCCAGAGGCTTCAACTATTGGAAACCACAGGAAAAACATCACCACTCTGGTCCGAAATGCAAAGGAGATATGTGACATTGTAATTGTGCATGCACAAGAACGGTTTGCTTTCACAAAACATTTGGTGAGTGCCGCATTATTGGAAAGTCAAAACTTTGCAAAATATGGTGAATCCTTCCCTCAGCATGCTCTGCATGAGGCTGTGGAAGCTTATCCCATGCTCAACCAAGAGGACCTCAAAACTGAGCTGACTGTACTGTACTCAATGCCTGTGTACCGAAATGCCAGAGATGCCAGGGCTTTGCTGACTTTAATTTATAAACTAAATATGGAAAAGACATTTACAGAGACAGTGACTTTACTTAAAATTGTCATAACCACTCCTATGACAACAGCAGAGGCAGAACGATCTTTTTCCGCCTTAAAGAGGATTAAGACATTCCTAAGAAACACCATGCTTCAGGAAAGACTGAATGCTTTGGCAATGCTTTCTATAGAGAGCAAGTTAGTCCAAAATATCTCTGATTTTAACGTTCAAGTAATTGAAAAGTTTGCTGCTCTAAAAGACAGACGTGCTGAGTTTAGATACAAAAAGTAAACATATGTATGTTCAATGCTGCTAGTTTCCTACCACCTGTTTGGTTGTTTGTTAAATAAAAAACACCTGTGAGGTACTCAGAAATGCATTATATCTCAAAGTCTGTTATGAAGCTCTGTGGTTATACTGAATAAGCAGCTACCTATGTTATATGACATGATCTCTTTATTACTGTAATAACTGCACTTTCTTCATTGCTTTTCTAACCTTTCTGCTTTCTCAAATTTGCTTGCAAATGCACCATTTTTCCACTCTTTTTTTCAAAATTTTCTCGGGGGGAGAACCCCCCCGAACCCCCCTTAGGTTGTTCGGGCTCGCTCGCTACGCTCGCTCGCTATGCTAAAGTATGCCAAACATTTTACGCCCCACCACTTTCAAATGTCACCGTCCGCCACTGCTCTAGCCAGCACAAGTTCAGACCAGGGAGCAGGCCCACTGGCAGCCGCACCACCAACACAGCCAGCCTCGCCGCACACAGAGCCAGCATCACCTCACCGAGAGCCAGCATCACCACCACCAGAGCCAGCATCGCCACTCATGTTCGAATCACCGGCCACATCTCCGCTTGCAGGTGTGAGAATGAGGAGGCGTCCAGCAGCCAGGCTACGAGCCTTAGACACCTCGTCAGACGACAGCATGGGCCCAGAAGACCGCACCGGGCCCCAGGAAGGGAGCCATGCCACTGTGCCCCACACCTCACAGGCAGCACAGACGGGAGCAAGAGGGCGCCGCAGGTCGCGTGTCCAGAGTCCACCAGCACCCACTGACGGCCATGGTGTCTTCTTGGGGCTCGAGGGCCAAATGTTGAAACAACAGCGCCTGCAATCAAAGGCAGTCATGTCAGTCCAGAGGCACATGCGGGTGATGAAGACAACATTAGTCAACATGGACAATAACATTAGCGGCATGGCTGCGGGCATTCGGGACATGTCCCAGTCAATCCAGCAGTTGTGCAGCAAATTAGATGCTGACATCGAAGCACGGCGCCGGGAACGCCAGAGAAGGGACACTACCAGCAGGGCACTCAACCGTCTGGCAACTGCGACTTCTCTACTGTGCCGGCGCTCTGTGACGATGCAGGAGGGCCTAACACAGTGCTGCAGCGACCTGTCTCGGGGGATGGTGCAGGTGACAAGTGCACTAGGGGTGCTATTGACTAGTCAGGCGTCGACAACTGCTGCAGGGGATGCTGCGGAGAGCATCGACACCAGCAGCAGCATCACACCCCCCGTCCCAGAAGCACGCAGGAGCAGCAGGCGGCTTGGGGTTGGCTCTAGTGAGGATGCACAGGCCGTGCAATCCACCACTGCAGCGCGTATGCGCAAACATTGATGTAGCCCTGCTTAGCCACTTCCCATTGGGTGACGTAACCCTGGACATACTCCTTGTATAGATGGTATATTGCCAGATTGGCCTGTTCATGTGTTCATGGCGTGGTGCCACATTAAAACTACGTCAGGACTTCTCACAACTCGCTGTGTCCCCTCACTTACTCAGAAATAGTTGCATGTGATCTCTGCCCGTCTCTCTCTCCCATCGATTGCAGTTGGCACTCTAGCTGCGTTGCCCTCTGGCTGGCCTGACTCATCCTCGTTGTCCTCAAAATATGTTAGTTCCACATCTGTACCTTTTTTTCGTGGCAAGGTTGTGCAGCATTGCACAAGTGGCAATAATCTTGCAGCAGGTGATGGGTTTGTACTGGCGTGCGCCTCCGCTCTTGTGCAGGCAGCGGAACCTGCTCTTCAGTAGTCCAAACGTGCGCTCCACCACATTGCGTGTTGTTTTATGTGCCACGTTGTATCGTCTCTCACTCTGGGTTGCTGGGTGTAGGTAGGGAGTGAGGATGAATGACCGGCATGCATATGCACTGTCGCCTGGATGAGTAAAAGGGAACCATCAGTAACATGCCTCTATACACTATGATTTGCAGGTTTCAAGGGGCGTCACTGTTACTTACCTAGCAGGTATCCCTCTCCGAATTCTCCGGCACTCAGTCGTGTGTAGATCCCACTATTCTGGAAGATGTAAGAGTCGTGGGTGCTCCCAGGAAACTTTGCAACAATATCTGTGATGATGTTCCCTGCATCACAGATCACCTGCACATTGATGGAGTGGGTGGACTTCCTGTTCCTGTAGATGTGCTCTGTATCAGCTGGTGGACAGATTGGGATGTGTGTACCATCAATACAGCCGATGACATGGGGGAACTGTGCCATGTGATAAAAGTCAGTTTTTGTTTTCTGCAGTGCAGCCTGTGTGTTTGGGAAGCTTATGTAGTGGTGCATTCTCTGCATCATGGCATCCAGGAACTTCCTGAAGAAACGTGACAGGCAACTCTGGGATACCCCACCCACCGCAGCTATCACCACCTGATAACTGCCGGATGCCAACAGATGTAGGCTGCAGAGCACCTGCACATGTGGGGGTATGGCGTGCGCCCTTCTTATTGGATGGTCCAGGAGTGGGTGTAGGTCCCTGATTAAGTCCATGATGGTTTCGGGGTGTAGCCTGTACCTCTCATGTATCTCTGCATCAGTCAGCTGGAATAGTGTGATGCGCTGTCTGTAGATTTGTTCCTCCCGTCGCCACACCCTCAGTCCTGCTGCCTGTAGACGTAGGCGCCTTGCAATGACGTACATAGCGGCCATGTTGTCCACGCTGTTGCATTTTGGGATTGCTTATATGCATTGTTGATGGTTACCACCTGCTTTCAATCCGTGTTAATTACCGACTCTTATTTACCGATTTTCCTGGATTTCTTAATTACCGAGTGCTCCTACATGTCATTTTAATTTTTACCACTTCATATTTACCACTTCATGTTTACCGAATCGTTAATTATGTATTCGGTAAATCTGATTCGGTATTTTGGAATTCGGTAAATATGAATCGGTATTTACCGCCTCATATTTACCGAAAAGTGGTTTTTGGACTCCTACATCTCACTTGTCTGAATACCGGTCGGTAACGGCATATTTACCGAAAATCGGCCGTTACCGACCGGTATTTGGCTACCTACATGAGGCCCTTAATCATTAACAAAATATATAATAGGAATAAGAAAAACAAAGGAGAGTAAAGTAGAAGATGCAGAAGAAAAAGAAACTAGCATTTGCAATGCAATAGGTCTCGCATTTATGCAAGTTTGAGCTATTGAGATTGCAAATAACAAAGCCTTTTATTTTTGTTTTCGTTTTAAAAAGTCAAAGTAATACTTGGAGGACAGAGTGAAAGAAAATAGCCTAATCAATCTATCTTCTCATTATGCAGGTCCTAGAGAGAGGGGGTGGGGATTCATTCCATACAGAAACGTAATGTTGAGTGCTACTTTTTCACCACCCTACAAAAGCGGTCACGCCATTAATTTCAAATGTCAGAACGGTACACAGCAAGCTTGACCAAAATTGTAGAGCTAAAGAAGTCTAGGACGTATTGAAACTTGGCGCTATTGTACAAGCAACTTGACTCCTTTACATGTTCATACCATTAAATGCAGAGCTGGGTCAAAGGGTAACAGTGCACTGGCTATCTAATCCTAAAATGCAGCGCTGGCTGATCTCCGATCAGATTAGTAGCCAATAGGTAGCCACTTCTTAACTACTCATGTACAACATGCAGAGCTGCCCCCCCCCCCCCCCATTAAACAGAGTAGCAGCATACAAGGAGCAGGACTCTTGATTTACTCGCACAAGTGCAGTTAATGAGAATGAGCACATTATGAACCTCCTTTTTGATTGTTTTTCGTCAAGAATGCACTAGCACTTTATAGACATTACATTTTAAATACTGGAAGTGGTGAATTGTTTCGAAGTATGTTTTTTATCGATGTTTGTATATTCATGAATTCCCTTTATCGTAACATTATTCCAATTATTTAAGCCTTGCACTTGCATTTTAGTGGTTTTGAGTATCTGTATTTTTTTTGGTTTTTGATCTTAAAATCTACGGTCAATGTTGTTTTGCGCATGGCACATTGCACTTTCGATTGCACTTTAATCCCATATTATCTATGATATGATTGCACAATTTATTCTGTAATGTATTTTGAACCTCTTGCTCTGCGCAATAAATAAAAAAAAAATTAAAAAAAAGAGAATGAGCACATTATATTAAGAGAGAAACTGATCACAACAAATTCTGGTTCTGCTTGGGCGCCGGGGTTCATCGCTCATGATGTATGCTCATGGATGTAGGTGTTGCACAGGTGCTTCTAGAGAAGAGTTGAAGTTGACTGTGTTCTGATCTGCTTAACACGGGACCTAATGCTAATTTTGTAGGGATGCTCATGTTGACACAGGGTCCAGCTCAGATTGAGCTGTAACAGTGTGCCCACACCCCCTTTCAGGAGCTTAATTACAGTAAGAAAGGGGTGCTGGATGCCTGCCTTCTTATAGAGATAGTGAATGACTTCTCTCTTGAGCAGACAAGGCAGGGAGAAATGGTAGAACTTCCATGCGTGGTGTTTAGTGCCGTCGTCGGTGTTGGCAGCCTAATATACTTTTAATTAGTTTGACTGAAAACGCTATAGTAAAATATTTTTAAATCCCCAAAATATTAAACAGGGAAAAAAATCCTCATGTATTGGAGCTCAGTTGCCAGGCCAACAGGCTGATCTAAGATTGCAAAGTCTTTCAGTCTCTTTAAAAACAATGAGAATGAATGCCTTTGAGAATTAATATTTGTTCGATAATGGATGGCTTTTCCCAAAGTTTTTGCCCTTAGTAAGTTGTCCTCTGGCAAACATATTTTTGATTGGGAAATGGGTAAAAATGTCTAGTCCATTAAAGGTTTGGCCTCAAAATATTAAAATAAGAGGTTCTGAGCCTTAATGCAATGCAGACAATGTAGTCACATAATGCAAGCTGGATGTATTTTGTTATGATTCACAATATAACTATAGGTCTTAAAGATGAAACCCAGATTCATGTATTTACAAAATAAATGTTTACTGAGTGGTGTCGGAAAAGTAATTTATACGCCCACTGATTGTTTTCTGGAAAAGCTTTGATGTATTCTCTTTGCGAACAATGTAGTTTTCAAACAACAAAGAAATACCAGTCCAATCATACTGCACTAGGCATACGTCGTTCCTGTAGTAGTACCAAGCCTACCGGAAATGTTTGCACTGCTGCCCATATCAACTTGTGATGCGGCCCCATGTCATCAGTCGTGACGGCAGGCGCTCGCCATGCTTGTACAGAGATGTGTGGGGGGTGCAGGGTGAAACGCTGGGGTTTACCTGCACCCGTTTCTCACCTGGAGCTAGCAGTTCGCGTCCAGTCAAACGTGGAAATCACACCACTTGGAAGAGATCAGTAAGGGTAGATGGGCTTGGGGCATTATAATTAGCTTCTGTGTTCAGGGGTTCACCCATCTACAGTTATCAATGCTTCACAGGGCAAACTATAAAATGCCATTTTACTGCATCAGACGTGATGCAAAATGAAGAACCGGGCAGGAAAACCTTAACAATATCGATACAAAGTAGATAGAGCCTATGATTGTACAAGTCTGGGCTAGCGCCATCCCTACTGTAGTGGCTTGCACGAACTGTGAGCTACTTGCTCTACAGAAGTGTTGGCAGCAGACTTATAGGCTGGCTTGCATGGGGTGTTTGTGTAGCCACTACTCGCTGTGCAGAAAGTAGCGTAACTGAGCGACTCTCACCTCCCTTGCAGGGGTCCGGTGCTGACTGTGCTGTGTCCGGTAGCCCTCGATCACCTCCCACTCTCCGTTGTCTCTCTTGATGGGGAAGCTGACACTCAGCACATGGTTGCAAGGTTTGATAATACACAGGATACACCGCACTCGCAGCCGCTTCTGCTCCTCACTCTCACGGGTACGCAGGTCCTCTTCCAGCTAATCCTCCATGATGCTTGCACCGCGGTCGAAGAAGCCCTGCACCATCTTGAAGTTGGGTTCGGCCTGGGTTGCATGACCTGACTGGCAATAAAGAATCGGACCCTGCCTTATATAGAGGCTGCCTCCTTTGGACTAAAGGACGGGGTGAGACTAAGACATCGTGAACACTATACTACAGCCCGAGGAATTTCCGGCCTGTTGGACAGCCATACTGGCTGTAGATTAAGAACTTCCATGTCTGAAGTAGAGCGTAGTGCGCAAGTCCTTCGAAGCCCTTCCTTTCGTGTAACACGATAAGGACGTCCAGGTTCCAGACTCTACGTCTGTTGCCTGCAGTGTTTTCTGCATGCAGTCTAGTCTTCAAACAGCTGCCGTTCGAGGTTCTGCAGCAAGTAGACGAGCTTGCGCGCAGCCGCGGACCTCAACCAAACACTAGAGCAGCAAGTGCCCACCATTCCCGCTGTTTCTTTTTGCATCGCGCTTTCACTTTGAAAGCGCGATGCAAAAATAAACACACGGCACCTGGTCTCTTTTTGAGACGGCCCATACGGACAGGATCGCACGGCTTGTTTACATAACACGCCTCCTTGCGATAAGAAACTGCTTCACGACCGCAGTGAAGCAGGCGATCCAGTCCGGATGGGCCGGACCAAAAGGCGAAAAGGAGGCACCCCAGAAAGCTTGCTTCCAATGGCAGCGCACCGTTTACCATAAACGGTGACACAACACAAGCCAATGGAAATAAGGGGTGGAGCTACAAGCCCTTTTCTCTAACTCCTCATCTACAAAAAATCTTGCTACGCATGTGCGCAGCAACACTAGGCGAGACCTAAAAAAGGATGAGAGAACGCCAAAAAGCAAAAAAAAGAATACCATGATCACTGTTTCAAACATTCACAATAAATAAATAATACAACAATAAATAAGAAATATATATTCACAAAAAAGGAAATGTATACATTCAAGACTAAAATCCCTAATGTAAACACACAAAGATCAAATTTAAAAAAACAGACCCTTTATTGTATTCTTACACCCTTGATATTATAGTGCATTGTGCTAAAATCCACTCACTGAAGCTGTGTTCTGATTACCTCACACCTTAACACTGGTTTTGATAGTCAGCTTAAATCCCAGTCGTCGGGGCCGGACTGGGAACGCAAACTGGCCCTGGCAATTGAGATGGTCCGAGCGCTGATGGGCGAGGGGGCCAAAACTGGTTCCCTGATTCCCCCTTGCGACTAGTTCGGCCTTGCACAGAGGTTAAAGTGTGTGGGGGGCAAAAAGACAAATTCAAACTGAAAGATTATTATACACTGTAAATTATTGTTAAAATGGCTACAATAAGTCAAAACATACAAAGAAATGGATAACTTAGGTAAAGTTAAAAAGTTCCTGAATGCCTTTCATACTATAATCAATATCACGAATGGCCTCCTGGTTAAAGGGACAGCACATATAGGGACAGTTTTTCAACAACATTATACTGCTGATTCTCAGTCTCACCATTCAGTGTTTAATTTGTAATGTGGTGAGTGCCGGTGCCCAAAGTTCTTCTCTAAAACCCACGGCCCGTGCAATTAAATGTAGGCGCACCGAATACCAAGGCTGCTTAGTCTTGAATTCACCTCAGGCCTCTTTAATCCACTACCAGACATTCGCTGTCTGTTTCTCACTCTAGCAAGCTGCTTTCTCTCTTTATGACGGTGTTTCCATCTTTCTCCTGCTCCGTCTTTCCGCTTTGTTTGTTTTTTCTGTTTCTCTTGCTCTCTGTTGCAAAAAAGTAACTGCTGGTCCCCAAAAATAAGTGCTGGTGCCCCCCCCACCCCACCAGCAGCCACCGGCTCAAATTAAGCACTGCCATAAATGGTGGAAAATCCTGATTTTTCTATATAAACTCATAATCCCTCATTTTCCTACAGAGATCAGTGACGCCCTGATGCTGCAAATCTCAGAGAGACTTGAGCTCCCCAGTGAGAGAGTATGAGGATGTCCTGCCAGCCGAGCTTTGATAAAGCATTTGCAACACAACTAGTTATCCGCTAAACACTTCACCTTTCAGTGGTTGGCAGTATCCATGGACACCATCTAGGAGTCCCAGGGGTTGCAGCTGTGACCCCTAGCTTGACCTATGCGACCTCTGGCACTGACTTTGCAATCCCTGGCCCTAGAGATGGCAAAAGCAGACCCTGGTGAGCACTGTTTACTTTCTGTTGCTCAAACTGGGATCCAGTCCTATAAAATAGGCAAATTGAGCAGAGCAACATGCACTCCTTTGAATAAAGCATGCGAAATTAAAGCCCACATTTCACGTGATCCTTAATCAATTTTTTCTAATACTGAAAAGAAATACGTGCTCTTCTGCTTTCATAATAATTAACTCCACGTATGCAAGATCTTTGTCAATTGCTGGAGGTGCACAGCAGGAGTGCCCTCTATCCACATTCTTCTTCGTGTTTCTACTGGCATTGGCGAGAGCAGTTCGAACATCTCCGGCGATACTCCCAAAATTAACGGGATGTCTAAAGTAAAACTATATCCTGTTAATATGGTACACTTCCTGCAAGTGAAGCAAGGGAATATAAAGGAGGCTTTAGACTTAATCGCTGCCTTTATTGATCTGGGAGTTATCGAATAAATGCAGGTAAGACCACAGCCCTACTATATAATATAGTAGGTACTGTTGTAAACGTTCTTCAGGTAGATTACACCGAATGTCCTAAAAGGTACTTGCGATCCGTAGTAACAGAATATATTTTGTAACTATATAAGCATTACTTTCTCCCACCATTTAGAAATGGGACCACGCTCCTGGTTTGATGGAAGAGGTGTGGCGCTGCGGCCAGGGCGACTGACGCCGGATGCTGGGAATCACGGTTCGATCCCCGGCACCGGCGGCAGATCAGCCTAGCACCATGTGACTCTGGGCAATGGCTCGCTTAATCCTCCCGATGACCCCCAGCACCGGGATGCCTACGGGTAGCTGTGCGCTTTACAAATACTGGATTTACTGGATTTTATCTACTGCTGTCTCCCATGGGGATACCAGCCCTTGCTAAAATGTCCATCCTTACGCTTTTGTTTTCTTAGTCTCTACCTTGTTGTTTGCAAGCTAAATATTTTTTCCAATGTTGAAAGTGGGCTGAGCACTTCTTTCTGGTCCTATAAGAAATCATGTATCAGTAATAAACATGTATATGATGATGATACAAAGGAGGACGGACTTGCATTTCCTAACATTAAATGCTATAAATAAGTAGCTTCCGAGTAATCCTTTTTTTAGATTTTTGTTCAAAACTGATGAACAACATCTAGATAATTCATTCATGCTTTTAGCGTTGTCAACTCCCTTGCTTGCTCACACTTCCTCATAATCTGAAAGATGCCAGTGATAAGACTTCAATAAAGAAATAAAAATTGACTTTTTAAAAAGAATATCTTATAAGATCCCTCTTGGTGAGATGAGAGGTCCCTAAGAGAATGTGAAATAGCAGCTAAGGATTTGATTCAACATTTCCTACTATAGCCTTAGAGCCTGCCGTAGCTGGCCCTACGGGCCATTAAAGGCTGGCTCCAGTGTTTAAAGGCCTGAGCCGAAGGCTAGGGCCTTTAACAAGGAAGTGGGCCTTTAATGGCCGGTAAAGCACTCTATGGAGGGCTCCAAGGCTATTGGAACATTCCACCCCTAGAGGGCAGAACATTCTAATTTGTAAAACAAAGTCCTCTCGGGCTCTGTGAGGTCTTTGTTAACAGCTTTTTCAGTGAACAAACATTGGAATGTTGATTCTCCAGGCCCCCACCAGCCATTAGAAGCTCGGAGCACTTCATTTTCTTCAAAGGAGCGCTCAACAGTCCAATGTTTTAATATCAGATAAAATCATGTTCTGGAGCTATTCAAAAAACAGTCAACCAGCCCCAAAATCATGCAGTCCAATTTTTGTTTTCTGAGGAAGGAGATAACAGAATTTTTGCGCCATGTATGAACAGTTCAGCTGCGCTTGTACATCCTTTCCAAAGCATTTTAAATTGCTGATAAAACCATGAAATGAGTTGGTCGCAGGTTCCGGGTTCTGAACGGAGGTGTGCAACGACGTGAATACCCGTCAAACATGTAAAAGAAGCATCATGGAAGGTTGATTCAGGAGCCAGTTTTACTCTGGGTAGGGTGAACACCTCCCTCTTGCTCATTACGGACAAATCTTTCCAGTCCTGGACTTTTGTGTGATAGCCTGGTGCATGCTGGGTGTTGTAGACTTGTTTTGCTTCCATTTAACTAGTAAGACTGGTGCACCAAGATTAATGACTTGCAGCTGAAAAGGTCAGGACTTCACTCATTGTCCAGAGTGACCTGGAGGTGGAGTTGGGTGGGTCCTTCTTAGGATTGTGGCACATTGTGAAGTCTGGAGGCTCACAAGTCAGTATATTATGTGCTCCTTATAGCTGTGGCTTCCCTTAGTTGCAGCAGCTGGAATCTGTTCCAGCTGTTTGAGGGAGCTGCTCAGATCAATGGCCTACCTTCCATGTGTACCTCTGTTTGGCAGATTGTTTCTTCCAGTGTGTGGGGACATCTTCTTTTGTCACTGAAATTCAGTATTTAACTGCACTAGTGTCTGTCAACATAAGTCTGGGGTTTCAACACAGTACAAAAGATGTAGTTGTTTAGGGTCAAGGTAGAAATTCCCTTCTAATTGTTCAGATAGCTGTAGTGGAGTTTACGCTCTAGATATCTACCTAGCTAATAACAGTTGACCGCAGCATGGTCTCAACTGTACTGTCCCCGCAGTACCCTCACTGGCTCCTGCTATAATCGGAAGAAGGTTCAGGTAATAAAATTACCAGTTCCCGCCCTAGAATGTCCCACTGATGCCAGATAGAAGTGCTAATTCTGCTCTGTGTTGTCGAACAAGAATTTGAAACTCTGCCTTCTATGCATCTGCCAGAATTTTCCAATTTTGTCTTAATACGAGGGTGTAATTAATAATGTGCAACCCTTAGGTTACTTATAAATATGGCACTGATTTAAAGCTTTAGCTTTTCAGAATTCCAGATAGAAGATAATTTGGGTATTCAAAGACTTCAGCATGAGAGGGAGGAGAACCATCTAGCGACCAATATCATTGAAACAGTCGGAGAGGCGAGACTGAGGTGGAATGAAAGTTGGAAATTAGGAGGATAGTAAAGTAACATCCATGAAAAGGTGGCATGAGAAACCTAATAAGAAGGTGATGTCACAAAGGGATGTAGCGTAGGCGGAAAGAGGTGCATTTATGAAATGAAATGAAAGGAACATTTATATAGCGCATGGCTACCCGGAAGCATCCCAGCGCGGGACAGAAACTAGAGCCAAGTGGCAGAACTAAGGAAAGAGAATAGTCTTTAATTGTTTGCAAAAGGCCAGGTGATTACATTCCCTATGCAAGAACAGATGCAGCGAGTTCCACTTCTGGCCTTCTTGATCCTAAGGACCTCAACTAAATGGAGCTCATCTGATCGCAGTTTCCTCTTGGCCTTATAAGGGCGGATCACAGATGAATTTATTGGGGGACCAGTCCCTTGCAGGGCTTTATGAACCACTCAAAGGGCCTTAAAACTGATTCTTTCTCGCACTGGGAGCCAATGGAGGGAGTGAAGTGCGGGTTTTGCTGAGTGGCGATTGGAAACTCCCATCAGCAGTCTCGCTGCACGAATTTGAACTGTCTGAAGTATCGAGACTACTGCAATAGGGGCGCCTACATATAGGGCGTTACCATAGTCAAACCTGGAAAGATTAAGTGACTGGACTAGAACTTTTTTTGCTTGAAAAGGGAGGAGGGGAAGCACTTTGCGGGCTATTCTGAGCAGGCCATACCGGGTGGCCGCAGTCTTTCTAGCCTGCACCTTAAAGCTTAAATTCTGGTCTAACCAGATGCCTAGGCTCTTTATCTCAGTCTTTGCCACCGGTGCTGGGCCCATACATGCAGGCCACATCGTACTGGATTTAAAATGTAAAGGATTGCCCAGGATCATGAGTTCAGTTTTCTCACCGTTGAGCTTAATATGTGACATGCCCATCCACATAGACACTTCTTCCAAGCATAAGTAAAGGCCATATGATCTCCATCCCACATACCTCCCAGCCAAGAGATCTCTTATCTCGTCCCATTTCTCGATAGCGGACTCTCTGGCCGGGTGAAGAAGCCATGCGCCACACCACAGAGGGCTGCCTGTGTCAGGCCGTGGCACCGTCCCATCCAGCGGAGGGTCCTGGACCAGCAATGGAAAATTACTCTCATCATGAGAGGGAGTAATTGGGCTTTTGAGGCTCTGTGAAGGCAAGCGCACGGCTGAGATCCCTCAAATACGCTTCGCCAGTTTCATGAAGTGCAAATTTTATATTCTGGTGCATGCATTTTGTAGAGCATTTTCACCATTTGTATGATCCAATAGTTTTTTTTAATGCCTATTTTGTTGACCAGTGTCAATGTAATCTGTTGACCCTGTGTTTGGTTGTGTTTCATATTGAGTGATGGCGCATCACTTTGGATGGTGGCTGGCAAGGTTACATTTGACTGTCATGTTGGTTGGTAGTGGTTTATTGCTGGTGGTTGTGTTCAGCTCAGGTGCATTGTGAAATGACGCATTCACACCAGTACAAGTAGCGAGTTGCATGAAAAGCGACAAGCATGGGTAGAATGAACATGCACCGGGCAACACTTATATCGCCAGTGGGTGAATAGAACATTGCATCCTTTTACAAACCATCAGAAACAAGTACGCAATGTACCTTCACTCCACTTGACCACTGTGTGGGAGACGAGAGGTGTCCTTGACAGCAGAGCAGAAATAGGTCATGACTCATGACTATGTCTTGCATCCTTAACAGAGCACTCTTCGTAATGAGGCCTGGCCAAGACTATGCCGCGTATTTTCTGCAACAGTTTATTTATTTATATATTTATATGGTGCACTACTACCCAGGGGCGTCTAGGCGCTTGCAGTGGCCACACATAGGCAACCGAGAGCAGTTGGCGAAGTTGTTATGAGAGGTTATAGGGTATACAGCCAGGTTTTAAGTTCCTTCCTGAAGGAGAGGAGATTAGGGGAGTATTTTTTACTTTATAGGCATCTCATTCCACCATCTGGATGTGACACATGTAAAGCTTTTACTGCCCCATCTGAGAAGGCGGAACTTGGATTCTTTCACGAGCTTCGAAGAAGGAGACCGAAGCGTGTGTGCTGGAATGTGCCATTGGAACCTATCTGTTAAATATACAGGACCAAGGTTATGCAGGGCCTTAAAAGCGATACAGAGTGCCTTGAACTTAATTCGTTTCTCCACAGGCAGCCAGTGCAAGGTGTTAAGCACCTGTCTAGCCGATGAAAATTTGGCTAGACCAAACAGCAACCGGCTGCGGAGTTTTGGAGTACCTGTAGTTTTGTAACCACTGATTTGTTTACTCCAACCAGTATCCCGTTAAAGAAATCGAGTTTAGATCGAACCAATGCTCCTAACACTGTTTTCCGTAAATCTAGTGGGATAAATGGGAGAATTTTCCTCAGGATTTTCAAGGTGAACGAAATTGATGAAGAGAGTATCTTTGCATGATGTAAAAAAGATAAGGTGGTGTCAATGATGACTCCCAGATTGTTTGCCTTGGGGACTGGGGAGGGAGGAGTCCCCAACTCCAAGAACCACCCTTCTGAGGACCAGAACAATATATCTCTGCTGAAGAGAAAAATGTTTGTTTTATTTGAGTTCAGTTTGAGGCAGTTTTCTGCCATCCAAACTCCTACACTTCTCATGCATTCCTTAAAGTTGTGGGCTGTGTCGTGAATTTTATTAGAGATGGATATGATAATCTGGGTATCATCTGCATATGATACTAGGTCGAATCCATGGGCTTTAATCAAGCAGGCCAGTGGTGTAAGGTGGATATTAAATAAGGTGGAGCTCAAGGATGAGCCCTGTGCCACCCCACATGGAAGCCTGAAACACTGCGATTTACAGCCTTCTATTTTGACAAACTGTTCTCGATCTGATAAAAAAGAACTGAGGAGTGCAAGGGCTGGGCCTACTATCCCTGTCTCTTGAAGCCGCTTTAAAAGGGTGCCATGATCTACCGTATCAAAAGCGGCTGACCGGTCTAGTAATATCAATGCAGCCGAACCTCCATTGTCAACTGCCGGTCGTATTTCCTCTGTTGCCGTACTTAAGGCCAGTTCAGTACTGTGCTTCGTTCTGAAGCCATATTGGGTAGAATCTAAAACATGATTCATTTCGATGAAGTTTGCTAATTCTTGGTTCATATGTTTTTCCAAGATTTTTGCTGGCAAAGGCAGATGGGAAATGGGGCGGTAATTCCCTGGGTCTGATTTTATCCAGGCTGGGCTTTTTTAGCAGAGGTAAAATAGATGGGTTTTTTTCCCCATCTTTTGGGAAACATCCCTGATTCTATGGTGGTATTAAGTACTTCCAGAAGTGGGTAGGCAACTGTGTCCACTATCATATGGATTACTTTGGGAGGGCAGGGATCCAGCGGAGAGCCGGATTTGGTGGCTAAGAGATGTTTAACGACCTGTTCAGGGGAAATGTTTGTAAAGTTGGCAAATAGGGGTGGGTCAGGTTCTAAATGTAGGCTGAGCACTTGTGTGACTGGAATTATGGAGTCTGGCTGTTATCCGAGCTTGAGGCAAAATTATTGTAAATGGCGGACACTTTGTTACAAAAGGTAGACGCTAAGGTATTGCAGAAGGCTTGGTCCATAGTACTTTGGGAAGTATTCTGTAAGTGGCTTAATTTCAGCACCGTGTCAAATAGCTCTTTAGAGTTGTTCTTCAGTTTTTCAATTTTTTCTGAGAAATAGCTAATTTTAGTTTTCCAAATTAATTCTTTGTATTGTGCTAATTTAATCTTATAGAGTTCTTTCTCCCTGGGATTGTACAGTTGTCGCCAGCATCTATCTTGTCTGCGGCAAAGCCTTCTTGCTGATCCAAGTTCCTCAGCGAACCAGGGTTCGGTGGGTACTGTCCTGCGAGTTTTACCTACTCTTCGGGGAATGGAAGCTTGAACCACTGCTGTAATAAAATCATGATAAATTGAGGCAGCTGCCTCTTGAATCATGTGAAAAACAGGGGGTGTTCTGATTCAGATGTGTGGTGAAGGCTATTTTGTCTGGACGATGCCAGAGATACCTTTCTTGACTTCTACCTGGGTGATTTAGGGATTATTGGAGGGGGGGGCAAGGTAAGATTTAGCATCACTACTGAGTGGTCGAACCAGTGGAGTTGTAGGTTCTGCTAATGCTTTAGGAACGGACAGTCTGTAAATACAGCGTCCAGCAGGTGTCTGGCTCTGTGAGCAGGCCCTACCACAATCTGCTCTAAGCTTACACTTGTCACCAGGTCCATCAGGGCGGAGGAGTCATTATCAGAGCAGTTATCTAGGTGAAAATTAAAATCACCTAGAATCGTGTAGTCTTGAGTAGTCACCTCATGTTCGAGAAGCTGGCCCATGGATTGCATAAAAGTAGTTCTGGGTCCTGGTGGATGGTACACCAATAGACTAGTAAATGAATACACATGGTTGACTGTTGAATGAAAGCACCTCTGTTTCTGTATCCGTGGAGATATTTTTAAAAGATGCTCCTAAATGATCCCTATTTATTACTGCCAGACCTCCTCCTTTTTTTTATGCAAGCGGTCCTTCCTGGCTATTGCAAAACCTGGTGGAATAGCTATCACTAGGTCGGGCCCTGAAGTTTCATCAGCCCAAGTTTCCACCACAAAGATGAGGTCAAGGGCATGTGAGTCAACAAAATGTCCGAATTCATGTTTGTGTTTGATTAGGGACTGTGCATTTAATAAGGCGCATGACAATTCTTGGGTACACTCTCTTGCCTTAGCAGTGGATTGAACCTCCCTTATTCCTATGGGATACTCGCTGTCTGTTTTGTTCATGACAGCATCAGAATGTATCTTAATTTTTAAATCTAAGTCTCTGGTTAGCAATTTGGACAAACCTGTGACCCAGTCTCATTGCTACCTCCCAGAATTGGCCCTGGACATTTATAGCACAGGGTAGATACTTCCAAAAGCTCACCTCTGGTGTACTTGCATAAGGCAGCCATACTGGATACCAGAGCAAGCAGTGTGGCTGGCACCGAGTGCGTGCCGAGCACGGACGGGCGCAAACGGGCTTGCCTTAGGCGCGCCTTTGGCGTGCCAGCGGCGCACCCGCCACGCGTCCGCAACAGGGGTGATTTTATATGCCCTACCCTTGTGGGATCCAGAACCTGGAGCGCTAACCGCTCCAAAATGGCGGCCGTCGAGTGCTCGGGCCGGACTGCTGCCTGACTTGCCTGACTCGACCCACTCAATCAGCTATAGCACAAGCCGTGGTGGACCGGAGAGCGGCAACCAGCAGTTAGTAAGTGAGATTGTTTAACAAGGATAAAAAAGATTATAAAATCGTTCTTTTTTTAAAAAATATCAGTGAGTGCTGAAGAACTTGTGCAAAATAGCTGTTACTGGCAATGACCCAATAAACTCCTGTGAAGCTTACATGGACGTAGCCAAACTCTCCAAGTTGTGTGTCCACTTTCACCACGAGGACCTCCCTTCCTTGCACATGCGCAGTGCGACACAAATGAAACTGTGAAATTAAGGACGTATTCCCTGCTGTCCCACCTCAGCTTTCCTAAGTGATCCTTCCTCTGATTTACAATGCGGTGTCCAAGTGTTTCTTTAGCCAATGGCAGTAGCGTAGCTGGGGGGGGGGGGTCTACCCCGATCTGCAATTTTTTGTTTTTGGGGGGGTCTACCCCGATCTGCAATTTTTTGTTTTTGGGGAGCAGCAGAGGCGAGCAAGCCCCCCCCCCCCCCCCAAGAACAAGTCATCTGTCGACTGACCCCCCACCCCGTTCCTCAGGGGAGTCAGTCTAGCTACGCCACTGCCCAAAACATATGTTCTGCCAGCAGAGACTGGTGCTGCAGATAGTTCTCAATCCCACCTGAAAAGGTCGAAGGTCACTTTTTTTTATCAAACATGCAAAAACCCTGCTATACCTGGATCCCCGCATCAATAGAACTCAGTTCTTAAGCCCGAGTTGGCTTATTTTATCATCTAAGGATAAACTGTCTTTGTTCCATTGACCTCTTTAGAACTCCCCAATCAAAAGACAGAAACCCAACAGAGTCCTATTCCCACATCACGAGGACAATGGCGTCACTTGTGAGATAACCAATCCTAGACTGTGGCAGATGGCGGTCACTGGAGAAGGGGATTCATCTGAGTCAGACAGCTTTGTTGGGTCTTTTAAAGAGCCAATCCACAGCCAGGGCTGAAAAGCAACATTTTTAGGTCTCGCCTGCGTGAGCATGTGCTTTCGCTTGCGAGACTCTTGTGTTCAGTAATGTGCTTTGAACCCACCTACTGCTTACCACTCGTTAACATTGTCACTATTTTTTTTACAGGTTCCACCCTGGTTCCTGGCGGCAGGGTAGGTGACAAAAGCCTGGCGTGTCAACACAGCGGGAACCAAACGGTGTCCATTTTAGGTTGCCGCCAGGACTGTTGCTAGTAATCCTAAGCGACAGGCCAGGTCACGGACCTGTGAACGTGGTATGTAGAGTACACTTAACCACGTAGTGTAGATAGGTTTGTTTTTTGATCGTGAAGAAGTGCCCAGATCCTCCTGACTATAAAGGCACGAAACATGTTGATCCTTAGAGTTGAGATACACGACTAGACACCTTATCTCTAGTACATAGCCACTCTACACCATTTTAATCAGGCAGTTTACCTCATGAATAAAAATTGACTAGGACTAACTAACCCGTTTTAATCCACTTTCACTCACATCTACACATACTAGGCCCCTAAACCCCACGCACCAACCGGCAGGAACAAAAGATCCCCGATAAAGAGCCCCGGTTCGGGAGCCCGTCGGGTATTGCAGCGCCGACCTGACGAGGGGCAATCTCATATGATGAAGCATGACACCTAGTTCGCTGGGTGTGTGAGAGCTCTAGTTCCACCAAGGGAACTCTCACCCTCTTTCACCTTGATTAAAATCAGGAGCAAGTGTAGGAGTATCTTTTCCTTACCTTTCATTTGCTCCCCCGTTACCTCTTCTTTGCTTTAGAGGAACTTTGTACCCTGTTTGTATACACTATTTTTTTACTCCCTTCTCATTGGGCAGTGCTTACCATACGTCACTTCTTGTTGTTTCTGTGTCGCACGGACCAAGTACAGATTAATGCGGTTTGATTAGTGTCCCTGCTCATGCTGGGATTCAGGTACTATTGGTGCGCCATTACACGGCCAACAATGGCCACTCCATAGCTCTTTTGTTTTTCAACTTTTGAACATATTCGCATCTCCTTCCTATTTCTTCTCCTCTCCCATCTGCATTCCCATATTTCTTCTACACTACCACACGCCTGTTTTTTTTCCCCATCCCATCCTCCCATTTTTTTTCTCCTCTCCCACACACCCATTTCTTCTCACTTCCCACCCTCCTGTCTGTCATCTCCCATATCACATGCACTACTGTTCCTGTTTCTTTCACCCCTCTCCACCCACCCCCGTATGTTTCTTCTCCCCCTCTAGCCCACCCAAAGGGAAAAAAACAATATGACGCGGCCAGCTCTAGCCGCTTTATAGCGCTTTAAAAAAAATCATCCTGTTGTCCACTCCGACCCGATTGCCAAAGATGGCGCTATTGGCTTTGCCAATTCTTGTTTACTTTATTTAACTCACTTTTGCTACACGTCAGAGAAAATCTCAATATAGTACCATACCTATCATTTATTGCTTTTTTTCCAATTTTCGTGCAGGTGGATGAAGGTGCCAAATTAGCCTTTTATTGTAGTTCTGTGGAATTTAGTAGATAATAAAATAAAAATAACCTCGAGGAGTGACACTGGAGTTGCACAATTCCACTGCCACTCCATTTTCTGCATAATTATGAATTTGCCCCTGCTGCAAAATGCACCATCTGCTACATAATTTGCAGCTTTTTAACCCCAAAATTGTTTCTAGTTCAAACTAGTCACCTTGTCGCACACTAGATGGCCCTTTGCAAAAGTTGACTGGTCACTTTTCAGTTGCTAATTGCTGTATTTGTATTGTATTGTATTGTATTGTATTGTAATTGCATTTGTATAGCACTTACTACCCCTGACGAGGCCTCGAAGCGCTTTTCGGCGAGTAGCACGTTACTCCGGGACCCATAGAGGATTAGTGTTGAATTAGTTTAGTGAAACATGCAAGTAAATTTTAAGTGGTCTATATGTTAGTCAGTTATTTGGATTTGGAAGGCTAGCAGAAGGATAGAAGAGGAAAAAAGGTTTGTATTTATATAGCGCTTCTTACCCCTGATGGGGTGTTGAAGCGCTTTTTTTTTGGTGAGTAGCATGCTACCTCGGAACCCATAAAGTATTAGTGGTGAATTAGTATGGTGAAATATGAAAGTAATTGGAGTGGTGGATATTACTCAGTTATTTGGAGTGAGAAGGATAGCGGAGGGATAGAATGAAAAGAAAGGTTTGCATTCATATAGCGCATGTTACCCCTGATGGGGTGTTGAAGCGTTTTTCTGGCGAGTAGCACGCTACTCTGGAACCCATAAAGGATTAGTGGTGAATTAGTATAGTGGAATATGGAAATTGAGAAGTGAACATGTTAGTCTGTTATTTTGATTGAAAAGGATAGTGGAGGGATAGAGGAGTGAAGGATTTCTTTTTTAGGTCATAGCAGTAGGAGGAGGCTTTTGGATGAGTAAAAAGGGTTTTTGGAGGGGAGGAGTCAGAGGGAAGAGTTTAGAAAGGTTTGTTGTGGGGGATCGGTATAGTTAAAGAAGTGTCAGATGATGCAAGGAGGGGTAGAGTAGGAGAGAGTCAAGAAAGGGTTATTTTGGGGAACATAGTAGTGGTATGGGGTTTGGGATAAATGAGAGAGTGGGTGTAGAGGATGTAATGATGGATGTATAGGGTGAGAGATAGGGTAGTGCATTGGAAATGCTAAATTAGAAAAAAGTGATAGAAATATACATTCATAAGTACCGTGAAAGTATAAATATGCATAAAGGAGGTAAGTATTTGCAGATTAAAGATATTAATAGAGGTACAGGATGAGAAATAGGTTAGTGCATTGGATATGCTTTTTCAGGAAAAAAGTAACAGACACACAGATACAAGTACATGGAGGTACATAGATGCACAAGGGACGCAAGTACATGTAGACCAAAGATGATTTTTTGTTGTGTTTTTTTTCTTGTTTTTATAACCTAATTATTCTATGTGTATTGCTTTGTATAAACATATAGATCGGTGCATCTCTATAGTGAAATTAATGCGTATATATAGAGGGACACATACATAGGGTGGGTATTAATGAATGGGAAAATGGCCAGCATTTCCGGCCCAGGTCCCAACCAGTCTCGAACAGACTCAAACAGGCACCCACCCTTGTCCTCTCCACCCTGGTCTTCGACGCCCGGGCTGAGACGCCCTACGCCTTGGCCGTTTATAGCTATAGTAGTCAGGGGATCCCTTCAGCCAATGGGAACCCTAGCCCTAACACTATCCAATCACAAGACTAGCCCTAAAATCTAGAAACAATAGATCATGACCTTACAGCCAATCTTAGCCCTAGTCCAAGCACCCAATCAGTTGAAAAATCCCTGATCTCTACGTCCAATAGAGGCCCTAGCCCCACCAGTAGTCCCAACCCTAGTCCAAGCAACCAATGGCACAGGAACCCGTAGTCCCTACTTCCAATAGAAAGCCTAACCCTACTCTTAGTCCCACACCTATTCCAGCAACCAATAACACCAGGAGCCCTAATCGCTACTTCCAATTAAAGGCCTAACCCTAGCACTAGTCCCACCCTAGTCCCAACAACCAATAACACAGGAAGCCCTAGTCCCTTCTTCCAAAATAAATCCTAACCCTAGCCCTAGTCCCAACCCTACATTGATTGAATCACAGACCCAGAAACAAATCAGAACCCTCAAATACCCAACCAATGAGGACACTAACCCTAATCCAATAGAAACATCAGATACAACTACCAATCAGTGTACACATGTACCAAACAATATCAGACTATATAAGGTCCCAGCTACCTCAGACAAGGTATGCTGGCCAGGAAGTTGGAAGCTGCTCCTCTAGTCAGAAATCTCCTAGGAGATAGACGGGCTCAATCCACACTTTGGACTTCTGTAGGTAAGGCCCTTACAAACTTGTCCTCCAACAACACTATTTGTATAAAGCTTTACTCCCTCGCCTGGCCAGAAAACGAAGTGCACAGTCCCTATTAAACACAGTTTAAACAGTTTACAGCAGATTACTGCTGTCTCAGGGGGAAAGGGGGGGGGATGGTTTCACTGACTTGTTAACACAAAATGGTCGCTGGGGGTGCATTGCTTAACATACAGGTCTTAGCACAGAGCAAAGGAGACATTTGGAGGGAAAAACTGATAGTCACTGGGAATGAGAGGGAAAAACTACAGAGTTTGGACTGCAAATCCCACAATTCAACAGGTTAAATGGAAGCAGTCACGGGCAGGAAAAACCAAGTTTAAACACAAAAACATGGGATAAATTATGCAATCACTGGCAGGTTAAAACGACAATTGTAAACTTTAACAACCACAGGCAAAGACAGGTAAAGAAATTTAAAAAGAAACCAGATGATGCAATGACAGGTAGGGAATATCGTTTTTTTGTTTTTTGTTTCATATTTATTGAGGAAAAGAAATTAACAATACATAGAAACAAGAATATGTATACAATATTCTAAAATAACTTGTGTTCATACAAAGTAACAAAGGAATATCATTTTTAAAAACCTTTTTTAGGAAAGAGACAGCACTAGTATGCCTCCTTACCACTTCCAGGGCTCAGCTCACTGCAATCTGGGCACAGGTAGGCTGCAACTCACAAGATGGAGGAGTATTGAGGGTACAGGTGATGTGCCCATTGGACCTACCCTTCAGTCCCTTAAAACACCCCTAAATCTAGTATTTAGGTAGCTCCCCCAGACCCTGAAACTAGTTCCTGCCGACCTAAGAAGGACAAAGAAGGTGCCATGCAGAGAAAACCGACTACGCCCATCTGTTACTAATGAGTTGAAGTTTTTGCCCACACAGTGTTAACACGTGTTAAAATAACAAACA
This sequence comes from Triturus cristatus, assembly GCF_964204655.1. Lineage (NCBI taxonomy): Eukaryota > Metazoa > Chordata > Amphibia > Caudata > Salamandridae > Triturus > Triturus cristatus. The sequence continues at coordinate 92,980,227 of NC_140595.1, read as the reverse complement.
AAAGAAGCAATATTATCATGAAATGTGCTGACTTACACCACATAATTTGCCTTTTTCTGCCACATAATTTAGTCACCCCACTGCATAATTTGGACCTCCCGTCGTGCATAATTACAGTGGCTCTGCTTTAGAGTTTCATTGTTGTTCAGAGGAACTGATGATATCGAATTAACTTTGAATGTGAAATATACCATTTCTCACTTAAAGAGTTGTCAAGTAACTCTTTTAGCTTCACGCAGAATGGGCACTGACATGGGACGTTTTAATTAAAAAAGCAAACACGAGTGTGTTTCACTGAGCATCCTTCATTGATCCGGCTAATGCCATTATACCTTGCACAACAAAGCAGGTGACTTTTTAAGGCGAATATTTGCATTGTTTTTAGCCACATTTTGAGGTGGATTTATAATGTTTTTAATGCCATAGGTTTTATTAATAATACTGCGATCTTAATGATGTTAGTATGTTTCAACTCTCTTTTAGGGTTTACTTGTTTTAAACCAAATAAGGATTTTTAATTGATTGAAATGGAATATGGTCATGACGCAGAACATATTGCCGTCTTTTCTCTTAAAAAATATTAGAACATTGGGCTTCTACGGGTCGGTAGAAGCCCAGAGAGCAACATTCCAATGTAGTTTTCCATTCACAGCTGCTGCTGTGAACAAAAGCCTCTCTGAGCCCGAGGGAATTTAAACCCCCTTGCGCGCAGAGAGGCCTTTTGTTTTGGCCCATTAGAACATTTTGCCCTCTATTGGCGGAATGTTCAAATAGCCTTAGAGCCCTCCTAGCGGACTCTACTGGCCATTAAAGGCCCGCTCCCTTGTTAAAGGCCCAAGCCGAAGGCTGGAGCAGGCCTTTATTGGCCGGTAGAGCCGTCTAGGTCTGGCTCTAAGGCTATATTAGAACACTGGAATGTTAAGAGTTCCATTGAAAACAATGCAGTGCTCTGGGCTTCTAATGGCCGGTAAAAGCCCGGAGCTCCAACATTCCAATGTTTGCTCACACCTGTTGCTGTGAACAAAGGCCTTGTGGAGCCCGAGGGGATTTCAACCTCCCTCGGGCTCCGTGAGACTTTTGTTTTACAATTAGAACATTCAGTCCTCTAGGGGCGGAATGTTCTAATAGCCTTATAGCCCTCCGTAGTTGGGCTATACTGGCATTAGAGTTCCACTCCCTTGTTAAAGGCCTCGCTTTCTGCTAAATCCTTAAGCCCTGGAGCGGGCCTTTAATGGGCAGTATAGCCCTCTACTGCGGGCTTTAAGGCTATAGTATATCTGCTCCTGCTGCAGTATGCCTGCCTATGAGTGCACATTTACTACTTGTTGCAGTTCTCCAGCAGTCCCAGTAGAACACATTGAAAGCTGCACCAGCCTCGGGTTTCTGGATGTATTACTGGGAGCCTCATTTGACATGTCCCATAGTCTTCCATTCTAGCTGTCCAGAATTTTACGTATCGAGGAATTCCGCACAGGGGGCGGAGTCACCTGTGCAAATGCACTTTTTTCCCTTCCATGTTGAAAAGATATTTCTCAGTGGAAATATCTCTTTCCCCTTGCAAATATGGGGGTAATCAGTTGTCCTTCCAATACTGGAAGGGAAATTTGGCTGAGTCGGTGTTTAATTTGTAAAAAAAAAAAAAAAGTGAGTGGGCTCTTGTCAGGAGGCCACTGCAGCTTGCACCACACATTGCCCTGCTATGCTGCAAATGATAGTAACACAACTATAACCATCACACCCTACAAGTGTGACAATTCGGACTTTTAGAGCCCCCAATCTAAAAGAATGGCTTAGGCAGCAGGTAATAGTAAGTTTTTATGTATATTGAATTAATAATTAACTGTTGAAGTGGTCCTCTATAAATTGGCCAGGTAGTGCCACCTTGTGGCAGACTGTCACAAGCGCCGGTGTTGACAAATAAGTGCCGCTGCTTAGCACCGAAAACCACCGGCTAAAATTAAGCACTGGGCTGAGTAAATCTCTGACCATTTCCAGTGTGAGAAAGGGTCTGATCGGAGTTTGGGATTGCCCCTAAATATAGACGTTTGTGGCTAAATAATGGCTAATGTCCTCTCCTTGGGTGGTATTTACAACTGCAGATTTCTCTGCATTTGTGGCATAGAAATCCTCCATAGTAAATTAATTTAAGTCTGCTCGAAATTCTTTTGTGAATACCTGGCAGGTGTAAATGAAGAAATTATGTTTTTGGCTGAAAATACCTCGTTGAATAGAGTCCATGAGCAATTAAACAAAAATAGACCCAGCCCGTCTGACAAGATGAAAAGGGATGGAGTTAGCTGAACAAATTGTTGGGTACTGCACAGTGCATGGACCATTACAGTAGTATGTTCTCTGTCCTCTTCGCGTCCTTCTCTTCGATGCAGAGGGCACCGTAGTGAATTCAGCACCTGCACAGCTTTCAGAGTCTGGAACATTGGAATTGCTACTCAGGAAGAGAGAATGAACTGGCTCTCCATAAAGAGATGTGTTCGCAGCAAATTGAGTTGAACAATAAAGCGAAACAGGTGGCCGATTGTCAACAAAAAGACTAATGTTGTCCTATAAAGCCCACATCTGCTGTGAGAGGACTTTTATGTTCTTCTTTCCTTTTCCTTTTACTACTCCAAAGTAGTTATCAGGTTCCAGATGTTGAAAGACCCCCCCCCCCTCCTTCTTCTACCGTACTGGATTGCGCGGACTGGAGGCGGGGGGGGGGGACAGATCTCCCCTAGGTGTCTTGATGTGGAGAGCGATCTCCGGGGACCGGAGAATCCACCATAGAAGCAGAGTGCAATTGGATTCAGCGGATGCAAAAACTTTACTAAGAGCACAGTGCTGGTCGATCCCAGGGGATGGGAGAACTGTTCTAGGGCAGAGTGTGGGAGGATCCCAGAGTTTGGGAGAACTTTACTAAGAGCTCCAAGTGCAGATGGATCTTAGCGGATGAGAGAACTTTACAAGGAGCGGAGTTTGTACAGATCCCAGGGCATGGGAGTGCTTTACTAGGCACATAGTGCAGGTGGATCCAAGAGATGGGGTGGACTTTGTTAGAAGCCGGGTGCAGGCAGATCACCCATGATGGGAGAAGTTCACTAGGAGCGAACGCAGGAAGATCTCAGGGAATGGGAGAACTTTATTAGAAGATGGGTGCAGGCAAATCTACTGTGATGGGAGAATGTTACTAGGAGCGAGTGCAGGTAGATACTAGAGGGTGGGAGAACTTTACTAGGAGCGAGTGCAGGTAAATACTAGAGGGTGGGAGAACTTTACTAGGAGCGAGTGCAGGTAAATACTAGAGGGTGGGAGAACTTTACTAGGAGTGAGTGCAGGTAGATACTAGAGGGTGGGAGAACTTTACTAGGAGCGAGTGCAGGTAGATACTAGAGGGTGGGAGAACTTTACTAGGAGTGAGTGCAGGTAGATACTAGAGGGTGGGAGAACTTTACTAGGAGCGAGTGCAGGTAGATACTAGAGGGTGGGAGAACTTTACTGCAAGCAGAGTGCAGGCAGATCTCCTGTGATGGGAGAACTTTACTAGGAGTAAGTGCGAGAAGATCTCAGGGAGTGGGAGAACTTTATTAGAAGCAGGGTGCAAGAGATCTTCTGTGATGGGAGAGCTTCACTAGGAGCGAGTGCAGTTTGGTCTGATAGTATGGGAACCCTTGCTCGGCACGGAGTGCAGGTCGATACTAGAGGGTGGGAGAACTTTACTGCAAGCGGAGTGCAGGCGGATCTCAAGTGATGGGACAAATCCATTATGTACTGAATGCACATGACACCAAGGAAATGGGAGAAATTTACTAAGAGAGGAGCAGAACGCAGTTAATTGGAGAACTTTGCGAGAAGCGAATGACATGTAGCTCTCAGGGGACAGCATAACTTTCCATGCAGCAGAGTGCGGGGGAATGTCAAGGGATGGAAGAACATTACTAGGAGCAGCGCACAAGTGGATCTAAGGGGGTAGGAGAACTTTACTGGCAGCTAATTGCACGTGGATCTCAGAAGCTAAAATATAACCATGTTTAGTTAAAGTTTAATGGACACACCCAGCTTTAAACCAGTACTTGTACCTGGTCTGAAACAAATATGTCCCATTTTCCAGTTTCATGCGAGGTGCTCATCCAGTCCATGGTTTTTGCTTGCCCTCTGCCACTTGCTGCCCTGATTTTGTGATTGGATGTCTAGGACAACAAATCTCAGAATGCCAAGAAACAAAACCAGAACCGGATGAGCTATTTATTCAGTTTTGAGAGTTCTGTCTAAAACCTGAGAGCGCCGTAAGGGCACTGCTGCAGTGAAATGTAGGTAAATTGTGGCATGTGCATGGACGGCAATTCACTAAAATCTCAGGGGTGACGGGGACATCGCATGAGTGGCCCTTGTCCTCTGTCTTTATCCCGTCCGCACACTCCTGTAGCTGTTGAACAACTCATTTAAAAAAAAAAAAAAAAGAAAAAAAAAAGAAATTCCTAAACCCTTGTTAGGGCCTCGCTTCTGGTTCAGATACATCAATCGTCACCTTCCACAAAGCTCTATTTATTTGTAAGTCATTGGTAACAAACTTGACAACAAGTGCACAAGCTATCCCATTGACCTTGTTGCCTGTGAAGGGAAAAGGTCACATTAGTCAAATACATACAGTAAATAACTACATTTACTCCACCTGTCTTCATCCGCCTTCTCCTCTCCGCGGTCACCAACGGTTTCCTGGGCAAGAGATAAAAAAAGGACAAAAACCGGTTAGTGGGAAGACAGGAGGCCTCAATCCCAGCTTACCATCTGTTTTCCTTACCGCCTTAAGGACCCCTAAATCCTGGGGTAGTGAGGACAGGGCCAGAGATACCGACTGACACACCTGGGAGGGGGTGGTACCGGCAGCTACCACTGACTGCTCCTAATTGACCTCCAAATGGGTAGAATGCAAGGTAGTGAACTATTTCTTGCAGAATTGCTTTTAATTTTTGGAAGACAGTTGAAAATCACGAATGAGCGTCTCTGTGGGCTCGAGAACCCAAGCGCTCCTGGGAGGCGAAAGTGACCAGCAGCCGTTGGGCGAGAGCGCAACGTAGGATGGCAGGGCCATGCGCACCAAATAGGTGGCATGTCCTTTGACATTACGGCTGGCTGTTCAGGGGCATAGCTACCACTCATGCAGCAGGTGCAGTGACACCGGGTCCAGGGCCCCGAGGGGTCCCTCTAACTTTGTTTATCGCCCTGCTTTACTGACCCAAAAGCTAGTCGAAGGGACCATTTTAGGTACGTGCACTGGGGCCCGTGACATCCTTTCTATGTGTAATGACCGTCCTTTTGCCAGCCCTCTGGAGAAGGAGAATGATAGAGAGTGACTCCAGCCTATCACCCCATAGCATAGGGAATAGACTGATAAACAGGGACAGATATAAGGGCATTTTCGTGCCATTTCCCTTAGAGTAAGGCTTATGAATTTAAGTGAGGAGTTAGATATATAAGTATTAGTCATGATTTACTCATTTGCTAACATGCCGATCTGTTTTTCATGGAGCTATGTATATTATGGGCTCCGTAGGCCTTAAGCGAGACAGACTCCATTTTGCTTTCTGCCTGGTAGCTCGAGAAGGATTTCTAGGTCAAGAGTGATGTTTTAGTTTCAAGCTGTTGTTCACTTGGAGAGAACCGGTTCAGACTGACCCTTATCGAAGGAATGTATTTTTCTCCGCTCCGAAGACACAACTTCAGGCTGGCCAGCTGGGAAAGTGTCCTTGGTACGGGGAGGTACAAGAATTTGGTGGGCGGCAGGTTACTGGCCGTAATTTTCCATGAAGGAACAGGCTTGTTATATTAGCAAAGGTGTTAGTCTTTGAGAGAGTTAGTCCGTAGGCGGCATCTAGCCGTTAGCATCTCTGCCATTATTCATTTTCATGGTGGACAAGTCGCCATCTTTGAAGTCGGAGAAAGATTTAAGACCGAAACTCTCTGAAGATAGACTGAACGAGAAGTGGCGCGGAGCGCACTAATCCAGAGAGAGAGAGAGACGGTAGCTAATTAATAGCAAGGTTCCGAGGTCCTGAGGGAGAGCAGACGAGTTTGAGCCTATCAGTGCAGACGTGTACTTGTGACGGCTGAGGGTGACTGCAAGGCGAGCCAGGACCCAGAGACGAGACAGGAGCCTAGATGACTGCCGAGTCCCGATTTCCCATTAACCAGGTGAAGTCCGACCGATTCTTATAGTGCGTGCACCCTAACCTTTCTCTTTTATTTCTTGTGCAAATGTAATGCTGCATAGTAATGTGATTTATGTTTATGGTTAATAAATGTCCCAATTCATATAGAATTATCGTGTACCTGGTTCTTCTGTTCAATCTTGGTAAATGATGCTCCTAGTTGAACACTGTTTAGACGAACGGATGAGAAATCCCGATCAGACGAATAGTTATCAAATAAAGAGGGAGTGAGTGGACCTTTGATGTCATAAGCACGGAGTACGCTATACAATCTGAATCCATATCCAAAGTTATTATTTTAGTTTTATCCTAAGTAGATTGCTGAGATATCATCCTAATCATGTTTCATAGGAATGTGGTCGTCGTTGATATGCGGCGTTAATGAGAGCGCTGGGGAGGATTACCAGCGTGTAGGACTGCCGGATTGCAGTTCGTGTATAAGTGAGAGCGGCGGGAGGGATACCGCCGTGTAGGTTTCGCAGGATCGCGAACAATTTGGGAGAAGAGAGCACTGGGTTCTGCAGGCCCGTGTGTAGATACGCCGGATTGCGTATCAGATCTGCCCTGGGGTAGAACGGTCTGGGTCAGGGTGACCGCGAGATCAACTGATGTGAATAAGATATTGTAGAAAGTTCATATATGTATATTGTCATTCCCCATTCTTAGGTGTAATCTGTATATTTATTTCTATATCTACCCATTGTAAATATGATCTAAGAAGGGAAGGTGAGTACGTTTTGGCTGGGTCACAGGGGCCCCTGGGGGCTGATCCCATCTAAACAGAAAATCCAGCCATTACATCTGGCGTCACGAACTGTTTACGAAGCCTGTGTGCATTGTTTTGTTTTAATCTAGTTGGTTTGCGCTCGGCTTGTACGTATAAAATTTTGTTTATAATTGTGTATATACTTTTTCGTTGTTTTTGTTGTTTTTGAGTGTTAATATGTTTTCGAAAAAATCTCCGTCGGTTTTCAAATTACCGATTCAGATTCCCGGCTGGGAGTCTACGCCTTATGAGGCTTTAGCCCGTGAGTGGGCTGATTCTACTGGTTTGAGTGAAAATTGGTCTTCATGCTTGGAGCAGGCGGAGCCTGCCGATGTGATTTCATGCCTACAGAAAGCGCCAATAGTGAAAGGCGATGAGCTTCCTATTTTAGGACGCAGAGGATGGATTGTTCTTAATGCATACAGAATTTTGCATGAGAAGTTTGTTCGACTACAGAAACAATTTAACGATACGGAAGTACGATGTGTTGAGTTGCAAAATGCGCATACTCTTTTACGTTGTCAAAATAAACTGCTTGCCGACAAACTTGAAACATATCAGACCATTGCCGAAAGGGCTGCGGTCCGTATTGCACGATACAAATATAAACGTCGTCGTGGGCGTGTGTCGTCCCGCAAAGTGCGTATGCTTGTAGCGAAAGCTGGAATGGATTGGAACCCCGATGAGTGGGATGGTAATATCTGGGATTCTCATACTTCTGACTCCTCGGCAGAGGAGGGTGACAAGCGCGAGTCTTCTCGCTCCGGACGTGATTGTAAATCTGCTTCATGCATTGATTTGACTACCGATTCTGACCGTGCTCGTTCTTCCCGTGCGGATGACGTAGCTTGCCCTGATTGTTCTGTTAAATCTAAGATGCGGGCTTCCTCGGAAGCTCTTCCCGCAGTTTCTGCTCATCCGATCTTTCGACGAAAATTACAACATGCCCCTGGTAATCCGGGTGGTATTGCTCTTGACTGTCTTGAAGATTTTACTCAGCAGGAGATTAGTGATATCCTGCAACGATTTAAACAACGGCCTGGTGAGGCCTTGCTTACCTGGATGGTGCGTCTTTATGAGCTTGGCGCCTCCGGTATTATGCTCGATGCTGTTGATTGCTTACGATTTTGTTCTTTGAGTTCTGATTCTACTATTCAGGACCATTTTCGGAATTTTAATGGTAATGTCCAATCTTCTTTGCTCCAGCTTGCGTCTGATGGCTGTAATCACAAATATCCAACAGAGTCTGATTGGCCCTCTGATGAAAAGCCGTGGTACACTCTGCGCGATGCGTCGCAACGTTTAAAGGAAGAAGTAATGAAAACGTGTATCTTCCTTAGTACTGCTGACAGGTTATTGGATGGTTTGTTAACATCTTCCGTGCGTAACCGCATTATACGTACTTCTCCTGTTGCTTACAAGCAGGTCATGATGACATTGTTGATTAATCAAACTGGCAATCCTTTGTCTGCTGTGCTTGAGTCTGTTCGTCAACTTGGTGAGCTGGGTGACTGGTTTAAACCTGAAAGACAATCCCGACCTGAGGGTCGTACTGGAGGGGACTATAAGTTCTCTAGACGTGACATGTTTCTTGCTCTCATTGCTGATGGTGTCAAACGAGCAGAGATTGATGGTGAACCTAATAATGTCCTATGGGATATGTTTCGTAAGCGTGGTTTGGATCGGAAGGAAGGTGCCCGTCGTGTGCGAAAGAATGATTATGATCGTGGTTCGGATGACAGTGGTGATGAGAGACGATGTGTGAATTCTGATCGCCGTGATGACCGGCGCCAAGAACGTGGTGGTTCCCCCCGTCGTAGTGATGGGAGAGGGAGAGAGGATGATCGTGACAGGGGAAGGGATGATCATGATCGTAGTTCTGACAGACGTAGAGATGCAAGGAGTTATTCCCCTGATATACGAAGGAGGGAGGATCGTAATAGACTCTCCGACCGTAATTCACATCTTTTTGAACATGATACTAATCCGCCTCGTACTGGAGACGGATATGAACAAGACATTCTAATACCGAAGAAAACTGAAAGCATCTACCCTGATCTGTCTTGGTTGGCGGAACGCGGGAAAAATGACTAGGAAATAGGTCAAGCTCCGGTACGCAGGTGGGCCCACAGAGACTATAGACCATATGTAGATGTTGAGATTTTTTGGAAACACCGTAATATCCAAAGGGCCCGAGCGTTAGTTGATACTGGGGCGGAGGCCACTTTAATTCATGGCAAGTCGAAGAAATTTCATGGACAGTCCTTCACAATTACCGGCTTGGGTGGTAAAGAAACACCCGCAGTTCAAACTACACTTGAGATGAAAATTGGTAGGATTCCTCGTAGAGAATACTCTGTGTTGGTTGTGCCACTCTTGGAATATATTATTGGAATTGACATTTTGAAAGGTATGGCTTTGCATTTGGATGATGGTTACTATCAGTTTGGTACTAGACAGTACATTTCGACCAGACCCGTACGGGTTGGCCGTTTACGCATGCCACCTATTAAGATCCCTTTAGCAACAAAGGTGATTTCTCTAAAACAATATCGCATCCCAGGTGGTCATGAAGAAATTACAGCTACGATTCAGGATCTGGTTGACGCAGGAGTCATTACTCCGGTCACATCTGCTTGGAATAATCCTGTTTGGCCTGTGCGCAAAAGTGACAACTCTTGGCGCATGACTGTTGATTATCGAGAATTGAACAAACATACACCTAAATTGACTGTGGCAGTGCCTGACATTGTCACATTGATTGAAAGAATTCAAAAGCATCCAGGTACATGGTATGCTTCTATCGATATTGCTAATGCATTCTTTTCGATTCCACTTGCCCCCGAATGCCAGGAACAATTCAGTTTTACATGGAATGGACGTCAAATGACGTTCCGGAGTCTTCCTCAAGGCTATGTACATAGTCCTACGATCTGTCACCGGCTGGTGGCGGAACATTTGTCTGAAGTGCCCACGAATACACAAGTTCAAATTTGTCATTATATTGACGACATTTTGATTCAAGGCGATACACGAGACCAGGTACAGTCTCATTTGGATCAGATTATTGATTGCTTGCGAGCAAAGGGTTGGGAAATCAATCCTGACAAATTACAAACTCCATCTCAAGCTGTGAAATTTTTAGGAATAAATTGGCATGAGGGTCACAGAGAGGTGATCCCACAAGTTAAACGTAAAATACTTGATTTTGCTGTCCCCAGAACTAGGAAAGAGGCGCAGTCCTTCATTGGGTTGTTTGGATTCTGGCGCCAACATATTCCCCATTTGAGTCAAATCTTGGCTCCTCTGTACCGAGTTACTCGTAAAAAGAATGCGTTTGAGTGGGGTGAACCTCAACAGACTGCTTTTACTTTGGCTAAAGAGGCTATTCAGTATGCTTTGGATTTGTGGCCTGTGGGTGACGGTGATGTTGATTTGAATGTGTCCGTAGAAGGTCTGTATGCCAATTGGAGTTTATGGCAAAAGCAGGGCAGACAAAAAGTGCCATTAGGTTTTTGGTCCAAAAAATTGCCAGAGGCTGGTGAGCGTTACTCACCTTTTGAAAAACAGTTGCTTGCTTGTTACTGGGCTCTGGTGGATACCGAGCAATTGACTTTAGGCCATGCTGTGGTTTTGAGGCCTGAAATTCCCATCATGCAGTGGGTTTCGAGTTCGCCGAAGTCCCATCGAATTGGACATGCTCAGGAGGCTAGTGTGATTAAATGGAAATGGTACATTCAGGACAGGGCACGTGTGGGTCCGAAAGGTGTGGCGGTTTTACATGAGCGAGTGGCGCAGGCGCCCTCCAATGAGGCTGAAAGTGAGTGTTCGGTTCCCGTCGTGCAGGAGTCTCCCGTGAAGTGGGGTAAATCATTTGATGATCTGTCCGCGGAGGATAGAAAACATGTGTGGTTTACGGATGGTTCTGCAAAGTTCATTGGTGACAAGAGACATTGGAAAGCAGTATCGTACAATCCAATTACACAAAAATTATTGAGCACTACTGGAGATGGTAAGAGTAGCCAATACGCCGAACTTTATGCAGTTTACCAAGTTTTGAAACAGGAGTTACCAGGTACATGTCACATATTCACTGATTCTTGGTCCACTGCTAATGGACTAGCGGTGTGGTTGCCTACATGGCACTCGCACAATTGGGAGTTACACTCCAAGGAATTATGGGGTAAAGAATTATGGCAAGATATTTGGGAACTGCTTCCGCACAGTACTGTAACAATCTTTCACGTGGATGCTCATACCCCAATAGACTCCCTTGACAAATTTTTCCATAACATTGCAGATGAACAATCTAAAATTTCTGAGGCAGTGGTTGACATGCAAGGTTCTGATTTGGCGGGATTGGCGAAATGGGCCCATCAGAAAGCAGGACATTTTGGAGAGAAAGCCACTAACAGGTGGGCTGCTGATAGAGGAATTCATATTCCCTTTTCTTTAATTAAAGATGCCATTCTACATTGTCCCATTTGCCAACACTCTAGAAAGAAAGAGGTGCCTCAAATTGTTCGAGGTCACTTATATCGAGGTAAATTGCCCGCCCAAATTTGGCAGATTGATTATATTGGTCCGCTCCCTATGAGCAGGAATTGTCAATACATTTGTACAGTAGTTGATACTTATAGTGGCCTTTTGGTCGCTTTTCCTTGTAAGCATGCTACCCAAGTAAATACCATTAAAACTCTGGAGCTGATTATTTTATACTATGGTGTCCCTTTCCAAATTCAATCAGACAATGCATCCCACTTTCGTGGAAGATTGGTGCAGGAATTCTGTGTAGAAAACAATATTGACTGGGTTTTTCATGTTCCCTACTACCCACAAGCTTCGGGACTGATTGAGAGAATGAATGGCTTGTTGAAAGAACAGTTGCGTAAGTTGACTGATGACCGTTACAGCCAGTGGAGAGATGTCCTACTTCAAGCTTTGTTAATTCTGAATAACCGTCCTTTGTTGCATGCTGAATCTCCTTTGATGCGTTTGTTTCCTCCACGTGTTGATGCAAAACCTAATTCTGTTGCTACTACTGTCACATATTGGGAAGTTACCCCCGGTGCTTTGGCTCCTTGTAGAGCAACCCCAGGTTCCGCAGGCCTCGACCTGCATGCTTTAAATGATGTGCCCTTCCCAGGAAAAGATCGCATAATTGTTGAAACTGGCATAGGTGTCTCTATTCCTGCCGGTAGTTTTGGATTAATTGCCCCTAGATCTGGCCTGGCCCTAAAAGGTGTTCAAGTCCTTGGTGGTGTGATTGACAGTGATTATCAGGGAGAGGTCAAGATTCTCTTGCTTAACAGCAGTGAGATGGATTTGTTTATCAAAAAGTCTGACCGTGTTGCTCAGCTATTGATTATGCCTGTCTTCAGTGGTGAGATCAAAAAAGGCTCTGCCCCGACATTGCTAACTGTGCGTGGACAACATGGCTTCGGATCAACTGATCTTCCTGGAGCTAAAATATGGGTGCAATCGCCTAAAAATCCTCCTGAACAGGCTGATATTATTGCGACCGGTCATGACAACACCGTTTTGGTGATGAAGCCAGGGAAAGATGGCTGGGAAACTGTCCCGGCTGATAAATGTTATTTACGAGAATAATTGAGGCCTGTGTTTGTATTCTTTTAGATCATTCTTTGGACTGCTGCTGCAGGATGTGTCGTCGCTGGACTCCTTTTGGCTTGCTACGCCGGGAGAGGAGAGCATCTACCGACGCCCAATGATGAGATAACAAGAGCCGCACGATCTGCGTGGCAGAAGTCCTCCAACTTTTGGATCACACTCGCGAAGCGAGTAACGAACTCTCCGCATTTTTGCCTCACTCCTATGAAGTCTGTTACTGACATTCTGTCGACATGTTTGGTCGCCGTCCCTGCATCTACTGAAACGCTTCATCATGTATTTAATGTGTCCAAGGCCCGACCTAATGTCATTTTGGGCGACTTTCTGGCCCATGAATTTTGTCCCTCATGTACTCTTCTTCCAGACCAGGATGTCCTTATTAATTCCAGAATTACTACTTTTAACATTGCCCCTGGTGACCTTTGCTTTATAATGACCTGCAATCCTAAGGCTATCTCTGAATGCCTGCGCTTGAAACTTCAAGCTGCTACTACTTTTTCATTTCATCAACGTTTGCTCTGTACAAAAAGACTTCCTGATTCATGTCTTTCGGTAAAAAACAATATGACTTGCAAAAGTTTAGTTGTTGCCACTAGCCATTATCGTTCAATGTTATTACCGGCTGGATGGCTCTTTTCATGCGGGAATTCCTCTTGGCCCTATATTCCTGCGAATATTTCTGGTGGCCCGTGTGCCGTCACTAGATTAAGTTTGCTGATGTTTAATTCCCATCCTCCTTCGAATTCCCGTATTGTTCGTGACTCGATGTCCCTACATGAAGATTGTGATTCCTCTGTTCATCTTTTTTCCAGATCAGAATATCTTAGTTTAGCTTTTTCTATTATTGGTGTTCCTGCATTGGCTGTTTATAATGCTAAAACAATAGGCAAGATGGCCTGCTGGATGGTCAAGTCGATCAACCAAACTTCTACTGTTTTGTCAGACTTATTGTTAGATTCCCAAGGTGAACGTAGAGCTATTTTGCAAAATCGTGCAGCTATCGATTATTTGCTGCTAAAACACGGGCATGACTGCTCTGACTTTGAAGGTTTATGTTGTTTTAATCTGTCTGACCATTCTAAAGATATCCAGTCCCATATTAATAAACTCCACGACTTGACTGCAGAAATTAAGGAACACGTAGATCAGGGTTTCTTTGACTGGCTTTTTAACTGGCTCCCTGACATGCATTTTTTACGACAAATTTTGGGAGGGATTATTATTTTTGTTTGCATCCTTGTAGCGATCTGCTGTTTTGTTTAGTGTGTCCCCTCCCTGTTACAATTTTTTAGACTTACGAAAAATCGTAGATCAGTTAGTTTTGTTTCTTATTATTCATCCACTGACGTTAGCTCCATTTAGTTATTGGTTAATAGACTGGAGTCAAGGGGTGTAATGTAATGACCGTCCTTTTGCCAGCCCTCTGGAGAAGGAGAATGATAGAGAGTGACTCCAGCCTATCACCCCATAGCATAGGGAATAGACTGATAAACAGGGACAGATATAAGGGCATTTTCGTGCCATTTCCCTTAGAGTAAGGCTTATGAATTTAAGTGAGGAGTTAGATATATAAGTATTAGTCATGATTTACTCATTTGCTAACATGCCGATCTGTTTTTCATGGAGCTATGTATATTATGGGCTCCGTAGGCCTTAAGCGAGACAGACTCCATTTTGCTTTCTGCCTGGTAGCTCGAGAAGGATTTCTAGGTCAAGAGTGATGTTTTAGTTTCAAGCTGTTGTTCACTTGGAGAGAACCGGTTCAGACTGACCCTTATCGAAGGAATGTATTTTTCTCCGCTCCGAAGACACAACTTCAGGCTGGCCAGCTGGGAAAGTGTCCTTGGTACGGGGAGGTACAAGAATTTGGTGGGCGGCAGGTTACTGGCCGTAATTTTCCATGAAGGAACAGGCTTGTTATATTAGCAAAGGTGTTAGTCTTTGAGAGAGTTAGTCCGTAGGCGGCATCTAGCCGTTAGCATCTCTGCCATTATTCATTTTCATGGTGGACAAGTCGCCATCTTTGAAGTCGGAGAAAGATTTAAGACCGAAACTCTCTGAAGATAGACTGAACGAGAAGTGGCGCGGAGCGCACTAATCCAGAGAGAGAGAGAGACGGTAGCTAATTAATAGCAAGGTTCCGAGGTCCTGAGGGAGAGCAGACGAGTTTGAGCCTATCAGTGCAGACGTGTACTTGTGACGGCTGAGGGTGACTGCAAGGCGAGCCAGGACCCAGAGACGAGACAGGAGCCTAGATGACTGCCGAGTCCCGATTTCCCATTAACCAGGTGAAGTCCGACCGATTCTTATAGTGCGTGCACCCTAACCTTTCTCTTTTATTTCTTGTGCAAATGTAATGCTGCATAGTAATGTGATTTATGTTTATGGTTAATAAATGTCCCAATTCATATAGAATTATCGTGTACCTGGTTCTTCTGTTCAATCTTGGTAAATGATGCTCCTAGTTGAACACTGTTTAGACGAACGGATGAGAAATCCCGATCAGACGAATAGTTATCAAATAAAGAGGGAGTGAGTGGACCTTTGATGTCATAAGCACGGAGTACGCTATACAATCTGAATCCATATCCAAAGTTATTATTTTAGTTTTATCCTAAGTAGATTGCTGAGATATCATCCTAATCATGTTTCATAGGAATGTGGTCGTCGTTGATATGCGGCGTTAATGAGAGCGCTGGGGAGGATTACCAGCGTGTAGGACTGCCGGATTGCAGTTCGTGTATAAGTGAGAGCGGCGGGAGGGATACCGCCGTGTAGGTTTCGCAGGATCGCGAACAATTTGGGAGAAGAGAGCACTGGGTTCTGCAGGCCCGTGTGTAGATACGCCGGATTGCGTATCAGATCTGCCCTGGGGTAGAACGGTCTGGGTCAGGGTGACCGCGAGATCAACTGATGTGAATAAGATATTGTAGAAAGTTCATATATGTATATTGTCATTCCCCATTCTTAGGTGTAATCTGTATATTTATTTCTATATCTACCCATTGTAAATATGATCTAAGAAGGGAAGGTGAGTACGTTTTGGCTGGGTCACAGGGGCCCCTGGGGGCTGATCCCATCTAAACAGAAAATCCAGCCATTACACTATGGTACTGTGCTCGGCTATAAAACTGCTCCCCAACCCCTCTCAGTGCTGATGATGGACTAGTCTAGTCTTGTTAGCAGTGTGTGGGCAATGCTTACATTTTGCAGATGGAGAGCAATACAGCACTCCTTTATGGAGACCCTGGCTCATTTTTCATCACAAGAGGTAAACTCAAAGCAGGAAAAAAAAGAACAGAACATACTGAAAAAGATGGTAAAAAGAGATGGGAGAAAAAGGAGAAAATGCAGCCCTGCTGAGTACCACGCATCAGGCGTTAGACTAGCGCATTTCAGTGTGGTGGTCTGCATCACTGCACTGAAATGCAAGCAATGTCACGCCTTTATAGCGCCTCAGCTGTCAAGCGCCGGGGGCTGCTATAATGCACCAGTTACCGCTGCAGTGGCAGTGCGGTGCTCCGGACAGGCTTGGGGGCTCTGACTCCGCTGCCAGAGCTCAGCCTGCACAGTGCTACAGTGTAACAGACGTCACAGTCGGAGTATCGGAGTTATTTCTGAGACAATAGGCGGGTCGCCGCAGCAGTTCTTCTAAAGTTTTGGGCTGCTGCTGCACAGTGCAGCTCAGGGGCATATATGAGTTCTCACGAATTAGGAGGGCCAGCCGGAGCCTGTCCCACACTACCATCAGCACCAAGGCCGTAAGACCGTAGAGGCTTCTGGGGCCATATGTATCAACACATTTTCCCATAGACACAGAATGAGCAAAACCCTTTGATGCATCTGGCCCCTGGTCACTGCAGTCACGCCCCAGAATTGAGACCCGGAGAGGTGCTAATTCTACGGCTGTGGCGCCCGGTGCGAGTCCCTGCACTGCATCGGAAGTGAGACGGGAGAAGGCCTGGGCAATGTCGACTAGGGCCGCAGGGCTGAATATATTGCACCACTTTCGGGGATTGGCTAAGCCACTCATCGACCCCAGCCTCGAGGCTCCTTAACTGGAACCGGTGCTGCTGCCCCGACTCTGTGAAGGGGGGCTCGGGGGCAAACCAACTGGGCCGCGCTGCAGTGCACATAAGGTGGTGGCCACACAGTGCTTGGCCTCGTGACAGATAACCTACAGGCCTGGCCTGGGAAGCCGAGTGAGCAATGCAACGCAGCTTGCCCCTCTGCTGTATCCGGGTTCAATCCTGGTGATTCGTGCGACGGTCCTGACCAGACACAAACCACCTGGCTCAATGCTGCTGGCGGCACACACTGGTCTGCTGCCTGGCTATTAATATGTCATTGTCGGCACCGCATGCCCATGGCCGGTATCCTGCCACCAGAGGACCTGGCTGAAACTGTGTGTAATGTGCAGTCCAGCCGACAGCTCAGGGCTGAGCCAGAATTGCCACATTGTGACTCAATGCGGCCACCACGAGGCGCGCTAATTGTCGTGGCGAAGGCTCGCTTGCTTGCCTCCTGCCTCCGAAAGAAGTAAGTGTGCCCTCAGAGCCCGGTATCTTGTTGCACTTGCTACTTATAATGGTGCTTTAAAATTGGGTTCATTCTGCGCTGCCTGCTGTGCCTCTGTAGTCTGAGGACTGTACAGTCCCGCAGTCTGTCGCTGCTCGGTTTGAGCAGTGACGCGTTAGCGCACTTTAGTGTAGTGTAACTGAGTCACGGGTAGGGTGCCTATGTAAGTCGACTAGTGCTGCATGCAATTCACCTACTTGTATCGCTGCGGGCAGCGCCACATGCCAGACAAAACCACTATCTCGCCAGCATCAAGCCGTTCCGCCCTATTTAACCGTCCAGTAAGGTTACAAGGGCACTAGGTCAGTGCAGTTACATTTCTGATACTTTGCAACAGTTTTAAGATCTTCTTAGTTTCTCGTTGCTCATATGGGTTTAGTTTCTGATGTTTTTATGTTTCCCTCGTCTATATTGCTTGATTTTGCTTGCAAGAAAATGTCACTCATAGCCGTTAAAATGTCACCCATAATTAGCCTGAAATAGTGAAAATGTCACACATAGTTCTCAAGGCTGCCGATGGTTTAGATTGCTAAGTGAATAAGGTGGGAAACGGGGGGGGGGGGGGGGAAAGGACAGAACATAGTGAAAAGATGGTAAACAGGAAAGAAAATGAGTCGACAAGACTGAGATAAAGACACAGGAAGTGAAGGTTTCCTAAGAAAAATGTCAGGCCCCCTGCACTTATGTGTTTTTGTTTTCTTCAAAAAAGCATTGCCTGAGGGCCTCCGTTTCAATGACGCTGTTTAGGGTCTTGTGCTTCAGGAGAGGACTGCTGAGTGAGGACACCTGCAACACAGGAGTTGCTATGACAACACACACCGAAGAGATACTGACCACAATTAGCGCCCTGCATTCAAGCTGTGACCTGCTCCTTCTCTTGATTAAAGAGCAAGGTGAAGGCTCAGTGGGTTAATGCAACAGTTACAGTGTCTGTGTGGCCCTAGGCCCGGCGATCCCATTATCATGAGACTGACCGCCTCCCTCCTCTATAAAAGCTAGACTATTCACAGTGGCGTCCCCTCTGCTAAGGCGGAGGAGCGTTGCCCCACTGTCAGGAAGCAGCAAAAGAACGGAAAAATAAAATGATAATAACCGAATGGTATTATCATTTTATTTTGTTCTCCTGCTGCGCCAACGTGCATGAGACGGTGGGGCTGCAGAGCAGGGGAGGAGTGGTAGAACACTCCAGTGCGCAATGACCTTTTGGTCGGCCCTCTCGGGCTGCCCAAAACAGTCATGCACAGTCATACACACTTCCCCGTTCTCCATGCAGGCTGCATTACATGCCCACCCCTCCATTCCCTGGCTGAGTGCCCTGTGACAGCACTCAGACCAATCACAATGCTACATTGCAGCATTGTGATTGGCTTAGGGGTGGGAGCCTGGCTGCCTGCTTCCTGTTCCGACCTGGAGTCAGACAGTGGCGCAGCTAGAGAGAAGACAAGGGACCCGGCGGCGGCAAGGTAAGTGTTATTTATTTTTATGCATCATCCCCTCCCCCACCCGCGCACCGTGACAGCCACCCCTGACTTTTTCATTTCATTTGATTAATATTTTTGTTTTAAGTCGAATTGCTCCCTTTGCGGGAAGGGCCTCTGCGGATCAGGCCTAAGATGGCAGCCTGCATGCTGAGATTGGACGGTGGCCGCGTGGGAGTGGGAAAGATGTTTACATGTTGCTGGCTTGTTAACGGTGCATGACTAGGTGGACTTATAGATGCTGCTGTAGCCGTGCACTTTGTGTCCACTGGTTGGATTGTCCTAGCCTGCGGGGATGAGGACTGCTAAAAAGTGCCAGACCCCGGTGATGAAGAGCGCACCCAGGATGCACCGTGATGCATTGAGCTAATGTCTGCGATGTCCGGTGTGATGCTCGGGGCGAGGAGGACTGCGCACTGTGCATTGATGAACAGGTATTGACGGTATGTTCTGCTGAGGGTGTGCGCGTACCGGGTTGAGTGACGATCCTGGCATTTCATGTGATGTTCTGTATGCGTGTGACTGCCTGGTCTCGCTTTATGTATACGCTCTCAAAACTTGGCTGTTCAATAACTAAAACTAAGGACTCTGGAGTTCACATCTTTGATGGATTATGATTTATCTCCAGAGCTATAGCGCCTAGACACCTCCGGGTAATAGTGCGCTTTATACATTTAATTTTCATTTCTTGCTATATGTATGCAGTGCGTAGATTGGAAAGTATGGGTGGATTCCATGAGAGATGAGCAAAGTCTCTGGCTTGCACAGCGCACATCATTTAAAAGGGTACAGCATCCCCCACCCTAACAATGACCGACTGGGGGTCCAGAAAGAAAAAAAGCCACTTCTACAGCCGATGCATGTTGGGCAGAGGCCACTAGGGCCTGGAGTCACAGCTCCCTGTGGAATGATAACTGATGGCCTGGCTCACGGTTGTCAGTTGTGATAGGACTTTAAATCAATTCCAGTCTTAATGACTGACCAATATCTGTGATGCACATGTATATCAAAAGTCATTATTCCCCCGGGTTGACTTTATTGACCTCCTGATTCTTTATCTGGTATGGTGGGGTCCCCCCGTCGGCGCTCGGCACCATTTAGATTGTTTCTCGCCTTGAGTTTTGTTTTTTGTTTGTTTTTTTTAGTTCTCTTCAAAATTTAAAAATGTCTGTATCCTGTCTAACTTTTGAGTTGCCGAGAATAATTCTATATTCCTGCTGTGCCTTTGCAGATCAGTTGCTGCTCTGCGACGCTTTGTAATTGACTGGCACAAACTAGCGGCCGGCCCTGGTGGTTGTAGGCCCATGTCTGTAATTTTGACTCTCTGCACAATAAAGTTTTTTTTTTTTTTTGAAAAAAAAGTCTTTATTCCCTAGGAAACACTATGGTGTATTATGTTACGCTATTATGCTACGTCATAAGTAAGGGCAATGGAAAAATGAACATTTACTGCTGTAAAGCGCTCTGATACCTTCGGGTCCAGCTAGCGCTTACATAAAACTCTCCAATACATATTTTCCGTATGATTATGGAACTTCTATTTGCCACCTTCTGTTGCGTTTGAAGATCTCCCCACAAAATGTGCTTCTTACTCAGTGATTCAAAAATGACTAGAAAAAGCGGCGGAACATGGTTGCACGCTAGAGGAAAAACCTTTCCAAAGGTTCATTGGCGATCTTTCAGTTACCGAGTGCTGTACTCATGTTTAACTTGCACTGAGAGGTGAAACTTTGCCTGGACAGTAATATGTATTGAAATGACAAAGAAATGAACTAAATCTATCATAGAGTGTACCGTATTATACCACTTAGTTTGCCTTATTCTTGCCACTTAATTTTTCCACCCCTGCAGCATAATTTGACCTTCAATTGCCATCTAATTCCAGTGACCCCAGTTATTTGATATGCCATGGAATGTTAAGTAATGAGCAAGAACAGAGAAAGGGGTTTATTTGGGATTTGGGAGAATGGGAAGAGCGTTGTCAAGCAGTTGTTCTCCCACCCCACCAAACCCTCAGGAACCAGCCCCATTTAGGGGTTCTTAAACCGCATCCACGTAGCCTCAACATGCTTAGCCAACAATAACCCTTGACCTAGTGGTCCATGCACAATAGGACCCCTGGGTCATAGCGGCGATCGCTCGATCCTATTGAGGGTAGGTCACCAGTTACTTATTTATTATTTTTTTCTGTGCCTTGTCCACCACTAGAAGGATGGGTGGGCACAGTGGTGGCTCCAAGGGGTGGGGCTGCTCTGCTCTCAGGGAAGGAGTGGTGAGCACACTGAAGTGAGCATGAAGCTGTGGCCGGCTGTTTCGGGCTGGCCAAACAGTCATGCGCACTTACCATGTTCTCCACCCAGGCTGCATTACAGCCTGGGTGGAGAAAATGCCCAGTCCACGTCTGAGCACCAAACTACGGCGCTCAGACAAATCACAACGCTGCATTGCAGTGTTGTGATTGGCTCAGGGGAGCATGGCTGCTTCCTGTTCGACGCAGAGGCCAGGCTGCTTCCTGTTCAGCCGACGCAGAGGAGAGATGACGTGGGAGAGCGGTGAGGAGGTAAATGTCTTTTTCTTTTTTTACAACCCCTCGAGTCCTGCTCCGCCACCCCAGATCCGTGCCGGCCGCCACTGGTGGGCAGGGAAAATATAAAATGGGCAGGACGCGCAGGGAGAAAACTCCCTGTGTGTTCACGTTTTTTATTTACAGAAACAAACCTCTCACGTTGGGAGTTTGTTTTCTCTGAACAAAAAAATGTGCTAAGTAGCCATTTTAAATGTGTCTCCAGCTCCGCAGACCCGCAGAGCTGTAAGGTGAGTCACTGCTGCATCATTCACTTCAACGCACACTGGGTCCGTCAGCGCCTGGATACCCCCCCCCCCGGGAGTCAAGCAGCGCTCTATAAATCAACTGAACGATTGCTACCCCTCCTGGCAGGTGTCTACCCCTCTCTATAGGGTGGATGGTCCTCCTCCAGGTTGAGGCCTCGAGCCAACTCGGGAGAGGATGTGGCCTAACGGCCTGGGCAGTCGACCTCAAATCTGGGGAACTGGGTTCGAATCTCGGCAACGACACTCAACAGCCTGTGATTCTGGGCAAATAACTTAATCGCCCTGTGCCTAACAAAAACGAATGTGTCATTATGTAACACAACGGGTGCTCATGTAAAGTTCTCTGATACCTTCGGGTCAAGTTTGCGCGATATATATAAATAAATAACCGTCAGCCAAACAGACGGTGCTTCTGAGTCTAAACCTCCCCTAAGAGGTTTCTTGGGGGGGGGGGGGGGGGGGGAGTTGTTTGAGTTGACTCAAGAGAAAACAAAGCAAGTAGAACAATGAAATAATCTTTCTTCAGGGAGCTGTAACTTTCAGGAGTAGTCTCTGCACTCGAGACGTGACGGACTGTCGGAACAACTCTGTGGTCCATCTATTCTGAGCAGCTGCACCAAGAATTATTGCCCCCCCGTTCGGATTGGCTGGCTAGCATTACCAAGTAGGATCCTGGGTCCCCCTGGTCAAAGCAACCATGAGATGGACAACTGCCTCTTCTGCATGGCTGTGAGCAGTGCTTGAAATGGATAAACAGAAGTTTGGGTACCCTATTCCAGACTACATCCTTAGAAGTTCTGGTACTCTCCAGTTAAGAGTCTTGCATCCTTGCTGAATAGTACAGGAACCTTCCCCCCTCAGATAAAAGAAGTGCAGGAACTCAGTGCCGCCCATTTAAAGCACTGGCTATGCGTAAGATTCTCTTCCAATTGATTTAATTCTAAGTAGAGTCTTTGATTAGACGAAACATTCCACGACCCCTCTCCTCCGATCTGGTCAACTCTGAGTAGAACAATTTTTCTGTTCACCGCCACTCCAACGCCTCCGCGCGTTCTGCTTAGCTATGACAAGATACTTCGAAACCTCTGGTCTGATTAAGGTGACGACCTCACTCCTGGTCACTGTGGACGCTGACTCCAGTTCCGCACTCAACATCCACAAATCATTGACTTCAGATGTTAGTGCAATTTCAGTTCAGTGGCAGCAACGCAAGACTACAGTACCCAGAATGCATAAGGACAACACCCAAGAGTCCAGGACTCTAAGCAATATCCATAACAACCTTGAGGGAGGGAGTCACCATAGCTCGCATAGGTGTGAGATGTTAACTCTGATTCCCTGATATACCGGTCTGGGTTTCTGATTTTCTAATCCAATCATTTCTGTAAATTTTTCTTTGCTGCCTAGCCACTGAGCATCTCTACCTATTGTTTCCTCTGCTCTGATCAGCAGTGAACAGGTTTCACTCGTACCTCGGCTTTGAGAGGCTGTGAGTAGGATTCTCTGTTCTGAGTGACTTTAACAAGCATCCCTGGTCGCGTATTCTTGGTGGTTGTGAGAAGAATGTGTTTGTCTGGATGTGTGTGAGCCTTGTATGGAGCACCTTCGTAGACCAGTCAGTCTTTTTTTTTTTTTCTAATAATTTTTTGAAAAACTCTGTAGCACCCTTGTTCTGCGTTCCTGTGAGAAAAGGTATTAAGGTCTCGTGTATTGAATTTGTTGAAATTGGGTTTACCAAGCACCAAAAAACATGAAAGGACCAGCAGGCACTAAAAAGTGAAGATCTACTCATTGAGCAAGTCAAAATCATGTCCTTCTGCCCTGTCTATATGAGCTTCCTAAAGGTCAAAGGTAGTCCAAGATAGAAAAGAAACATCCTGGGGCAGGAAATACGCTTAGACATGCCTCAGGACACGTTTAAGACTGTCTGGAGTCCCATCTCACACTAGGTCAAGACTGGAGACTCAATGACCCTTATGTGCCTAGTAGGCATCCCGCTGTGACACCGGCTTCTAAAGAGGTTCCGGTCACACCACCTATACTGCTTCTACTCCCATCCAAACAATGCCTTCACCTGTCCACCTTGGACCACTACTGCATACATCATGCACAAGTGAGCAAAAACTGATTATCTCGCTGGTCAGTGGCGCACACATAAACTCACACCCTTTCACCGCTGGTACTTCGCGTTTATTGGAGGATTTTACAGAAGCAGAGTCAGTGTCCACAGCCAGGCAAGTAATCGCATAGACTGATGCCAATGCTGTGTACGTCGTTGCGCGGTGGGCAGCATGTGGCGTGCGGCCTACTGGAGTCCATGCCTAATTCACTTCTGCTCTTCCTATTCCAACCGTGGGTGCATTTTGGCTCGGCCCATCAGGGCCGCCCCACCACATCATTTGCTTGTAGGCTACCTTAATGGGCCTACCCCACCATGGGGTTGTTTTGATGATGGTCGCGCAATTGCGTTTGGATCAAACTGTGTGAATGCGGCCTATGCACTGAAGGGTATTCCAGGAGATGGAAGACGGATGGCTGGAGGGGGGAAGATGTGATATTTTTATGGGTCTGTTTCCTACTGCAGGGAATGGAGCAGAGGGAGGGAACGATCATTGCACGGGGAGTGCCTGGCGCGATAATAGTGCAGCAATGGCCCATTAAGCCGGTTCCATAAGAGTGGATTCACTCTGCGCTAATGCAACATCGGCCCATGGGTATACACAGAAGCCTCTCCGCCCTACCACGTGGACTGTCTCATTAGGCCACAAAGTCATTACCTGCCAGCAGGTTCCGCTCATCCCTAATCTGCTCACTGCCCTTGCCGTTGTCCTGCAGTAGCACCGTTCTAAATGCAAAGATGTGCAAATGTTAACCTTTGCCAGATATTAACAATAATTCTCAAACGAGATTTGTCTAAAGTGTTTGAGAAGATTCTGGTGGACTAAGCAATAGGGCCCAATTATGGAGTAACTAGGTCTGGAAAGTGGAATGTTATTATACTGTGTTGAAGTATGTAGTAAGGTGTTCTGTTACACAGACTCTCAAACTAGTTTAGCAGGGAATGGTTTCAACAAACACTGAAGTTTCATAAAAGTGATGATTGTTGGGGCCGCAATCTCTGCTCAATTCGATATCGGAGGGTCCATATTGCATGACTCTTTTTCTGCGGATGTGCCGCTAATTCATTAAATATTAATTCCTGGACAAGCTTGAGCAATTATTTTTTTTTTTCATGTGTCCGCCCATTCATTGCACATATTCCAATAGATGCTCCCTCAATATTTCTTGCCCTGATGATGCCCCATACATAGGTTCCGCAGGATCGAAACATCAACTCCAACAAGTAGACTTGTCTTTCATAAATTACCATGGGCTGGGCTTCCACTTCATCTTATCACCACATAACTGTTGTGTATGTCTCTAAGCCTTTTATAACATTCTGTCACCTTCTATTTCTCACTATTCTTTACAAGAGCAGGAACTTTGAGCACTGCGCTACAAATTCTCTGGAAACATCTGGATTAAGTCTGATATATAATTAAATTCTAGATATTTGAAGCTGTCTAACGCAGTTATAATATATATTACATCATAAAGAAATGTTATTGTTTATTTCTTGGGGTGGGCGGAGCTTGCGGAATTGCACTACGTGGAATTCCGAAGAGTTGCATAAAAACTGTGTGGAATTCCGCGGAGTTCCGCTCCGCCCTACTCTTCTGCACGATGGCGGTTTTTGGGGAAGTAGAAGATTTGAGGAGGCACATAACACCTGTAAAGCACTGCAACGTGATCACTACTGCTACCAAAGAGACATGGAATGGGTTGTTTTAGAAACCGGAGGCATGCATGGAAATAAATAAACATGATGTATCCGCTGTGTTCAATATTTCGGCTACTGGGTTTAAGACTGAGATATCAGCAATGGTCAGTAATTATCCCAACACAAATCCGTTCATAGTAAAAATGACATTTAAATGGTTTTACATGTATATCGCCGCAGTACAGAAAAGCTTTTTTTTTGTCACAGTAAATTATAACTAAGGCTCCCTGTTTTCCGTTTTTACTGATTTTTACAGATAAATACAGACAGAAAACCATTTATTTTCTTGTCTGTATTTATTTTTAAATATGGATACAAGTGGAAACTGGGTGCTTTAAAGTGGTTCTAAATACACTTTGCCATGATTGCCAGGCCATTAACTGTGTGGATTGATAGGTAAGGGGGTTAAAAAAGAAACACATTTTAGTAAAGAGGCTTAATCAGCAGTAGATCTGCACAAGGCTAATACTGAAATGTACATATTTTCATATTAGTGCATTGATTTATCTTCCGCTGGTGTTT
The DNA here is from genome assembly GCF_964204655.1 of Triturus cristatus. Taxonomy (NCBI): domain Eukaryota; kingdom Metazoa; phylum Chordata; class Amphibia; order Caudata; family Salamandridae; genus Triturus; species Triturus cristatus. Next base: position 92,954,400 of record NC_140595.1, on the reverse strand, counting down.
ATATCCCTGAAACCTGGCAGACATTCAGGCATAACTCAGACATGCCAACCTTCCCGATTCAGGCGTGAGACTACCGATTTGAAGGCTAGTCTCCCGCCTCCCGATTCAAGCATCCAGAAACCCGATTCCTCGGGGTTTCAGCTGACAGGGCTTGGTATTGTGTAACGTGCTAATTCTTCCAGCAATAGGCAGAGTGGCGATGCAGGGGCTCTAGAAGGGGTGACAAACCAACAAAGCCCCATTAACAAGCGAATGGTCTTTTAGAGACCTGTGAAGTACTCGGGGGGCAGTTGTGTGTGTGCCAGGGAAGCTGTTTCAGCCGGGGCTGCCACACACGAGGGGGGCGGGGGTTTGGTATATGTACTGCCGGCAACCTGCCAGGCCAGTGCACAACACTTGCATCACCCTCTCTCTGCCTGCCATTGCGCTCCATGCATCTGAAAGGTAAGAAAAAAAACGTGCATTTGCGTTTCAAATGTCCGATCCTGCAGCAGCACACTTCCAAGGCCCATACATGACAGTAACCCGATTCAAGACCCCATTCTCCTGATTTTTTTTCAAAAAAATCTCCCACTTTGCTCTTCTGAAATGTTGGCATGTATGATAACTGCATATTTATTGGTTAAATAAATGTGGAAATATACCAGTTTCAGCTTTATTTTTTCACAAAACCCGTAACAAATATGGATAAATACAGATAAAGTTGATAAAAAATAAATATGGATAAATACAGACTGAAATGACAAAAAAACCGGGAGCCCTAATTATAACACCAAATCTTTTCCCCTAATAGGGTGTTGCGTCGCATATAGACAGTAGTAGAACAACCAAGGCAGTTGCGAATTGTCTCAGATCGCACGGTGAGTCAAATGGGCTGCTGGGAATGCAATTGTAGCTCTGATTCAGGATTTTTACTTCCATCTCGTCTCTTCAGATCTGTCAAACAACTTAACAGGATTCCGATCAGCCCACCCCAAATGCCCAGTGCCCATAACTAACTGGTATCATTTCATGCTGCTATAGTGATGGGGCAGAGAGTTAGACACAGTCTGAAATAGTTTGCAGTACACATTGCACAACCCTAAACCCTGAAACCCAAGCATTTTTCTCACGCAAAGCAGAGTTCGTTTTCCAGATTTACAGTCGTGAAAGACAGCAGCGTAGTAAAAACATAAATTTAATTTGCCAGGTGCAGAGACTGATATGGTGTGGTTGCCACTGATACCAAATGCGACAATGACAAAAAAAGAAAAAAATATATTATTTACATCAGTGTAAAATCAAAGGCACCCTTATGGTTTACTGCACTATAAAACACGGCGACAGCGAGCACGGCACTGCAAAATAATGTATCCCATCTTCAGGTCAGATACAATACACAGCTAGATTGATGCATGCTTTCATAGTAACGACTTCTTGTAAATGTTTTCCAAGAAATGACTTATCCAGTACACGAGGACAAACGTCCGATGCTTTAAAGGATGTGACACACAGGGTTTGTACACCACAATAGTAGTCAGCGGTAGAAAATGCCAGATTCTTTTTCACACTGGGCCCCTCTTCTTCTCTACTCCCTTCTCCGTGTATTCCTTGAATCCAGAACCGTAGGTGCCAACAGCTTAAGTTGGCACGCCTGACCCGACCCAGGCAACCAATCACCCTCTGTCTGTGAATAGCTGTGGAGAAGGGGGCTGGTTGTGTCTTCTGCTACCTTGGTCTGCCAGACGGGGATTGGGGAGGGGGGGGGGTGTTACCTGCACACAGTCTGAAACTGCAGTGTCTTGGCTCCCTTCTGGGTGGGGGCTTTAATTGCTTGGAGGGAGTGTTGGGACTGAATTTGCCAAGGACCCCGCAGTGTGCCTTGCTGCACATTAGAGTGGAGGTAGACCAGAGGCGCAACTAGAGCCAAATTTCGGAGGGGGTGCTGACTCTTCCAGCAATAGGCAGAGTGGAGATGCAGGGGCTCTTGGAAGGGGTGAAAAAACAACAAAGCCTCATTACCAAGTAAATGGTCCTTTAAAGACCTGTGAAGTGCTCGGGTGCGGCTGTGTGGGTGCCCGGGAAGCTGTCTCATCCCGGGCTGCCACACACAGGGGTGGGGGGCTGAAGCCCTTTGAGCCCAATGGGCGTTGTGCGCCTGAGGTAGACGGAAACAGATACCTGCGGGCCTTGCTTTAGTTGGGCATTACACTCGCCAAGTGAGATATTGTGAAACCATCAGTGCTTTAAATATGCCGGTACTGTCCGGTACGGAGTACTGGCACTTTTCTATTTTGAGAGGGAGAATGCTGGCACTTCTCAAGAGAAATGTAATCCTTTTAATTTGAGAGTACATGCACTTCTGTGAAACAAGCAGGCACTCTGGTACAGAGTACCTGCACTTCTCTTTTTCCATTTCAAGCACCAGAAAGCATGGATGGATACCCGTGCTCCATATTTGGGGGTGTTGGAAGCGAGGATTAGACCGAGGCTTGATGTTGGAGCTTCCTATTTATATAGCTAGTTGTTGCCCCAAGAAATACTACAAAACTTGGGAAGGTTGGGCGGCCTCGTGGAATACGCCTGGAACACTATCCCCAGCAGGAGAGGTGCCTAAAAGCTGAATTCAGAGCATTTACAGCATGAGTGAACCTCACCGAGGGGACAGAAGGCGCTGACTAACAGGTATCTTGTACAAGGTGAGATGTGGTGCTACTGGTGGGTGTTCTGTTATGTGTGTTAGCTGTTGTTGCTGATTTTTGGCATGGTGAGCAAAAAAACGATGGATTTAGGCCCAGATCGCTGTACTGGGGTGAATGTATGACATTGTTCTGCATTCTGTCCATTAATGGTTGTTTTTGTAGTTGCTGATTGTAAGGCAGTGTCCAAAGGCCGGCCTCACTGAACCGAATTGTTGCCAGCTTTGACGCTATCAGTGCCTGTCTGCCAATAATGTCCGTATTGTTGTAAAAAAATGCAATAAAAAGTTTCAGAGAAAAAAAAAGAAAATAGACCCATTGGCCTTGCCAATGCTTGTTTGAGGTTTTCCGTACAGGCTCGGTTTAAATCAGACAGCAATAAAACCTAAATAAAGACATAGATGGTCCCCCTGATATCCAGTGAGAAACCGCTTCTGAAAATACCTATATGAATCTTTTGTTTGGAATGTTCAAATCCTCGCCCTCTGCTGGGTGAAATACTTCATGGGGCCTCCCTGCATATATTGTAGCTTGCAAGGGCACCGTAGTTAATAGAGCGCGTTGAAATCTCAGTAAACCCTGAAAACACATTAGAAGGAAGTGACAGGCTCCGCCATTACTGGCAGGCGCGGGGCGCGGCTCGAGGTATGTTAGGGGGCTCCCCAAGCAATTACCGCCAGCCAAGGCCCGGCTTAGAGAGCCATCATTCTTTTTAATTGCGATTTTATTACAGTCAAATGGCCTCTTGTTTGTTACCTGTAAAATGGCGGCAGCAGGACTGAAAGAAAGCTGCGTGCGCAGTGACGAGGCCGGGGAGCGCCGGAGTCCAGCGATTCATTGGCCATCAGCGGCTCTGGGAATAGGGGTGCGGTCGGGGGTGGAGTGCTGCAGCCCCCCATAAAACTTGAAAGAGTTTAGATAGGTAATGAACAATAAAACAGATCTCCAAAGACTTTTCTTCTGGCAGCATTGTTGTGTTTTAAAATAAACACTGTCGAATATCCCCGACGCCTTTATGGGTGACATTATTGGACAGCACCCCCCACTCTAGAAATGGTTCCGTTGGTCATCTTGGAACTCGCCAAGCCAAGTAGGGCCGCGTCTTGGGGCGCCTTCAGCCGGTCTTGATTTCTCAGACAAGAATTAATTCCACCATGGGTGTACGCAGAAATATTTTCACGGGGGGTGGGGGGAGAGCATAATTTCAATGTCATACTTCCTCCGACTCTTTTTGACAATGTCAGAGGGCAGAGGCATAGCCCTTAAAGGGCAAGTGAAACATCTGTTGAGGGGGGGGGCTGCGCCCCCCCCCCCATTGCCTCTACCTGCGGACGCCCATGGTTTCCACTCTGGCACTCAGTTTTTCAATCAATCAATCAATCAATCAAGAAATTTGTATCGCGCACTACTCACCCGGAAGGGTCTCAAGGCGCTTGGGGGTGGGGGGCTGCTACTGCTCGAACAGCCAGGTCTTGAGCTGCCTCCTGAAGGCGAGGTGGTCCCGGGTCAGTCGCAGGTGAACGGGCAGGGAGTTCCATGTCTTAGCCGCCAGGTAGGAGAAGGATCTTCCTCCGGCGGTGGTTCTCTGGATGCGAGGGACGACGGCGAGGGCGAGGTTCGTGGATCGTAGCTGGCGGGTGGGCGTGTAGAAGGTCAGTCGCTCGTTGAGGTATCTTGGGCCCAGGTCGTGGAGGGATTTGTGTGCGTGGGTGAGGAGTCTGAACGTGGTCCTCTTGTTGACAGGGAGCCAGTGCAGGTCTCTTAGGTGGCTCGAGATGTGGCAGCGTCGGGGGACGTCCAGGATGAGTCGGGCGGAGGCATTCTGGATACGTTGAAGTCGTTTCTGAAGCTTGGCTGTTGTACCGGCGTAGAGGGTGTTTCCGTAGTCTAGTCTGCTGGTGACGAGGGCCTGGGTGACCGTCTTCCTGGTCTCGATCGGGATCCATCGGAAGATCTTCCGGAGCATGCGAAGGTTGTGGAAGCAAGCTGAGGAGACGGCGTTGACTTGTCTGGTCATCGATAGGGAGGAGTCCAGAATGACGCCCAAGTTGCGTGCGTGGTCCGTTAGTTTGGGTGCGGTGCCTAGTGCCGGGGGCCACCAGGAGTCGTCCCATGCTGAGGACGAGGATGAGGACATCTGTCTTGTCCGTGTTCAGCTTAAGGCGGCTGATGTTCATCCATTCGGCGACGTCTTTCATTCCTTCGTGTAGGCAGACTTTGGCGGTGTCGGGGTCTCTGGTGAGGGAGAGAATCAGTTGGGTGTCGTCGGCGTAGGAAATGATGTTGAGGTTGTGTTGGCGTGCGATGGCAGCGAGGGGTTTCATGTAGACGTTGAAGAGGGTGGGGCTGAGCGATGATCCTTGCGGGACGCCGCAGATGACTTCGGTGGCTTCAGAGCGGAACGGAGGGAGGCGTACTCTCTGTGTTCTGCCGGAGGGGTAGGAGATGATCCATTCCAGGGCATTTCCTTGGATGCCAGTGTCGTTAAGGCGTTGGACTAGGGTGCGGTGGCAGACGGTGTCAAATGCTGCGGAGAGGTCTAGGAGGATGAGTGCCGCTGTTTCGCCGTTGTCGAGCAGGGCTCGGATGTCGTCGGTGGCTGCGATGAGGGCGGTCTCGGTGCTGTGGTTCGCTCTGAATCCGGACTGCGATGGGTCGAGGGATCCGTTCGTCTCGAGGAAGGCGGCTAGTTGCTTGTTGACGATCTTCTCGATGACCTTGGCGGGGAAGGGAAGTAGCGAGATGGGGCGGAAGTTCTTGAGGTCGGTCGGGTCCGCTGTTGGTTTCTTCAGCAGTGCGCTGAGCTCGGCGTGCTTCCAGCTCTCCGGGAAGGTGGCTGTGTCGAAGGAGGTGTTGATGATGTTTCGGAGGTAGGGTGCGATGGTAGAGGCGGCCTTGTTGAAGACATGGTGGGGGCACGGGTCGGTCGGCGATCCGGAGTGGATGGTGTTCATCATGCTTGCCGTGTCTTCGGGGTCACCTTGGTCCATGTCTGGAGGGTGGCAGCAAGGTGTGTTGGTTCGACCGATGGGTGCGGGGGTGGAGCGCCGAAGCTGATGTGGATGTCGGCGATCTTGCGGTGGAAGTACGAGGCGAGGGAGTCGCAGAGGTCCTGCGAGGGAGTGATGTCGTTGTTGCCGGTGCTGGGGTTGGAGAACTCTTTGACGATGTTGAAGAGCTCCTTGCTGTCATGGGCGTTCTTGTCCAGTCGCTTCTTCAGGGTTGTCTTCTTGGTGGTGCGGATGAGCTGGTGGTGTCTCCGGGTGGCGAGTTTGAGGGCGGTCATGTTGTCGGCTGTTTTGTCGATGAGCCAGGCCTTCTCGAGGGTGCGGCAGGCCTTCTTGGAGTCCTTGAGTTCGTCGGTGTACCAGGGGGCCTTCTTGCTTCTGGGTCTGGTGGGCGGGTTCTTCATCGGGCGAGGTCATCGGCACAGGAGGTCAGCCACTGCGTGAGGTCGAGGGCAGCTGTGTTAGAGTCCGTTGTTCTGCCTGGTGGGTTCTGGCTGAGGGAGGTGGTGAGCTGGTCGACTGTGATCTTGCTCCAGTTTCTGTGGGGAACCTGCTTCGGGTGGTGGTGGATCGTGTTCTTTTGGAAGCTGAAGTGGACGCAGCTGTGGTCAGTCCAGTGAAGTCCGGTGGAGTGGCTGAAGGTGACGTGCTTGCTGGATGAGAAGAGGGGGTCGAGCGTGTGGCCGGCGTAGTGGGTGGGGGTGTTGACCAGTTGCTGGAGTCCGAGGTTGGCGAGGTTGTCCAGCAGGGCGGTGGTGTTGCGGTCGTTGTTGTTCTCCAGGTGGAAGTTGAGGTCTCCTAGGAGGATGTAGTCGGCGGAGGGGAGGGCGTGAGGGCTGATGAAGTCCGTGATGTCTTCGCAGAACTGTGTGCGCGGTCCAGGGGGTCTGTAGATGAGGGTGCCTCTGAGGGTGGTCTTGAGGTCAGTGTGAATCTGGAAGTGCAGGTATTCGGCGGCGTTGAATGTGTCGATGGAGTCAGTCGAGATGCGGATGGTACTTTTGTGAACGATGGCGATGCCCCCTCCGGTCTGGTTGACGCGATCCTTCCTGATGATCTTGTAGCCGTCCGGGATGGCTATGGCGATGTCGGGGGCTGAGGAGGCGTTCATCCAGGTTTCCGTGAGGAAGGCGATGTCTGGAGATGCGGTGTCGAGGAGGTTCCAGAGTTCCACGGCGTGTCTGTGGACGGAGCGGGTGTTGAGCAGGATGCACTTCAGGTGGTTGCTGTTGTCCGTCTTGGTGGGCGTGGTGCCTGTTCGGAGGCAGGAGAATTTGCAGGATCGGCAGGCGAAGGGTCCATGGGTGTGTCGCGGGGATCCTTGGTGGCACCCGGGGGTTCGGGCGGTGTTGAGTGCGATGAGTGTGGCGGCATCGTAGGTCCTGCGGGGGGGGGTGGCGGACGCGGGGCCCAGGGGGTCTGGCGCTGGGTGCGGGCCAGGCGCGGACGGGCGCAGACGGGCTTACCTTTGGCGCACATTCGGCGCTCCCGCTGCGCGCGTCCGCTGCGCGGTCGCTCAGGGGGCGTCATAAGTAGGAGTCGGTAGGGAGGGTCAGGCGGGAGGCGGGATGACCAATGGGCGAGGAGGGGAGGCGGGGCTCCGGGGCAGCGGCGGGAAAGCAAGGAAGTGACCGGGGCAGCGGGGCCGGTGAGAAGTGAGGAGCGGGAAGGCGGAAGAAGCGGAAGGCGGACTGTGGGCAGAAGCGGAGGGCTGCGGAGAAGAAGAGGTCAGCGGTAACCGTCAGCGGTTTGGCAGCAGGTGAGACAGCAGGCAGGCGAGCGGCAGAGCGGCGAGGAAGGAGCGACCGCCTGTGAGGTCACAGGGGTCACAGTGAGTGTCCCGACAGGGACCCCTGAAGAAGGAGTCGGTAGGGAGGGTCAGGCGGGAGGCGGGATCACCAATGGGCGAGGAGGGGAGGCGGGGCTCCGGGGCAGCGGCGGGAAAGCAAGGAAGTGACCGGGGCAGCGGGGCCGGTGAGAAGTGAGGAGCGGGAAGGCGGAAGAAGCGGAAGGCGGACTGTGGGCAGAAGCGGAGGGCTGCGGAGAAGAAGAGGTCAGCGGTAACCGTCAGCGGTCTGGCAGCAGGTGAGGCAGCAGGCAGGCGAGCGGCAGAGCGGCGAGGAAGGAGCGACCGCCTGTGAGGTGCTTTCAGAACCTAGGGTCCTATAAGTACAGTACAGAGATGGGGAAATGACAAGGATTACACGTTTTGGGGGAATATGTGGGAACCGGTGTTTCCACATCCATTCCGACACGTTTTCCCATTCCTCCAGTACTGTACATGGGTATTTTTGCGGCTGTCGGGAACATAAATAAATGTCAGGGTATTACATCATATTTTACAATTCCATTCAACGAGGTAACTGCCGTAACAGTGCTATTGGAATTAATGGGCCACTCATATTAAGGGCCTCCGCATAGGTTAAAAAATGCTAATCTATAAAGCTTTAAAAAAAAAAAAAAAAAGGTACTGGCCACTTCGTATCTCTGCACCATGGTTCCATGTCGTATGCACCAACGTGCAAACAATATAAAGTTGCATCACCATATTGTTCCATATTCACTACTAGCTTAAACATTTGTGAACAGTCTATTTAAAAATTTCCGTTCAGAGATTGTTTGCATTACCCAGGGACATATTTTCACGTTATAACGGTCGCTATCCCGCACATTTAGAGCCAGATGTATGACGCATTTTACTGGAAAAAAAACCCGTCCCATCGGGCCGTTTGAGACCGTTAAAATGCATTTTTAAATGTACCAACCTTATTTTGCGAGTCGGTAACCTAATACCGACTCGCAAAATATGGTTTGCGAGTCTCTATGAGGAAGGGGTGTGCAAAGGGCGTCCCTTCCTAGCAGTGAGTCACACTGCTATGTAGGAATGTTTTGTGACCATGAATGCGGTCGCAAAACATTCGCAGTTTACCAACAATTTAAAATTGGGGGTAAGCCATTCGTAAATAGGAAGGCGTCCCTAAGGGACCCCTTCCCCTTTGTGAATGGAGGCACCAACATTTTTTCGAAGCAGGCAGTGGTCCCATGGCCCACTGCCCACTCTGAAAAAATGAAAAGAAAACTTTTCATGTTTATTTTTGAAAAGCATCCCGTTTTCCTTTCAGCAAAATGGGCTGACATTTTTTAAAAACTGCTCAATTAATTTTATTATTGTTCTATTTGTAAACCATGGAGCCACGCGAAGGCAAAGTAGACTGGGCGAGGGAGTAGCTTTGAAGCAAGTTTGACCACAAGCGTCCCTCCCCTCCCGTGCAGAGCTCATGGGGCAAAGTTAGAACAATAATAAAATGAATTGAGACATCTTATCAAATAGGTAGTATTGAAGCATCATAGCGATTGGGTTTCATATAAACGCACAATGATATATCACGAATAGGCACTAAAGAATACAATAGCCAATATTCAGGAGTGGTATTGGGGATCAATCGTACTTGGTCCTGAAGAAAAACCAAAGGAGAAGGCTTGAAACATGTAGCCAGGAGTAACACATACATTATACTGTGAATCTCCAACACCCCTGTTTTTAACAATACCAGCCACAGGAATCAATAAAGTTTAGGTCCCCAGTGGGCAGGTATTTTTTAGAATTTTTGTTCACTATCTCACTGACAATTCCACTCCTATCTTTCAGTAATATAGCCCACACCTTCCAGGAAGTGCTCCCACGTCTCCGTCGGTTGCAGCACGCCCCGCCCTGCAGCGGGCGGGAAGAACCCGATGATGAAGCATGCCACCAAGGGACCTTTTGGTGGGTGAGGGTTATTTTAAGAAAAGTAATCTTTTCCCTGAAGGAATACTACTATATCTGGAAGGATATCAGTTTAGCTTTCTAGTGGACTTCTTTTGATGATCTATTTGATACAGGAGGCAAGGTCCACAACGTACCTCTCTGTCTCCCTCTTCTTGATTAATGTGTATGGAGGTCACCAATTCTAACTCCACTACCTTTTTCTAATGGCAAAAAAAATAAGTGCCAGTTTTGACTGAAAAATAATTAGAAGGTTAACTGCCGACATTCTATTTCGAATGATTCATTGAGAACTCATTATGACTAGAGCCACAGGAACATGAACTAATCCATTCCCAGGCATGTATTCCTAAGAGAGGAAGACTTGTATTTAAAAACACAATACATTGTGAATCAATTTATAGGCTTCTTATGAAGCAGATGGAATATGGTACAAGATTCCACGGAGTCAGAATTTGGTGTAGGGATACCGAGGAATCGGAATTAGGTGAGGGGTTTCAGGGAATCTGGAATTGGTATCCACACCCAAGTCCATTCAGAGACTGGGTAATAACTGCACAGGCCCTGAAATAACAAGTCCTTTACAGTGTATTTTTCCCCAGGAAGAAAACGGCTGATAGTTTTTGCCTGCTCTGAGCAGTAGAAAACTATCGGGTAAGGCAGAGCCGGATTAAGACCTTTAGAGACCCTAAACACTTAAAAGATTTTGGTGCCCTATAAATATCTAATACAAAATACAAACAATAATAAACCATAAAAGAAAATGTTATTTTTCGAATCAAACAAAACTTTCAGTAAGATTGAAAATGTTTATTTTTGTATAGTTCCATTTTTTCATAGGCTCAGCTGCACCATTTGAAGTTTTGCACCATATGGTCCATAGTAAATTCGGCAATGGAACATTTCGGTGGTGCCCCCCTTCCCTTGATGCCATAAACACATGCCTATTTGGCCTAATGGTCAATCCAGCCCTGGGAGGGGAGGGCAGGTGGGCGACTGAGGTGCGGGCAACATGGTTAGGGCAGGCATGGGTCTGTCCTAGGAGCATTGCCTCCCCCTCTGTGCTGGTGCAGAGATCTGGCAGGGCCCAGCTGTGTGGCTGTGTGCAATCCATGCTTTGATGGGGGAACGGTCTGGTGTCACTAGGCTCAGAACTATTGGGTATGGGGTTTGCAGATCTAAAAATTCAAGACCCAGAGACACTTGTAATTGCTGGTGGTGTAATTCCACCATGGGGGACAAAATCATCTCACTCGTAATGAGGTCCTTAGTAGGTTGACTTACCAGTATGCACAAAACCCTACCCTACTTTGATAAAGTCACCCCAGGACCATCATAAGAATAGGGTTAGATGAAGCATGTGAGAGGTTGGCATGGTATTTGCTGTCCACTAGTTATAGTGGGCACCTTGCACCAGTCCAAACAACCCCTTATTGATGATAGGTTAATTACAACCTTTTGAAAGCTATCCTAGTGGTAGCTATGGAGAGCAGCCTTCAGGCTAAGTCTTTAAGGAATGTAAAGCAGCTTGTTTTACCAGTCTATAATCTCTTGAATGACCAAATGAAAGGAGAACCACACCAGGTATATATATATATATAATATATACATTTATTTCTAAACACACCCTACTAGTCTCTTTATGAGGCTAGAGGTAAAAGACCATATGTTATACTTCAAATATCACAGTAAATTAGCACAATATAAGATAGGCCCAAGGGGCGAACCAAACCATATATTAAGAAAGTGGTGTAAGAACCACGACTTGACTAGACACAAGGTCTAGAGCCTGTAGAATCGCTGGGACCCCAAGGAACCACCCAAGATGGTGACACAGGGGACCCACGGGGGACGTGTGCAGTGTGAGAACACCGCCGCGAGCTCCGGTTAGCTTCTATGGGGGAAGTCGCGGTTAGAGTTTTAAAGTTGAAGGACTCTTAAGAGTGGACTCGGAACTAACCCTTTTGGACTTAGATGGTTCTAGGACCAAAACCCACGGGAGCAGCAGAGTACTCGTGTTACCTTACCCAGGGAAGCCGGGTACATGGGTGTCAAATGGTGTCGGGTCGCGTCGTCGTTTTCAATGGTAGGAGACTGAAAAGTGCTGATGCCAGGAAGAGGAGAAGTGTCCGAAGAGATCCAAGCCTGGATCGAAGATGTAACGAACCTGAAAGCAGAGGGGACAGAGTCTGGGTCGCTTACCAGTGACCAGGGGCATGATAGACGGATGCCCACCGATGTCGGGTGCTTCAGGTGAGAGGAGGGGAAGCTTGACTCTTCAGCCACGAGGACAAGGAGGCATCAAGGACAACCAGGAGCTGGACTCGAGCTGTCCCACAAAGGATGTCGAGTGCTGCAGTGTCGGTGCCCAGATTGGACACAACAAGCCTTGGCAACAGTAACCCACGCAGGAAGAGAAAAGATGCTTTGGTGCAGACCAGCAAGGTCCTGGGGACTCCCCAAGCAATGGAGAGTCGGGGCACGTCTGGAGCAACCAGAGAAGCCCAATTAAAGTAAGAGTTGCCTTAACAGGGACCCACCAGTCAATGAACCAGGGACCGCAAAGGAGCCTGAAGCCAAAACACAAAGGCTGGGCTCACGGAACACTTGTGGAGTGTAGGCCAGCAATCTTCAGTGTAAAAGGTGCTCGGGGTCTTTGCTACAAGTAACCCAATGCACAGCCTCAAAGAACGTTGAGAAGCTGATGCACTTGCAAATGTGCACGGTGTCCAGGGGTTCTGGTTACATGGCACCCACGAGGGCTACGGGTCTCAGCTTTGCTGGGGACTCGGGTCAGCCTCTGGGAAGTCTGGAAACCCCCCTCCTGTGTTGCAAATTCTTCAGCGTATGGCGGGAGCTTCAGAGATGCAGACCGGACGGATGCGTCTTTGGTGCTTGCCAAGCAGGGGAGTAACTCCTTTACTCCAAGGGAGATCCTTCAGTCATCTAATTGTGTAGATCGTCAAAGTTCCGGGATTTCTGTATCAGAGTTTCATTCAGGTGTAATCTAAAGTCCTGTAGACAGGGGTTCCTTTCTTATACCCAAGGAAGGGGTTGGGCATACTCTGGGGACCCATGGCTCGAAGGCCATCTTCAAGGCGGTGAAAGATCTTATGTCTAAGCGGGCTATCTCTATGGCTGAGAGCTCTGTCACACACTGTGAATCCCTCGCTTCCTACTTCTTGGGAAAAGTCCAGTCTATATATCGGACTTTCCCGAGCACTGGTATAGCGATGGGTAGCCCTAAGGAGACACCTCACCAGCCCGCCCTGCTCTCACTTCCCCCCCCTTACCTTGGAAGGGTTTGACAAACTTGCTACGCAAGTTAAATCTGGGTCTCCATCTGATCCAGTGAGGCCTGCCCTCTTTCGAGACCAGACCTTTGTGGGGCGCGTGGCTATACGCTCTCTTGTCAATCTTTCCTTAGAGACCGGGGTCGTTCCCATCAGTTGGAAGCGGGCGGTGGTGTCTCCGATTATTAAAAAATCATCTCTTGACCCGTCTAAGCCGGAAAGCTACCGTCCCATCTCGCTGCTGCCCTGGCCAGCTAAGTTGACAGAGGCCCATGTCAATCTGGCCCTGTCTGAACACTTAGCCCGGTCCAATGCCCTCGATCCCACACAGAATGGCTTCCGTGCTGGCCACAGCACGGAGACTGCCCTTCTGGTGATGGTGGAACATCTCCGTGCAAGGTTGGATGCTGGTCAGACGGCGGCGCTGATTTTGTTAGATCTCAGCGCCGCATTCGATACTGTATCCCACAGCATCCTCCTTGGGCGGCTCGAGGAGATTGGTATCGGCGGCCTGGCGCTGCAATGGTTCCGCTCCTTCCTAGACAACCGCTCCTTCTGTGTTTCCATCCCTCCCTTCAAGTCCAGGTTCCAGCCTCTGGCCATGGGGGTTCCGCAGGGATCCTCGCTGAGTCCCACGCTGTTCAATCTCTACGTGAGACCGCTGGCTGATGTCGCAAGGCAGTGGGGCCTAACCATGGTCTCATATGCCGACGACACTCAGCTGGCGGTTACTCTCAGCGGGGATGCGGAACAGGATGCCCCCAGGTTTCAGTCCGGACTGAAGGCGGTGGCCAGCTGGTTGACAGGTAACTGTCTCCAGCTTAATGCCACAAAAACAGAGGTTATGGTTGTCGGGAAGGGAGTGGAGCTCTGGGGCGATCAGTGGTGGCCTTCGGAGCTGGGCCCCACTCCGACCTTAGTGTCGGAGGTGAAGAACCTTGGGGTCTGGTTAGACGCTGGTCTTACATTTATAGGGCACACCAAAAAAATCGAAGCCTGTTGCTTCGGTCTACTAAGAGGCTTACGGCCGGTGCTTAAGTTCTTCGATGCCCCTACCAGACAGCTTGTGGTCCAGGCAACCATCATCTCCCGTCTGGACTACGCCAGCTCTTTGCTGGTGGGGGCTAACCAGGCTGAGTTAACCCGTCTGCAGCGGGTGCAGAACGCCGCTGCGAGAGCCATTGTTGGACTTCCTAAGTTCTGCCCGGTGTCTCATGTCATCCGCTCCTTGCACTGGCTTCCGGTGAGGAAGCGTATTATCTTCAAGGTCTTGTGTCTGACCTTCAAAATCCTTAGAGGCATAGGCCCTGAGATCCTGGCCAACTCCATTTCTTTCTATGTTCCTACCCGCAATCTTCGATCTCAAGGTCAGGCTCTTGCTGTTGTTCCCAGATTTAGGCTCAGCAGGATGGGGGGCCGGTCCTTCAGGGTGAGAGCCGCGTCAATCTGGAACACCCTCCCAGTTGAAATTCGGCTGATAGAGGACTTGCTGCCATTTCGTAGAGCCATAAAAACCTTCCTATTTTAGCTTCCTTGTTTTAGTACTTTTCTGTTGCATCATCTCCATGTTGTGTTATGACTGCTCCATGTCTCTGCGCCGGGATGCTCCTTCGCTGGAGTCGCTGTGCGCTTAATAAATTGTTATAACATAACATAACATAACCTATGGGAGGGTCAGGAAAGAGGGGTGGCTACACCCATTTCCTTTCTCTAGTTTCACGCCAGAGCAGGGGCTGGTAGCCCCTGTAACCGGTTTGAGCTAGACTATGCACAGGGACACCAAATGTGCCCCCAGTGTAGACTTCAAACCACTCCTGGAGTGCACCCACCCAGCCCTAATCCACTAAGGCCTGTCTGTGAGGAAATAACACCTCCCTGTGACAGGAAACCTATTGTCCAGGCCACCCCTACCAGAGTTCCGGTCAGCAGCAGGAGGCTAGACCCGTGTCTGTGGCTGGCAGCATTCATTTTGTGATGCCAGGGCTCTGTTAGCTGGTACAGGGTATACCGGTGCTGTCATGTCTCTCCCTCTAGAAGGGTGGGATCATACTCCCACACCAGTTACTGGTGTGGGTGTATGATTCCAAGGTGTTTGACACCAAACACAACATGTATCCGTGCAGCCAGTCCGAAATGAGCATTTACCATTTGGTTATAATGCACTTAAGAGTATATGGTCAGGCTGCGTCGCAGACCACCGCGGAGAATATATTCCGAAGGCTGCAGAGGGGCTCTGCTCATGCATGGGCACCCTCTCACACAAAACCAAGCATCCTGCCTTCAGGATTGATAAGGCCTGCCATAGGGGTGACTGATAGGTTTCTATGTGCAGTGATAGGGTGAGATATAGTGAACCTATATCTCAGTAAGGGGTGCATACACCACCTTACCCAGGCTGCAGTAGCACACCTGTGGTGTCATTTTGGAGGGCTTCCCAGGGGTGGCATAATATATGCTGCAGCCCCTGGTAGACCTCTGGGGTACCTATGCCGTGGGTATATAGTATACCATATACGTGGGACTTATAAGGGCACCCCAGAATCCAATCTGTGGTGTACCTAAGGTACATGGAATCAATTTAGAGAGGAAGCAGCTAGGCTGGGGTCCTGAATAGAAGGGCCCCAGCCAGACTAAAGTCGAAAAACAGTGAAACATCAGCAAAAAGTGGGGGTAACTATAAGAAGCAGATCCTACTCTCCTACAGAGCACATTGCCACTGGCCACGTGTTTTGCAGGGCCAAGTGCACCTCTTCAAAATCTACATTTTTATTGGAGCAAAGTTGCATTATTTAATATTCATGGTGATGTAGCTAACACGAAAATGTCACTAGATGGCGCTAGATGCCTTGAAAAAAACTAGGACTCCTGGTCTCTTAGCCTGAAGGGCATTCTTTTTCAACCTTAAATAAGGTCCTCATGTCATCTAGCATAAACAGAGGAAGTGGACCACTTATGTAGTTTTTTTTTCATCCCCAAAACTTCTACAGGTCTGAGTAACCCTGGGTAATATTCTCTGAAATCCATAGCTCATATTCTCTCAGGCATTCTCAGAATATTGCATGTCAGTCTTTCTTCTATGTCAATGGCTTCCTTTAAAATTTTCTATACTATAGAAATCTTTCTGTCACACCTGTTACCGGAAAGAGAGCATCAAATTTTATCAACCATTGAAAATGCGTTGATGTGCTGGTTAGATGCTCCTGGTCTAGTCCCAGATTTTCATGAGCTAGAATAAGCGACCAATGCCCCTTCCTCACTCAAACAGGAGAACTGATGACTACCAATCTTTTTGTACACACCATTTGAGGTTTTCTCTTTTCACTTTCCTAATCATAGTGCTTGAAAGTTCTTTCTAGGTTTATAGCGCTTCATATGCTGACGACACCCAGCTGATGATCTCCTTGGGCAACGGTCAGTCTAATACCAAGCAAGATCTGTCAGGCTGCTCCTCGGAGGTGGCTGGTTGGATGTCGGTGCACTGATTGAAGTTCAATGCAGAAAAGTTTGAAAACCCGCTGTTTGGTGGTGCTGAAAATGTATCGGATGATTCCCGGTGGCCTCCTTCGCTTGGCACTGCCCCAGTGCCAAACAAAGTGGCACACAATCTTGGAATAATTATAGATCAGTCCCTCACCATGAAAAATCAGGTGTTGGCGACCTGTGACAGCTGCTTTGGACTGGTAAAACTTCTTAGAAAGTTGTGTAGATGGGTTCTGATGGATTGGTGCCGCACGGTTGGCCTGGCTCTGATAATCAGTCGTCTGGACTATGGAATTGCATTATACATGGGTATGGCAAACCATCTGTTTACACGCCTCCCAAACGTCCACAATGCAGCTGCTAAACTGATTTGCAATAAAGGCAGATGCGACTCTGCAACTTCTTGTTTAAAATCACTAAATTGGCTGCCAATGTAAATGTTGTAGACTTGTAAAGCGCACAGCTGCCCCAGCAACGGGGCGTCCCGGCGCTGTAGACCGCTGGGGAACCCGTCCTGGCTATCCCTGTGAGATGGTCCCTTTCTGGGTATCTCCAAGGTGAAACCAGGCATCCCGGGCGTCTGTGGGGGGCCGTTGTAGAGATGAGGCAAGCTTAATGCCCAGAGTTGCCGAGTGTGTTCCTGGTTAGAGTAGGTACCGAGGCGAGAATTATCAAGTCCGTTTTGACCCTGGTCCACGACCCTGCCGCGTCGGGAATTGAACCCTGGTCCCTGGCCGATTCTCTGCTTACGGGTCTGCCGCCTCTAACCAGTGAGCCACACCTCGCTAATACGTAAGAGGACTCAGTTTAAGCTACTCTGTCATGCGCATTGGTCTCTGCATAACTCCGGCCCACTGCTCTTGAGAAATAGGGTTGAATTTTATCAACCTACAGGACATCTAAGATCATCCAGCTTGACCTTAGCTAAAGTAATTAAGATCAAGAAGGTCATAGCGGGTGGCCACTCCTTTGCTTTTTTGGCGGCCACCCACTGAAATTTGCTTCCCCTGGATATTCGACGAACCGAGGATTATCTCGTATTTTGGAAAAAACGGAAAACATGGCTCTTCCCTGACTAATATAGCCCTGACTCCAGCCTTCACTCTGCAGAAATCAAATGGTAGTTCCAAACACCATGATATCCCTGTGAGGATGAATGTATGCGCTCTACAAAAATCGCAAATAAATAAATAAATGCAGAGTGCATGAAAAATTTTCATGCAAATTCCAGAAATTGGGCGCCATCTGGTTGGCAGAAAAGATCTGGCTCTTAATTTATTTTTCCCGCTCCAGATTTATTTATACATGTAAATAACCATCAGAAAAAGGACATGGTTCTTTTATCCAACAACCCCCTCTCGCTCAACGTCTCCCATTCGAGGTATCCCGCATCTCCGAGAAATATGGGGACCTTTCAAAAGCCTTATTTTTCTTCAAGGCGAAGTGAGAACTTTAAGCCAAAGCAATTCAAGTCTATATGGTTACATGTCGCATTTCACTATATACACAGTTATTTTGGAGTTACACTGCCGCATTTAGCGGGGTTAGAGAAAGAGCTATTGACTTTGAGCAACTCTTGCTCCACACACAGCAGCAGCTCCTGCTCGGGGACATTTGTCTTGCTTAGAAGAAATTACAATAAGCAGCGCTCTCCAATATTAATGAGGGCTCCATTGAAGTGTGTGGAAAGCCAGCAGGGATGTGGGGGGGATAGGCCGCGCTGCCCTCCCTTTACAGCGAGGGCGGGAAGTGGAGGAGCCAGCAGAGCTGAATTTTGTACACGGGGCTGCCCCCGGGGGCGAAGTAGGCACTTTGCAGTCATTGCAGCTGTCACAGTTCTCACACTAACAAATCTTAAGCTTCTGAAAGGGGTGCTAGGAGAATTCTGGGTATTGTATGCAAATGAGGGAACCGAGGTAGCACTCTTCCCAGAGACTGAAGTGGGAGCTGTAAGTGCACTGATACAGACATTTGTCTGTGGCCCACTAATTTAGAAGAATATTCTGCAGTGCCCATTGACCCAGTCTCCACACTCCTGATTTGTGATAAATGTGTATGTAAATTAAGTAATTTATTAGCTAGCATGACTGGCCAGGAAGTGTTCTGCATAAAAGCAATCAATTCTATTCAATTAATTAGAGTGTCTGCCTGGTCTAGACATGATATAATCATTAGCGATAAAATACAACGGCGTTATTCGAAATTGGCTAATCTTAAAACAAAGTACACGTTGCAAATAAAAACAGTCTTAAGACAAAGCACAGACCTAGTGGCCAATCGCTGTAATGCATTGACGGAGGTCTTGGAGGGCAAACAAAGGCTTTCATAGCAGTGACATCTAGTGTTCAGTTAGAGAACAACACTGACTGAGGTCCATATTTGAAGAGAGAGGCATCATGGCAGTCGGGACTCCAAGTGGCCGGTCATAGTTTGACACTGGATGAGAAGCTGGAAGCAGCAGACAGTCACAGTGCAGTAGTGTCACGGGAGGTGGGCGAGCTTACAAAATAACAGGGAGAGCCGAGCCAGAGCTGAGCCAAGGGCCTGGTTCGGATCTTCGTTCCCGTGCATGAGCCGAGCCCTTGAAATGTTTGCTATGTAAATCCTATAACAAACATCACATAAAATATGACAACGCCTCTTCAAAGTTCAAAAAAGTGTTTTGACCTGTGGAAACCTGACATTACTACATCACATTATAGCACTGCAGTGAGAAGTACTTGTTAAAAGTGATAGTTCTCAAGCACGAACCATTAGCGAACTATGAGGCAACCCATTTGTCATGTAAACCCTGTACAAGGTCCAGGTTATTATAGGGCAGCATTAGTCTATTCAATCAAACACAATGGGTTTTGTATAACTGGTATTCTGAACTCATTTAAAGTGTTTAATTAAGCAATAATGAAGAAAAGGGAGTTTTGCTGAAATAAAATATTTGCCTAAGATCACACAATTTGAGCAGTATGCAGCCATTTATTGAGGTATTCTGTGTTCACTTTGTACGAATGAGCCACTTAATGGGTATCTATTTGAATTTCCTTTTTATGTAAAAACGTTTTGTTTTTACATCTTTGTGCATTTTTTGAAAATGTAGCGCAAACTGGCGTAAAGGTTTTGGAGCGCTTTACGTGAGCACCAGTTACATTACACCAGATCACATTTGTTTTTTGGCAGCGCAGGGAGTTAAAGTGATTTGCTCAGAATCACAGTATGCTGAGCCAATGTCGAGACTGGAATCTGGTTCCCCAGTTCCAAAGTCGGCAGCTCTGGCTATAATGTCCCGTTCTGGGCAGAAGTAGGGTGGCATGCAGGCGCAACTTGCAGCCTCGGCTCATTAAGGGCTCGAATTCCAACACAACCTCGAGCTGAGACCGAGCCAGGCTTCAGACTCTAGCCTGGCTCGAGCTTTCAGTGGCTCGCCCACCACCAAGTGTCACCCCGTGGCCAGCGACTACGTGGCAGTTGCTGAGGTGCTAGAGGAAACCCATAGAGCTTCTCACAGAGATAACTTACACTTCTGAGTAATTTACACATGTAAATTTACTAATATACTTTTGAGTAACTTTACTACTTTTGGCCATTACAAAATCCAAGTGTAAAGTAACTCAAGAGTGTAGACTTGCATGTCTCCACACCCTTAAAAAGTGGTAGAGCCAAGCTTACAAGTGTAAGTTGTTAGTGCTAAAAAGCACATGGCCAACCAATTATTCTGCTACACCAGAGACTTAAAATAAACCCTATAGGAAATAATCTTAAATTATTTAAAATAGTTAAAATAAATATAGTTTGTTTAATTTTAAAAGATAATTAACATTGCATATTAACATTTTTTTTTAACCTTTGTGGGGATTTATATTTTAATTTAAACTATAGATACATAATTTTCATTTCATTTTTTAAATGAATTAAAGATTTCATTGATGATTTAATTAGTGATGTAGCGTATTAATATTTTGTTATACATTTATGATAAATATATAAGATCAATGTACAATAGTATTTAGCATAAAAATGTTTACTAATTTATTATAAAGTTTAATTAACATTTTTTAATTTTCCCCATAGTTTACCGTAGAGAGGTCTTGACCCAACCTGTGAAGTTTGCTTTTGATAATATGATGGAAATTTGAAAAGTTTACTTAACTCAAAAAAAGTTAAGATATTTTATGTTAAAAATTAATGTAAATTCGTTTATTATGTATTGTAAATGTAGAACAAAATGCTGCATCACTATTAACTTAATTTTAAATTAAATCTTTAATTTGCCACTGTCTTAGACCTCTTTTTGGCTGTAGTAGCTTTAGAAGGGCTGTTTGTAGATAGCAAAAGGCTTACACTTTTGTGGGTGGGTGCATGTCCCTTCCCAACCCTCACTATACCACTTGTTACTCATCCTATAAAGTCTACCCCATCCTTTTAGTGGTATATATGGCCTTTTTTCCAGCCACTCCCACTGGGCCCTCTAACATTTATTGAGCAGTACACGTGTGAAGATCTCCCCATAGAAAAGATAGGAGAGGTGGCGGTGGAGATTTTTACTAGTAGGTTTGTAAATTGCACTTTGAACTTTAGTAGTACTACTGTAGTAGAATTAAACATGCTACAAAATGTGGTTTGTGACTAGGCCCCTCAAGTCGCAGTGCAGGGTTGTACAAGGTTTTGAATGCTGGACACCAGCACATAGTGATAAAAAGGTATTGGCTGAGCTCATAAGGATAACATGAAGATACCAGTGAGCGTCTGCATTTGTCTTGTGAAATCCAAGTGGTAGCCGAAAGACACCAATACCTCATTGACATCAGTAGTCAAACGTTCCAGTTCTTGAGGTCCTGTAGGTGTGGATCAACATCGGTGCAGAAATGATACTCGCGGCCCCATTATGAGTATTGTGGTACAGCCAATGGGGCAAGCAATTCCTGTTACTGGCCCTATCAGAATTAGAAGGTCCACAGGTGCACCGCGAGCCCAGTAAGCTTCTTCCTGGAACTCCAGGTACTGAAAGCAGCCACAATATCAATCAAATCCTGGAGAAAATACTGGGGAAGTCTGACTAAGATTGACCACACTCTGGTAATTCTTACTTTCTCAGTGGAATCCCAAGATTTCACCGGTTATCCCTGCTAACTATACACCTCCCAGATACATCCGTAGTGCCTGCTACCTAGCTCCAGGGGAGCAGAAGTGGCACCCACAAACCGGGCACCAATGATGTGCCATCAGTAGGTGTTAGTATGCGGGGCATGCAATGTGAACAGTTCTAGTTGGATCTAGCATACCTGCCAACTTAAAGAACAGAAGAAGGGGCGGGGCCTTCAAGGGGGCGGGGTCTCATGCCAAAGTACCTACGAGGCACTTTTGAACTCCACCCCGCCCACAAGCCCCTCCAACTCCAACAAAAAAAGTTGTTTTTGCTGAGGCTGGTGCAGATGTCCTGGGGTGTTTTCACACCCCTTAATGGATGTCTCCAGTTCAATGTCTTGGAAAATGAGCTGGAAGACCGCTATTTATAGTGGTTTTCAGCTCATTTTACCTGCCACCGTGTGATATCGGCTCCTCACTGGAAGACCGTGTAATGGGAGCCGATATCATGTGATACAAGGTGGCACTGCATGAGTTTGCAGGTTTGATCCCGGCACCATGGTGCAGGAGAAGTTGCAATGTGCATGAGTAGGTTATGTCCTATATGGGAAGAGTTTGGTGTCAAGTGTGAGGGCATCCGATGTCTTCAAATCATATCATGGCAGATGCGGAGCTGTGGCTAGGCGCGCACACACCGGAGAAAGGTACACTGGATGGTACAGAGTCACTCTTTCATGTATTGAACTCTATTGTAGCATTCATATAGTTCTTCACACCCTCAGAAGGTTATGAAGCACTCCAAATTTTATTTTGTTCCTGGGCGCCTTATCAGTGTTGGTGGTTGACCCATGTGGGTGAGGTGCATAAAGTTTGCAGGCATGATTTAAACTTTGTGTGACGGCACAGTCGCGCATACACATGAATAGTTAAAGTGAGTCGTTAATATATACTCAGTCAATGTGTGGATGTCTACATTCATAGAACGATGAAGCAACCAGTCAAAATGGGGGCAACCGATGTATCTTTGGGTACTGCTTGGGTAAAGTGTGTTGAGTACAGTGCCTGCAGACATAGGCAGACAAACTGGCGACACACTTAACAGACACAGACTGAGAGAGAGAGCAGGTTGGCCTCAATTAATAATATTGCAATAGAAATTGCAGGAGCAATACCCAAATAAGCTCTTTGCCTCCGTCAACACCCATTGGGAAAGCCAATTGGCCTCGAGTTGACTGCCAGCATTTCAGCTTTGTCAGTCTTTTGTTTTGTCACATTTTTGTTGGCTTCAGAAAGTTCCCATTGTGACCGTAGTTTCTGGCACTGAAGGGAACTACCTTCTGTGTGGATGTGCTCCTTGTGAAAAAGCAGAATGCCATCACTCACTGTGAAGTTAGCCAATGGCTGAAATGGGCTGACCCATTGCTGTTGTATTCAGAGGAAGAAGAATGTGACTGACGCAAACTTAGACCAACTGAGAAAAGGGCTTGAATTCCCTACAAGTAACATATATATTAATACATTCAAAATGTCTTGGCTAACTCAAGACCTAAAAATGTACAACTGCACGTGTGCATGGTCGGAGAGATTGACTGGAAAGCAGCCATCAATATTTCACAGCTTGTGGTAACCAATCTGAGAAACTGCTCGAAAACTTAAAAATAAAAATAAAAATACCTCCAGCTTTTCATTCTTTAGGCCAAAAAAAGTCTGCCCTATCAACTGGCATCAGTTTTGTGTTTTTTAATAAGTGCTAATTTAAATAAATGAATAATTCAACATGTTTTTGCAATGCTCTATTCAGTTTTTAATCACCCTTCTTCGTGAAATTCTATCAAGAGCTCCCTGTAAAGTGTCAACAGATGGATTCGACAAAGCGGGCAATTTGGAGCGCCTCAGCTGCTGCGCGTTTCCGCAGAGCTAACACTTTCTTTTCTGCCAAGTGAAAAGAAGCTCTCTACTTTTCTCCCCTTTTGTCTTCCCTAGAGAAGTTTGTAAAGAACGAAAAAATACACAATTTCTGAAATAAAAGAGGCACAGTTGTGTATGAGCAGAGATGTAATGTGTAGACCACCTACCTCTAATCTCTGAGACTCCTAGGCAGTGCTTAATTTGTGCTGGTGGTTGCAGGTGCGGGGTCCCCTGCCCTTATTTTAGGCAATCAGGATTTTTTTTTCCATCATCAACTTTTGACTCCGGAGCAGGAAAGAGAAAGATAGAAAAGGGGGAAAGAAGGAAAACCGTGTTGGGGTTAGAAAGCAGAGATGAACAACCATTGACAAAGCCAGTAGATCTCGACACTAAAAGGCTGAGCTGCTGACTTTGGGAATGCTTTTTGGATATTGTCTGAAAAGCCTTGTGTGCGCTTCCCAAGAACTTATAGCTGGCTTGTAGCTGCCCATTAGCAGGCTTTATTGTCATTCTTATTCTCTTGTTACTTATTTGATGGCTTGCCATCCTCTTCTTCTGGTTATCTCTCCACTGGACCATACTCTCTTTGCTATCCTTTTGATTGGTTGACTTGTATTCTTCCACTGCTCACTTTAAGGGAACTACTTTTTTCTTTTTGGTTAACACTCCATTAGAGTGCATGTGTTTTCCAGTTCTCTCCCTCGTGTGCTTCTCATCTGGCAAATATCCACCAGTGCTCTGTGTTTCTCTCTCTTTTTTTATGCTGCCTGCTCTCACTCATGTGCTGTTCTCCCACCAAACTCCTCCTCCTTTCAGTCTCCCCGTTGCGCTCTCCGTGTGCGCGTCTTCTGAACTCTACATGTTGCTCTTTGCTTCATATGCTACTTTTACCTTTCCCCACCCCACTGAGCTTTATTTTACCTTACTGCCCACCTGCAACCAGAATGGTACATTTGTTTTTGTTTTTTTAAATGTTTCTTTAATTTTTTTGGATGAGCCAGGCAGCAACTTACTGCGGACTCCTCTGCTTTAAAAACACACACTTTCACTCTAGTTACGTTTTTCTTTATGTACCTATCCATCTAGGATAGGTGAATAGAAAAATGGCACCAACCTCTTTTCGTAGGCACGCACATGTTGGTGACGCATGTGCTCAACACCTGATGATGCATCCGAGCGCATACATGATCACACATGCTCATGCCGATGAAATTATGCAGCCTCGTCATCGGTCCTCTTTTTTTGTATTTTGTCTGATGCTGCACCGCACTGGAAACCAGCACTGGCAGGCCAATAGTTCAAAAAGTGAGACCTGTTGACTTTGCCAGTGCTTGTTTAATTGCCACTTGAATGCATCATGACACACACACATGGCCAGAAAGAGTGCAATTTGTTTTCTGTTAAAGAAAATCCATGTCAAGATAGCAACCAATGGTGTGCAAGCATCACAAAACTCGTTCAGGGCCGGCTTTAAGGCAGTGCGACCGGTGTGGCTGACCTAGAGGGGCGGCGCTGACCGAGAGGAGGGGCCCTGACTTCAGGGGGGGCGCTGTGTTTAGCAATAAGGTAGGATTTGAAAGCACCTGTTGCAGATTTCCTTGTACCTGGAGGTTTCAGGCAGCAATTAAAATGTCATGATAACTCTGGTGATTAATGTTCCTGCTAGAGAGAGAGATCAGAGTTTTGTCTAGTGGCAGCTATGACTCCCCGTAAAGTAGTGCAGAGGGTTTAATATGCCTGCTGCGAAGAACAGATCTGTACTTTATGTGGATAGCTGAGTGGATTAGTAAAGCAAGCCTTTACCAGAGCTTTAAAACAAATGAAATGTATGCAAGAGAGGGGGTATGAGGAGATATGGGGACTTTTGCTGGGTGGTAGTGAGGGATTCCAAGGAGAAGGGAATAGGTGCACCAAAAACGATTGTTGCACAGCACTAAAGCTGGCCCTGATCTCATCCGTGCATGCGTTGAGATGGCTTTCAGCATGTGCATTGTGTATTTCCAACCAGATTTTATTGGTTTTCAAAGACATATACATCACACACATACAGTGAACACTGACCATGTCCTCTCTTATATTGGTTACATATGCTTAATATTGGAATTATTCTCTGGCGTGCTCAAATTAACAGTCCCACTTAACAGAACACCCCACATTTCGTGTGCGATAGTAGGTTCACATGGGTTGTGCTTCCAGTACCAGCGTGCACTGGAGTGCCGGGCAATGGTCTATTCAATGTCCCACTCGGCCGCTCTCAAGGTCTAGTGCTGCAGGTTGCGGAGTGCTCACCCCGCTATCATTGTCTTGCCCTCTAGCTATCAACTCATTCACTAGCCCTTCCCATGCCCTGGCCCTATCTATTGTGCCTATCCCCGATGGGATTCTCTGAGCAACAATCTGCCTTCCGCTCCCACCCATTTCTCAAGCTCTTTTTTCCATGAGGTGATTCTGGGCCTTGCCGGTGCCTTCCAATTTCTAGCTATTTCTCTTTTAGCCAGTACAAAGGCTGGGTCTTGGAACTTCCCAGTTGTCCTATTTTTGGCCGTGTGGGGGAACCACCCTAGTAGGAAGTGCTCCGGGGTATGCGGGAGGTCCTTATCACTGAGTTCACCCACTACTTGTCTCACTTCCTCCCAAAAGGGTTGAAGCATGGGGCAATTCCAACACATGTGAATTATGTGTGCTTCCTGCTCTCCACACTGTGGGCACGTTGCCGTATCCGCGCCGAAGTATCTCCTGATTCGGGACGGTGTTAGATACGCCCTATGCAAGACGTAGAAATGTATTAATTTAAACCGCATGTTTCTGGATACTTTCGGGGTGCGCTCTAGGATCCTATCCCACTCCACCTCTGGTATCTGTTTACCTAAATCTTCCTCCCATTGTAATCCCAAGCGCTCTAGTGGTTGTTGCATGTCTTGTTTCATGGCCTTTTAAAGGCACAATACTGTTTTAATCCTCCCTGCAGATAGTGCCACATATCTGCACCCTGCTAGTGCCCGCGGCTCAGTACCTCCTACCCCCCAGTGACGTCCAATCCCTCTAGTATGCTTCAAGAAGTGTCCTCCCGGTCAGTCGTACGCAGCTCTTAGCTCGTCAAATGGCAGCAGTGTGGAGTCTAGGTACAAGTTCCCCACCACTTTCGGTCCTGCCTCTATCCAGTCCTCTAGTCCTGCCCCTTACTCTCCCTGTGGTAAGTAGCGCAGCAGCCTGATGAGTATATCCAGAGAGTAGGGTGTCTTGACGCCTACCCGTCTCAAGTACCTGGCCCAACAATGCACCACCACCTTGGTCTCCATTATGTCTTCAGATGTATCCCGTCGTAATCGAAGTAGTATTTTCGCGATGGGGTTGCAGTGTCCGGTGCAGCCAAGCACTGCTCTCGTCCCGGGTCTCGATCTGCCGACAGCCATTGAATCAACCAGTACAGCTGAGCAGCTATGTAATAGCCCTCAAAGTCAGGGACCGCTAAGCCCCCCTCTGCCGTAGAGCGCCGCAGGGAGGTCAGTACTACTCTGCTTCGTACCGCACCCCAGAGGAACGAAGTGATTGCTGAGTCAAGATCTTTGACTGTGGCCCGTGGGATCCACACTGGGAGAGTCCCAAAATAGTACAGTATGCGCGGAAGTGCTATCATCTTCAGGACAGCTACTCATCCGGCTACAGACAGCAGCAGCGTTCCCCAGAAGTCAATTGCAGACTTCACCGACCTGATCGCTTTGCCCACATTGCCTTCTAGTAGGTCTGCCGACCCTTGATATATTTTGACTCCAAGGTTTTCAGCACGTGCATTGTTACGCACGTTCCTATTTTGTTGTTTTCAATTTAGTGTTCCAAAATGGCGAAATCCAATTTAAGAAAGTACTTTTAGAAGTTTATTTAAACACAAACCAATGAGTGGGGGGAAAAAAAGTAAGTAAGTGACCCATTAGTACTTCGGCCATCATTTAAAAAAAAAAAAAAAAAAAAAAAGTAAACATTTAAAATGGAGAGAGTGTGAGCGTGAGAGCCACACTTCACCTTCAAGCTCCGCACACAAGGCACTCCACGACACCGGACCAGCATACCTCAACAGACGACTCACCTTTTACACCCCAAACCGACAGCTCTGCTCCGCCGACGTCACTCTCGCCACCGTCCCCTGCATCGGAAGAGCGACCTCCGGCGGCAGATCATTCTTCCACCTCACCGCCAAGAACTGGAACACCCTCCCCATCCACCTACGGCACACCCAAGACGTGCTGACCTTCAGAAGACTTCTCAAGACCTGGCTGTTCGAGCAGTAGCAGCGCCCCCTAGCGCCTTGAGACCCTCACGGGTGAGTAGTGCACTCTACAAATTCCTTGATTGATTGTATGTGTATATATATTTATATCCAGACCTATGTTCCGGTGTGACACACCGAAAACGCCGTTCCCTTTCCACTTCCGACGGCGGTCCGCGGCAATGGGGGCGAGCCTCATAAATCAGAACCAAAGCTTTTTTCTTCGTAAATAACAGCAGCCACGGACATCAATAAACTTCCCGCAATTGTTTATTTAGGCAGAGTTAAGCAACTCACCTTCTACACCCCGAACCGACAGCTCCGCTCCACCGACTTCACCCTTGCCACCGTCCCCTGCATCCGAAGAGCGACCTCTGCCGGCAGATCATTCTACCTCGCTGCCAAGATCTGGAACACCCTCCCCATCCTCCTACGGCAGACCCAAGACCTACTAACCTTTAGGAGGCAACTCAAGACCTGGCTGTTCGAGCAGTAGCAGTGTGTTATTGTGTCAGTTGTGCTGTAGTGTGGTAATAAACTAATGACTTTTGTACTGCAGTAATGTGTGCATTCTTCGACCAAAGTTTCTTTTTTTTATTACAGTCGCTATGAAGAACGTTTTATTGGTCCACATTCTTTTTTCACTTATTAATTAAGTACTAAAAAAAAAAAAACTTTCAGGTTCACACTTTATATTTACATTAATGCTAACTTACCATGTTTACATTTTGTTGTTCTTGATTTTCTTACAATTTTGTAAATCATCAGCTTGTTCTTTCCCTCCATGCTCACTTCTTCCCATGGCTGAGAAGTGTGGTTGATTTCTTAAAACCACCGGTCTGCATTACCTTTACACAGGTGATAGTGTTGCCCTGTGAGCCATCTGACGGCTCCGATTGGTTCTCCTCATCAGTGGCCTTCTCCCGAGATACAGCAGTGGCAGGAGTCCAGGTGCCTGGTCCTGATGTTAATGCTGCTTCTAAACCTATTTTATATCAGCAGAGGGGATTGCTGTCAAGGAGGCCATTCCAGGAAAACCTCTCACGCTTGAGGCCCAGGCGGGATTTATTCCTGGGGACAGACTGATTTCCTCGGCTTTGTTGAAGGGGCGAAGGACCTTCCCATCCCTCTCTGGCCACTGAAGAGTCCTCAGGAGAGATTAGTGTAATAAGCGGTTTATCGAATGGCCCCATCTCCTGTAATCAGAAAGTCTAAATTAGCCCACAAGGCTCTAGAAGCTTTACCTAGCATAGATCTGCATTGCAACCTGGGGCCAGCAAAAAATGCTGCGTTGGAGCACATGATAGTTTTTTTTTTTACAAAGGAAAATAAAAGCAGAAAGCGTATCAAGTCCTGTGAGCATTGTGGTAGGGGCTTTTGACAAAAACAGGCAGCCTGGATGTACTGAAAGTAAACCGGATCATATCAAAGGGCATTTACACCCTTTTTATTCAAGCGAGGAGTCCACCAATTGGTAGATATAGCCATCCATCATGAAAAAGTGTACCTATTCTTGATAAAAATAGTGAGATAGGAACATTCTGCCGCACTTTATTTCCCCCCAAAATCTGAATAATTATTAATACTTATACAGGCACAAAGGCATCAGTTTCTCCAAGTGACTCAGTCTTATTGTGTATTTACAGATTAAATCCACATTTGTAACTCTGACTTCAGACACATCAATACCTAGGTAGTGACATTTGAGTCCAATCCAAAGGACCATTGACCATCACATTGAAGAGAATGTGATAAGAAACCGACTTTGACAGTTTGACGAACTCCCAAGGTATCTATTAGTCATGCGGGATACATTATATCAATTTACCACCACCATTTGCTATTCCGAAGCTCTACAAGAAGTTGTATCGAGAAGCTGGATCAAAAAGTTTGTGGTTTACGATCCAAATACACGGCGGTGGAAGTAAGAGATCCACCCTTTGAGATAATTAATGATTCACCTCTCAGCAACAATATTGAAATGCAAAGTTCCGTGATATGCTAAAAGAGTAAAGTGAAAGATCTCAACGGTTACTGAAGTAGGAATAAACTCTTTATCCTGTGACACCAGATGGCGTGGAGGGCAAAAGACACATGAAAACCTATATTATGCTGGAAATTGAGTATTAATTACAGGTAAGTATGTGTAGAGTTTTTTTTTTTATTCCTATCTCCACATATGTGTACCTTGATCTTATGTATATCTTGAAGGTAAGTATATGTATATCAGTAAATTATGCAAAGAAAGTGCATTTTTCAAAAAGGAGCCTACTGCTATACAGACATCTAGACAACCTAGTTGCAACAAATATAACCACGCCCCTCTACATATGTAAAAGACCATGCTTCAACAGGTAATAGATAACATTTAGTCAGAGGAAGATCAAATCTGCGAAGAAAGACAATGTAATAGGGTCTGTGGTGACATCTCGTCACATGGAGATGTGCAAATATCAGAAGTTGCAAATTGACCTTGTGGGAAACAAAGTAGCCACCTATGAGCATAACCTAAAACTGGACAAGAAAGTACGTTCCCAACTACCTGGTACCAGACTCCAGTAGGGTGCCAGCCATCCGCATTGTAGTTTGTGTGAGACAATCGTCCCTGACTGCGGGCTTCAATAATTCTCTACCCTCTCTCTGTGCCCTTCTATTGGAGAGAAAACATTCCCCAATCCCCCCGCTATAGATGGGAACTAAGAATCTATAACCTATGCTTCCCTATATGTACTTTCCTTTTGATATTTTGGTCCTCGCTCTATTGGCTACAATATTAAAGTATCACAATATTCCCTAATTAATATTCTTGACTGCAACCATCCAATGTAAAATCTCATTAAAAGGCTTGTGGGCAGGGGTAAGGTCTCCGAATGTGGTGAAACAATATAAGCCATACTGAATGTACATCAGGACCACAGGGACTGGTGTTGGCACCCCGTAGGAGAAGATACAAATTCAGGATTCCGATGGCTTAATCCCACTGTCCTGTCAGCACTTTATTCTATAAGCTTAAACGTCTATAAATTGATGCCATTAAATGAGCATTTGGTAGGTATAATGCAGGAAAATGAACGCGAAACATTGACAAGGTGTTAATGTAATTGTCTTAAACATTTGAAGATTTAGCCCAAAAAGCAGAAACTATTTGGTTCCAGAGAATCATGCTGTTTTTAAGCATAGCAGTTGTTCTATCGAAACCTGATAAAAGACCACTGAATAATGCATAATTCTTTAAGTGTTACACTCTCTAGCCTTGGAGCATGCAGTAGCGTGCTCTACGGCCATTAAAGGTCCACTCCAGTGTTAAAGGTCCAAGCCAAAGGCAAGGGCCTTTAACAAGGGAGCGGACCTTTAATGTCGCATAGAGTCCGCTACTCAGGGCTCTAAGGCTATTAGAACATTCCGCCACTAGAGGGAAGAATGTTCTAATTGTAAAATAAAGGCCTCACGGAGCCCGAAGGGGTGAAATCACCTCTGGCTCCATGGGGCCTTTGTTAAACATTGAATGTTGATGCTCCAGGCTTCTACCAGCCATTAGAACCCCAGGGCACTCCATTATTTTCAATGGAGTGCTCAACATTCCAATGTTCTAATTAAGTTTATTGTATGTTCCTTTATCAGAAAGTCTCCAAGCGGATGTTATCTCAACCTAATGAGCCTTCTTTTATCTTTGATGGTTGCACATTTTTTTCCTCTTGCTTATGATTTAAGCCCCGATTACGTGTAGCATGGTACTACTGGGAAGCAAACTCCAATTAATGATCTGTCCGATCACACCCCGCCAGTACAGTGCAGTTATGAGTGGAACTTTACAGAAGGGGTCTGGGCCAGTCCGTTCTCAAGGGGGTTTCACCAGCAGGATTTTAAGACTGGTAAAATCGAGTCCATTGTACCTGTACCTGTACCTTGTAAATCCAGGTGAGGAACTTGTCAACTCAAGATCCACACATGAATTCCGCTCTGCTCAAATCCTAATCGGGGGCTCCGTGTACAAATACTCCTTTCAGTAAAGCTGTGATTGACCCTAAAACAGCACACAGCAGTGTAAGATGCAACGATATCTGGGCATTAATGAGAAGTATGAATTACAGTAAAAAATAAAGTGGATTATATAATCGAATAAGGTTCCGGGGCTTGCAAATGTCTGGATACCCTATTGGGTGACTAGCCGTACTTTATAAATCCTGATTGATTAATTGAATCATATATGCATTTCTGAAAGGCACAATTATTATAAGAACAGAGCAAACTGCAAATTAAAGCATGTGAAGTCCTTACCTCCGTTTATGAAAACGGATGATGAAATGAGGGCTAGACACCAATGACCCTATACTGCATCAGTTACATCCCCACAGGACGAATTAATAAAAATGCCACAAGACAAGAGTGTGCTTGGCCCTGTATGGTTGTGCAGGTTTCACAGTTCCTGGTACTCTTTGACATTACACAAATGGATGCACCTTTGTGCTACCTCCTCTGTGATCACAACTGTTTGTGCCCAGAGGTTGTGCCCAAACAATGGCATTAGGGTGTTCCTTCTCTTGCCTGTTGGTTTGGTACTCGCGGGTGATGGCCTCACTGGACCGTTGAACGTTCTCCATCGATTGACGCAGGAGCATTAACGCTTCAGCCCTTGACATGCGCAATGTACACGCCTTGTAAGGTTCCCTTGAACAGACCGCGGTTGTGTTCCAGTGGACATGCTGTATGTACCTGCCCAGGGTCACCCTGCCTCTTGGGATGCAATGAAGACCCCCCCCCCCCAAGTGGATAGGTGCTTCTGCACCTACTTTTAAGGGGGACATCAAGCCCTTATATGTGTTGCGTACACTTGTATGATCTATTTCTGTCATTAGGGACATCCAATAGCATTTTGGGATCTGGGCACCCTTTGCAGTTCAGGGTTTCTCATTGACCGGAGTCAGTGGCCATTATATTCTTTTTGTGTAAAAAAAATAATAAATAAATAAGTGCCAGTGGCTCCTAAGGTGGCCACTGCAGCTTGCACCACGCATTACCCTTGCCATGCTGCCAGTGATAGTAACAACACAACTACTAACCATTACACTCCTAAAGTCGGACTGTTTCAGGCCCCAAAGCTATAAGAATGGCTTGGGCATCGTGTAATAGCAATTTCTAATGTATATGAAATTAATAATGAACTGTTGTTGTGGTCCTCTCTAAATTAGCCAGACAGCGCCACCTTTTGGCAGTGTGTCACAAGCGCTGGTGTTGACAATTAAGTGCTTGTGCTGAGTACCGGAAACCACTGACTCAAATTAAGCACTGGCAGCCAGCAGGGTTTGAATAGGTTGTAATATAGTAATGGATTATATTGGCTAGTGGCCCCATAGATCCTGTTGGTTCTCCTGGAGCACACAGTTGTTCATTGCAAGCGGTTCAACTAGGAAGCATCTTTGTAGGTTATGTGACGTTGACACAGTTGATTGCCTCTTTTCTTGGACGGTTACATGCAGATTGACGAGAGATTATGGACGAGCTCTTGCGGTGGTTACACTTTGCCAACTATCCGGCTGGTGCTATGTTGTGTGCATGATAATCTCCGGGATCGCATCTAATGTGCATTGTTGGTACAGGGCAAAGTAGCATTTTATCCAAAACTAGTTGTTTGCCTAAAGTTTCAAGCCAAGCTAGCCTACTGATTTTCTTAGAGCTGTGTTGTGCACATGATAGTGCGAGGAGTTGTGTCCGATGTTTACTAACAGCGTAAACTGCAGCATGAATAGAACATTATGTGGGTGTGCTTTAGAAGGGGCGTGCTAAGGCAAATTTGCAACTTGGAGATGCATTGTGCACAGTGGCGGCAGGCACGGATCGATGGGGGATTAAAGGGGTTTAAAAAACCACTTACCTGATCACCACATCTCTCCTCCAACTCTCCGTCACCGTCTCTCCCCTGGGGTTGGAATAGGAAGTACCCAGGCTCCCCTGAGCCAATCACAGTACTGCAATGCAGCGTTGTGATTGGTCTGAGTGCTGTAGTTCAGCGCTCAGCCAGGGAATGAGAGCCTCGGCATGTTCTCCACGCAGGCTGTAATGCAGCCTGGTGGAGAACATGCAAAGTGCGCATGAATGTTTGGCCGGCTCGAGAGGGCTGGCTTAATTTTCATGCACACTTCGAATGGTCAAACCACTCCTCCCCCTGCTCCTCTGTCATTGGAGCAGCCCTGCCCTACCTGCAAACCTATCTCAGCAGGAAAACATAAAATGATGATAACCTAGAGTTATTATCATTTTATGTTTCCTTTCTTTCACTGCTTCAAAGCAGAGGAGTCGCCACTGGTTGTGCATAAAGTTGGCGCGGGGGTTGTCTAATATCCCATAGGGATTTGAAGGATGGACAGGCTTTTCTTTTTAGATTAGTGAACGGGTGGATTTATAAGGAGATGGGTCTGAACCACTGATTTGATCTGATGTGACTCAGCTGCTCTGTATATACTTGTTATCTTTTATATGAGCATTTACTGTTGTAAAGCGCTCGGATACCTTTGGGTCTAGCTAGCACTATATAAAACTCTTAAAGAAATAGAAAAATAAATATGCAGTCGATGCAGGACAAAGAATGGATTGGAGCCACACCGTGGCATCAAGATACCATTTGTTTCTAACTAGTGTGGCCTGTGGCTGTAGGGTGACTCATACAATCTGGGGTCCTCATTGCCTGGAGCTAAACTTGTGTGATTGTATTTGATTGGACATGTCAATCTGTGGTGGATGTGAGTGAGTTAAGCTTCTTTCCTGTGGAATGACTCGTAAATTATCCAAGCTTTGGAGTTATAAATACAGAGATCTGCTAGTAGTCCAGATAGAAACCTTGAATAAATATTGAATGTGATCTGTTATACCCCTTTCACATGAAGAAATGGAAAAAGAGGTGAGGCCTTTGGGGTCCCATGACAGATTGGACCTCTGTCTCAGCAAGTTTCTCCTCCTGATGTAAGTCTGTGGTCCTCATGTCAGCGATGCAGTCACCGGGTATCACTGAGCAGGTAATGGTCCTGATGCTGCCCACACAGGAGGAGCCGCTGTGAGTACATGATGAGCTGGTGGAAGTGGACCTCTGCGAGTCCTTGAGCGGAGGAAGGGGCTTGTGGGAGGAGGATGGTGGACCCAGGATTAGGAGGCGCTCTGGGATTCACTCCGAACATGTTTTTGGGGATTCTCCTGAGCATTTGAATGCGCCGCCTTCCATTTCAGATCATGGCCTGGCCCCTGTTCATCAGAAAGATGGAGCACTGAGAAAAGCCAGGCAGGAAAACACAGACCTATTTCTTTGCTGCTGTCCACAAAGTAATGAATCTCTCAGTACTGGGAATCCATGGCGACTGAGCCTCCGGCGACGGTCCCTGAGAAGCTCATGAATCAGAGTAGATTTCTTCAATCATTTTACACGAGTTGTTGAGTGCGTCATTGCCTTTGGTGCTATTTCTAGCCGCTGAAACTTTGGGTTCTGAAGAGAACACTATGCTTCAATGAAAGCATCGAACATGGACTATCATTCGGACGGATAGCCTATTGATTGGAAGATTTGGAAATCAAGGAGTAGTAAAATATGCTTAGAAATTATTGAACCTTCCTTGTGGTGGAGCTCATAACATTGCTTAAAGGAGTCAGGTTGAGTCTAAGGCCAAAAGGAGAACAATGTCAGACAGTGGTGTTTTCTTCAATAAATTTACAGGATCATCAGGTCAATATGCAAGTAAAACTGTCAATTAAATGTTTTTTGCATGAGTGAGTGAGTGAGTGACCGTAAGGTCAAAGGTACAATTCTCTCTAAGATAGATGAGTAGCTCAGGGTACATGCCCAGAAGATTTGGGAATATTCTGCTGCTCCCAGGTTCGAATCCCGGCAAGGCAAACTCAAACCTTTATCATTCTGGGCATCAATTAAATAACTTTGATTGATATAGGTAGGTCTAAATTCTATTTCTTTGCAACAGCGCTAACCTGCAAAAATCTGTGGTTTCAACTCCTCAATAAGATTCTGTTTTTAATTAGACTGGAGCCAATTATATGTAGTTAAGATCAGCAAAGACAACTTTTGCATTTCTTTTTATCAATTTGAGTTGTCTCAAATATTTTATGTAAGTTAATGGGAAGAAGCGGATTGAGATTCTTGAAAAAATATAATGTAGGACTACCAATTGAGTTGTGGCTCTATGGTTCAGATAAAATAGTGTGACGTAAGGATCCATGTAACCTTTGTAAATGTTTGGAAACACCTTGTAGTCCAAACTGTTCTTGTAAAGCTATATTTATACAATGCGCCCTTCCACCCACTGAGTCTTGCTCATACTCCTAAAAGTGGTGATAACTAATTAAATAAATAAATTGAAAACTGTCCTTTAATTCTTTTTGCGGCCAGCATCAGGCCAAATATACTAAACATTTTAACCGTTGCAAAGCGCTCCTATTCGGTGTTGCAACCGGTTTCAATGCATTTTTCTATGTACTAATCTAATTTTCTGACTCCTAAAATGGGATTCCAAATTGATACCGATTCTGTATCTGGAAGTGGTGTTTTGTAGGCATCTCTTCCAAATACCAAATCGGTATCATATGTATCAATGTTTTGGGACCGAAAACCGCTCACAAAACATTAACATTTTACTGAGACTGGTAATGCATTTGCAAAAGAGAAAGGATCTTTCTATGGACACCTTGCATTTTTTTATGTAAAAAAATAAAGTTGCTTGACGAGTGCGCAGTTATCTATATGACCACTGCCAACACGCAAACAAACTTTAAAAAAATAAATAAATTGTAAACACTTCCCTGTTTTCTTAAACCCCTTAATTGCTGGGGTTTTTTCCTCCGCTAGTGCTGAGTCTTTTTTGGCTATTGTAGGTAGTTGGCGCTTAGGGTTCCATAACTTTTTTCCCACAAAAGGGATCCATACCAAATGCGAGTCCTTTTTGTCCAACACACCGTGAATTCTAAAGGTACCCAGGGATGGTGGTTGCTTCTAGAGTGGACCAAGAAAACAGGCAAAATATGGCTACTTTTTGAGTTTGGACGGGGGAAGGAAAAAATGCTCTTGATAAGTCTGTTTTTTCCCTAAAAATGATGTCCATGAACGCTTTGCTGTGCTAAAGTCGCCATCTTCCCAGCTTTCAGGAAGATGAAAGCTGAATTAAAAAACGAATTTTAAACCACGGTTTTGTCATTTTTCAAATTGGTATGCAATTCTTCCTATTTTTGTGCTCTTAATCTACTTCCAGTTTGTGTTGGAAACTAGTGTGAAACCCATGGGTGATCTAGGAAAGCTACAGATTTCTGTAAACTAGACAATATTTCAAATACAGCAAGGCCCATATTTGTAGATTCCTCAAGGTTTTCCTAAAGAAACTAACTGTTTTGAAAATGAGTAGGGAAAAAAACATCCATTTGTGACAACGTTTTCATCTGTAACTTTTTGTCACAATGGCTGATTTAAAAAAGCAATATACCATTACGTCTGCGAGATGGTTCTGGTTGATTTAGAGGGTATTTTCAAAATGTCTTCTTAATTACACACTGGCATACATTTGGAAGGCACAAATGCAGTGAAATCCAATTAGTAATAACAAATGTTCTACTATTTTATGCTCCCACGTGACTTCTGATAAAAATGATACCTCACTTTTGTGGGTAGGCCTGGGGCCCGCGACAGGAAACGTCACAAAATGCAACATGGATACATCGCATTTTTCCACTCAAAACTGACCTTTTTTTGCAAAGTTGGCAACTGTGGAGTTTGGACCCTAGCTCAGCCGGCAAATATGGAAACATAGCAACCTTACACATTTTTGAAAACTAAATACCTGGGGAAATCCAGGGTGGGGTGACTTGCGTTGCTCTTACTGGGCTATTTTTAAAAACCCTTGCAAACCTCAAAGTTTGACTATAAAAACACATTTTCCTCACATTTTTGTGATGGAAAGCTCTGGAATCAGTTGGTAGCTATCGGCATCTTTTCACCCAGCATTTCCCTTAGTCTTCTGGTAAAAATGGTTCCTCACTTGTGTGGATAGGCATAGTGCCCGCACCAGTAAATGACCCAAAACGCATCATGGATGCATCACATTTTTCCACTAAAAAGATTACTCTTTTTTTTTTTTGCAAAGTGGGGAGCTGTGAAGTTTAGGCCCCAACTCAGCCGGCACCTGGGGAAACCTGTTTTAAAACTAAACACCTGGGGGAATCCAGGGTGAGGTAACTTGTCTGGTTCTCTCCATGATTTTTTTAACCCAGAATCTCTTGCAAACATCAATATTTGTTTAAAAAAACAAACTCATTTTTCTCACATTTCTGTGATGGAAACTTTTGGAATCTGCATGGAGCCACAACATTTCCTACCACCCTGAGTTGCCACATGTCCCCTCAATAAGAGCAAAATGGTGTGGTATCCAAGCGAAGCACACCGCCCTGAACTCCCCAGATGCCCAGTTTTCAGAACTGTCTGGGTCTGGTAATTTGAATACCAAATCCACCCCCAGGAGGGGCAGCAAATCTATTGGGCCCTGGCATGGGGGGAAGCTCGGGCCCATGCCGGCTCTCCCCCCCCCCCCCCCCCAAAAAAAATATTACATGAATGCCGACCCTATTGTCTTGTGGACTTTCTGCCCCCGGGGGCAGATTGAAGATAATCACCCCCATCCACCCCTAGGGGGGCAGAGAGGCTACTTGTTTTGTTTTTGGGGGTGGAGGCATGCCCATGGTGGGAAGCCCTCACCCCATATATATATATATTTTTTTTTTAAACCCTGGTATCTAGTGGGCTTTCTGCCCCCCCCCCCCCCCCACACCTCCCTCCCCGGGAGCCTTCACCACCCCAAGAGAGGAGCAGAAATATTGATGCCCCATTTAAATAAGGGGCATGCCCACCCCTATTAAAAATAAATTATTTCTGTGTTGTCTAGAGGGCTTTCTGCCCCCCCCCCCCCCGGGGGCAGATCGGGGGTGAGTACCATGGGGGACAGAAAGAGTGATACATTTAAATATACTTGGGGGAGCACAAGCCTTTGCCTAAAGGGCCACTTCTCCCATCCCTGGTACCTACAGGGCGGATCCCTGCTTGGGGATAGCTTTCCTGTGGTGATCCCCAAGCAAGGATCCACTGGAAAGAGGTAGCATTGGAAAGGGGAGATTCTCCCCTTTCCAATGATACCCCTCCCACCCCCAATCAGAGCTTGGGGGCTGAGGTATGCCCCAGAGCACTGATGCAGTGAAAGTAAAACCAGCCCATCAGCTCTTTTTATTTTCACATCAATGTATCGACATCAGCACGCTCGGCGCGTCAATCGTCATTACAGTAAAGGGAGAAAAAAGACTCGGGCTGCTCTGGAAGCTCTTCCCGCGCAGGCTGAGTTTATAATCCAATAAAGGAATCCCTTCCGATACAGAACACCAGTGGGGCCTTTGTCTCCCCAATGTTGGCCGACAAGCACTGGGGCGGTAGTGTGGGTGTCCGCTTTTGGCTTACACCCGCACTAAAGGGGTTAAGGAAAAATTGGCTGCATCCAAAAAGTTTGCTTTATTTTAATGCAAATACAGGCGTGGTGGTCTGACCCCCAGCAAGCCACCAATCCTGTTAAGGCCTCCAATTGCAGTGAGTCGCAATTTGAAACCCACCTCATTAATATTCATCAGGTATGTCGAATTTTGACCCACTACAATTCGGAATTTAAGAACTAACTAGTACATAGGTTGGTTCTTAAAATTCTCTACTGGTTGTACAAATACTGGTCACCCGTTGCGACCAGTATTTTGCGATCAGTAAATAGTACATCTGGTCCAGCAGTCTCCCCCATGAGCCCCTTTACCTCTGTTTCGCACCTCTGTTTCGCTCATTGTTTAAACGGTGTGATTACGCTTTACCCCCTCATTACCCTCTCGGACAGCCAGGCTCTTTCTTGATCCTCATTGTTCTTTTTTCACAGCCTCTTGCACTTCTTATTTTGCGTTTTGTGCATGCCAGGGTCCACCCAGCCCCCACCATTCCCCTTTACCCCTACCCAGCTATTGTACTACCATTCGCTCATTCTCCTCCCCTTCACTATCCCATTCCTCGAGCTCTACCTACTTATCCCTCCATTCCCCCTCTCCTAAACTCTTCTTTGACCTTGTCCCAAAACCCAATGTCTTCTTAATTTCTCTTATTTCTTTTCTCTGTCCCCATCCGGCCTGCATGCTTCATTTAGGTCCAGGTTAGAGTACAAATCGAAGCAAGAATAAGTTAAAAACACTAGCTGGGAGATTTACAAAAAAGTTGCGCAACGCAGCGCAGTCCCCCGCGGGGCTGTGCGGCGTTGCGTGACAGGGAGGGAGCAGGAGAGCACCATATCTTCAAAGATATGTCTCTCTCCTCCCCTTTCCCTTGCGCCGGCGCTGATTACAGCTGCTGTGCGCCTCGCCGCAGC
Source organism: Triturus cristatus (assembly GCF_964204655.1). Lineage (NCBI taxonomy): Eukaryota > Metazoa > Chordata > Amphibia > Caudata > Salamandridae > Triturus > Triturus cristatus. The sequence continues at coordinate 92,914,502 of NC_140595.1, read as the reverse complement.
GCTAGGGTGTGTGCATGAGTCCAGCATAGGTTTTCTACAGAAAGGGTACCGCTCCTGCACAAAATACTATGCTCGACACAAGGGAAAGCTTTTCCCACTTTGTATGCGTGCTGCACAGTGCAATACGCATGCAAAGTCGGAAAAGGAAGGAGAAATGAAAGCATTTCTCCTTTCTTGCGCCTAGTTGAAAAGGGCGCAGTTTTCTCACGCTAAACGCAATCTAATGTTTTTAGTAAATTGGGTTTAGCGTGAGAAACCTTGGGTGGCTCCATGGGAACGCCCATGCACCACCCTTGCTACGCCCCCTCGGCGCAAAGTAACGCGAAGCAGCGCAATGCGCTGCTTCGCATTACTCTTATGCTATTCCCAGAGCTAAACAATTTCAGCGCTGGAAAGTAAGTAAAAAAAAAAAAAAAAAAGATTCTGCGTCGTTTTGCGTCACTTATGTGACGCAAACACAGCTCAAAAGCTTAGTAAATATCCCCCTGGGTCTCACCTTTGAGACCTGTTGCCTTTTGGTGATGCTGTACACAAAGTGGACGGGATGTTGGAGAAGTGCACAGGTGAGAGAGAGCAACAGGGTAGGAGAAGCACAGGATGGTGACAGCTGGAAAACACATGCACTCAAAAAAGGTGCTTAACCAAAAAGAAAACAAGCATTTGCAATGCAATAGGTCTCGCATTTGTGCGGGTTAGAGCAATTGTCGTAAACGTCAATGTGCTTTTTTATGCAGTTTGGTGTGGAGTTGATGCATGTGGTGTGGAGTGGATGTATGTGGGATGGATTGCAATTGTTAGTTGTGGAATTCTGTGTGGGGTAACAATCCCAATGAAAGCAAAACAAGCCAGACCGGAGGGGTGGGGCGAAGTGATCAGCAACATGGAAAGTGGCGGGTGAGAGAGGAAAGCAGCAACCCATGTAAAAAAATTGCACTTTAATTAAATAGCACTTGAATTAAGGTGCAAGCGAATGGACACCAATTAAATGTAATTAATCTGTGCCTGCTCCCTGAGCCAGAGAACGGGATGGAAGTGACACATGGGATCTGGTGGGCATTTAGGATGTAATAAAGCAGAATGACAGAGATTCCAACAAAGGGCTAAGCAATGGCCAGGTTGCCATCTCTATATTATATACAACAGAGGTAAGCCCTCATCTTCTGATAAGATAGCAATTAATATAGGCCACACTCCCAGAGCTGCCGACTTTGGAACTGAGAATCAGATTGATTTACAGCATCTGCTGACTATCCTGTGATTGTGGGCAAATCACTTAATCTCCCAGGATTCACTCAGATTACTATCCTGTTTACGGTGATAAAACCAGTACAGTTGGGAGTAGTAATAGCATGTGCTATTAAATGTGCAGAGTACCAAAATAGCTTTTAGTGAGCCTCTATTTACAAGGAGGAAAAATATCCCTGAGCTTCAACAAGTATTTTGCTGTAAATGTGTGCTCTAAGCAAACCGGTTTAAAGCTAAAGCATCCCTGCTAATCTACCTTTCCGTATATAAAAGTTAAGGATTAGCACATTATTTTGTCCAGCAGCATGGCAGCAGCATGGCGCCACGTGCCGGTATATTTTAAATGGGCACGGTGGCGCTCTGGTTTGGTATGTTGCCCTGTGTAATGTAAAAAAAATGGGGTTGGATTGGAATTGTTAGTTGTTGAATTGTGTGTGGTGGAATTTTGTGGTATGGATTGGATTTGTGGAGTGGAATTATGTGGCATATGTGCAGTTGAATTATGTGGACAGTAATTATGTGGTATTGAGTGTACTGGAATTCTGTGGAGTGGGATTGTCTGTTATGGTGTGTAATAATGTGGAATGTTATTTTGTGTTGTGGTACGTAGTGGAGTTTAATTATGTGGTGTGCTGTTGAAGTTTGTGGCATGATGTTGAATTCTGTTGTGTGTATTGGAAGTATGCAGTGTGTTGTGTAATTGTGATGAGTTTAATTATGTGGTTTGTTATCAAATGGTGTGTAATGGAATGGAAATGTGTAGAGTTGAATTGTGTGGCGTGGAAGTGTGTGGCGTGGAGTGAGATTTATGCTGATTAGAATTATGATGCATGGTGAGGAGTGTATTTGTGTGGATTGTGTTACCAATTTTAGAAATGATGAAATATAATTACAAAAAAATGTGTCCTTCACACAAAATTAAAACTCGTTGCTTTGACAAAAAAATGTCAGAAATGCACAACGGTCTCTTTAATTTTAGACCTAAGCAAGGAGGAGCTGCAAATAAAACATACATGTTCAACATGAGCAGGGAAAAAAGAAAAGAGTTCCAAGACCAAACACTTTAACACGCTAGTAAACTTACCAGAAATGTGAAATGTAGAGGCTTTAAGGGTATGAAATTAGCACATTTGTGAAAGCTTGTAGGAGTAAGTCAGCAAGAGGAACCGACAGAGGGGGAAGAAAGAAAGAAAAATAGAAAGAAAGGAAGAGGAGAAGAAAGAAAGAAAGAGGGGAAGAAAGAAATAAAGTAAGAAACAAACTTAACAGCAAGGTAATGAAATGAGGTAGACTCCGGCAGAGATGGTGGTTGGAAAGGTACAGAGGAAGGAGGAGAACCAGCATGTAGAGAACAAGGGGAAAGGTAATCTTATTTTCAGAGGTGTTATGAAGAGATGTTAAATAAATGCTCTGTTTGTTATAAAAGGTGTGGTCTGCATTTTGTTCATGTGCGTGTGCTACAAAACACTACGGCTAAAACATAACTAGCGCTGCAGTTCGTGCAAACGTAGCATTACAGGGCACCACAACACAGTATTGCACTCAGATTATACAGACAGTGTTTGTATTGTAGCCAGAGTAAACACACTGGAACAGCAACCGCAACTGACTCCTTCCCGACAGCAGCCATGGTTACTACCATTAGCAGGGGAACCTTCCTGCTGACAACCAAAGGCACAGCTAGCACATAAGACAGGGAAATGGCAACACAATAACAGGCACATGTTAATAAAATACTGTGCACTCGAGCGGACTATAGTTTCTCAGGCTCTAGATTGCATTTGTCTGCAGCGCCCACACGGTCATTCAGAGGGCAAAAATGTGTGTCCCCTACTCACTGGCAGCATAGGGTGCTGATGAATGAGGGTCACTGCTTCGCTGCGGGCTCCTGAACCCTGGTTGGGTGTTGTGTGTGTGGTTTTGTGTGTGTGTGTGGTTTTGTGTGTGTGTGTGTGTGGTTTTGTGTTTGTGGTTGAGTGTGTGTGTGGTTAAGTGTGTGGTTGTGTCTGGTATTCTCTCAGTTACTCATTAAGGGACATCAGACGAGCAGTGATTGGACGACCCGCCACCCTACTCCAAACATTGCTCAGCCCAACACACACAATCGAGTGATGGGCTGGAACCCCCCCCCCCCCATTGTTTGCAGGCCAGGGCCCCCCCTGTATCTTTGCTGGGTCAGCAAGGGGGGGTAACTTGGCCTGCTCTTCCTCTCAAAGTTGAAGGGAGTGAGTCAGGCTGCGCTCTCACGTGCACAGTGCAGATTGCCTGGCCACGTAATGACGTCACCAGCCTTCACGTCACAGAGCCATTCAGGGTAGAATGCAAAAAAGTTTTTTTCACTAAGTGAAGGCGGATCGATGGCTGAGCGAAAGGACTGTCAAGCTATCCCCTTGCACCACACACGCGCCTGTGCATACCTTAGTCTGTGTTTACAGAGCTTATGTAAAGCCCTCCTCTTGCGTGCAGCCATTATTAGGCAAAGATCACCACACAGTGGATGATGAAACAACAAACAAGAAGCATCTCCGCTCATAAGGGCATCCAGTTTTACGCATCTGAGATCAGGGGCATCCGTACTGTAGTGTATGACGTAGCCATCTGGTGAGTGGCTCGTTCAGTCCTTCTGTTTCATACTATTCAAGGTTTTCCAATGAGAACTGGAGGTAAGGACACGTGCGCGCATTCCTTTCCCTGGTTTCTGCGTGGTTGCTTGTCTATGAAGCTTTACCTTTCTGAGATGCAAATATTATATTTGTTTTAACAAGCCTCTAAAATAGCCATCGCGTTTGCTCTTGAATGACATGTGTGCTGTGGGGAAATGCACTGTGAAAGATCAACAACAAAACCCTTTCTAATCGCGGCACCGGTTCTTTACTTTTAACATTAAAAGTAAAGCGCGGGTGCCGCAATTATAACAAAAGTAAAGAAATAGAAACAAACATCTATTTCTTTACTTTTGCTATAATCGCGGCACCGGCGTTTTACTTTTAATGTTAAAAGTAAAGCGCCGGTGCCGCGATTAGCAAGCTAAAAATGCTACCACCGGCCACAGCTTGCAGCGCACATGCACTGCAAGCTGTAGCCGGCGGTAGTATGTTTTAAAGCCCTTACTAAAGTCTCTCCGAGCAGCGCATGCGCGCTGACTCAGCGAGACCTAAAAAGAGTAATTTCCTAAAAGTGAACAGTGAAAGTGCATGTCACCCTGTCAAGAGAATGGGAAAGAGGATATACGTCAGTGCTTTAGGGGAGGGACAAACATTACATGGAACAAGATGGACAAGTAGAGTCAGTGAATAACATGCAAGGAAAGGAGTGACAAAGCCAACCATTGGTAAGGAATGGGCGAGCTTTAAGCTCACTGTAGGTTCTTGGTAAGGCAGCAATAGGTCTTTTGCAACCAGAGAGTTTGAACTATCCAGTAGGCTGGACCTAAAAAGCATACAGCAGCCTTACCAAGTATCCATATCCCGTCAAGGCAGGCACAGGCTTTTAGCCTTCACGATGTAAATTAAGGGTGTATCAAACGTTTGGGGGAGTAGGGATAACCTACAATCCTTTGAAACTGCAACAATCAGTAGTAGCCAGCACACTACAAGGAACAAGTTGTATGTAGTGCTGAACCTGCTCTCAGGAGGTAGGATCCCATCCTACACTGACCTCCAAACAGCTCAAAATACATATTAAAGGTGTCAATGAAGTAAAATAGAGGCAAATCTTGTAGCACATGAATAACTACAATTACCACAATGCATTCTGGTTGAGAATTGGGTATATTGACTCCTTCAGCTGGACATAACCTGTGTTGTGAAAAGCACAGCTACCTGGCCCACAATGCAGTGGGACGACAAACAAATGCTTAATTTATTCACACACTGATTTTTCCTGAATTTGATACGCAAACGAAAGTGAGATAGGATTTTGTAATTTTAAAAACTCGTATGTTGAACTAAAGGTTGATTAGAGTTTGTCTCAGTTAAAATGTAATTTAAGAATTCCTAGTGTTGATGTTAGATTCTAAAATTGCAATTGTATACATTTCTTGCTTTATGTTGTCAGTTGGATGCCAATTGAACACATATTTTTAAACAGAGCATCCAAAAAGCCCCAGAGTTGGAAATTTCATTTTTGTTCTGACCCAAAATCCCTTCTGCATGAATGGAGGTATTTCATATAACAGAGCTTATTATATCCACTGTCTTACAAGAATGGCTCCATAAAGCAATAACAGCCATGAGCAAGATGTCTTCCGCCTTGGTGATGGCTCAGAAAGAGCCTCTTGACAAATGAAAATTGGCTCATGTTCTTAAAATAGAAAGGGCTGAAAAGATGAAGCGCTTGTCATCTCCTTAAACAAAGGGTCATCTCTAGATAATGGGCTGGATGAAAATCTTCAGAGCTGGGTCGTTAATTGCTTCTGACTGCCCTGTAACTAGTCCCTGGATACTGTCTTCCCTTCTCCGGGTGCTCACTTTGAAGGTGTCTTCAAGGCAGTTTATCTGACTAGGATCTTGTTGTGTGTGTGTGTTTTTATTTTTTTTTAATAAAGGAAATTTGGATTAAAATTGCATGGAATTTATGTTGTTAGAATCTGTTCTAGTTAAATGTTTTTGCAGATTATATAAGATTATGACATTAATCGAAGGCTTCCTATTCAGAGGAGTCGTCTATGTTGTGACTTAATTCTCACAACTGAATTTACCTTAGCTTGCTGCTGGGGACAAGTGGTACTTGGGCATAACATTTCTTCATAACACAACAGAGCACACTTGGATACCCTTTCAGGTGATGAGCAGCGCTTTACAAATCCAGATAACATAACATAACAGCATTTTGTGCCTAAACACAATTCCCCAGGTACAAGCGATACTTGGTGGCATCACAACTCTACCCAGGTGCCTTTTTGCCTAACTAGGAGAAAATCATTCTTTTTCTTATCCACTGCCTAGCAAGCCATTTGTCAGACGGTCTTGAATTATTTAATATTATTTTAATGCGTTTTGGTATAGACCCTAAAATTGGAGAGCTATGCCTCAGAGAAGTCCCCAAAAGAACAATGCTTTGAACAACAGAATCTGAAAAGCCAATGTCCACTCAAAGCTAGTAAAAGATTCTGGAGCGGTAATAGAACCTGGGAAAAGCAATTCAAACAGCCCACGGTACACAAGACGAAGGGCTTGCAATGAACATGGAAAGGGTAAAAGCCGAACACTGGAATATACTGATTTGGTAATGGGACCAAGAGAGGGAAATGGCATCTGACCGCCGAGAAGAAGAGATTGACCTGTAATGGAATACATTTTTGTTTCATTCCTGTTATCCCTGTTTTATCTTTGTTTTTCTTCGATTACCTGATTTTCTTTTTTTGGTAGTGGACTTTTTCCAATCTCGTCTCTAGTCGCTTATGTTCTGCTTTGTTGGCAACCTTTCCCTCTTTCCTATATATCTTGTGGTACTGTACGAGTAAGACTCAGAATAACACGTTAGTCTCTACTGTCTACAGTTAAGATTGCACACTCAAGTAAGCTAGTATTACAAATAATATACACCATGTATGTTTGTTGAGAAGACTTTCTTTTTCCTGCTCATGCTCGAACAGTTGAGTTCATGAGAGAGTGGCCCTGGTCATCATGGGCCACCCATTCCAATGTAGAGCGCTGCTGTCATTCATTTAAACATTATACCAGCAGTTTTCCATGACAGTGCACCATGGCTTAAAAAAGTGTGAGGTCCCGCTCCCATTGCATTTGCCAACCAACACCATATGTCTTTCATTGGCCATGATTCCACCCCTGGCTAGTCTAACTTTGTGAACCAATCAAAGGCCTAGAGGTATATGTTTGTTAGACGATACTGCAACGCTAACTGAGCTGTAGTGATGTATTGCAGTAGTATGTAAAGGGGGGCGTATCTGGCATCTAAAATATGTATAATGGTTTATTCTAGCCACACAGACCACCAGCTCCAGTGCCGCTGCAGGAGGGGGGAAATAGTTGGAGGGGGAGAAGCAGCGGCAGGGACGGGCACTGGTAAGTCACATAATTTCTTGTAATTACTATTCTACTCACTAGCTAGTTCCAGGGCGTACTGTTAGGGTCACCAGGCTACCATGTCTGTGATTGCTTTTTAATAAAGCAATTATGTTTTTTGAAAGGCCGCCCGTTTTCCTTAAAGGAATATGGAATGCTTTTCAAAAACTAAAATGAAACTTTTAAGTTCTATTTTTTTTAAGAGTCAGCAGTGGTCTCTTGGACCACTGCCTGCTCTTAAAAATTATTTGTTTTAACATTCACATCAGGGGGAATGGGTACTGTGGGGAATCCTTCCCATTTGCGAATGGCTACTACCACCTCCGTTGAGGTGTCAATAAAAAAGTTAATGTTTTGTGATCGTAATGCAGGTGCAAGACATGTATACTTATAGGGTAGCCCTAAACACGCCTCTTCCAAAAACAAATCACAAAACACAAATTGCGATTGGGTAACATGTTACTGAATTGCAATTTGTGCTTTGTACGTTCCAAAAAGCATTTTTACAGTCGGGAATGGCCCAATTCTGTGGATTGGGCCATTTCCAACCACAAAAATGTTTTTGTACATACGGCCGTTGGTGAGGGCCAAACACCTCAAACGCAGTGCCTGTAATCCATCCTGAAAAAGGTCAAAATGGCCCCCTGCCACAGCCCGAACCCGGGGTCTGTTTTCACAGCTGGAAGTGAACTTCAATGTACATGACACTTCGGTCCTGTAAAGAACCAGGGGGCATATGTATCAAGCAAATTTTTAGTCGCAAACGCTGCGATTCGCAAAATACAGCGTTTGCGATTAAAAATTCGCAAAACGGGATGTATGAGCCACATCCCAACGCAAATTTAAGGAATCGCTAATTTAGCGATTTCTTAAGTTTGCGTAGGCATTTAAGAAATCGCAAATTGCGATTTCTTAAATGAAATGTAACACTCACCAAAGGATTGCGATTAATCCTTAAGAAATCGCAAATTACCACCAACTACTAGTTGGTGTTAATTTGCGATTTCTTTTAAAAATGCATGTTTTGTAATTTTACAAAGTGCCACGTGACGCACATACATGCCCTTAGGGCATGTGTGTGCGCCATATGACCACACATGCTAATTTCAGGGGTGTATCAGGGTGTCATCTTGACACCCTTGCACCTTTGAAATTATTCTCAAATTGCGATTAGCAAATTGCGAATCGCAATTTGAGAATTACTTCCCATACATTCCTATGGGTCTCCCGGCCCATAGGAATGAATGGGCAGGTATTCCTTAATTGCGATTTCGCAATTTGCTAATCGCAATTAAGGAATTTTAAGAAATCGCAAAAAGTTTGCTATTTTTTAAATACATCCCGTTTTGCAATTCTCAAATAGCGATTCCTTAAAAATCGCTATTTGAGAATCGCAAATGGTGATGTTGATACATATGCCCCCAGGAGACGATCACACCCACAAAGCACCATAGACGAATCATTCGGCCTCTACCCAAACCTACCAGATGCAATTCAATGAGCCGAATCAATGAGGTGTCTCAGATGCGACGTCAGCTGAAATTTATGAATGGCCATGTCTTTTCTAAATTCCTATCAACCAAAATGGCAGCCCTGAATTGAAGCAGGCTGGGAAGTACATGAAATAATGTTGCAACGAGGGCCAGACTGGGAATATAAACAAGCCCTGGCAATTCAGTCCCCCGCCCCCAATGAGGGGGTGGGGGGTGCTGGTGTGAAGATCTGGGGCTGCATTTGTTACAGGGGGGGGCCGATATTGCAGCACTGCCCCAGTAACAAAAACAACCCCACCACTCACAAACTGGCCCCACCCTTCCATCCCACTGAGAAAATGCCCGGTGCCTGCTACGGTCAGTCCGGCCCTGGTTGTACCCGAGATGCTTTAACAGCGATCAGTCCTTGTGAGCTGGATGAGTCTCGGTTGGAGATACTACATGAGGCTTCTACATTTTAGTGTCTTCACAAACTAATTGGCATTTGCTAGATAAATGTAAGCCAGAGACATTCTAGGGCATACATTTGAACCTACCCATATGAAAAACCCAATCACGCAGACAAGGAAAACCCTCAGCTTTACAGTCCCCAAAAAAACCAACAAGTATAAAATCGTGCAATGGCAATTGTGAACACACTGACTTATGTTGTCCCTCACAAAACCCACTCCCAATAAGCAAGAATAATCTCTGACTCACTCCCATTTGTAAAATATGAGGTCCTGTTTTGATCTAAAAAACATTTTTATGGATGTTGCATGAAACTAACACATTTTTCTGCAAATTGTCTACCGGATTCTCACACATCACCCACATTAAAAATAAATTAAAGGCGAACAGCCTGTTCAAGAATTATTCAAGGTCATCAGGGCAAGACTCTCTGCCGAACAGAGCTGGCTCGATCAGGCCCCCCCTGAAAGGCTGGGGCGCTGGGCCAGGGCCCACTTTGCCCATGCCATAAAACGTCTCTGGGTAATTTGCTACAAGCGGCTGATATAGGAGTGTGCCCTAAAGTCACTTCTGATCACAACCCTATATTACTATTTTTAAATCCACAGGCAGCAAGGACTCAGTGGCGTCAGTCCTCCTTTCCTCGTCTCTTACTTTCAAATTTGGAGTATCTTAGATTTATGTCTAAAGCCTTGTCTAAATTTGTACAAGTTAATATTGGCATGGCATCTCCACCAGTAATTTGGGATGCAATTAAGGTTTTTATTAGGGGCACCACACTGCAGTTTGTTCTTAGTAAAAAATAAAGACAGCCAAAATAGCACGCCATTGCTCTGGCAATCGCTCAATTGGAACTTATACACACCTATGAAAAACAACTGGGGGCCTGATCAGTTGACGGTATATCATTCTATGATAGAAATACGATCGAGCTTGGGGCGGGCACTAAAAGAGAAAGCTGCGGCCAGCTTCAGTAGGAATCGAGCCCTTCAGTATAAGTATGGAGAGCAGGTAAGACGTGTGCTCGCGCATCAAATCTCGGATAGGAAGTCTAAGAGCCTATCCGCTCTATCAAAGGTAATGATATGGTATACACCCATCGGCAGGCAATTGCGGAGCAATTTTCAGCTTTTTATCAGGATCTTTGTAACCAGCCTGAAGCTTTCGATGCAATGGGGCTTGGGCGATACCTTCAGGGCTCTAGATTGCCTGTTCTTGGGAAGATACATGCTTCTCCCTACAGGAAGACATTACCCCTAGTGAAATTGCTGTAACTCTCCTGCACTATCTTCTGGTAAGGTGGCACGAGATGACACTATTCCACTAGAATTTTACAAAACTTTTAAGGATATTATTCGTTCTCTTTTTTTCAGTGTCATTCAATTTATTGAGCTGAGCGGAAAAGTGCCTGGCTCTTGGAACATGACTAATATCTCTATTTCTTTAAACAAAAATAAACCACCGGAAGAATGATGCTCATATCCTCCTATACCCCTAAGCAACACTGATGAAAAGGTCTTTGCAAAGATCTTAGCAGCTCGCTCGCTTCCCTCATGTCTGATCTTGTTTTGCAGCAGCAACATGGTTGTATACCCAGGCGGGATACTACCCGTCATGCCAAAACTGCTGTTGCTGCATTTGAGAGAAATCTGGTTTGAGTATGGGTTTGATACTTTTAGACACTGAGAAAATGTTTTATTGCATAATTTGGGTATGTCTTTATGCAAAGATGCCATTGGTGATCGCTTCCGTAAATGGGTACAGTCCTACAGAAATCCTAGAGCTCAATTCGCTTATGCACGGACATCCTCCATTCCTTTCTGAATCTTTCGCGATACCAGCAGGGGTGTCCTTTATCTCTTCTATTATTTGCTTTATACATGAAGCCGTATCTGTGCTCCCTGCATTTGAATGGTCATCATCGGCTTATTATCTCTGGCGGCTGTGCACCTATAATCCCTGCACATGCTGACGACGTTGCGACTTACTCTTCTAATCCATCAGCTGCCCTTGACTCTATTATTGATGAAGCTAACGCATTTTGAACATTCTCTGGCTATAAACTCTATATAGACGAAACTCAAGTTCTTCTTAACTTCAAACCAGAAGCTCCGATGCCTGGGGTAAGTCTGTCGGCCACATATCTAGGCATCCAGCTGACCTTAAAGGTGGCACAAATTGTCAAGTTAAACTATGAGCCTCTTTTACTGTCTGTCATAAAGAAGCTAAGGTTTTGGTGGCACAAGCTTCCCATCAGCATCATCGACTGATGCAATATTAAAATTAATGTTCTACCCAAATTCTTATATTTATTTTGAGCAATCTCCCTGCGGGTCCCCAACTCTATTTTTAAACCACTTGAAGATGCCGTTGGCAGCTTTTTGGGGGGCTGCAGGTTGGGCTAGACGCGCGATACGGTTTATCAAATTTCCTTACAGGTTGGGGTAGCTTCAGCTCCCTGACTTCAAGCTTTATTTTTAGGCAGCGTTTGCTGGACGTCTTCGTAATCTTCTGACAGTTGGCAATCCAGACTCTACAGCCTTCTGCTATCGCTCCGCACTAGGACCTGACCGCACACTGTTGTTTTATAGTCTCGGGGATACCAATTATTTTAAGTGTGTCAGATTCAAGTTCATTCAGGACATAGTGTATATTTATATATATATGGTGGGGATCGCCACTAAATATACTTTCCCGCATATGCACCCAGACACACCTCTGTGGGACAATCCAATGTTTCCGGCTATATTCCATGACCAAGTGGCAGAGCCTGGTGTCTCTATGGGGTTAAACTTCTAGCATCTTTACGATCTTAATGGGTTCCACTCATTTTCTGGGCTTCAGGCCTCGTTCGATTTCCACATCACTTCTTTTTTTAATACTTGCAGATTAGGGACTTTTTATTATTGGCTGTATTCTTACAATGACTGTGGTAGGCTTCAATCTACTCACCTGCCTGCATAAGGCACCTAAGAAGTCATTAATTAGCATAATCTATCATCCCTTTGTCAACACAGGGCTAACAATAGCCCTAGTCTTGCTGCTAAGTGGATCAAGGCTTTGTCTGATGAAAATCTACCCTCAGAAATTCTTGCTGCTTTAGATACTATAGACGGCTCCTGGGTGGTAAATTCCGTTCCGCTCACGGAATTTGGGTAATTTTGCGTTCCACGGAGAACGCGGAATTGCCCAAAATTCTGTGTTCCGCGGCTTCGTGGAATTTTTTGCTTGTTCGTGTTCTCAAAATCGTGTTCGCAAGATATTTCCCCCCCGAGCACGCAAACAGCGTTCGTGAACAGGAAAAAAGCATCGCGAACAAGCAATTCCACGTGTTTGAGGAATTTCTGCATGCTCTCGGAGACTTTTTACTATTTCTCGGAGCTTTGCGTAGCGCGACTACGCAAATTCCGACCACCCCCACTCGGTACATTTCTAATAATTTAAAATTGCAGCAATTCAAAAGTATATGCATGATACACTACATGCTTAACAGAATTAAAAAGTGGGCCAGGAACTGCGCTATAGAGAAGGCCACATGCCTTAAATGTGGCTGCTGGGTGTCAAATATTTTGCATATGTTTGCTGTCTGCCCCATGCTGCATGAATTCTGGGCAGCTGTGACTCGGCGCTTAACATCTTGTATCGGCTACGATATAGAGTTTTCTTATAAGGAGATCATGTTAGGTTATAGAAGGAAGTCAATCTCGAGCTGAAGCAAATGCTATCTATAATCATTGTGTCGACCAGGGTTTGGATTGCCAGAGCTTGGATCTCTCCATCGCCTCCTCGGATAGCTGAATGGTGGGCTATTATACGGCAAATATATGAGCTGGAACTGGCATTGGCTAAATCAAGGGAGCCTTAGTCTATTGAAAAATGTGACCGTATTTAGGGCTAGATTCAGCTGGGATCCACATATTAATGGAAATGTTTGTACTGCAAATCCATCTGCTTGATCCATAGGCCAATTAGCGTGGGTTCATGTAAATTATTTGTATAGCGTACTACTCACCGCAAGGGTCTCAAGGCGCTTGTACGAATACCGCTGTGGAACCCATCCTGGCTTTCCCTGTGAGGCATCCACTCCTGGGCACCCCCAAGGTGGAGGCCAGGCATCCTTAGCGTTGTGGGGGCCGTTGTGGAGATTAAGCAAGCTATTGCCCAGAGTTGCAGAGTGGGACTCCATGATTGGAATAAGCACCGAGGCGAGAATTATCAGGTCCATGGAATTTTTTAGCCCAAGACCCGCCGAGGCGGGGAATTGAACCCTGGTCCCGAGCTAGATCTCTGCATCAGGGTCTGCCGCTCTAATCATTGAGCCACACTTCTCCACATCTGAGATCCTGGTACAGTCTTGGATTGTTTCTTGATATCTATGTTACTGTTGTTAGAGATCTCATGTGCTGTTATGTACCAATCTGTTTATTTATATTTGTCTTTATCTTTTTTTACCATCCTGTACATTTGAGATATAATAATTGTGTTCTGAGTTTGGGTTCACCCTTAGCCCAATATATGCAATTGTTGGTTGGTCAAATTTTTTTATGATCATATCTGACTTTATATAAGAATTAGAATAATTTTATATAAAGAGATTATTTTCAGTAATATTAGCGAGCTGCTGCTGTGTTACAATATTGAAAACACGTCTCTATGCCTGAATATTAGATGTAAACACCTTTAGAATTTGGAGGAGTGCGCCTGTGCACTCGCAGTGGCCTGGCCCAAGAGGGCAAGAAAGAGCTGAAACTGGATCATAAATTCAAAGCTGTTCCAAACGAGGGCCCCCAAAATCCTTAAAATGTCCTTGAGAGACCCCAGATGACTTTGGGATAGTCGCATGGCTCTGAGCACTGCACGGGAAGCATGGCCGCGTGTCCATCTGGCATGAACTCCAAATTCTGATGCAGAGAAAGGCAAATGCTATGCCCATGATGTTGAAAAATTAGAAACCACACAATAGGTGTTTGTGTATATATGATACAGATTGTTGGTTTGCCTACCGACTCTTTTATGGTGAAAATCCCAAAATATTTTACAGCATCTGATAAAGTTCAACTCCACAGGAAATGCAATCACATACTCTGTTGAAAGGATATTGCATTCCTTTATAAACAAACTCTCAATCAAAGTATGTATTACCCGTCACCCTGCCCATGTCAATAGTCCAAAGTGATGTGCTTAGTGTTTTCAGTCATCACCAGCCTAACTAGCTTCATTTTAGCTGTTACGTGGCTTTATGTCACCTTTAGCCAGTTCTGGCTTTTAGAGCTGCATTATGTTGCATTCTGGGACTTGGGGTTTCAGTTTTAACATTTCTAGTACAGGTTCAAAAACGGTAGCGCGCAAAGTGCTGGTAAAAGAACCAGAACTGTGTGAAGGCAGTGTCCGATTGGGATCACAATTAGGCCCGGGCACTCCCCCAAAAAGTTGCCCACATTCCAGAATTGTAAATTTTTGATGTTGTTTTATATAGTGTGAACTCTGCCTCCAGCAGGAAAAGGAGAACATCAGAGACTAATGTATGGCCCCCTTTCCATGAGGGAAGAGGAACAGAATTAACCTGAGGAGCTCCCTCACAGGCCCCAACCAGCACCCCCAACACCCTAACTTTCCAGTCCTGCTCCCTCCTACCCCAGTCCTCTGCAAAGCGAGTGCTAATGGCTTCTCATCAGCAGCGCCTTGAAGCCTCTGTCCCACATGGAGGCAGCCAGGGGGAGGGACACCTCATGCTGTGCCAGGAGCAGCCTCAGAACAGGTTCCTGGAAAACCGCAACGGCGCCCTGTTAGTCCTTCGGGTGGTTGGGGGCCAGACCAACCGGGGGTTTGCCCTGCTACTCTCTGCCCTGAAAAGGGCGTGAGTAGAAGAGACCAACGTGTCCCGTGATCCGGAAGAGGATCATCAAAGTTAGCACTGCCGTGGTGTCCCACAGTCAGTGCTGGCTCACCAGGCGGGCGGGGGCAGCATAGGTTGGCACAGCTGCCCGCCCTTGGATCGCCCGTAAGATAACGCACAGATTGCATACTCTTGTATGGAATAAACCTGCAGCAATATTTTCCCAGAACAAAAGTTGTCTTGTGTATTTATTCATTCTTGCATGCTCAGACCGGGGGTGGGAGAAGTTGCCGATAATGGCACTATGTGTTTCTGCCTCTGACAATTAGCCGGCCTGAGGTGGGTCATGCCCAGTATATGGATGCAAAGGCTGTAATAACTGCCTTTTATGTTGTGCACTTGCAGTGGAGACAGAGATGGCCCTGGCTGATTGGACTGCTTAGTCTGCCCAAAAAACAGCCCACCAACTGGCCGCGGCAACAGGCCCATCGGCCCATGTCCGATTGCCCACCTTGCCAAACCGAGCCTGCGTGAAGGTCTCACACATTCTGCAGGGCACTAACAGAGCTTGTGTTTAATTGTAAACACCACGGGTACTGTTTTGTAAAATCTGGTTTCTGGAGATGCTTCTGCGGATTTCTGGCCGTATATGGTGAGGGAAATGAACGGGTGTGCTGGTTGTTTTGAAAAATGCTCACAGATCTGGCTGCCATGGCCTTAGTGAGATATGTGGTTAGTGAGCTTTTGACAAATATGAGAGGGGTGGGGCTGCTGGGGATCTGGTCTTAGAGTCAGCACTGGTGGCTTCAGAACAGAGTGAGTCCTGCTTTTAAAATGAAGACCCGTCGTAACCACTAACCTTGGGTTCAGGAGTAGCGTGCTACTTGCCGTAAAGCACTTCAACGCCTCGTCAGGGGTAGTAAGCGCTATATACATACAACTACAATCTCGAATTACCGACCCAGACCACCATGCTCTGATGGTCTCCATAAATCTGGCCGCCCCCTTTGCTTGGGAAGTGAGATGTACATGGGTACACCCCTCCGTCTCCCAACCCCACAAACTGCCCACCCTGCTGGAAATGCGATTTGTTCTCCACAGATCCCTGGGAGTAGTGGAGCTTACAGAAAATTGCCCCATTTATGAGCTGCTAATGTGTGACGCCTTCACACAGTCCTGACTCTCTCACCAGCACTTTGTACACTACAATTTTTTACCCAGAGATTCAACTGCACTGCATGGATTTAACCTCTTCTGTTTAGATTATTCAACAACCACCATTTATGAAAATCCTTGTATTGCTTCATCATGAAATAAGAAATATTTTCGTGGGCTGAGCCATTGCTCTGCCGGCCATGTGGGCCAGTGTGGAGCCTCCTGACTAAAAATAAACAGCCTACATTTATCTACCGGCCACACATGATTTGCTGCTTCAGGGCGTGTTAAAATAGTCCCCCTAGTCCTGCCTTGAATACAGGTGACAGAAGGGACGCCTAGTTCCAGTTAATTTCCACTGGTCAAAGTGTGTGAGAGTGAGTCCAACGCTGCACACAGGTTTGTACATTTGCCTCGTGCGCGCTTATCGGCACTCCGGGGCAGTGCTTTAAATGGGCAGGTGCTGAGTACCTGCACTTCTTTAATTTGAAAGGAGTGTATTGGCAATTCTCAGGACTGTTGCAATAAATGTAATGGTGGAGTAACGACCGTTCTCAGTCAATCAGGGTTGGTAAAGCGCAACTACTCACCCATGAGGGTCTCAAGGCGCTTGGGGGAAGGGGGGGAGCGGGGCGGCTCCGTTGAGGGCTGGGGTCATCTGAAGAGCCAGATGTTTAGGTCCTTCCTGAACTGAGGCAATGTGGGAGATTGCCAGAGGTGGGGTTATGTCGTTCCAGGATTTGGCTGCGAGGTAGAAGAAGGACTTTCCTCCCGTTCTGGTCTTGTAGATACGTGGGATGGTGGCCAGAGAGAGTTCGGCTGATCGAGACGCAATGCATTTAATGGTGGAGTATCGGCACTTCTCAAGAGCAGACCGGTATTCTGTATAGTGACTACCTGCACTTCTAAAGTTCCATTTAAAGCACTGCTCCAGGGCAATACTAAAAACACTGGTGCAAAAGAGGGAAAGCAGTGACAAGGGCGCAATAGATCACCGCTTTAGATTCCTGCTTATCTGCGTTCCCGTGTGATTACGAGTCCAGCGCTACATGCGGAGTTCTGCATATCTGCCTCGTGTGCACTTGTTGGCACTCTTTAAATCCCCATTGCAAACAAAACAAGAATAAAAACGTAAGTGCTATGCAGAGAGCAGTGGGTGGGGTGGGGGTCGAGAAATAGTACTTTAATCACGGTGCGAGCAGCGGACGGGCACTGATTAACTAGAATCACTCTGTGCTTGACCCGTGAGCCAGCGAAATGACTGGAAATGACGTTTGGCTAGCACCAGCCAATTAGGAAGGCTTCAAAGAAGATGGACATTAAAACGAACAAATGGCAAGCAATGAGCAGGCTCCAAGATCTTTTTGTATACAATAGTGTCTCGCAAGCGAGATGCATGAGCCAATGCATGCATGGCCCTAAAAAGTTACAAACTTACTGGGGGAATTGGAGGACTGGGGACCACTGAGTCATGCAAGGATCTTTTCAAAGCCTAATCATTACCAGGATGCTGACTTTAGGGGTACAGTGTCTTTAAACTAGGCGTGGGTGAAGCTGGCGTAGTGCATCTACGCGTAGCTCCACGGAGTTTGAAAAAAAACTCAGTGGAGCTACGCATAGCTCCGCTCTGCTCCTTCCCTGCTCCCCTATCAAATGCTTTAAAAAGAAGGCACTTACCTGTGTTTCTGCCGCCTCCCCTGCCTGGCCGCTCTCCTTCCTGCTCCTCGCCGCCTCGCGTCCTTCTTCATGGAAAAAACTACTACGTTGTACGTCTTGCGCATGCGCACTTGCAAGACATACAACGTAGTGGTTTTTTTTTATGAAAAAGGACACGAGGAGCAGGAAGGAGAGCGGCCAGACAGGGGAGGTGGCAGAAACACCGGTAAGTGCCTTCTTTTTATTATTTTTAAAGTATTTGGAAGGGGGAAGGGAGCGGCTAACTCCGCTACGTCAAGGAGGCGAAGTTTTGCTTATCTCAACGTTCGCCACGGAGCGCAGAGTAGGCAAATCTCCGCAAACTCCGCTGGCGGATCGGGGTTACCTGCCCAGGGTTACTTTAAACCTCTTCTGTGAAGCATTACAAACATCCTGTGTTGCATCTTGTTTGGATTTAAACCATGAATTATGAGTGCTTCCGGTTTTGAAAAGTCGCCGCTGATGATTTATAGACACAGTCAACTCATTAGCATGAATAATTGTCTTAATTTCCTGAACATTGGCCCTGGCGATGCTCACTCCACGAAGACGAAGCACTCTCGGCGCTTCTAGACTCTTCAGACACCGGGTTCCATTACTACCTGATGTGCTCCTGATACGGTTATGAAGTGAAGCGTCGTTTGTTATCTTGTGTTGTTACAAATGAATACACATTTTAATTATGAACGAATAATTGTGGACAAGGCCAGAACTCCACGTGGACGATTCACACTTTAATCACTTTATTCCCAGCGAGACCGCCAGCCACTTCATTTTTCAGCAAAGAAAGCCTCGCTTTGAAGGAAAAAGACGCTTTTTATCTAAAAATGATATAATATTTCCCTTACTCGTTATGAAAAGCCTAATGTTCATCTAAACGAGTATTATGGAGTCCCTAGACCTCTCTCTTGCTCATTAAATTACCAATTGCGTTGGTTTCAATGGTTAATTTGTTAAAAAAAAAAAATAATAAGTGCCAGGGCCCTCAGCAGGAGACCACCAGTGTCGTGGCCCACCCCGGGCGGCCCGAGTTTTCCCTCCATCCCTCGCTCTTACCTGCGGCTGACGCGGTGGCAAACTGGTGGAGACTGCAGCTTGCACCACCCATTGCCCCTTTCAGCGCTGCCAATGATGGTACCTGTGTGTAAGTGTGACAATTCAGACTATTTGAGGCCCACAAAACTATAAGAATGGCTTGGGTGGCAGGTATTAGTTGTTTTTTATTGTATATTGAATTAACTGATGTCCTGCTCCTCTCTAAATAACAGAAACAGCGCCACCATGTGGCAGCAGTCATACTTTCCGGTGTTGACAATTGAGTGCTGGTGCTGAGCACGGGAAACCACCCCCTCAAATCAAGCACTGGCTGGTTTTAATGGTTTGAAAGGATTTCCCTACCCCAGACAGCATACTTCAGTTTCACAAAGATTATGTTGTGATCTACTCTTCTATCACAGCTGGTACCACAGCTGGCTTGCTACTGAATTGCAAGTTTAAGCCTTGATTTCCATAGTATGAAGTGAATTAAAGCATGTCCTATTATGCCTGTATGATTAAATTCATAGGGTCACGTTAAACCTATGGCTCTCTTTGTGAATTGAGCTAACCCTTGTTAGTTTTGCACAAAGATTTGGCTTTGAGTAGTTGTTACTTTGTCTAGTATTACAACTGGATAATGATGGAATTACAACTGTAAGCTGGAGTAGGCGTGCTACACAAGTAAGTTGCATGTCCTCACAGCACAATATTTATTAATCAAGCCCATACTTGTTAATATGGGGCCAAGCAGTTCTTAATTTGTAAACGCATAAGTGCCAGGGCCCTCTTCGGGAGTCATTGCAACTTAAACCACCCGTTGAACCTGCCATCATTGGCAACAACAGTACCAGCACAACTACTTGCCATCCCCCTCCTACAAGTCTGACAATTCAGACCACCCCAGGCCCCCAAAACGTTAAGTTTTACTTAGTCTGAAGGTATTCATTGTTTTTAATGTATATGGGATTGACATACAATTGTTGTTGTGCGCATCTCTACATTTGACAAGCAACGCCACCATGTGTCAGACTGTTATAAGTGCTGGTGTTGCCAATTAAGTGCCAGTGACGAGCACCGGAAACCACTGGCTCAAAATAAGCACTGGGGCCAAGAGACCCCTAGAGGTAGTGTGATCCTATAAATTGACTAATACCTACACAATACATATCTTACATAAGCCACGATCGCTGGAATGTGGGGGGCACCAATAGTACAGTGCTTGCAGTCATTTCATGAGTTTCTCATTCATTCGGTGAGGGTGCGTCTTAGGCTCTTATTTCCAAACCCTGATGGGTTTTAGAAGACCTAGAAGTTAGTTTCTAAGGTGATTCTTCATGTTCTCACCATTGACCCAGGACTCTACATACAAGGCCTTTAGTAATGAGATAGGACTCTGTTCTCCTTCACTCTCCCCTGCTAACTGTGGTCAAACAGTCCAGCATTGGCTCATACGTGGTGGCGGGGTGAATGTAAGTACCAGATCAGGGCGTAAATTGTCTCTTTCTTCATTCAACATGCACTTCCTGTCTCTTTCACATATGAATGTTAATGTCCAGAGGAGCCACTTTTAAAACATATATGTCTTTAATACATTTATAGATAAACAGATCAGTTAGATTATACATTTCATTGAAAACCACACTTCTCCGGCCCACATAGTTTGTATGAATACAATTTAGGTGTCTGTCAAATTGTAATTTGTCTCAAAGTTTCACAAAAGTGACAAACTTCTGAACTTCACAAAATTTCTCACAAAAAAATAGATTTTGCAGATTATTCCAGCAAACCCTGTTATTTTAAAGAAGTGTTGTAGAAATGTGATGTGGAGTTATTTTTATGTAAAATGTTTTTGGACGACTCTAAATCCACAATTTAAAAAAAAACATTTCCACATTAATAAAGTTGGTAAAGTAAAAAAAAAAAACGCGTTAAGGGAAGGGGACATCCTGCTTAAGATAAACGTACCGGAGGCATGGAAAATAACACCTAGTTTATAATAAACAACAGGGTGAATTAGATAAATTCCTGACTAGAATATTTGCTCAAAAGGGTACAATATCAACTTTGTATTAGCATTCAGCACCAATACAATTGTTCATAGAAAACATGAAATTTTGACTAATATTATTAATTATAAATATTTCATACTTCAAATGCATTTGAGGGTGCAATATCCTCCTACAACTTTCACTCCATTCATACTCCTCAGCCTTTTTATTTTTATTTTTTTATAACCATATTTTATTGGCATTTAAACAATATCGACATACACGTTCGATCAAAGAACCGGATCTAGCATCCAGATAACATAACGTGCCTTTGACAATCGCTGGTAAATTTCATCAACAGTCCCATTGAATCAAAACTAACCCCCCCCCCCCCTCCCCCTTGAGTTGCGCTTTATTAAACAGGCGAGTATGTCTACATACTACCGGGTTCTCGGCCTTCCATCTCCCAAAGTCCGTGCATTAGAGTGCTACACCTCCTGACGACCTTAGGCTGGTTGTCCCTCTAGTCTATTGTCTTGCTCGGGCTCTGCCACCCTTGGGGTGCCCGCTCCACTAGTGCTGTCTTGCCCATTCGCCACCAGTTCACACACTTCATACTCCTCAGCCTTGTGGGGATCTACAACAATATTGCATGGTACCTAGCAAACACAGTATAATACATTATTAGTAACTAAAAATGTATTCTACTGTGTTTGCTCCCTCAAATGCATTTGAAGTATGAAATATTTATACTTATTAATAATAGTCTAAATTTCATGTTTTCTATGAATCATTGCATTGATACTGAATGCTAATAAAAAGTTGATATTGTACCCTTTGAGCCCATTTCTAGTCAGGAGTTCATCTATTGAAACTGTCAGTTGCCGGGGGCTGCTATACAATAAAAGTTGAAAGAAAAACATTGGCAAAAACCAACTTGACTAATGTATGGAGTAATATCCACCAAAGAAGTACTCGCGATCCCTTGAATGTGGCCCACTCACAGAAAGAGACCGCCCATTGTTTTCCAGTGTCATCATGGGCCCTGACTCGAGACAAGGCTAAGCGATACAGGTGTACTATAAAGAGCAGTTCCAGTTGGCAGTCCTTCTGGAGGAAAGGGTGCATCAGTAAAGGTAGCTTCAAGGGCTCCCGGGGCCAGGGAATAGTTTGTTGGCACAGGGAGTGTGTCTAACATGTAGGGTCACTATTCTAAGGGCTCAAGGCCCTTGCGTTTGTGATTGGATCCATGTGACACTTCATGCCACAGACGAGGCGCCAAAGTCTATTTTCGGGGAGGTAGCATGCTACATTGAGACAGGGTGTTCTGTTGGGTGTTGTGGTAAGCACTTTAGAGTTGTGTATGAGTGCCACATGGGTGCGCTTATCCTGCCTTGGATCGCACGGCTTAATAGTGTGATGGTGAACAGGAGAGTGAGACAGAGCGCCATTCGCTTACATTAACTGACTGCTGAGATACTCATCAGGTCCATTATGTCAGGTCCATTATGGAATTCTATGGTGACCTTTGAACCATCAACCAGTACCCGGTGCC
Organism: Triturus cristatus; assembly: GCF_964204655.1. Classification (NCBI taxonomy): domain Eukaryota; kingdom Metazoa; phylum Chordata; class Amphibia; order Caudata; family Salamandridae; genus Triturus; species Triturus cristatus. The sequence continues at coordinate 92,892,021 of NC_140595.1, read as the reverse complement.
GTCACTGGGGCTTGCCAATGCGCGCGCCAGCAGGTCAACCTCCACCCTGGTTCCACTGTTCTCACTCTTGGGTAGCTCTGCAGGTTTTAGGAGGGCTGGCAGGTTGGTCCTTCTTGGAGAGCGTTGTCTGCCTTCACTGTTGTGCTTGAGTGGTTGGTGGACACAGTTCTGTATTACCAGATAGGCAAAGTAGGCATCGACCTATGGCCCCCACTCCTTTTAGGGGACCCAGGACAACGGATCAAAATAATATTGATTTGATCTTGAAACCAAGCTTTCTTAAATTGTTTCCAATACATTTTTGTTTAAAAAGCATTAATAATTGTTCATGTTTAGTTCTGTGTAATAATATTGGTTTATTAAAATTGTTGGTTGTTAAAATTAAAAACATATTAGGAGATAATTTGCGAGGTAGACCCCGAAATTTCGACTGCCTATGTGCCTCTACAGGGATTAATCCAGCCCTGGGCAGACACTCCATTCTGGCGGGTCCCTGGCCAGAAAGCTGGGTCAGTGGCCCCTAGTTTCATCTAGTGGCTTTCAGTCTCACTCAGTGGTGGGCAGCCTCCCTCAGTGACCTCAGTGCCTGACTGTCAGTCCTTTTATTCAGTGCCCTGGAGTGTCATTCAGTGGCATTATTTTACTTCAGAGTTTGATATAGGCGAACTTCACCCGAAGGTATCGTGTATCAGAGCACTTTAAACGAGCATCAGGTGCATAACACAACGACACATTCATTATTTTGTTAAGCACCGGGAGATTAAGTGATTTGCCCAGAATCACAGGATGTTGAGCGTCGTTGCCGAGATTGTTAACCCGGTTCCTCAGATTTGAGGTCGACCGCCCTAGCCGTTACGCCACATCCTCTCGCCTTCAGTGTCCACCATCAGTGGTTGGCAGGTTTGTCAGTTGCTGGCAGTCTCACTCATCCCTGAACAGTATGATTCAGTTTCACCCAGAAATATGGCAAACCGCCCCTTCCAAATGCTAAACATCACAGCTGAATCCTAGGCCCCAGCGTCAGCAATGAGACGGACCCCCCGCCGCCCGCGCTCAATGAGGTCCCCGCCTCTTCCCCCTCGCACGTCAGATCTTGTTTCAGCAGTCCGATAAAAAGTTATTTATGTTTTTATTACCGCCTGATAGCTATCGTTTTTCATCTAATGTACGATAATTACACTGTGGTTTTGGCTATTTTTTTTTAGCTTTTTTTTTTTTAATAAGATGTCTTTTAGCAGCCCCAGGGGATATTATAGTTATTAAAATGCAAATCAAACCGAAATTAAACTTTAAAATCCTCGCCTGGCGCCCCCGTTTAAATAAATATGAAAGGGGTGCGCAGATGGCGCAGGTGCGCCGCAGCGCGCGCCGCCGATGAAAGTGCAGGAAGCCGGGGCGGCGCGAGCTGCCGCGGCCATCTGCAGAGCTCCCGCCACGACATTAGCATTTCAGTGGCAGCCGGAGGAGGGACCGCGCTCCCCAAGCTGCGGGGAGGGAGCAGAACTGGAGTCCGGAGAGTGCACGAGGAACAAAGGGCAAGGAGGGGGGACTGAGAGAGGCTAGAGGACTGGGAACCAGGCGGCAAACCGAGCACACAATTTGGGTGAGACCGAGACTAGAGGAAGGAAAACCACACAGAAAGCAAAGTCATCCCGAAGGGAGTGAGGAGTGAGAACCATACAGCAGACAAAGCACAACCGGCAGAGAGTGGAGTGAGAACCACACAGCAAACAAAACACGAGAGAGAGAGAAGTGGGAACCACACAGCAAACAGAACACACCGGTAGAGAGGTGTGAGAATGATATAGCAAACAAAGCACACCCAGGAGAGAGGAGTGAGAACCACAGAGCAGACAAAGCACACCCGGCAGGGAGAGAGAGAGGATTGAGAACCACACAGCAAACAAAACACGCGAGAGAGAGAAGTGGAAACCACACAGCAAACAGAACACTTCCACAGAGAGGAGTGAGAATGATATAGCAAACAAAGCATACCCGGGAGAGAGGAGTAAGAACCACACAGCAGATAAAGCACATCTGGCAAAGAAAGAGAGGAGTGAGACCCACACAGCAAACAAAACACAAGAGAGAGAGAGAGAGAAGTGGAAACCACACAGCAAACAAAACCGACCCGCAGAGAGGAGTGAGAATAATACAGCAAACAAAGCACACCCAGGATAGAGGAGTGAGAACCACACAGCAGACAGAACACACCTGGCAAAGAGAAAGAGAGGAGTGAGAACCACACTGCAAACAAAACACATGCATAGAGAGGATTGAGAATGATACAGCAAACAAAGCATACCAGGGAGACCACACAGCAGACAAAGCACACCTGGCAGAGCGAGAGAGCGGAGTGAGAACCACACAGCAAGCAAAACACACCCTCAGAGATAGAGAGAGAGAGGAGAAAGAACCCCACAGCAGACAAAAAACACCAGCAGAGAAAGAGGAATGAGAACAATACAGCTAACAAAGCACACTCTGGAGAGAAAGAGGAAGGAGTAAGAACCACATTGTTGACAAACCACACCCAGGTGCGAGAGAGGAGTGAGAACTTCACAGCAGACCAAGAACACTCTGCAGAGAGCGAGGGAGGGGAGTGGGAACCACACAACAAACAAAACACACCTTCAGAATGAGAGGAGTGACAATGATACAGCAACCAAAGCACACCCGGTAGAGAGAGGAGTAAGAAACACACAACAGACAAAGCACACCCGGCAAAGAGAGAGAGAGGAGGGGTGAAAACCTCACAGCAGTCCAAGAACACCTGGCAGAGAGAGAGAGAGGAGTGGAAACCACACAACAAACAAAAAACACCCGCAGAGAGGGAGGAGGGAGAATGATACAGCCACCAAAGCACACCCGGGAGAAAGAAGACTAAGAACCACACAGCAGACAAAGCACACCCGGCAAAGAGAAAGTGAGAGAGGAGTAAGAACCACACAGCAGACAAAGCATACCCGGCAAAGAGAGAGGAGTGAGAACCACACAACAAACAAAACACGAGAGAGAGAGAGAGAAGTGGACACTACACAGCCAGCAAAACACACCCGCAGAGAGGAGTGAGAATGATACAGCAAACAAAGCACATCCGGAAGAGAGGAGTAAGAACCACACAGCAGACAAACCACACCCAGCAAAGAGAGAGAGAGAGAAGAGTGAGAACCACACAGCAGACAAGGACCACCTGGCAGGGCGAGAGAGAGGAGTGAGAACCCCACACCAAACAAAACAAACCCTCCGAGAGAGAGAGAGAGATGAGAGAGAACCACACAGCAGACAAAAAACGCCAGCAGAGAGAGAGTAGTGAGGATGACACAGCAATCAAATCACACCAGGGAGAGAGAGGAGTAAGAACCACGCAGCAGACAAAGCACACCCAGCAAAATGAGAGGGAGAGGAGCAAGAACCTCACAGCAGACAAAGACCCGGCTGAGAGAGAGAGGGGAGTGGAAACCACACAACAAATAAAACACACCCGCAGAGAGAGAGAGAGAGGAGTGAGAATGATACAGCAAACAAAGCATGCCCGGGAGAGAGAGGCGTAGGAACCACACAGCAGGCAAAGCACACACTGGTAAATAGAGAGGAGTAGAAACCACATAGCAAACAAAACACACCAGCAGAGAGAGAGAGGGAGAGAGAGATATAGAGAGAGAGGAGTGAGAATAATACAGCAAACAAAGCACGGAGAGAGAGGAGTAAGAACCACACAGCAGAAAAAGCACACCCAGCAGAGCGGGAGAGAGGAGTGAGAACTACACAGAAGTCAAAGCACACCTTTGGGAAGAGAGAGAGGTGTGAGAACCATATAGCAAACAAAACACAGCCAGGTGAGAGCGAGTAGTGAGCTCTACAGAGCAAACAAAGCACACCCGGGAGAGAAAGGAGTGAGCACCGCACAGCAAACAAAGAACACCCAGGGAAGTGAGGAGTAACTGCACAGCAAGCCAAGCAAACCCGCGAGAGAGAGATAGAGGTAAGAAGACTGGACTGAGAACTACAGAGCACATCCTGGCATGGAGAGAAAGATGACTTGAATGAGAACCACACAACTAACAGAGCACACGCAGGAGAATAAGAGGGGGCTGAGAACCACACAGCAAAAAAAAGCACACCTGGGTGGGTGCGGAGGAGGTTGGTAGCGCGGGTGGCTCCTCCGCAATGGCGGAGAAGCGTCACCCCACTGGCTCAGAGCCAGAAGGTGAAAAATAAAACGATATTCTATTGTTTTATTTTTTACCTGCTGACTGAATCAGCCTGCGTAGGGAGGGTTGGGGCCAGGCCATTTGAGGGCGGAGGAGGACTGGTTTTTGCACTACTAAGTGCGCATGTGTGTTTGGCTGGCCTTCTAAAGGCAGCCAAACACACATTCGCACTTAGGTTTCTCTAACTGGGCTGCATTGAACAGCTGGGTTGGGAAACAGCACAGACTCCCTGTCCTGAGCTGAGCGTCAAACCAGCCCGCTCAGGTCAATCCCTGCGCTGCTCTCATAGCATGAGAGCAGCGCGGGGCTTGCACAGGGAGTCTGTGATGCTGTCCCAGTGTCTGCTGGGACCAGGAAGAACACAGAGGCGTGATGCGGAAGGCAGCCGGCAGCTTCAGGTAGTTCCTTTGAATAAAATAATATTAACCCCCCCCGGGCTCACCCCACTTCATTGCCTCCGGCCCCATCACTTTTTGTTTGTGGCGGCTGCCACTGGTTGGTAGACTGGAGTGAGAACCATACATTAACCAAACCAATCTGGGAGGAGCAGAGACAGAGGTTGGAGGACTGAGAACTACGCAGCAAACAAAGCACGACCGGGAAAGATTTTGAAAAGATAAAGGTTGACAAAGGTTAAGCGGTCCGCTTTTAATGAAGCGCATGGGGAGAGAGAGCTAGATGCTGGAGGGGTGCGCAGAATACGAAGCACAGCTGGTTCAGCCTGTGGGGGGGAGATCGGAGTTGTTCAGCATCCGCAGGGGTATCAGTCAAGGTTGTGTCCTTGCTCCGTTCCTCTTCACTCTCTATGTCAATCATCTGGAGAGGGAGTTAGTTTCAATGTGCAGGGACATGCGTCGGCCTTAATGCAGTGGCAGCTCCTCCATTATGGTGGAAAGCTTGTTTGGGGACAGTGCAGTGTGTTGCGTTGTGAGGAACTTCTAGCTGTGAAGTTTTCAGACAGGAGAGATGTCTACATGCTGACGACCCTCCATGATGAAAGCACTTCACCTGTGACTGTTTGGGGTCAGGTTGCTGAAGAGCGCAAACCTCTGTGCATTTTAGACTATAATACGCAAATGGGTGGTGTTGACAGAGTAGATCAGAGGTTGGAACCTTACGCTGCTCTTCATAAGGCATACATTTGGTATAAGAAGTTGACTATCCATCTTTTCCACTTGGCAACCTTTAATGGTTTTGTTGTATTCAAGGATTCTTGTCCTGAGTCAAAGATGACTTTTGCTAAGTTTCAGGAGTTTGGCTGGCGGTGTGCGTGGACTTGGGCTTTGCTGGCGGTGTGAGTGGACAGGCGCATGGCTGGCGGTGTGCGTGGACTGGCAATTGGCTGGCGGTGTGGGTGGACATGCGCTTGGCTGGCGGTGTGAGTGGACTGGCACTTGGCTGGTGGTGTGCGTGGACTGGCGCTTAGCTGGCAGTGTGTTTGGACTGGCGCTTGGCTGGCGGTCTGCGTGAACTGGCACTTGGCTGGCGCTGTGCGTGGACTGGCGCTTGGCTGGCAGTGTGGGTGGACATGCGCTTGGCTGGTGGTGTGCGTGGACATGCGCTTGGCTGGTGGTGTGCGTGGACTGGCACTTGGCTGGCGGTGTGCGTGGACTGGCGCTTGGCTGGCGGTGTGCGTGGACTGGTGCTTAGCTGGCGGTGTGGGTGGACTTGCGCTTGGCTGGCAGTCTTGGTGGACTGGCGCTTGGCTGGCGGTGTGTGAGTAATGATGTGGGGTTGGAGATAGCAGGCACAGGCTCCCAGTCTCTGGGAGCGCAAATCCAGCCCACTCAGTCCAATCCTGGCACTTCTCTCATGCTGCTAGCAGCATGAGAGCAGCATCTGGACTGGGAGCCTGTGCCGCAGTGGAACCAGAGAAGCAGAAGAGCTGCGATGCAGCGGCTGACAGGTAAGTTCTTTTTTTTGTGTTATTGTCATCTACCCCCTCCCTTGCCCACTACTTTTCCCTGACACCAACCGCTACTGCCTGTATGGAAGGGCTAGACCTGAAAGTAAATAAAAGTAAAGCTTTTGCCATGTGCTGTCGCTCAAACTGTATCGTCAGACAAAAATTTTTGTTGAACGCCAAGTCCATTCAAGTAACAAGTGACTTGAATGGCTACCTTGGTGTGACTTTCAATAATAAAGAGTCTTGGCACCCGCAGAAGGAGATTAGAAATACCCAGTTTGCCAGAAGAATCAATGCTTCTTTTTGCTTTGCTGCAAAATGGGCCAAAGATCTACTCGCCACATGTTGGAAATCTATCAGGAAAAATGTACAAGCATGGCGATTTGTGGGGCAGGGGTCTGGGGAACTCATTACGCAATGGCGTTGCAGGCTACTGAAAATAGGTTTGCCTGTCCTTTACTTTCACTCCCACAAGGTACTGCCACCTTCATCTGCCATAAGGAGTTAGGGCTATTTCCCTTGGAGGATAAAATACTGACTTTTTCATTTATGTTGTGGCAGAGTCTGGACGAATGAGGCACCAGCATTAAACAAATCGATATTTGAGGACTGCTTGTCTATGGACCATGGTCTTGAGATCCCATCGCAGAGGGAAGTCGGGGACACGGCCACGGCCCTATCCAGACTGGATTTGTTTGAAGACCCCACAACTTTATCCTCTTTGGGCAAAAGAGCACACTGCATGGGTCTGCGAGGTGAGAAGAAGCCAGAACATTGCCATCCGTTATCTTCTGCCTATCGCTGGCCCCTTTTGATGGTCCCCAGTCTTTCCTTCTACTTAATGCACAGCAGTATCAGCACTTTATCCTGCTGAAGTTTAGATTAAATTCATCTCATTGGTTAGTTGCCTTTCCCCACTGTAACAAATGGGAGTGTGTGTATATATGTGTATATATATATATATATATATTACCTACTGGCGGTCGCCAGTAGGTAGTTATAGTTAGGACTGTGTTTCCATAGGAAATCCGCAACATTCTATTTTGAATAACTTTGGCGCCGATTGACAAATCCTGGCGAAATTAACACAATGTCAGTCAGATTAATGATTGAAGTTTTATCGTCCATATTTATTTCGCTTTGGTCTTGGGCTTCACAGCGCCTTCTGTATTGCCTGGCGCCTTTCCTCCTCTGTTGCCTCTGCCTCTTCCTCTTTGAGGCTTTACGTAATGCACAAATGGCCTTGGGCGGAGATTGGTTTTTTAGAGCAGGAGAGGAGGTTCAATCTCCGCCCAAGGCCATTTGTCCATTACGTAAAGCCTCAAAGAGGAAGAGGCAGAGGCAACAGAGGAGGAAAGGCGCCAGGAAATACAGAAGGCGCTGTGAAGCCCAAGACCAAAGCGAAATAAATATGGACGATAAAACTTCAATCATTAATCTGACTGACATTGTGTTAACAGACAAAGAGGAGAAAATCTTAAGACTTGGTTTATCTTTTTGTCCAGAGGAGGATTTTGATTATGTGAGAACACGAGTGGATGTGTTTAAATTTATTCGGTCCCTAAAATTGAAAAAGTATTTTGCTACCAAAGAATAATCATTACCATCTCGTACTAATCTTGATGTCGAACATACAAGTGGATTGGTAGTTGATGATATGAATTTAATGCTGGATATGCATTATTTACAAGAAGAGACTGTACCTAACAATGTCGCTTCTAACATTGAAACAAATATCAGACAAGCTACTACAATAGCAGAGGAAGAAGGCTTAAACATCACTAGCAATGATCCAACGTCCTTTAGACCTGCGTCAAGATTTACACCAATAACTGGAAAGGAGGCAGTGGACATTTTTAGTGATTTAGTAGTCAATGATCTGAAACAATTGTGTACCAACATGTTTGCTCAACATATAAAAATAACGCAGCAACAACGTGACTATGCTACTTTAGTGAAAAAATTGTCATTGAATGCAGATTGCATTGTTTGTAATGCTGATAAGGGAGGTAATGTGGTGCTGTGGAGTAAGCAACAATATCTAACAGAAGCTTACAAACAGCTCAACATTCGCTCTAATTATGTGAAAGTATCAGAGGGGAAGATGTACAATAGCCATGAGTCTTACAACTGTAGGTTAAATGAGTGGCATTCTAATGGTCTTTTAAAGGATGAAGAATTAGCCTTTCTTAAAATCAGCAAGCCAGTCATTCCTGTGATGTACCTGATTCCGAAGGTACATAAAGACCAGGTAAATCCCCCAGGTCGACCGATAATTTCCGCTATCAATGGTGCTTTTGCTAACCCGTCTAAATTTGTTGACTCTTTCCTATGCCCTTCAACGAAATGCCTCCCATCCTACATACAGGATACGGGGGATTTCCTTAAAGTCTATGATCTACCTAGGGAAAACGATTTTCTTTTGGCCACTATTGATGTCACAACTCTTTACACCAGCATCAGACATGATGACGGTTTGAATGCTGTCAGACATTTCCTAGGCAACAGACCTGTAAAATTCTGGGCACATACCCAAATGCTGATCGAAATGACTTCAATTTGCCTTAAAAACAACTATTTTCTTTTCAATAATGAACTATTTCATCAAGTATGTGGTACAGCAATGGGCACCTGCTTCGCCCCCAGCTTTGCTAATTTGCATATGGGCTGGTGGGAGGAGCAGGTGATCCAAAAACTGTACCCAGATGAATGGCAGAACAATGTTATGCATTGGAGTAGATTCATAGACTATTTATTTGTTGTATGGAAGGGCACTGAGGAGTCACTGGTGATATTTATCAACAGTATACAAAATAATGATTTGAATCTTAAATTCACCAGTACCATCAGCAAAACCAATGTAAATTTTCTAGACTTGTCTATTTACATCAGGGATGACAAACTTGAAACTGCACTTTACCGAAAGCCTTCAGCTGGCAATACTTTGCTACATGCTAAGAGCTTTCACCCTCAAAATCTAATCAAGAGCATTCCTTACGGTGAATGTTTGAGAACAATGCGCAATTGCAGTAATCAAGAAAGCTGTGATAAAGAATTATCAACACTGCAATCGCGTTTTAAAGCAAGAGGTTACTCTGAAGAATGCATTAGAGCGACGATCACAAAAGCCAAGAAAAGGACGAGGGAAGATATTCTCTTTAAGAAAAGTAACACCAAGAAAAAATTGGACAGTATGAACAAAAATGATTGTAGGATGAACTACTTATAATATCCAGCATAAAAAAGTAAGAAGCGTCCTAGCCAAGCATTGGCATTTGATATGCGGTGAACCCACACTAGACAAGCTAGTAAAGAAAAAACCACAAATCCCGTTCAGAAGAGCAAAGAGTTTTAAGCAAATGTTGGTCCGCAATGTTTTGAAAAATCCACCCGCAAAGGTAGGAGCCACAATGTGGCTCACGAAGAGAGAAGGATTTGTGAAATGTACAAAATGTAAAGCTTGTGTACATGGTATTAACACCTCCATGTACACATCAGGTTTCACAAATAGACAATTTAAAATTAAAGGCCATTTCACATGCAAGACGGATTATGCTGTCTACGTGCTTCAGTGCCCTTGTGCCCTGAGATACGTTGGCAGCACTATCCTGCCAGTGCATAAGCGCGTCTTCCAACATTTGAGGGCGATCAAAAATGGTGACAAATCTTATCCTGTGGCTCGTCATTTTGAGCGCTTTCATGACAAAAGCATAGTTGGCTTGACATACTTCGTAATAGATGCAGTTAAGAGCAATATGAGAGGGGGTAATAGGGAAAAACAATTGAGAAGGCTTGAGTCTTCATATATAATCAAATTGAATTGTAAGATCCCCACAGGCCTTAATATGGAGGAAGACCTGCATACCCACCTGTGATTATTGTAGAGTAACAGCTTCTTCCTTGCCCGTATTTTTAACCATGACTTTTTAAAAATACGTGCAGTAGTGTAGAGTGCAGTGGTACACAGTAGAGTGGCATAGAGTGGTGCAGAGTAGAGTATAGTGCCATAGAGATACAGTGCAGTGGCATAGAGTGGAGTACTTTAGAGTGCAGTGGCATAGAGTTCAGTGGTTAAGAATGCAGTAGTACAGAGTAGCGCGGCGTAGAGTTCAGTGGCCTAAAGTACAGTGTTGCAGAGTAGAGCGCAGTAACGTAGAGTGCATTGGTGTAGAGTAGTGTGGCATAGAGTAGAGAGGTGAAGAGTAGAGTTCAATGGCATAGGGTGGGTAACAGTGAAGTGGCATAGAGTAGAGTGGACTGGTAAAGAGTGCATTGGCATAGAGTGTTGCAGAATATAGTGGAATAGAGTGCAACTCCCTAGAATTTAGTGGCGTACAATGCAGAGTCATAGTATGCAGTGGCATAGATTAGAGTGGTGCATAGTAGAGTGCAGTAGCGGAAAGTAGAGTGGCATAGAATGCAGTGTGGTAGAATACAGTGGCATAGAGAGCAGTGGTGAAGAGTGGAGTGATGTTGAGTGCAGTGGTGTGGAGTGGTGCAGAATAGAGTGGTACAGAGTAGAGTGGTGCAGAGCAGAGTGTAGTGGCCTAGAGTGGAGTGGCTAGAGTAGAGTGCAATGGCATAGAGTGCAGTAGTGCAGAGTAGAGTGGTGGAGATTACAGTGGCAGAGAGTGCATTGTTGCAGAGTAGGGTATTCTCGAGGGCATTTGCCTAGAGTAGAGTGGCGTAGACTACAGTAGTGCAGAGTAGATTGCAGTGATGCTGAGCGCTTTGGCATAAAGTGCAGTGGTGTAGAGTGAGGTGGCATATAATGGAGGGCCACAGAGTGGCGTAGAGTGCAATGCAACTCACATTTTCTGGCTTTCCGTTTACTGGCTTTATTTGTTTTAGGCTCTCCAGCATGTCTTCATCGCTTCACTGGGAGCAAACCTTGTTCACCATCTCTCCTTGTATTCTTCCACAAGTCCTCCCTTCTGTAAACAGGTCTTTAAAATGTGTTCTTATCTTGCCACATTAGCTCTGGGTTCAAAGACAGATCTCAAATGTTAGGGTATGTCTTCCCAGGGAGCTTGGTGATTGCTTTTCTTTCTCTGAATTCAAAGTGAGACGATTTATGAGACAATCTTGTTGGTTGCTGGGAAAGAAAACATTTTTTTCTTGCACACAACAACATTTAAATGTCTGTAAATATTTCAGAATAATTCAGAAGTACGAGAGCACACATTAAGCACTTTTTTGTAATTCAGAAACATGGTGGAAACAAATATTTGAATGCGATCAAAACAAATCAGTACACTAGGTGATGTCATTTGCACACATAATCATTTGTGCGCTGTATAGTTTCATCAGTAAAACTATATGTGCACATGTAATTGTCATGTTAAGTGAATGTGCTGTCTGTAATGGTCATGCGCTACCACACCATGCATGCTCCACACTGCATCACTCCACTCTCCAACACTCTACTCCACTCTATACCCCTCCACTCTGAGCCGCTGTATTCTAGGACATTCCAGTCTAGCCAGTGGCCCCTATATGCTACTTCACACTAGGCCACTTTGCTCCACTCTGACACGCCATTCTGACAGTTTACTCCACTCTATGCCCCTCCCCTCTATTCCCGTCCCTTCTTTGACACTCTACTTTTGCTGCACTCTACTCCACCCTACACCACTCAAAGTCACTATACGCCACTCCACTTTACACCACTTCACTCTAGGCCATGCCACTCTGTCATGTGTTTTCCCATTAGACCTAGAGGGAACACTGACATTTTTACTAGTACAGGGGTTTCTTCCTAAAGTTTCCTTCACTTTTACACAAAGACTTCTGACGCACATTTGCATCCACGACAGTCTGGATTTGTTTGTTTGAAACGATACTTGCTTACAAAACCAACTTAGCAAGAATGCTATCACGACACCTTGACACCATGTACAAGGTTTATATATATGTTGCACAAATGTACTTGTTGTTTTCGTACATATGGTGACATAGCTATCTATAACACACAAACAATGACAGCCTGTTCAAAGCTCTCGGCAAAAGGCAAGGATGCCTTTTGTTATAAATAAACATCAGTTTCTCGGTGTTGGTAGAGGGGCGCTTTGCTTTCATTGGCGAGGTCTCTATATGCTGATGGTTTCGCCCAGCAGCCTGCTGACATCTCTACGAGGGGTGTCCAGCTCATAACCACGACGGGGACCTACATTCTTTCCCTTTAGGTAACGGGGGCTGGATCATCCATTTCGGGGATTCTTGGCAGGACACTTAGACATGCCCTAGACACTTAGGTTAGGGGACGCATAGTAGGAGTACCCCAGATTTCTATATTGCCTTATAAGCTTGCATATATACATTGTTTCAGCATGACGGTGGAACTTTTCATTTTCTTCACTGTCCTAGTACTTCTGATAACCTTCATTTGCTTCTGCCTATTGATCAAATCCTGGATCATTGCAGCACATATATTTTATACAAGAATCACATTGGTTCAATAAATATTGAAAACATTCAACTGTGTGTTCCTTGTATATTTTCTGTGAGGGTGAGAGCATGACTGACTGAATAAAAGGGTTCCAGATCTGTTACCACGATTCCTGGTGGATCAGGGTTGTCCTGTTCAGTGGTTGCCAGAACCATTTGCTATCTGTCTAGACTGAGTAGCACTCATGGTGGCACTATGATCTGGCTGGCCTATAGGATGACCTATCCTGAGGGGGTGCACGGAATCAGTCTGGAACAGGCCCAACGGTTATGCTGTTCACAAACACTCAGTTCCTACCGTAGGGTAGAAACTACACAACAACTCCACTCTACTTCACTCCACTCAATGACTTTACTCTACGCCACGCCACTCCACGCAACACTACGACACTTTAGTCCTCTCTACAACACTTTATTCCACTCTACGGCATTCTACTCCACAACATTTAATTCCACTACATGCCCTTCCACTCTACGCCCTTCCACTCTACGCCCTTCCACTCTACGCCCTTCCTCTCTACGCCCTTCCTCTCTACGCCCTTCCTCTCTACGCCCTTCCTCTCTACGCCCTTCCTCTCTATGCCCTTCCTCTCTATGCCCTTCCTCTCTATGCCCTTCCTCTCTATGCCCTTCCTCTCTATGCCCTTCCACTCTAAGCCCTTCCACTCTATGCCCTTCCACTCTAAGCCCTTCCACTCTATGCCCTTTCACTATACCCCCTCCACTATACCCCCTCCACTATACGTCACTAACATTTAGCCATGCTGAACAGCACCCATGCTTGTGTACATCATGGCTAAAACACAGTGGCAAAGCCAATAGTTCTTGCAAAGGCGAGACCTGTTGGCTTGGTGAGTGCTTGCTCTTTCCAGGACCCCCAAAATCTGGATGTAGACCAGCACCAGGGAGACTCAGGACGGTAAGTAGAAATTCTGAACGTAAGAGAGCATGTACGCCTTATTGCTAAAATGTTGCAAGCGTCTGTTGGGAAGCGGTCCAGACCTGTAAATCCTCATGCGGACGACTGTCAGAAGCAAAGCAGGCCACACCGTGGACAGGAAGATGTGAAGACAGCAGACAGCGGTCAAGAAAGGTAACATTTTTAAGAAAACTAGAGCTGGAAGAAGACTCGCCAAGAAACAAACATCAGGCAACTATAGCAATAACGGCCTCTTTAGGAGGACGGATGCAGCTTTTTTAAATAGGTGCGCCCAGAAAATTGCCGGCGTTCTTGCAAGAATGCAGATATCCTGGTGAGCATCACAACGCATTGGACACAATCCGACTTTAAAAGTCTAATTGCCTCCCGTGCGCTGAAACACTCCACATGCAGCACGGCGCCGGAGTGCTGTTGCCGTGCACCGAGCAGTAGGCGTGACAATGACTCCGGGTGGCGGGCTGTCCTTGGAGAGATGCAGTTCAGCAATCTCGCTTGGTCTAGCATGCAGTTCCTCCGCGTTCATGGGCCTTGTCCAGGTTGTCCCCTCTTGGGAAGGGAGCCCGCAATCGAGGATCCAGGCTGTGGTGCTCAAATAATTCTCACTCAAACCACTGTGTGGGTCTTTGCACTGGTCACTGAGGATCCTGATACGCTGACCCAGGTTTCTTTTGTTGATTTATCCTAGTTGTGCTGCCCTAGATGCGGACTCCAGAGATCCATGACTGGGGCGGGTTTGAGGCATTTTCTGAACGAGGGGCCCAATTCACAAACTATAGTTTGTAGCACTAAAGTAGTACTAAAAGACTTACTACGAAGTGCTTTTTACAAACTGCACTTTTGTAGTCATTTACACTTTGGAGTAGGTTTACTACTTTTTGGGATTCCCAAGCTGAACTTTTGTAGTAACTTACATTTAAGTAGTAAGTACCTACCTCCATTATTTCCATTTGGAGGATGTTGCAGTGCCTGTGGTTGGCTACGTGTAGGGATGGACTTACTACAAAAGTGTATATCAAACTGAGAGCGACCCCTTGTCCGGTTAAAGGGAATGGGGTACTTATCACACTTTATACAATGGCAATCCCTCTGCTAGGACTCAATAGTACAATACTATTGTACAATGTCACACAATTGTATTAAACAGTAAAATAACCAAGTATTTATCACATTTATTATAAAAAACATACATGTATCACATTTAAAATCAATTGTACATTTCCCAAAACATATTAAAACACATTGATCACATCATTACAAAATTGTCAATTCATGTACAAATAACCTGTTATGAGCCCGCATAACAAAAAACCACAAAAGACAATGAACTTTGTCATATATTACACATCCTATTGGGTCATAAATGTGTATCCGCAGATTGTGATATATCGAAAACAATTATATCTACAAAAAACCCACGGTTGTCCCTCGGATTGTGTTTTCAATTGCGTCGACGCGTTTCGATGGTATTTCTTATAAGGCCATCTTTTTCAAGACAAATTATAGGCTTTGATCCTTGTCTGTTACATTCGAACCTTTGTAACTACACTCTGTTTACTCGAACATTACTCCAAATTTTCTTATTAAGTCACGTTCTTTGATGCTGTATATTCTCATCCGTCATGTGCAGGATTAAGGAATATTTATTGTTGGCTTATTTACGAGATGGGTTGTTTCATTTGTGTTTTCAACAGGGCGGCGGGGGTCTGTTATGATTCTCCCTCATTAAGCGCCACCTTATGGCCACTATTTTTCTGGCGTCAAATGCGGAAGTACTCCTGCTTCGTCTTTTTGGGTTCCGAAGTAGGGCGGTACTCACAGAAAAGCACTTTGCCGCACCGTCGGGGGTAGTAAGCGCTATATAAATGCAATTACAATGACATCCCTGTCTGGCAGGCTCTCCCCATCCTCCATATTGTGTATCAGCCGCGCACAGAGTAGATTCAAAATGGATCCCTGCCATCAAACAACAAAGCACAATAGGTGCACTGAACTTCGTTGCACCAAGTTCACACATGCAACATGTACCATGCACATGCATGCCCTATACATTTCTCCTGAAAACTGTCCAGAGTCATTTACCCTAGCTATCCACAGGACTGCTAGGTGAGACTCCATCAGGGAGGCTCACTCCATGGTAAACGCCCAGGTAGCTAAAATCATGGAGAGAAAAAACTGGGATTTTTCCTTAGTGAGACCCATGTCCTTAAGTGGAAGCTTGCAGAAACAAATGGCCATCTATTTTCTGTCTTGGTCAGTTTCAATTAGAGTTAAAATGGATTCGATACTCTTACTGATTAACCTCCAAAGAAAAGGAAACCTTTGCACAGGTAAATTAATAAATACACCATGAGTATTGCAAAAGCATTAAATAACAAAACTGTAGAACTTTGAAAACATTTACGAGTGAAAAAAGCTTCGCACACGGACCTTTTTTCTGTGTTTATTCGACCTTTTCGAACAAGAAATTAGGTTGTTTAAATTACTGTCATTTGGAGATTACACAAGATGTACAAAGGACTGTTTATTTCGGGTGCACTCATTCTAATTCATAGCTATTTGTGCGCGGGTATGTTTGTGTGTGTGCGTGCACTGCTGATTTAAAACCCTCTTTGTGGTTTATAACTATGTGCACTTAAGTGGGTGTTTACATACTGTTTATTCGAGGCAACCCTGGTGGTTCATATCTGTGTGTTTGAGTGTTTGTGTTTGTGTGTGCACGGTTTAATAGAGGCACCCTTTGTGGGTTGGATCTTTGTCACTTGTTTGTGTACACCATGAATACTCGCCAACATTTTCCCAGGGGTCAAAAAGTTCATCTTTGATGTGATTGAGGGCCGCATTGTTGCCAACATGGTGGCGGTCGGGGGCGTGGGGGGCGTAAGGTGGGCGTAGGGGAAGCGACACATGTCCATCTTAGTGGTTGAATCGCACCTGTGATAAATCCCAGCTTCCTCACTTGACCAAGCCGTGTGATCCTGGGCAATTGTTGTATTTCTCTTTGCCTATTGACATTGTTGTCAGGGTGGTGGGGGGGGGGGGGGTGGCAAGAATATTTCATAATTCATGTTTGAAAACTGTCACTGTGGGGAAAAAATGGCATTGCACTTTTAGAATCTGATGTACAATGGTGGAACACTTCACCAGGTGAATGAAATAAACTTTTTGCATTTTGAAGGGACGTTACCTTCTTTTTATACATTTGTGGCTAGATGTCTTTAAAAATTAAAGTGTGTTCTTGAAGTTAAGTTGTGCAGGACAGCATCTGTGCTTTTATTTTACTTCAGTTCGACTATAAATGAAAGCTTCAGATTGATGTTATACCTTTATGAGTAGTAGTGCTTTGTAAAGTAACCAGCAGTCTAGTGCGGCTGTTCAACCAGGGGCCGTATGTTACGGTCAGACGGGCCACAAGCGACCCCCGGGCCGTAATTTGAGTATCACTTGTGTGCACTGTTAAAGACACGCTTTGTGATTGATATCTATATGTACTTAAGAGCATATCTGTGCATGTTCGCTTTTTAAGGCACCCTTCGTGGTTTACATTTATGTGCTCTTGAGATGTTTATTTAAATCACCCTTGTACCATCCACCTGGCCTTCATGGACCTGTCCTCCGCGTTTAATCCTGTCAACAGAAGTAAGCTTTGACAAATCTTGGTATCTATTGGGGTGGATAGGGACACTGTTCTCTTTTTACAAGAGCTCCATCGCGACACGAAGGCAGAGGTTCGATACACCAAAGATCTCAAGGTCATCCGACAGCTTCCTATTGAGCGAGGAGTCCGGCAGGGTTGTTGGCCCCTTTTCTGTTCAATCTATACATCAATAACCTGGAAAAGGTATTAGTGGAGTCTAAGGTGGAGTACCCCCAGGTAGGACGGCGTAGTCTGCCTGTACTACTGTACGCAGAAGATGCTGTCCTCATGGCCCGGGCTGAGAGAGGGCTACACATGCTGCTTAACTCCTTTGCTCAATTCATGGAACATCAGGGCCTGCTGGTTAACAATTTCAAATCCTACATGATGCAGGTGGGATTTCATAAAAAAAAGTCCTATAACTTTAAGGTTGGGTCCATGCCAGTCCCCAAGACCAGTGTTTTTTCTTAATGGGGGGGCTTGTTGTATGCTAGTATGATTTGGGGGCCTCTAAAAAGCAGAAAGAAAGGGGATTTTACAGTGGCAAATGTGGCTATCTTTATTTATTTTGCCTGTAGATTGGGCAAGGGGGCTGATTGGGGCACTCTTGCAGATCTATAGGGCCAAGTGCATTGCCGAGGTGTTGTATGGTCGTGAAATCTGGGGTTCTATCGCTCAAGAAGATCTACAAATAGCTGAAAACAACTTTCTGAGACATCTGCTAGGCACACCTCAGGGCACCTCTACTTTTGTAGCTCATGAAGAGCTTGGTATGGCCTATCTCTCCAAGGAGCGTCTTTGGAGCCTGGGAAGAGCAGACCTTTTTTAAATCCGGAATCGAGCAGCATGAAGGACCCAGGTCGAATTAAGGAGGACTTTTTATTTTAGACCACGGTCATCAAACAGGGAAGATGAGGAGCTATGCAAGCCCAGCGTACCTGGATTTATTGCACTAAAAACTACTCCTTTCACTAAACCATATTTATTAGGCCTATCAAGCTCTTGTGATTGATTTCCACTGACTGGGTTCCGGTTTGAGCTCTTTCATCCTCTTCTTGCCCACCCAAGGGAGCAGAGCAAGGGCCAGAGTTTGCTGCCCTGTGGCTGTGACGGAAAGTCTCCACAGGACATGCTCCATTTTTTAAAATGTTTTGTCGTTTTTATCAGCTACCGAGGAAGACTTATGTTGTCCCTATTTTAAAAAAGGCTAATTTTAGGCAAATGCGCCCTGCCTTTACCTTTTTATTAATGCTTTCAAGTAACCCAGTATTTTATGTTCGTAGCTTTTTAAAGGCTGCTGTTAGGCTCAGATCTAGCTGTGATTAACAAGTGGAGGGCGTATCACGGCAGAATGTGAGCTGGGTATCCCCTTTTTTTGCATTATGTTTACACACTTTTTAATCCTTTTAAAAACTAAGATGGAATCTCCTGTAGATATTTTTGCCAATCTGACTTTTATAGTTTTTTGCAAAAGCCGAATAAAGTTATTGTTGTTGTTGCTTTTGCCACCCTAGTAGCAAACTGTTCCACTTGTGAGGTCTCAAGCCTCACTTTCATACTGCCCAGTAGCAAACTATAATTCTCAGATAGCTCCTCAGCACCTAAGAGTTTACATTGTGTGATCATTTTGAGGTTGAATGTGCTCTGTCTTAGAGGTTCTGACTGCAACTGCAACAATTTTGTGGCATGGGTTTTGGTCATGTGATCTCCATTGGGGCTCGTGTATGAAAAACCCATAAATCTGTTCTATGTGGATGCAAACTTTAGCATTATGCTCACTGGGCGTAGACAGAGGGACCTCTTTTTACCTAATTCTGTGACTCACATGCTATTGATTTCTGGATAAATAAATGTGTCAAAGCATCAGGTAGGCATAAGACCTGATTTTACTCCAAAAAGTTTCTTGCGTGTCAATAATGCACAGTCAAAAACTTGAGTACAGCTTGTAACCCTCTAGCAACTACACCATCCCTCTTTTTCTGGAGGTCTGTTAAATTCTCTTATTTCTAGTGGCCAGTCCCCGTTTTAGATCAAACGTACTAAACAGTGTATTCGCTATCTGCTGCAAGGCATATTGTGGCTTATCAAGAGTCTAGAGGGGTTTGGAGCCCACCCATTGCTTATCATTGGTTGGTTTTCCTGTCACTCTAGTTTGCTTGCTTCCTATTCGTGTCCCCGCTTGTCAGTCTTGTGCATGGCCCAGTGTGTAGCAAGTCCTATTGTCACCCGGGGCGACCCCGGTGTTGGTAACAGTGTGGTGGGGGGGGGCTTGACAGACAACTTGTTCTCGGGGTAGGTAGTCAACAGACAATTTGCTCACCTCCGCCTCCCCAAAAAAAGAGCACAGCCCAGGGTGGATCCCCCCCCCCCCCCCCCACCCAGCTATGCCACTGATAAGGCCCTCTCGTGGACCATTGCCTTTTGATTGCCTGGCATCTCTGCTTCCATTGTCTTTATTTCAAACTCTACTTATTTCCTTTTGTGTTAATCACTCCACGCGAGGGCCTGTGTTGTCGAGCAGTCTCACTTGTTTACTTCTCTACCCCTGCAGTCTGTGTTCTCTGTATCGTCCGAGTGTTTACCCCGCCCCATACCTGTTGCACTCACCTCTGTGCTGCTCCCCATTTCCTCCCCGTGACCTCCGTGTTGCTTCCACCCACTTGCTTCCTCCTCATATTTTCCTGTTGTTCCTTCCCCCACCTACACCCTCCTTATTGCTTTTCCACAAACCATGTTGCTTCGCGGTCCCTCCTGCCCTCCCACGTGTTGCGTTCGCGTAACACCCACACGCCCTTCTGTTGCTTCGCCATTACCACATCCCTCGCCGCTGTTGTTTTGGCGTCCACCTGCCCACCGCCATGTTGCTTACAGGTTACCCCAACCTCTACCATGTTCCTCCACCCCAGTGTTGCTTCATCTTCCACCAATTTCTGCTTAAAAAAGAAAAGAAAAATGCTTTGACGCGTTATATTTTCTTTTTAGTTACCAAGCCAAAAAGCGCCCGCATGCATGGCAAGTGCACCTACAAAATTACTCAGGCGGCTGTGTCAAAGGCTTTTTTTTTAAAACCTTAGCCATGCTGCCATCTTTAGCCAGAGCCTCGGTGATGCTACGCAGCCAGGCTAAAACCCTTTATCAAAGCCTATTGGTCACAAAGGCGCGACCTATTGGCTTTGCCAATGCTTGTTATATTTCTCATTTTTCTTCCTTGTTTATTAATTTTGCCCACTTCTGAAAGGTCTCGCCCAAAGCATGTGCAGCCGCCTTGGGGTTAGAAGGAGGCAGCAATTACTTCTGCTGCACATCACCGTAGCATTGACCTTGGTGTCTCTTAGAGAAGGGGAAGGAGCGAGAGTGGTAAATATAGTAAAGCGGGAAAGTAGTGGAGAGAACAAGAGATGGAAGAGGAGAAGCGTAATAGGAAGAAAGAAATGGAGCAAGTAAGAACAGTAAGAGTGACAGTGAGAGAGGCAATACTAAAGAGAAAAGGGGAAAAGGGGAGAGAACAAGAGGAATAAAAAACTAGTCGGAAAGAGGGTTTACGGGAAGGTGGAAAGAGCCTGGGGGAAATGTGACTAAAGAGGAGCGGATACATTTTGAAAAGGTAAAAGGAAGAGACACTGAAAGGCCAAAAGAGAGGCGAGAGAGACTTGGGGGCGGGGGGGGGGGGAGAGAATGTGAAGATTAGGAGAAAGCAAACTGGGGAGGTGGGAGAGAAAAATGATATGGTAGGTGAGAGAAAAGGATACGATAAGACAGTAGAGGAAGTACCATAAGATAGGAGGTGGCACTACTATGAGGGAGGAGAGTGAGAGAGAGAACCTCAAGCTTGTTCATCAAGAAACATAGGGAGAAAAAGATCGGAGTCGATAGAAAGAGAAGGGGGCTGGAACTAAATGAAGGAGAAGTGAAGTGCACCCCTGATCTGGACACCAGAGAGCTTTACCTACGAGAACTGCAATGCATGGACTATAAGTGGTTCCCAAACTGTGAGCCGTGGCTCCTTGGGGGGCCGTCAAACCTAGCCCGGGGAGCCGTTCACCAAGCACTTTAATGCATTTAATATTGAAGGGGTTGTTGGCTTCAGTTAAACTAATTTTACTTAAATGCATGATGTTGATGTTTTGTAAGTGACATGCCTAAAGCTGTAAACATAGTGCTCAATTGATGGCATGTCAAGGAAGATGACCTCCATATTTCACTGGATCCCCACATTCCAATACTCCCAAAGTAAGCGGAAGATGCCTGATTTATTTTTGTTTGGCTCGTTAATACTTTAGTTTTTTTTCCAAATGCATTTTACACCAATGCAAGTTATCAGGAAAGTACAGTTGACCGGTCTATTAAACACACTAAGTATTATTAAGTATTGACATTTGCACTTGAATTATAGGAACTTCCAGCACACATTTCTTTCAGTCCACACACTTCCAGACAGGACTGCACTCTCCTTGAGCACAGGGAAGTAAAACACCAAAAACAGCATAATGCTAACATTTGGAAGCAAGAAAAAGAGACGTTTTAAAAGAAAAAAAAAAATCTGAGGAATTTTTTTTACTTGCATTGATTTGGAGGGAATTTTGGGGAGAAGACAACAAAAAATAAAGCTGTATGTGGTTTACGAAATCGTGAGTCACCCTGCTGAGACAGGTGTGTTGGCACATATGACATGGGTAGAAATAGAAGTGCATGCAAATATTCTTTAAGCGCAGAAACACTTTGGCAATGGGGCCTACATGCATAGGGGCGCTATCTAGCACTGTAAGTTGGATAACAAAAAGTTTTAGAGTGTACTCTAAAAAAGGCATGGGCAAAGAAGTGTAACTAACATTATTTTATTAGATGTGCCGCCTTGATTATAATACCTTCATCAGCTTCATCCCAATTGTTTTCAGAGAGAAAAATGTAAGTGCTCCCGAGGCCGGGTTAAGATCCCTCCACCGTCCCAAAAACGTAACATTGGGGAGCCACGGGCAATGGTCACTGGGTCAAGGGAGCCGCGGATCGAAAAAGTTTGGGAACCACTGGAGTATAGCTAAGAACAGGCATGTTGGGAGCTTTGTCAACAATCATGTTGCCTTATGAGATTTTTTTATAGGCATTCTATTAAAATTAATCCAAACTGATATTCACGAGGATATGCACTATGGCAAATCTGGGGGTGCATGGAATACCTTTGAGGTGTCCTTCAGAACTTTTTACATTTCATAGAAAAACACACCCTTGTGGAGAGGTCTTTCTTCACCTGTCTACATTGGACATGGTTGTATACACAGTAGATCCTGTGAAAGCCAGCTTGTTGGAAGAGGCCTGTCTTGTGAATTAAAAGTTTAAATTATGTCAGCATTCAATTGGCAATGGTCCTTTGACCTAGTTACTACTAACTACAAACTGCGGAAGACATACATTGACTTGCATCTGCATGGGCTATTAATGTTTGCTGAGTAGCATCGGCATGCTGCCCGTCTCCTCAATGCCAGGACTGACCATTACCCTCTGCCCAAGGTAGTGGTGCTGCGCACCTTGCCTGCGGTCAGAAAGTACTGCCAGAGCGAATAACTCTCCACTTCCAGGTCAAGCCTTCAAGAAGCTGCAAAGTCCTCCAGGGAACTCGCACTGGAGATGGATGAGGATAACATCAATGAACAAGTAGAATGGAGCTGACTCCCAAGTGTGGAGACTCTTCCCGATGTGTCCGCTTCCCTACTCTTTTAGGGCTAGCTCCTATTAGAGCCACCCTGTTATAACTAGTCTTCAGCTGGCACAACACTGTCACGGGCCCATCACCAGCCTCTGCCTGGCTAACAGTTCAATATGTCTGAGCCACACTTGGAGGACTCCTAACCCCATCGAGATATACAAATGTCTAGCATCATTGCCCCCATGGCCACCAGATCATGATTGGAAGGACCACAATTGAGACTTGTGGATTATAGCTGTATGCTGTATAACTCCTCAGGGCCTGGACCAAGCCTAAAGCCCTTCACAAGGCCTTTAAGATGGCTTCTGTGCCTTCTGTCGGAATGCTGGCCAAGAGGTGAGCTCCCTCCAGCAAGCGTAAACAGACTATAGATAGCCCAGCCCAATTGTCTCTGGACTGATCTGCCTTGTAAAGAAACTCCTGGTCCTTGAATACTTTCATCCCATCCATTCTTGGATTACAATTGCTATTTGGAGTTGGAACAAGACCTTACTCTTCCTATCGGAGATGAGTAAATGGTAATATGTATGGACACAGCATTACATGGTTAGGCCTAACGCACTGGTAAATTGAATGGCACCCCCAGCTCACCATGGAAAGACTAAACACGTTGTGAAGCCGGCATAAGATTTATGGCAATAATAAATGCTAATCCCCTGACTTATAATGGCCACAGAACTGGCAACCCATGAGATACTTTGGGCACAAAGCTGACTAAATATCCATGACTTGTAGTGGGCACGACATTTTCCAGTTGTAGTCTGTTTTTAAGAAAATCCTTAACATTGTGAAAAACAACTGAGTGTGTGCTGGCAAAACAAATCCACCCGTGTTGTTCATTTTTATCCCCTGCAATAAAATCCACTAACCATTTATTTGATTTCAGGTTACTAGATACTAGTTATTGAGGGGTTTGTATTTCTGAAGGGCTATAGTTCTTTCTGCCGCACTATAGTACGATCACCCCCCATGCTCCATTCTGCCATAGAACTCTTTCTCTGAGACATTCTGTTTACTTACTGCAGCTACTCTATTCTTTTGAACCAGCAGTGGTAAGGGTACTGGCCTTCGACTGTCTCCGATTCCCGGTTGATCCTTTAGCAGGTCCTGGGGAAGAGTGGGCACCTTGACGGCACTCTACTTTCTTATCTCCACGATCCCTTGAAGAATAGGAATAGAGCTCCTCAGAGGGTTGACACCTCTCTGGAGCTCTTATTTCTCTCCTATCTCTCAGGTTATATCCTCCATACTCTTGATCTCTGTGATGGAATTGTGGTTCATTTTTAAATCCACCTCGAACTTGGCATTACCACGTATGATTTTGGCCTTCTTTCGGTGGACCATCACCCTCTGTCCCTGTTTTTAGGTGCAGTTTCTGCAGTCTTACCCCAAGGTATCCTTCCCCATAGAGACACAGACTTGCAATATTATCTTTGGTAACTTCACTTCTTTCTAATCTTATGAAGTTGTAGCTTATCTTTGGTAAAAAGCCAATCATACTGCCTTACTTTTAATATTATCAAATAATATCTCAACAACTGTGTCTATATTTCTTATAAATGTCATCCCTAAAGCCACCACAGATGAGGCTCCATGCTCATCCTGAATTTGTAGTAATGCTTCTGGTAACACTGCGATTGAAGGCACATCATTTGTGTAGCCCTGTATAGGGTAGCAAATAAGCTTCCACATGACGGAAACAGTTGCACATTTGGTACTATACTCATTTGTAAATACATATTTAATATTCAGTGTTTAGTGGAGTACAATGAGTAAATACTGCCTTTAATTTGTAGCTTTTTCTTGCCAACCAAAATGATATTTCATTCTGCTTAGTTTGGCCTGGTCTTGTCTATAGATTGAGTCCTAGTTTATACTTATGTAGATATTTGCAAATCTCCTATCACCTCAGTATCTCAATCTTGTAATTTATAATGCCTCAATTGTCTGTATATATTTATAATCTCAGTAAGCATCTACGTAGTTTCTGTTATAAAGAGCTAGTCTCATTTTGGCGTATGTAGACAATACTGGATACGTTTGTTCTGGCATTGTAAATTGTCCAAAACGTAGGCCCTCATGTAGAAAGATTCAATTTAAGGAATCGTAAATTGCAACAAATAGCGAGTCTCAATTTGCTCCTTAAAAGGAATGTACCCAAATTAATGTGTTAGAAGTGGGTGCAATTGGTGCATGAACTTCTAATTAATCCATTGGTATTTTGAGAACCAACCTATGTATTAATAGGTTGGATCTCAAAATTCCAATTCGTTGTGGGTCGCAGTTTAACCTACCTCATCAATATGCATGAGGTAGGTTGTATATTGAGACCCACTACAATTGACTTTAATGACAAACATGGTGGCCTGCTTGGGCCAGCACAGCACCATGAATGTGATATTTTTAAATGCAGACCGTTTTCCTTAAAGTAAAATGGGACGTATATTATACAAACCTCTCTTATGAGCAGGCAGTGGTCTCGGGGCTCACTGTCTGCTCATGAAAAACTGTTTGTGAACATTTACAAAGTAGAAGGGGTGCCATGGGGACCCCTTCAAATCTGAGAATGGTTTACCGCCTCCTGAAGAGGTGGTAAAATATTAATGTTTTGCAGTTTTCAGTCGCAAATTATTAATGCATAGCTTAAAGATTCAGTATCTGGAGAGGATGCCCTCAACACGTCCTTTCCAAATACCGGATCTGTATTTGTTCCCAAACCGAATTAGCGATTCAATAAGATTTGCTAGCATGTTACAGAATTGCTAATTGAGTTGTTGAGAAAAATATCTTTTTGCGGTCGGAACGGCTCCGATTTTCCAATTCAGAGCCAAAGCAACTGTAAAATAGTTTTGTACATGAGGGCCTTATTCTTCCCACTACCTGTTGGAGTTTTCCCTAAAACAGCATTAAATGCTCAGTCTATGTCAGAGGTCTTCAAACGTTTTGATGCCGAGACCCCCTCGTCAAAATTTTAAGCGTGAGGAGCCCCTACTGACAAAAATTTCTAGAACTTGGTACTTCCCATCATGGAGAGCTATCGACAACCATAAACACCCCCAATTTCCACAGCAAATCTTTTTTACAGTGGGGAAATAATAAACTGTGTTTAGCAAACCAAAGGTCAGTGAGCGTGGGGGCATGGTCAAAGGTGTAGCTAAAAACAAAGTCTAATTTATGAGGAATTGGCATAGGGCAGCTCCCCAAGACTTCTTGCTGCACTGTCCTAAACCAATGTGAAAAGGCAGGGATGCACCGTATTTATGAAATACGGTGCATTCCTGTCCTTTCCCCATGCGTTGGTGCAGAAATTGCTGCCTAGCACCAACATAGGCAGGATTGTTTCTGTGCAGGAAGCGGCACCTTCCTTCCCAAAAACAATCCAGAGAGGTGTTGTTCTCTTTCTACGTGAGCTGCAGAATGCAGCACACATGGAAAGAGGAAAAAACAAGGAGAAATGAAAACATTCCTCCTCGTTACGCCTCCGCTGTGGAGCCGTAAGGTTTTGTCGCTGCCCCAGGTTTACGTGATTTTGTAAATCTGGGGCAGCATCAAAATCCATGGGTGTTGCATGGGAGCACCCACGCAACACCCATGGCGCGCCTCCTTGATGCAGAGTAAGGCAACGACTTGCACTGGTTTGTTTTACTTCATATCTATAAGGCCATGCAAAGCCACACAGGGTGACTTTGCGCCGCCTCATAGGTATGGTTGAGATGCATGTGCCGCCGGGGCATCCAACAAAGTGATGCTCTCGTGGCTCAAGCCTCTTATAAAGAAGCCTCAGAATATTCGGTTTGTTTTTGAGGTGTTTCACCATCGGGTAGCTATATATAAAATAATGGGCAGCTTGAATGAATAACAAGTTGTTACTCCGTGGGAAATGCACTGCAGTACATTATGAAACCACTATTGGTTAATGCACTGCAGAGGCCTGTGTGTAACCAGAGAGCCACAGAATTAAATCTTGGTTGGTGCAGTGGAGAATAGTGACTTGTGTATTTTTAGCCCTACGAGGTCACAGATTTTGACAGAAAGCTCTCTGAATATGCAAGTCATTATTTTATACTTGCATTACACATAGTATAAGATAGACTGCTACAAAATGTGCAAATAGTTTTACGATAAAATGGTGCTTCCAAAATGTAGATTATAGTAATACCACAGCGTATGTAATGCAGTTTTTATTTTTTACATAACTGCCCCATAAACACCTGCTTAGTGGCACTAAGGGCTGCATAAATACAAATAAAAGCACCCACTTCATAGCCCAGTTGTTAACTCTTTGCAATACCACTGAAAAAAAAACTAATCTTTGTCATCACGAAACTTGGAGTGATTCGATCAATTCAAGCCAGAACCGGCTCCCAAGCACCCTTTACGCTTGCAGATTAACTCATAGCACACATTTGCATTTCATTCAGGCAAGCAGGCACCCTGGCACGAAGGCTTTTCACAGCACAGGAGACTCAATTAATGAAACTTCAGCTGAAGCATTCTAATGATCTAAATTAGCCATCCCGGGATTATTGATTTTTTTTTTTTTCCTAAACGAAGAGCAAATATTTTGTATTCCAGGCACAAGTGAGGCTGGGCAATGTGCGCCCAGGCTTCCCAGTACTCCAAGCCCACCCCCAGGGGTCGTACCCCTCAGATTGAAGACTTCTGGTCTATGTTAAGGCACTTCAATATACATGCATGCATTATATTGGAATGGAGCTTCTATTGACATAAATTGTGAATAATCATGGTGCATCTGCAACATCTAATTCAACCCAAGAGTACAATAGGCCTCTAGTATTTACTCGTCTACCACAGCCACTAGCACATCGTCTCCCTCATTTAATGGGACTCCCCTAGCAGTACGAGGTGTGCATTCACTGGAAATTCTACCTCCTATAACTCAGTTTCTTCTGGCCCTTGGGCTATGGCTGACAAACTCAGTACTTATGACAAGGACTACTAATTCTTTGCATCTGTTAAGAACTTAACAAACATAAGTGGGAGTAGACACCACCGGATGTCTCCATTTGACTACTGTGTATAGCGACTTCAGGGTCCAAGGTCTGTCAAATATTTTCAAAGTTCAAGGCCAAACTGAGCCTCTTTTTCTTAAATCCCCTCCCTCACCAAAACGAGTGGCACACCCGGATAGGTTTTCTTAGGGGATTTTGCTCACTCCCACCTCAACCACACCTTTCAGAAAAAAGGAAAATGGGCAGGCGTCTCTCACTCTTCTCTAAAGAAATCATAAGTGTTATGAGTCAGACAACCCTGTCGGAGATGCTCACATTTTATGGGGTTATTTCTAGTTCGCGCAGACCCGCACCCTGATCCCTGAAAGCAGTAGACATGCACAGCAATTGGTGTTTATAATAGTTGGTTATATATTATGTAAAATCAGTACACAAACTTTGATTATCAGAATGATGAGAACTGTTTCTGTTTACTCGGCAGCAATAATATAAAACAAGATGAATATTTTTTCTTCAAAAGCATCTATTACACATCCCTATTATCTGTAATATTCAATCCATCTTTATATCCATCTTATTGCCAGCCATCTAACGAAGGCTTGGAAGAATGATTAGAATTATCTCTCACTTCTTTATGCCAAGCCATGTATTATGCATGCATACCTCCGTGAAGCGCTGCTGCCCGATATAAGCTCTCTAGCACTCTACTCAAGCAGCCAGTCTTTGTGTTTGCCCCTCTCCAATTCTTAGGTCTCTTTATACCTTTCTCCTCAATAAATCTCTATGGAGAGGGAAGGGGAGTCTGTGCATCTCCTTGCATCTGCATATCTGTGTGAACGATGCCCCTGTTAGAGACATATCTTAGAGGCAATCGATTGTGTCAGAAACACCCCTCCTTCCACACTAGCTGCATACACGGCCGGCAATTGTGAGAACAATGGAGCGGTGCACTCCCAAATAAATATGACGTCAAAAATGAAGCTCGATCAGTGTCTTCGTTGCAAAAATATATATAAATCTTTATTTTCAACAATCCATAGGATTTGCGCAATACATCAGCCAACGCGTTTCGTTCAAAGGTTGAACTTCGTCAGGGTGAGTGTAGTAAAAGGTAAACGCAGCAAATAATGTGCTTCTGTTTGGGAGGGTCTACGGGCCTGGTCTGGTCCGAACCT
This sequence comes from Triturus cristatus, assembly GCF_964204655.1. Lineage (NCBI taxonomy): Eukaryota > Metazoa > Chordata > Amphibia > Caudata > Salamandridae > Triturus > Triturus cristatus. The sequence continues at coordinate 92,863,031 of NC_140595.1, read as the reverse complement.
CGGTCTGGAATAATGTCGAATGTGGTGAATCTCTAGACTGCTTGACGATGTGTGGGCTGCTTTGATAAGGACCTAAGAAATATATCTGCAGTTCAATCACAAGGCATCACAGCTCACGGAACAGAAGGCGGCCAGCGACCTTGCATTTTGTTCGCTACAAGTAGCTTGAATGTAGTAACAGAATGGAAGATTTCCACTTCGCTTCATTTCTCTTACTTTTGTTAACGCAACTAATTTCAGCCTGTGTATCCAAGGATCTGGTGATCTTGCGCACACTGTTAGCTATTATCACCATTCAAAGTATTAGTTTTCTAGGCCCTGAGCCTTTCACACACACACATACACACACACACACTCTAAAAAATTTGTGCAGTCGCCTTTATCATACAGTTAGGCCTGATTTGTGTGTAACATGGACATACCATCCTAAATAGCCCATACACCAGCCTCATGTCTTCTGAGCTCTTCTGAACCCATCTCATTTCTATTGTTCTAGTTTTGCCGGTACTTTTTATGGATACAGTGTTGTTGTCATGTGACCCGCTTTGAAAGGCGGGTAGAGAGTCACCTTTTTTAATTCACCATGGAATTGAACCCAGAGTTTGTGTCGCCACTCTTTCATCTACTAGGTATCTGCAGCTTCAGACCTAACCAAGGATGATATGCCAGTTGGGTCACGGTACCCTTGACGGATGCTGACCAGGTATCTAACCGAGTGGGACTGGCCATGCTCCCACTCTCAGATCTCCTCACTTGGCTGCAGGGTAAGGGGTTGGTTTTAGAGCAGGAGGGGAGGCAGACCAAGCCCTAAAAATTGTCCCATTGGTCCATTCTAGTTGCACCGCCTCCAGTGTGGGGCTGGTTTGAACATTTTTGCCAGGACTCATTTTGGATTCGGGTTCTGCTCTGGCAACAAATAGAATCCCTTGGTCTCTGCTGAGCGACTGCATCCGGGAGGTATGTATTGGTCTCAGCCCTGGAAGGGCAGTGAACACCATCACCAGCTCTCCTTTGAGTGTTTGGCCTCCCGATGCTTAATGATCGATAGCCTTCCAGGACAGACCTGCTCAACTATGGAACGATCTACCTCTCTATCGAAGAACCGATAGAAACCTGTTAAGTTTTAGGAAAACCCAAAGACATAGCTCTTACCCTGGCAAAATATGGCTGTAGTCAACTAGCCCCAGATATAATCTTTTAACAGAAGATCTCCATACTGATAATTCACCAGCGCCAAGATGCCCGCAGGGTGATAGTAGCGCTCTACAAATGTTTAATAATTAACATTAATAATTATAATACCTTAGACCAGATATGACTTTATAGCCAACAGTCCATTGCTTGACAGGAATTTTGACCACGAGCATATAACACTGATTTGAAGGTCTCAGTATAGGGGGGAACAACCTTTACAACGCAACTTTTACAACGCACTACCTTTACAACGCATTTTTTACAACGCATAATCCATTACAACGCATGACATTACAACGCATACCATTACAACGCATTTTTAAAAACTACCTTTACAACGCATTCCATTACAACGCATACTACCATTACAACGCATACCATTACAACGCATAATATTACACTACACTATCCAACACTTACCCTACTGTTGCACCCCCTGGAGTTAGAATAGTAATTTTTACCCCTATACTATCCAACACTTACCCTACTGATGCACCCCCTGGAGTTAGAATAGTAATTTTTACCCCTATACTATCCAACACTTACCCTACTGATGCACCCCCTGGAGTTAGAATAGTAATTTTTACCCCTATACTATCCAACACTTACCCTACTGATGCACCCCCTGGAGTTAGAATAGTAATTTTTACCCCTATACTATCCAACACTTACCCTACTGATGCACCCCCTGGAGTTAGAATAGTAATTTTTACCCCTATACTATCCAACACTTACCCTACTGATGCACCCCCTGGAGTTAGAATAGTAATTTTTACCCCTATACTATCCAACACTTACCCTACTGATGCACCCCCTGGAGTTAGAATAGTAATTTTTACCCCTATACTATCCAACACTTACCCTACTGATGCACCCCCTGGAGTTAGAATAGTAATTTTTACCCCTATACTATCCAACACTTACCCTACTGATGCACCCCCTGGAGTTAGAATAGTAATTTTTACCCCTATACTATCCAACACTTACCCTACTGTTGCACCCCCTGGAGTTAGAATAGTAATTTTTACCCCTATACTATCCAACACTTACCCTACTGATGCACCCCCTGGAGTTAGAATAGTAATTTTTACCCCTATACTATCCAACACTTAACCTACTGTTGCACCCCCTGGAGTTAGATTAGTAATTTTTACCCCTATACTATCTAATACTTACCTTAAATGTAATTTAATATTATGCGTTGTAATGGTATGCGTTGTAAAGGTAGTATGCGTTGTAATGGTAATGCGTTGTAAAGGTATTTTTTTAAAATGCGTTGTAGTGTCCTGCGTTGTAATGTCATGCGTTGTAATGGATTATGCGTTGTAAAAAATGCGTTGTAAGTGCATGCGTTGTAAAAGTGTGCGTTGTAACGTCATACATCCCAGTATAGGTGCTAAAATATCTGTGCTGGCTAAAGATGGCACAACAGGTGCCGTGAGGAAGCCATGCCCATCAGGAAGGTGAAAGAACACTGAGGAAAGGGGTGTCCAAGAGAGAATGAGTATGAAGTGGGAGGTCACAGTGACTGCACTGGAGGAGCTGCAGTATAGAGTGGGTCTTGACAATTCAGCTTTAGAAACAACCTTTTAGCCCTAGAGATGCTGGTAAGGACCAATGAGAGGTGCATTGGACCATCCCGAAAGCAACAAGTGAGTAGGACCACAATGCTTTAAGACAGTGGCTTAACGTTAGCCCCCGTGATGCGGGGTGCCCGAGCTCCAGGGGGCCCTCTCCCTGTGCAGCGTCGGCGGTCGGCTGGCCTGAGAGCTCCTGACTGGGTCCAAAGCGTGGGGACCCCCTCCATATACTTTGCAGAGGGCCCCCTCACGTTTTGGCATGCCACTTTTAAGACATCTAGTCAATCGAGTATTAGCCAGAGTGAGTCGACTGCCAGTCCAGTTGTGAGTTGGAGGGAAGTGAGCCTCATTACAAGTTACAGCATTAGATACCTGGGTCGGAACTAACGATTCCAGCCTCCAGCCTTTATCCAGGCATTGTTAGAATGTGGAATTACCTGCTTGACTCTACATACCAGGTTAAAAAACATTTGTTTTGTGATTTGGGGAACATTTCTGCTCATATCTACAACCCACTCTGAGCAGGTGGTAATTGTGAGCAGGGGGCACTTCTAGTTGCTGTACAGCAGCTGAGAAACCTGTAAGGCTCATGACCGGCTACACACATGCATCATTTTCATACCTGAACATGGGAGATTTTGAAAAGAAATTGGTGGAATGTATCTTCCTCATTGACGTATATTAATGCTGAGGCAACTTTAGACGAGGGACATAAACCCATTTTAGCTTTAAAAATTGTGACACTCCCACTTGAATGCGGTGTGTTGGCATGTATAAAGCTTAAGTGTTCCTTCTGAGGGCATTGCCTTCTTCACAATCCAGTAGGTGGGGTTTGGGTTGTGGCCTGGCTCCACCCATGTTCTTTATTTTAGCCTCAGTCATTTTTCCCATTTGTTTCTGGACTACGCCCAGTTAAACAGGTCTCCGTGCTCCAGGGCACTTTTTTTTTTTGTTTGTTTACAGTTTTATATAGCACAAACATTTTACATAAGCACCAGTTACGGCACACAAGGATACTTTCTGTTTTCGGTAGGCACAGGGAGATTGAGTGATTTGCCCTGAATCACAGGTTGTTGAGCCGACACAGACTCGAACCTGGTGCCCCAGTTCCAAAGTCGACCGTTCTTCACGTTACGCCACATCCGGGCCACCCAGGCTTCCCCAAAGCAGTAAAGCAGTAAAGTGAATGTGGGTGGCGACCATCGCCAACCCCGTACATAAATAGAAACATCGACACATGGAAGGGGTTGAGGCGGGGCAGCCAGCTTCAAAAATATGGGAACACGAGTATTACTACCCCATCCATGCCAATAGACCCAGCGGCAGCTCCTCCACAATGGTGGAGGAGCGTCTCCCCACTGGCTCAGAGCCAGCAGCTACAAAATAAAGCAATATTTTATTAACGTTTTATTTTTCACCTGCTGGCTGAGCTAGCCTGTGTGGGGAGGGCGCCACGCCAGACCATGGCAGGGTGGAGTAGAGTGCATTTCTATGTGCGCATGTCTGTTTGGCCGGCCGTCTTAGGCCAACCAAACAGACATGCTCAGTTAGGTTTCTCCAACCCAGCTGTATTGAACAGCTGGATTGGCGAAGTGGCACAGACTTCCTGTGCCTGAGCAAGCGTTAAACCAGCCCGCTCAGGCCAATCCCCACGCTGCTCTCATAGAACTAGAGCAGCACAGGGAATACTCAGGGAGTCTGTGATGCTGTCCCAGTGTCTCCTGAGACCAAGAAGAAGGTTAACACTGTGGTGCGAGGAACGAGGCGGCCGGCAGCTTCAGACAAATTTTTTTTTTATAACCCTCCTACCCCCACGATCCTCTGTGCTCCCTCCACCTGCCCCTGAAGGAAGTGACCCGATTAGTGTCACCCGGGTCACTAGCGACCACCTCTCAGCCTTCCATACAAAGGAAGAGTTGGTCAGACAGTAGAGAATACAAACCAAGTTATTTATTAGTATTGCGCTTGAGCGGAGTTCTGTTATGTTACCACAACTTATAAAGCGCAACAGCTGCCCCAGCAAAGGGGTGTCCCGGCGCTGACAGCAGAGCAACTGACACGTTCGGTCTGTCTAGCCTCCTAAGATGCTACCGAGGGGACTGACCCTCACCAACATTACATCAGATGTTCTACATTTCCAATGCCCAACAAGACCCACCCAAAACTGGAAATTTCCAGTTGGAGCAGGTTAACAAAGGAGACACAGAAGATGAGCTACACTCCTGGGATCGGGTACATGTTATCTCAGCCTCAAGGTTACTCTGCCCGTGCCCGCCACTGTAAGCATGAGAAAAGGCATATCTAACAAGGAAGGTATGCGAAGGCACATTCATGTATTCATTGGGACAATGAAGCTCAGCCTTGGAGAAATACAAAAAAAATATTGAAGCTGCTTTCTGCTGAGGCAGACCAAATGAGACAGAAGCTAGTTTCGATCATCACACAAAATGGGGGCAAAATGCTAACTTAAGCATAATGCTTATAGGAGGAGTCGACTGGAATTATTTTTCTAGTTCAACAGACTGCCCTTTTAGCATTTGCTAACTAATTTTGCTACTATTGAAATCTAGAACTCTCTGCATTATGTGATGAACATATTATAAATCTAAACATACACCATCCATACTCAAAAATGCCCTTGTCAATGCACATCAGGTCCTGGATGTCCTGCATCATCAAGGCCTTGTTCTTAGAGTCATGTTCTAGGGGTTTGGGGTGAGGCGTCAATATTTGTACACAGCAGGCACAACAGACAGGAAGGCAGTGTATGCACAGACATGTTAACATGATACCAGCTATGGCGACCAGGAAGATGAGAATCTTCCAACACCAGGACGTGAATAGGCCCCAAATCCACTTAGTGAGAGACCATGTACCATTCTCTTGGTGTATGTCAGATGCAAGCCTATGTAACTTTTGCATAGCAGCATATACATTCGGAGCATGGTCCAGTATGTATACACAGCAGCTACTTCCGATGACGCGGCAGGCCCCAGACCGATCAGCAAGGATGACGTCTAACACCTTCCGGTTTTGAAGAGCATCGAGTCTCGTAGCCTGAAGCTCAACTGTAATATTAGTCAGAATTCCAGCCGTTGCATTTATTACAACTTCCACCACCCTGGTGAGTCTACGAATATTGAGACTATTCGACATGGGGCCCCAAAAGGGAACAATATCTTTCATAGCATCAGTGAACTGCTGCAAAGTGGTGTCTGTCTGATCTATTTCTGCTGTGTCAATAACCTGTCTAACACAAAAAAGATGAGCACTCCTGTGCTGTAGTCGGTGATCCCTATGATAATTGGATGGCGCTATATACACTGGGAGAAGGAGAAAGAGATAACATATTCCAGACCATCCCCGAGAACATAGGCTTGGGACCTGCAAAGAAAGTAAACCTCGTGAGAGGGCAGCAGAGGTGGGCTATTTACAGTACTTGGTATATAGGTGTATTTGCAATTACTCACCCCCACCTGACTTTTCCTTTACCTCTAACACAGAAACTCGCTGTCGTATTAACCAATGGCACTGGCATTGCCACATCATGAGTAATATAACATATTTGAAAAGACTTGAAATATTCAGTGACATTAAAACCCCAAAAATCCAACATTTCATTTTGAAGCCATGTTACATTTTGTTCTCTTTCGTACACATTCATGCAAGCTGTCGGGGACAATGTATCCGGTGTCCCTTGTTCCCCTGGGGTAAACCCTTGATGTACAAGTATATACTCTAAGACAGTTTCATAATCGGCTAATGTCATATTCATAGTATCAGAATGATGAGTGTATACCATAGTAAAGAGCTGGAACCATCCTTCACAGCTCCCGAGGTAAGAAAAAGGCATGGACAGTAATATGTCATTCGTGTGTGTTACAGAAGGGAGCAGCCCGCAAATCCAGCAATTTGTGACATTGGACGTACCATGGGCCTGATGCAACATTTGGAGGAACACGTTATCTACACATGTCTTTCTGTGTTCACCTTTGGAGGAGCCAGGGTGACAAACGTGTTCAGGGGGGGACAGGTGTTGTACCAATCAAAGAATGCACAGGGTATTTCTCTTCTAGAAGCCACATTATTCCTAGTATTGCTATTAGGGAATTCAGGACAATCACTATAAAAACTATTTTACCCCTTTTTGGCTTACCCTGTCCAGTGTCTTGGACAACGCACCAATCTCCCTGTCCCTAAGCTATCTTTGGTACCACAGACAGGGTAAATGCACCCTATTCTTCATCCTTGCAGTCCATCCCTACTAATCTGACTTCTCCTTTGGTGCACTGTCCCTCCGTTGGGTGCACAAATTGTACCTAGCCACTCCGGGCACAGAGTGATCAGTAAACAGGGGCTCAAATTCAGAGGGGCCAAGGAACTGGGGCTCAAGCACTTGTGGGCCAGTTGAAGGAGAATCCTGAATATCCTTTATTTCAGAGGGCACTGCCTCATTTAACACTGCGTCGTTCTCCTCCTCTGTTTGCGCCCACGTCAGTCGGGCATCCAAAAAAGGGATAAAACGTGGCACTTGTTCCATCTTATGGTCAACAATACCATCGATCACCCACCTATCATAAGGAAGAGGCAACGGTCCCTTGCGGCAGTGATTGGTGTGAATCCAGTTCTTCCGACCGGTCACCTTCACGGCACTTCTGGTGGTGAGGAGCACCTGCAGCGGCTCTCTCCAGCGGGGCTCCAAACTTCATTTCCTCTAGAAATGCTGCACAAGGATAAAATCACCAGGTCGGATGTCATGCCCAGGCCCCTCTGTTTGCGGTGGCAAGGTGTCTTGGATCTGTTGAATAGAATGCAAATTTTTAGTCAATTCTTGGCGATAATCCACTAACAGAGGATATTCAATTTCGGAAAAACGTTTTGGTCGCGGGACACCCCAAACATTTGCTGGGCGGCCAAACACGACCTCATGCAGTGACAATCCTGTCCTAGTGTGAGCCGTAGCTCTGGTGGGCAACAGAGCTAATGGTAAAGCGTCTGGCCATTTCAACCCTGTGCTTTCTTGAATTTTTGCCATTTTCAGTTTGAGAGTACCATTGTACTTCTCAAACCAAACCTGCTGACTGGGGGTGGTGTGCAGCGTGGAACTTCTGCCTGATGTGTAGGCCATCACACACCAGCTGAGTGACTTTTGGATTGAAGTGACTGCCGTTGTCACTCCAGCTCAAATGGGGCTAAGGCTGTGTTCTCCTTAGTGGGGTATGCCTCAACCCATTTACTGAATGCGCAAACAACCACTAACCCATATATCAAATTGTTGACCCATTCCATCTCAATGTAGTCCATCTGAAGGACCTCAAAAGGGAAGGAAGGGGGGGGGGTGCAAAATTACCAGGGGGTGTAGGAGTGCCTTTTCTAGGATTATACATCATGCATACCATACAATATTTCACCAAGTGAGCAGCTGTCTTGGGGATGTTGTTGTTCTGCCACACGGGGTCTAGTAGTTTGCATATGCCCATGGCGCTGATGTGAGCTGGCCCATGCGCCATAGTGACTACAGGGAGGACATAGTCGTCCGGCAAGATCCACCTTTGCATTCCTGACTTATCCGTCCAGCACCCATACTTGTCTAAACGTGCTGTGCTTTCCTGCCATATTGCTAACTTCTCAATCGTTGCCTCACTCTGTATCTCTTTCACACTGTCCAGTGTATCCTCAAACATAGTAACTTAGGGTACCCATCTAGCAGGATCTGCCACAAACATTTTTTTCATCTTCGTTCGAGCCGTCTCCTCAGCTGTTTGATCTGCAAATGCATTTCCCCTTCCCACATCATCAGTAATTGCCTTGTGGGCGCTGCACTTCACTATCGCTAACTTCTTGGGGAGCGTCAGAGCTGCCAAAGCCTGTGTATCAATGGGCCGTTCTGGATCTTTAACCGGTGTGAAGTCAGGAATTCTCTCTCTGCCCAGAGATGCCCAAAACTGTGGGCAACTCCAAAGGCGTACTGGCTGTCAGTTTAAATATTGACAGTCAGTCCCTCACTTAGCTCACGAGCTCGAAGAAGGGCAACTAACTCTGCAGCTTGTGCTGACTGATGGGGAACTCACGATGTCTCGACTACTGTGTGTAAGGTAGTGATTGCATATGCAGCAGTTGTTGTGCCATCCCGTAACTTGAAACAAGAGCCATCAACATGTAGCTCTCCTTGGGGTTCCGATAGGGGAACATCAGTCAGGTCTACCCGTCGCTTCATCTCTTCCTCAGTCCGAAAAATGCAATCATGTATGTCTATTTCCTCACTTTCAGAAGAGAGGGGTAGTAAAGTGGCTGGGTTCAGGGTGGCACATCTTTTGATCGTGATGTGTGGTGCAAAGAGGGTCAAGCTCATAACCAGTCAGACATGCACTGGTGAGGTGCTGTGTCTTCATCTTGTTCAAATGTCTATCCACAGCATGAGTTACCATGACTTTGAGATCGGTATCAAGGACGAGCCCTGCCGATTGTCGGATAGAGACGGCCATGGCCGCGACTGCTTTTAGACAGCTCGGGAGGGCTCTTGCGACATTGTCAAGCAGAACAATAAGCACACGGCCTCTGCTTACCTCCAAAGGCTTGTGTTAAGACAAAGCGTGCAACTAGCCATCTTGTGTACAAACAGCACGAACGACTTAGCATAGTCTGGCTTACCAAGCACAGGCACAGAGCAAAGTGGAACTTTTAATTGCTCAAAGGCTTGTTGACATTCAGGCATCCAGGGCAAGGGTTCATGCACATCTTTAGTAGTTAGCTGCAGCAGCGCCTTTATTAGTAAGGAAAAGTTAGGTATCCAATGACTACAATACAAAGTAATGCCAATGAAAGCTTGCACATCCCTCTGAGTCTTAGGGATAGGCATTTTAACAATAGCACTAATGCGTTCACGTGTTTGTCTCCTTCCCTCCTTTGACAGTAGGTGAACTAGGTAGGTGACCTCCTGTCAACAATATTGGAATTTTGAAAGGGACACTTTCTGTCCGTGATGTGCCAAATGTAGCAATTCAACCATTGCAGCTTTGCAACCTTCTTCAGTGTCAGAAGCAATCAAGAGATTGTCCACTTACTGTAGTAATACATTACCTGGGGGAAGTGTGGGGGAATCCAGTTAGCCTTTTAAAGCTTGACTATATATGCGAGGACTTTCAGGATAGCCTTGAGGATCCCGACAGAATCTAAAGCTTCTGCCGGCTCGGGTAAATCCAAATAGATGTCTGCTATCTAGATGGATCGGAATGCTAACTAATGCATTTTTCAAATCGATAACAGGAAAAAATTTGGAAGAGGAAGGAATCATCGTCAGAAAGGCAGTGATGTCGGGGACCACTGGGAACTTAGGGACCACAATCTTCTTAACCACACGCAAATCAATCACAAAACGATAGCCATCAGGATGGTCCTCAGAGGAACCCGAGGGTGCCCTCTTAAGAATGGTATGGATAGGGCTATTACACATGTTCGCTGTCATCTCCTCAACAACCCCTGACTTAATCAAGTCCTGTATAATCTGCAATAGAGCTCGCTTCCCTGCTTGTGGTATTTTGTATTGAGGAATACGGGGCAAAACAGCATCAATCAATCAGTGGTCAAGCATTGTCTTTGCTCTTAATAGAAACTGGAGGTATCTGCAACAGCCCTACATCCGTATCACCTGTAGCCCACAACGTGGGTGGCACATCCTTAATTTCAGCAGGGAGTGGCGCATCCTTGGACAAACACTGCTTGGTACTAACCACATTAGGACCCATTGTCATATAGATACCTGCCGGGGAACAATAAATTGTAGCATGCAACTTCTTTAATAAATCCAGTCCCATCAAATTCTCTCTGCAATTGGACGTCAGCAAAAGTGGCGAATCAACAGTAAAAGGACCAACGGTCAGGGCAAGGGGTTTAGATATTGAGCTCACAACCGGCACACCAGAAAAGCCTACTGAAACATTATTATGGCCAGACAGGGCTTCCCCGGGGACCAGTGCATGAGACACAGCTGTTCATTGCGCCTGTCGCCACCAAGAATTGCTTAGCTGAGCCCTGCAAATCAGCAGTAACATAAGATCCGCGCTGATCTACAGGTATCTAAACTGGTCCCTCGCCCTGTCCCTGGCTGTCCCAACTGTGAGACAACCGAGTCACTTCGACCAAAGTCATCATGATAATATTGTCTCCCTCGAGGGTCATCAAAATAGCTCTGATCAGAGTGACCCTGCAACACCGCATCTGCCTGAACCCCGTCATGACCACCTGCTCCACGACCCCATCCACAAGAACCCCGACCTCTAGGGGCCACAACTTTCTGCAACAACGCCGGGCACTCACTGAACCAGTGTCCCTCCTTATAATATGCTCACTGATTTGACCCCACAGGCGCAGCATTTCTGCTAGTGTCAGGCAGCTGTCCGGCCGGACCAGTGCCGGGTCCACTTCCGTGCACCCTAGATGCCTGCTGCATCAACCTCTCCGTCTTTAACTCCTTGTTTTTCTTCTCCACCTTTTCCTTCTCTGTGTTCTCTCTATGCTCCTAATACTGTGCACTACTCAATATCACTGAGGGGAAAGAGGTAGTACAAGTGTTCTCCGAAGCCTGTAACTGAGTCGTGATCTCAAGAAGCAGGTTCATAACAAATTTGTTAATGAACAATCGGACACCTCCTTCCCTTGACAAATCCTGTCCACTAAAAACCAAGAACACACCTTTAAATCGAGTAAAAAAAATCTGATACACTTTCATCTTTCATCTGACGACATGCAGTTACCTTGTCCCAATCTACCCTTCTAGGTGGAATAAGAGTGCATGTAGGTAATAATTCGACCTGGCAAAGCCAGTATTTCAGCCTTAGGCTTCTCACCAGGCTTCCTCTCCTTAACCCAGGCTCTGATCTCGTCCCAAGTGCCATCCAATTCCACAACGTGGTCCTGTGTATGCACCTGCTGCCAAATATCAACTGGTACCAATGAACCAAAAAACATCTCACTGTCTGCCACGTCATTAGTGTCGAAGATGCAGCCTTTGTCAATTCTTTATAATATGCAGTAGGATTTTTTCTAGGATCGGGTAACTGACTCTTGAGGGACAGAACCTGGCTTCTCTTCCTTGGGGTATAAATCCATTGCTCCTGAAAACGGCCTTCCACTCGCTGTCAAACAATATCTTGCGCATTTCTTACCTCCGGTATTTCGAGGTGATACAAAGGGTGGACTTCCCTCATCAGAAACTAGAGTATCGGTTTTGGTCTTTTCTGAATTAACCTACCTCGGTAACCAAGTAAAACTGCAACATTACCAAAAATCTGATAAGGTGCCAAGACAGCTGCATATACATGGGCCCTAATATCATAAATGACCTCAGGAGCCACTCCCATAACCCAATCTGGGTAGCCAACATGTGTTTGAGGGCATGTTGCTGCACATAAAGCTCGTAGTCCTTTAACACACATCCTCTATGCTAAAAGTGGGGTTACAAGCCCACTGGGCGGATTGATTATCTGCCATTTTCTTCTCCTCCTCTCCCACATCCGATTGTTTCAATACCCGTACCAATCGTTCCTTAGCAGCTGCCAAGTCCCCACTTCCAAACTTATGCACTGGCGTTCCAATACTCAAGGATGTTGGGGTATGGGAGAGCGGGGAGGCAGAAGCAACGGAAGCATTCGGCACTAAAGTTATCAGCGGCTGTGAAGTCAATCAATCAATCAATCATGGAATTTATATCGCGCACTACTCACCCGGAAGGGTCTCAAGGCGCTTGGGGGAGGGGGTCTGCTACTGCTCGAACAGCCAGGTCTTGAGCTGTTTCCTGAAGGCGAGGTGGTCCTGGGTCAGCCGCAGGTGGACGGGCAGGGAGTTCCATGTCTTAGCCGCCAGGTAGGAGAAGGATCTTCCTCCGGCGGTGGCTCTCTGGATGCGAAGGACGACGGCGAGGGCGAGGTTCGCGGATCGTAGCTGTCGGGTGGGCGTGTAGAAGGTCAGGCGGTCGTTGAGGTACCTTGGGCCCAGGTCGTGGAGGGATTTGTGTGCGTGGGTGAGGAGTCTGAACGTGATCCTCTTGTTGACAGGGAGCCAGTGCAGGTCTCTCAGGTGGCTCGAGATGTGGCTGCGTCGGGGGGCGTCCAGGATGAGACGGGCGGAGGCGTTCTGGATACGCTGAAGTCTTTTCTGAAGCTTGGCTGTTGTACCGGCGTAGAGGGTGTTTCCGTAGTCTAGTCTGCTGGTGACGAGGGCCTGGGTGACAGTCTTCCTGGTCTCGGTCGGGATCTATCTGAAGATCTTGCGGAGCATGCGGAGGTTGTGGAAGCAAGATGAGGAGACGGCGTTGACTTGTCTGGTCATCGATAGGGAGGAGTCCAGGATGACGCCCAAGTTGCGTGCGTGGTCCGTTGGCTTGGGTGCGGTGCCCAGGGCCGGGGGCCACCAGGAGTCGTCCCATGCGGAGGGCGACGGTCCCAGGATGAGGACTTCTGTCTTGTCCGTGTTCAACTTCAGGCGGCTGATGTTCATCCATTCGGCGACATCTTTCATCCCTTTGTGTAGGTCGGCTTTGGCGGTGTCGGGGTCTCTGGTGAGGGAGAGAATCAGCTGGGTGTCATCGGCGTAGGAAATGATGTTGAGGTTGTGTTGGCGTGCGATGGCAGCGAGGGGTTTCATGTAGATGTTGAAGAGAGTGGGGCTGAGCGATGATCCTTGCGGGACGCCGCAGATGACTTCGGTGGCCTCAGAGCGGAACGGAGGGAGGCGTACTCTCTGTGTTCTGCCGGAGAGGTATGAGATGATCCATTCCAGAGCAATCCCCTGGATGCCGGTGTCGTTGAGGCGTTGGACTAGGGTGCGGTGGCAGACAGTGTCAAATGGTGCGGAGAGGTCAAGGAGGATGAGTGCCGCTGTTTCACCTTTGTCGAGCAGGGCTCGGATGTCGTCGGTGGCTGCGATGAGGGTGGTCTCGGTGCTGTGGTTGGCTCTGAATCCGGATTGCGATGGGTCGAGGGATCCGTTCGTCTCGAGGAAGGCGGCCAGCTGCTTGTTGACGACCTTCTCGATGACTTTGGCAGGGAATGGAAGGAGCGAGATTGGGCGGAAGTTCTTGAGGTCGGTCGGGTCCGCTGTTGGTTTCTTCAGTAGAGCGCTGAGCTCAGCATGCTTCCAACTCTCCGGGAAGGTGGCTGTGTCGAAGGAGGCGTTGATGATGTCTCGGAGGTGGGGTGCGATGGTAGAGGCGGCCTTGTTGAAGACATGGTGGGGGCATGGGTCGGTCGGAGATCCGGAGTGGATGGTGTTCATTATGCGTGTCGTGTCTTCGGGGGTCACTTTGGTCCATGTCTGGAGGATAGCGGCGGGGTGCGTAGGTTCGGTCGATGGGTGCGGGGGTGGAGCGCCGAAACTGTTGTGGATGTCGGCGATCTTGCGGTGGAAGTACGAGGCGAGGGAGTCGCAGAGGTCCTGCGAGGGAGTGATGTCGTTGTTGCCGGTGCTGGGGTTGGAGAACTCCTTGACGATGTTGAAGAGCTCCTTGCTGTCATGGGCGTTCTTGTCCAGTCGTTCCTTCAAAGATTTCTTCTTGGTGGTGCGGATGAGCTGGTGATGTCTGCGGGTGGCGAGTTTGAGGGCGGTCATGTTGTCGGTGGTCTTGTCGAGGAGCCAGGCCTTCTCGATGGTGCGGCAGGCCTTCTTGGACTCCTTGAGTTCGTCGGTGAACCAGGGGGCCTTCTTGCTTCTGGGCATGGTGAGTGGGTTCTTCAGTGGGGCGAGGTCGTTGGCACAGGAGGTCAGCCATTGCGTGAGGTCGAGGGCTGCTGTGTTAGGGTCCGTTGTCCTGACCGGTGGGTTCTGGATGAGGGAGGTGGTGAGCTGGTCGACGGTAATCTTGCTCCAGTTTCTGTGGGGAACCTGCTTCGGGTGGTGGTGGACCGTGTTCTTCTTGAAGCTGAAGTGGACGCAGCTGTGGTCAGTCCAGTGGAGTCCGGTGCAGTGGCTGAAGGTGACGTGCTTGCTGGATGAGAAGAGGGGGTCGAGCGTGTGGCCGGCGTAGTGGGTGGGGGTGTTGACCAGTTGCTGGAGTCCGAGGTTGGCGAGGTTGTCCAGCAGGGTGGTCGTGTTGCGGTCGTTGTTGTTCTCCAGGTGGAAGTTGAGGTCCCCGAGGAGAATGTAGTCGGTGGAGGGGAGGGCGTGAGGGCTGATGAAGTCCGTGATGTCTTCGCAGAACTGTGCGCGTGGTCCCGGGGGTCTGTAGATGAGGGTGCCTCTGAGGGTAGTCTTGGGGTCGGTGTTGATCTGGAAGTGCAGGTATTCGGCGGTGTTGAATGCGTCGGTGGAGTCAGTCGAGATGCGAATGGTGCTTTTGTGAGCGATGGCGATGCCCCCTCCGGTCTGGTTGTTGCGATCCCTCCTGATGATCTTGTAGCCGTCCGGGATGGCTATGGCGATGTCGGGGGCTGAGGAGTCGTTCATCCAGGTTTCCGTGAGGAAGGCGACGTCTGGAGATGCGGTGTCGAGGAGGTTCCAGAGTTCCACGGCGTGTCTGTGGACGGAGCGGGTGTTGATCAGGATGCACTTGAGGTGGTTGCTGTTGTCCGTCTTGGTGGGAGTGGTGCTTGTTCGGAGGCAGGAGAAGTTGCGGGATCGGCAGACGAAGGGTCCATGGGTGCGTCGCGGGGACGCTCGGTAGCATCCGGGGGCTCGGGCGGTTTTGAGTGCGATGAGTGTAGCGAAGTCGTAGGTCCTGCGGGGGGGCTGGCGGGCGCGGGGGCCAGGGGGTCTGGCGCTGGGCGCGATCCAGGCGCGGACGGGCGCAGACGGGCTTACCTTTGGCGCTCAGTCGGCGCTCCCGCTGCGCGCGTCCGCTGCGCGGTCGCTGGGGGGGCGTCATGAGTGAGGAGCCGGGAGGGAGGGTCCGCTGGGAGGCGGGAGGCTGGGTGGCCAATAGGCAGGGAGGAGAGGCGGGACTGCGGGGTCAGCGGCGGGAAACCGGGAAGACGAGTGACCGGGGCAGCGGCGGCGGAGAGGAGGCGAGGAGAGTGGCCAGCAGCAGCAGGAGGAGAGCGGCGAGAAGCAGAGGTCAGCGCTGGTGAGGAGGGAGCGGCGTGAGCGGTATCAGCACCAGCAGGTAGGCGACAGGCAGCAGCAGTGCGAGGGGAGCGACCGTCTGTGTGGGGCACAGGGGTCACACTGACCAGCCCGCCGCGGTCACCTTAAGTAAGGAGCCGGGAGGGAGGGTCCGCTGGGAGGCGGGAGGCTGGGTGGCCAATGGGCAGGGAGGAGAGGTGGGACTGCGGGGTCAGCGGCGGGAAACCGGGAAGGCGAGTGACCGGGGTAGCGGCGGCGGAGAGGAGGCGAGGAGAGTGGCCAGCAGCAGCAGGAGGAGAGCGGCGAGAAGCAGAGGTCAGCGCTGGTGAGGAGGGAGCGGCGTGAGCAGGATCAGCACCAGCAGGTAGGCGACAGGCAGCAGCAGTGCGAGGGGAGCGACCGTCTGTGTGGGGCACAGGGGTCACACTGACCAGCCCGCCGCGGTCACCTTAAGTAAGGAGCCGGGAGGGAGGGTCCGCTGGGAGGCGGGAGGCTGGGTGGCCAAAAGGCAGGGAGGAGAGGTGGGACTGCGGGGTCAGCGGCGGGAAACCGGGAAGGCGAGTGACCGGGGCAGCGGCGGCGGAGAGGAGGCGAGGAGAGTGGCCAGCAGCAGCAGGAGGAGAGCGGCGAGAAGCAGAGGTCAGCGCTGGTGAGGAGGGAGCGGCGTGAGCGGGATCGGCACCAGCAGGTAGGCGACAGGCAGCAGCAGTGCGAGGGGAGCGACCGTCTGTGTGGGGCACAGGGGTCACAGAAGTAGGTGCAAGAGCTGGGGAAAGAGATGCCGAAGCAACAGGCGTAGCAGGTAGACTGGCAGTCATAGTAGCCGCAGGGAGAGAAGCTGAAAGAGAGATTGGAGAGGCAGTGACCGAAGCAGCCCGGTCGCTAGCAGAAGAAGCAGGAGCCGCAGAGACAGGGAGAGCAGATGTCTGGGGCTGTGGGATAGCAGGAGGTGGAGGTCGGGTCTCCATAGTTCATTCACAAACTGGTCATCTTCCTCCCTAGAAACATAAGACTTATCGCATTGTAATCGAAACTTCATATACGCACACTCTATCCCTTTCTCTATTTTCTGTCTATCATACGGTACAGCTTTCTATGTTACTGTCTGCGTCCTCACTTTACAAGCCTCTTTTTCTCTCTTCATCTGCCTCCTTTTAGCCTCTTTCTGCCAGGTTTGAAGTTAATAAAACATTGAGTGCCAACTTCTTTTTGCGAATAACTTATCCTGCAAGAAATTCAATTTTTGTTCATCAAAGGTGCCGGTAAATGGCCACTGCAACCCGGCATTGTCCTTCGTATATTTGTGCCATAATGTACTAAACATAATAGGGCCAATGCCATGCTTTACATACATTTCAAAATTCGGCGTGCCATCCGGGGGCGCAGGCTGACTCTCTTCCAATCGAGCATCAGTAGAACAACATCGAAATCCCACACAGCACAACTTGCTCAGATAATGCATTCTCTCCCACAGACGCACGTTCACTATGCGTGCCAAACAACAATTTGTAAATAGATTCACCAAAATTGGGCCACAGACCTCGTCAAATACAATTCTCAAATGGAACCATGTTCAAAGAGAGGCCAAACAAAATCAAGTGTTTGTCCAAAAACAATCTGCAGACCGTATCCAATTCAAACCACTGTGGTGCCACAATCACAAAGAACAAAAGCAGACTCACCTGGTGCACACAGGTCAAACAAATTTATTCTCCACTGCAGACTCTTCGGACCAAACGGTCAGATCCAAGGTTTTGGCCTTTCAGGACCCCAGCCAGGATGAACACTGGGCGAGGCACCGCCCAATCAGACAGACGAGTAGCTGCGAGTACTAGGCTGGGATCCCTGACCGGACGTGGTCCCGTCCTCCTCACCCGTCCGCAGGTAAAGAAGGGTCACTCTCCCGTTGGGGTCCCTGTTCGGGCACCAAATGAAGGAAGTGACCCGATTAGGGTCACCTGGGTCACTCGCCACCACCTCTCAGCCTTCCATATAAATGAAGAGTCGGTCAGACAGTAGAGAATACAAACCAAGTTATTTATTTGTATTGCGCTCGAGCAGAGTCCAGTCTGACTAGCCTCCTAAGATGCTACAGAGGGGCCTGACCGTCACCAACATTACATCAGATGTTATGCATTTCAAATGTCCAGCAAGACCCACCCAAAACTGGAAATTTCCATTTGGAGCAGATTAACAAAGGAGACACAGAAGATGAGCTACACTCCTGGGATCGGGTACATGTTATCTAAGCCTCAAGGCTACTCTGCTCGTGCCCGCCACTGTAAGCATGAGAACAGGCATATCTAACAAGGAAGGTATGCGAAGGCACATTCATGTATTCATTGGAACAACAAAGCTCAGCCTTGGAGAAATACAAAAAAAATATTAAAGCTGCTTTCTGCTGAGGCAGACAAAGTGAGCCAGAAGTTAGTTTCGAACATCACACAAAATGGCAACTAAATGCAAAATGCTAACTTCAGCATAATGCTAATAGGAGGAGTCGACTGGAAGTATTTTTCTAGTCCAACACCCCCCCTTGCTTGTGTGGGCTGGCACTGAATAGCTTTATTATTCCTGTCTCCTACCTGAAGTTGCCTCGTCTTTGGTGGAAGTCAATGGAAGAAATGCATTCTCCCGTTTTTTTTCCTCCCCCAAATCTCCCGCTTCCCTCTTCCAATATGCTGGCATGTATAGTACCGAGCACTCTCCACTGCACTGCACTGTGTGGAGGATAGCGGGATGTCTGGGGTGCTGTGTGAGATCTGCAGCCTCTCTACCCGAATAGCACACAAAAGAATAAACAGCCCTAAGCTGAACATCTCCCTATGCGACCCATCCACAGTATATCTGCCTCCAGGCATCCTCTCTGTGATTAGATTCTCTTCATCTCCCTGTCTTTTTTCCACATAAAGTTTAAATTGTTCCATCTGGTGGTTCTCCCGTCTCTCCTCCCTGTGAGAATGTGCAAGAAGCCCGAAGCACACTCCCGCATCCTTCTCCGTGTCTCCGGAAGCAGATGTGTCCGCAGCGAGGTCACACGAGGCCTCTCTCGCGCCTTCTGCTTCAGAGAGCGCACGCGCGCATAGGGGTCCCGGAAGGCCCTCAGAAAGGCAGGCAAGTTAGCATTCATGTGGTTTGTGCTGTCACGGTCCTTCTTGCTTGTTGCACAGTAAGTAGAATGTGTTACCATTGTGGGCCCCAGAGCACTGGTTCATCGACTCCCAGCGGATAAAAGCGTAAGTCAGCCATCGGTAATAGAAGCATTGAACTGCGGGTTGCACACAGATCTTTTGAACAAGCACATTGACCCACCAAGCTATCGTAACAGCACTCTGACTGTAGAATTTCTTGTAATGGATTTAATAGTTATGTCGTGTCTGAGTTTGATTTCATGCTGCGTCGTGTAACATTCTCCCACCACTCCTATTTGAATGACTGCGAGGTGAAATAAGCGACGGAGCGTCGCCCCACTGCTACCACAGGAAAAATACAATGATAATAAAACAATGTTATTATCGTTGTATTCTCCTTCGCTGTTACTAAGCCGAGTCTTGGGGGCTGGGCCATCCCGATGGAGTCAGCAACAGGGAGGAGGAGTGGTGGGCACTAAGAGCCAGATGTACGGCCATTCCATTTTGTGACTAGCAAATTGCAACATTTTGCGACTCGCACTTTGCGACTCGCAAAATGGAATGTACAACATTGTCTCAGACACTGTTTGCGATTCCCAATGGGATCACAAACGACCTGCCTCATTAATATTCACGGGGCAGATCGCAAGGTCTCTCAGCGCATGCTGTCTGAATCTCCATTGGTTCTGAATTTCAATCGGATAACACCTTTGGTAGCAGGATTGACTCATGGGTAGCCAATCCCCTGCAAAGCATGCCCTCCCGGCAAGAATAGGAAGCCTAGGAAACCCTTTTGTGGTGTCATGTTCTGATGATTTGATTGGGTCTCTGCTCCAATGTTCCCCCTTCTGGATTGGTCCAGGTGAATCACCTGACAGCGGCCCAGATCCGCTCTCACCAGTCACTCAGTGCACTACTAATCTATGTAAAGGGCCGTGCACGCTAATCCAATCACCCGGCACAGTCAAGTTATCCAAATCAAAAGTGCAGTCTTCCAATGTAAGAAAACATTCTCAATGGGATAATCACTATGAAGGCACTGTTCCGGGGTGGGTATGGTCTCTTCTTTGTTCACCCTCTTAACATTGGGCTGGACTCTGGTTGATTCTTGACCATACCCACCCCGGAACAGTGCCTTCATAGTGATTATCCCATTGACATTTCGGAGCATAGGCACTGGACCATTAACTAGCTCCTGGTCCCCCCTCTCCCCCTTTTTTTGATGCAGAAAACATTCTCACACATTTCTTTCTAAACACTCTTCATTTTAAATAAAAATCCACTATTTTAAATATGAACAAACAATTGTTTATATTGATAAAGTGCCTTGAAGAGATTTCAGAATGAAATGTGTAAGATTTGACATTACTTCTGAAAAGTGCACTTTCGATCTGGGAAGGTTTACTGGCCCAGATGACTTATTATGACAATGACCAAGAATCCCCACCTCAAAACATTTACTGTTTATGAAGATATGTAAGTTGGGACTGCCACGTTTGGAGACCTGCTTGAGGAAACCACTGCAACTAGAGAGTGTGGCCCGGGCAGCACAAACTCTCCGCATTAGACTTTAGAAGGGTGCCACTAAAAGAAGGAAGGAAAGTGTCTCTGATCCCCACCCCCAATTTATTTCATACATTGGAAATCCAAGATGGCTTCCTGGTGCATCACACCAATCTAAGTGCTTTTGTTTTCTCCTGATGGTTCTGGGCCTCTGGGAAGGAGATTGGTGGATGTGCCTATAGGGTGGTCCCATTCCTAAAATATTGAAGCCGGTTCCTCAGGAAGTAGAACCCGCTATGTAACCAAACGAGGCGCTCTCTTTCGTCAGAAGCATTCGGGACATGCCTTCCCTCACACGCGCCTCCAGGCAGGTGCATTCTGGTATGTGTAGTCATGTTGCTTTGCATAGATCCCTCTCAAATCTATACGTGCCAAAATTGTAAAGCAGGAAAGTTGGGGAATTTAAAAAAAAATTCATGGGAATGGATTTTCCTCATTGATTTCTATTGAAGCAGAGTCAATTTCAGGTGGGGCACAGCTAAAATAAAGCAATTTTTGGCTTCAAACATTGGGAGTCTCCTGGGTTAATTGACTCTATTGACGGATGTGGCGTAATAGTCAGAGCTGCTGACTTTGGAACTGGGGAACCAGGTTCCAGTCTCGGCGACGGCTCAACAGTTGTGACTCTGGGCAAATCTCTTAATCTCCCCGTGTCTATCAAAAATTAATATGTCCTTGTGTAATGTAACTGGTGCTTATGTAAAGCGCTCCAATACCTTCGGGTTCATATTCGCACTATATAACACAAAAATTATATATGTAAATCCCACAACTGATGGCAAAATTAGCTAACGAGCTGCGGAATAAAAAAAAATCCCAAAACGGAGAGAGAGCGATTACATGGAGTCTGTTTACGCTCCACCAAATAAAATATGTTTCGTTTTTTTTGTAAAATCAAATTAATTATCAGTTCCTTCAGAAGGCAGATGGCTGCACGGCTGCTGCGCCGCCTATGTTCTGAATCCTTAATTAAAATAATTCTCCTTTTTACCCCCCAAAAGGGCTGTCATGGTGAGATTCGCAGCAGGGTGATTGAGGTGAGGGGCGAGGGAGGCGTTCTCGCTGACAGTCAATGAAATGATGCCCGCCCCCCCGTAGAATGTGATGAGGGGCCCTCAAGTCTCCCATATTTCACTAATATTTATTGGGTTTTGGGTTGAAAGGGGGGCCCCTGGAGGGTTGGTGGCTCTACGACGTAGGAGTTGCAGGGTCTGCGTCACGTCTTTGACATGCTTGGGTGACGTCATGACCCTGACGTGCCTGGGTCACACCCCTGACGACTACGTCCATTTCATGTAAAGCGCTCTGATACCCTTGGGTCTTGCCAGCGCTATATAAACTATGCAACTTTAGGGGTGCACTGTTGCACACTGGCAACTCTGGGTGTGATATTTTACCTTACAATAAGCGCAATTTGAAAGCACCCCCAAAGAGACACTGTTACAAACGTAAGTGTAGCCTTCTGATGGGCAGTATTCATTGGCAGATTGCGGACGGCGAACTAGGTTTAATAATTATTGCGGCTTCCGAACCAGTTCCTGCTCAGCTACAATTTTTTAATTTATCGCTCAATTTACAGCGAGATAAAATACTAGGATCAGTTCTTTAAAAAGTGGGGAAGACGTTACTTAATATAAATATTTATGCGCATAATTAAAGTGTACCCTAGGAGTCTTGAAAAAGCACCAACCTATGAGACGCATGGGCTTGAGATCTGCGATTTTATGTGATACAATTGATACTATGTGCTCAAGACTACAGAGCTAATACAGGCGAAGGATTTGAGAATTATTGTGGCATATACAAGATTTGATCCAGTGAAGAAATTGAAGAGATCAGAAACTTCTAATAATCAATCAATCAATCAATCATGGCATTTGTAAAGCGCACTACATACCCGCGAGGGTCTCAAGGCACTGGGGGGGGGGGGGAGGGGGGAAGCTGCTACTGTTCGAAGAGCCAGGTCTTGAGAAGTCTTCTGAAGGTCAGAAGGTCTTCTGTCTGCCGCAGGCGGATGGGGAGGGTGTTCCATGTCTTGGCGGCGAGGTGGGAGAATGATCTGAATTGATTGATCACAGTTTGTCTATGGAGGGATCATGCTTATTTAAATTATGTACAGTAAATCAGTCACTCTTCACCCACACTGCCCTTGATCGCTCACTCTCTCACCATGTTGATGCCACTCTGGGTTAAGTCCTGTTGTGCAAATTTGAATCCTACTGAAGAATCCCAAAGTCTTTTTTCCATAAAGATGGTCATTGTATGGAGTGGCATAGTGGGAAAAAACTGGCCAAAAGGAATGCGGCCCGAGTAATTACCAGTGGCAGAAATTAATTTACTCGTTTCACCCATCACTTTTTCTATTTCTCTGGGGTACATGCCACAACCAAAGCCAAACTTGGAAGGGGCTTGAGAATCAATAAATCCAGGTAAAAGGGTGTGATTTAATAGAGTTATCTTTGTGTAGGATCTAATCTAAGAACTGAGTGAAGGTTAGTCACTGATATATGTGGGTGTCTAGGGTGCAAACACAAAACCTAAACCGACTCCATCTTGCTTGTGTCACATGAACACATTGCTATAGCACTAATACCTACAAAACAATAATGATGGGTATTTTACAGAGACCAGCTCTGGGAGGCGCGGGAAGACTAGGGAGTGATACATGAAGTTCTTACTCTATTTGCAAGTATCGCTCAAGGTTACTCCTGCAGTGGGAAGAACAAACTGTTTAACAAATGTTATCAATGTACCAAGAATGAGTTGTCACACTCATCAAGAATGCACATCTGTTTGCCATGCCTTAGAACTGAACCGTTGAGTAAATTTCCATTGCTTGAAGAAAAGACAATCATTTGTGCTAAGAGTTTTTTGTCCGAAATGCAGTTAGAGCTCCAGGAGCTCCCGTGTCATTCATCTGAATAAAGCCTCGCTCTCAAGCAATGATTCTGCTTATTAATTTTATTTAAGGTTCGGTCAATAAGAGTTTGGTGGAGGAAGGCGGGCATGATGTTCATCCTTATCGTTGGATCAGAGAACCACGATGGCCAATATGTGGAGATTCCGGCAGACACGGAAGGCGTGCCAAATGGAGGGATATTCTTCTAATATTCCGACCTATATTTGTAAGTCCAACCTAGCGGCATTGGTAAGTGGCAGACGCACAACCCTAGAAGTTCTTTGAGAGCGACTACAGGTGTAGGGGCGGGGGACAGGGAATGAAGTTTAACTGAGCAACAAATAGTCTGCAGTAAGCTCACCTGTGAGACGTGAAAGGCATGCCAAGTTTTTCTCCCTTCGCCATCACCATGGAGTGAATGCAAAAGGGGCTGATGGGTGAAGGAAAGGTGTGGGTGTTTTCCTTCAAGGGAGGGGCAGTTCCCCTCCAGGTGTATGAGTGAGTCTGCCAAAGGGGTAGGCCCTTCAAATGAATATGGCTGTTTACAACGCATGCGAATACATCGCATGCCATTACAGCGCCGTCGTTACAATGACCACGTTGTTAGAACGCATACCATTACATCGTAAATCATTACAACGACTTGCTGTAGGGGATGCGCTGGACATAGGAATAATATTATTTACTATTCTTACTCCAGTTTGCGCAACAGCAGGGAAGGTGTTGGATTTTAAATCTAATACCCGTGCGCCACCTACAGCAAGTCGTTGAAACGACTTGTGAAATAATGGTATGCGTGGTAACAACGCTGTCGTTGTTACGACCGCGTTGTAATGGTACCGCGTTGTGGAGACAGCTTTGTAAATGCTGTTTCCCCCTCAAATATGAAAAGGTATTAGAGGTTATAGACCGGTTTGATCGAGGACCTTACCCGTACAGAGGTAACCTTACCGGCGGAGGAGACTGACAAACTGCCAGGTTTCTCCCTTCAGTGTTGAGTGCAGAAGTGCCTTGGGAGGGATGGGCCCCCTCCAGGTAGGAGTATGAAAATATTTCAGGGGGCAGACGGTTCCGCTCCATGTGTATGAGTGATAAGTTCCCTACCCCAAGTCATGGATAAGTCTAACAGTAAAGGCAGTTTAGACGAGGTACTGGTGTCCGCCACAGTGAGAGCGCCTGTGCTCAAAAGGTGAATAAAGGTTGGTTTGCATATTTTTGGGGGGATGAAGAATGGAATGAGCTCACAAAAGGAATCCGAAGTTACAGTTCCTTGAAAATGTTATGATGGAAACAAAGTAGTTGTATTATTTGCGGAAGTGTATACAGAGCGCAAGAAATTGCCCCAAGTGGCAGAGGTAAAGGACAAGGTGAATGAGAGTGAGGTGAAGGGGCAGATGTGCAGAGTGTTAATGTGGGAGAACAGATGTGCTATAAAAATTAAAGGAATATGCTGGCTTATAAATGTCCTTCAATGACCGACTGCTGCAGAATGCCACAGGCTAGGACAAGTTTACAGTTCTAGAACATGGCAGTGCCGTACGAAACTTGAGGGAACCCTGCGAAGTACATGGAGGAGTCCAGTACAGAGTCAGATAGGAGCTCTCAGGCTGTAGCTCGCCCCCCCAACCCCCACTGTGGGGGCCTATGTTGCACCACTGGAACATGGAAGCTTTGAAATAAACAAACTGTATTATTTTTATATGCATTTATGATAAAAGAGGGCATGCTGTTGACTTGTTACCTGAAATGTTCAAATCTCAAATGCGCACCGTGAAACCCTAACGCTTAATGGAGAAATTTAAAGAGGTTGGTAAAAAAAATCTGTCTTTCTGGACATATTGCTGGACACACACCAAACTAATATCCATAAATCATAGACACAAATTCCTTCACTTGAATTGTATTAATAGCATACACTATACCCCGAAACGCCTTCATATCATAGACCCCCATCACTCCGGCATGTTGTGCTGTTACCATGGTGAACCAGTTGGATTCTTCCAGACTAAATTGGGCAGAAACCATATCATATATAATCAATAAATCAGTTAATAGCCCTGATCACCCATAAAGCAGCAATAGACTGCTCTCCTAGAATTATGCTACTGGGATATGTCAAACCGCTCCCAAACCCTATATGGAGAATAACTGCGGAACGACGATGGCTACTTCCATGAATAAAGGGGCCGCCTCCGACTACCAAGAAATGGCTTAAAGATGTTTTCTATTGTGAGGGAAAGGAGGCCTATGCCAAACAGCAAGCTCGCCAGGCATGGCCGAGCGGTATTTGTAGACCCCTGAGATCTTATTTGGCTACTGCCACTGCTTAGCCACACTATGTACACCCATTATTTGTTTATTACTCAGTATAACATTCAGACCCCTTGCGTGGACGTTAACCCCCGTGAGGTTAACACTATCTCATCCTCTGCTGATGCTTTCTGCGATTATGGGTTGTAGAACCATATGTAACAGTTGCTATTATTAACCATGTAGACATTGAAATATACCCTGTGCATACTGTTAACTTCTTCTGTTTTTCAATACAAAATTAAAAAAATAATAAGAATCTATCTTTGTGAAGTTTAAGGGACAAATTGCAGGAATGCATGGCTGCTCACTTATCTCTTCTCTGGTAGGAAAAATTCCTTTCCTTCTCACCCAGCAAGACATTGATGAATAGGTATCTGTTTTGAAACCTCAAATGTGCATGGTGAATTGGATGGTGTCTGTTTCCTGTGATGCATGTTTCCTGACTTCTGCCTTGCCTTTGAAACCTGTTCTTGCTAAGATTAATAGGATGATTAACAAGGCTGCCTATGAACGCCAAACAATGATTGTATATGTGGATGTATTTTTCCACTGCATGGTTTCTGTCCTTGTATTTGTTAAATGCTGCTGCCATTGTGATCTTGCAGAGTAAGAGTACACTGATTGATTTACCTTGTGTTTGTTTCCAATTGGGTGCGTGTGATTACAATATTCAGTTCTCAGCCTCAGGCGCACAACCTATCTGTTCTTGCCGGGGAAGAGTTATGGGTTATGTTGTGAAAGTTACTCCCATCGGGTTTTGTTGAGTTTTCAAGCAAAGCCTGGGAATCAAGCAGCCTAATCTCTCATAAATCATTAACTGTATTAACAAGTTGATTGTTTCTACTTTTTTGATTTAATACGGTATTAACGCGCTGGATTTTTAAACTAATTTGTCTGAAAGTCCAAAGGAAAATAAGGTTCTAAACAAGAGAATTGCAATAATGTGTAGGTCGGGTGTCTTCAACCAGCCCCGAGAACCCAGTAGCTCCCAGACACCTTCAGAGTAGCTCACAGCCATGAGTTCAATTTTAAATAAGCACAAGATCATATTTTTCTTTAATAGTTAATGGAAGGCTGTGTTTATTGTACATTATTGTCATCAGGCTGCAGTTAGCGGGGCCTGATGATGAGCTGTGCTCAGTCAGATTCAGACGCAGGCTGGGACTGGGGCACAGAGGTGAACAACTGAAGCACTGAGGTATTTAACTCTTAAATAAAAGCCCTTGTGAACTCAATATTGGAGCTGTGAACAAAATTATGTTTCTGAATGCTTTTAAATGGGAGAAAATTGAAATGAAAAGTTAACTTAATGATTAAATTAACTCTTCATTTTAATTTCTCCATTTTAAAGTGTCGGATTTACAACCAGCAGGGCCCTTACTCCCAGTGGCCAGTAGACACTGTGCCGTATAACTGAAAAATACAGCCACTTTTATATCTTGCCTATCTTCGAGATATGCTTATATCTACAATGTGCGCTTTGAGCACCTCCTTTCTTTTTTATTGGTGCTGCTACTGCCCTTCGTAAAATGTTGTTGTTGTTTGGTGAATATGTTTTATAGTCCCTCCTTTTGGTCTTTCGTAACCTCCCGTGAGAACTGCCCCTGTTACACGTGCTCTTACTGTTACTGTTATTTATAATACTCTGTGAGCACTATTTTTTGGGTTTTTTTGTTGTTGGTGGCTTGCCGCTGCTTAAAAACAACACACTCCGCTTATCTTATAATGCACCCCCGCTTATCTTGTTTAATATTTATGGCTTCTTGTTTTTGTAGGCACGGGGACAGCCGATGCTGACACTGGAACCTGGTTCTCCAGTTCCAAAGTTGGCA
Organism: Triturus cristatus; assembly: GCF_964204655.1. Lineage (NCBI taxonomy): Eukaryota > Metazoa > Chordata > Amphibia > Caudata > Salamandridae > Triturus > Triturus cristatus. The sequence continues at coordinate 92,835,466 of NC_140595.1, read as the reverse complement.
GCTCTCTATGTTTTGCCACATCGTCTCTCTCAAGCAATATAGTATCTCCTGGAGCGTATTTCCTGGCTTTGCACCGCAGTAATTTTAAAAATGACATTCACGTGAGTTCGGCTTTTCTTTTCTTCCTGTACACGTTCGTCCCGATGGCTGTGAATCAGCATTTATCATTTTAATTCCGTTCGCCATTGTTTTATTTACATCGGTATGTCTCTGGTGTTTTCTTTTGTGGGGATGGGGAAATTTGATGCAGAGACTCGAGTCGAGTTCCAAAGTCGGCAGCTCTCTAAGTTTTGCCACATCCTCTCTAAAGCAATCTATTGTCTCCTGGATCATATATTCTCAATATGTACCGCAGTAATTTTAAAATAACATTTGCATGCATCTCAATGGTAATTCCAGGCTAGGTGAAACTAGAGTATTCCGTTCCTTGTTTTGGGATGGTCCCACTACCCCCCTCCCCCACCCGCCCCCCGCTGTGGTTTCCTTAGTGATGCAGCAATGGGCATTGGAATCGCCGCTACCCTTCCGCCCCCTCACCTACACTGTACTGGGTAATGCATGGGAGTGACAGAGGTAAGCTCGCTGCAACTCGAAACTTAAACGTTTTTAAAGAAGTGATATGGGGTTAAACAACAGAAGCAGCATTTCACGGATAATGTTGCTGAAATCCATGTAATTATTTCCTCGTAGTTATCAATGCCTGTCCCGCCAGGAATGGGGATTTGACAGTAAAGCAGAGGTTACATTCTTACTTGTTTCGCTGTACAGTTTATTCTGTGGAATATGCAGATTTGGTTCACGGAGTGGCAGAGCTGAGTGGCATGTTTGTCATACCCGACTTAGCTGCATTAACAGAAGCACGCTTTGACATGGGCCATGGAGCATAAACAAACTGCCCCCCCCCCACCAAACAGCCAGAGCTAGACGATACCCCCCCCAAAAAAAGAAAAAACAAGCAGAGCTGGAAGATACCTCCACCCACACTAACTACACAGTGTAATGCACAAGGTAAGTGTGAGTTGGGTTTGGGTGGGGTTGTGCCGCGCTTGTGATCGCTGCGCACGTGCTATGTTGTGTCGTAATTGTAAAGCGCTCTGAAGCTTGTGGAAGCGCTATATCACATCTTTCAATAAGATGATAAAGTGGGGATGATGACCATCCCTCTACCCTTGGCCTCCGATAACATGGTCACTGCCTTTGACCTCAATGGGGTCACCCTTCAAAGCCTTCTGTTATCACCCCACTTAGGGGCTACAGGGTATGGTGGGGTGAGTGTATGGCTGTTCGGCCAGGCACCGCCGCTTCCTTCACCTGCCCTTGTGTGTCCGTTATGGAAACTATTAGCAGCCTGGTCGCCTCATGGCCTCCCCTCCACCTGCGTGTGCTGTCACACAGCCGTAAACGGTAGCACAGGTGCCTCCGTCACCACGGCCTCCCTCCGCCTCCTTGCATCCCGTCTGCAGTGTTTCAACAGTGAAGAGTCTTCTTGGCGCGGCTGGCTCCTCCCACTTTATCCACAAGCACCTCGTGCATGTTGTTGGTCATTATAAATTAGTCGAAAGCAACACGTTTTAAAAATACGGGACACTTCCTACCTGCACGACTACAGCTTCTCAACATACGTTTCATCAAATAGTAAGTTATTTCCATAAATGTGTTCAAATCTTCAGCTTAAGATACTTAACCCCAATTTGAATCATGTTCAGAATGAGGTCAGGGAGCCAGGCACTCATTTGGTTGCTGTGGTAAAGAACCTCTGGGACCAATTATACAAACAATTTATAACCACAAATCTCTAGGGCTGGGATTTGTCCTGAATTATGGCCGCATTGTGGTCAATTTACAGTCCCTTGTGCCCATGTTTCTAGCACTTAATGCCAGTGTTTAGACTGTTTCAAGCTGCTGACCGTTTTGGCCGGGCAGTGAGATGCAGTGATTGTTCAAGGATCACACAGTGTTGTCAAGAGGTGAAGCTGGGATTAGAACTACAGCCAGCAGTCTGTTCAGTGGATCACATCCCTTTCTTCGGGTTGTTTCAGCTGCCCTTTGGCTTGAGCGCGGATATAAACCAATGTAGATGTGGAGCTGTGATGGATGTTCGACCTCCAGAGGTGGCCATGTTGGATCCAGTCAGGTGACGTGTAATGAGTGGAGAAGACCTGTAGCAAGGGTTCTTGGATACTGGTATACTAGCCAGGGCGTGCCCCAAACATAGTCATTCTCCTGCTCCCGCATGTCCCTGCACTGCTCACTCCTCTCCCCATCTCCGTGCACAGGCCAATGTAGCCAGGCCGTCTCTCCTGCCTTGCTCATGTCTCTCTCTGCTCCCCGCACAGGCCAGTGAAGCTAGGCTGTCTCTCCTGCATGTCCCTGCAATGCTCACTCCTTTCCCCACTCAGGCCAGTGTAGCCCGCTTGTCTCTCCTGCCCCTGTATACTCACACCTCCACCCGTAAAATCCCTGGGGCAGATTAACAAGAAGGTGCCGCAGCGCGGCAACTTAAGCCCTTTGGCTGCACCACGCTGCAGCACCCTCAGAGCACAGGAATGCGACATATTTACAACATGTTGCATTCCTGTGCTCTCCCCTGCGCTGGCGCACAAACAGCTGCCATGCGCCCACGCAGGCACCCTTGCACAATGGTGCAAGGATGCCTGCGTCATGGGGAATTGTTTTTGTGCAGGAAGGGACACCTCCCTGCACAAAAACAATCACTACAGGCATTTTCCTCTTTCAATGCGTCCTGTAGAATGCAGCAAGCATTGAAAGAGGGGAAAAAATAAGAGAATCTTGCTACCATACTGACGCATTTCCAGGTTTACAAATCCTCGTAAATTTGGAAATGTGTTAGGTTCCATGGGTGTTGCGTGGGAACTCTCACAGCAGCACCCATGGAACGCCCCTTTCACACAAAGTGCTGCGTGTAAAGAGCCATATTTACAAGGACAGGAAAAGCCACGCAGGGTGGCTTTTCCTGTTCTTGTAAATATGGGGCAGTGAAATACGCTGCCAGTGCGTCACAAAAAGTGACGTACTGGCAGCACAAGGGGCTTGTAAATCTGCCCCTCTGTATTTTCATTGTGCTCTGGTAGCATTGCCACGTTGGCTTTAAAACTGTGATTTCTATGCAAAGAGGTCTAAATTGCTTCATCTAAGGACAGCAGCGAGTGAGCAACATCAGAGAAGGCTGTTTGTGCCATATGAATTTTTACCCTAATTACCATTCCCTTTTATGAGCAGGGCATGCTGGGTACGTGTGTGTATATTTGACTGCTGTCTCCTTACTGCTAAACCGCTCTTTGATCATTACACAGACGAGGGTAACATGCTTAATGGCTAAACACTGTTGGGCGAGAATAGAGCAATTTAAAGTGCTGAATTTTTTTTACTTATTATGAGCATTCTTGCAGAACATTTTTCTGCACTTTAAATTTCTCCCATTTAAACAAATGATTGTATGTTTGTGCTATACGTGTAACAGTGCCACTTTTGGCGAAAAGTATGTCCTGTGCTGCAAGTACGTATAACACAGGCTCTCAGTCACCCCTATAAATGTATCCCATTCATACGCGCGCATGTTCATACATCCCCAAAGAGCACGCTCTTCCTGACACACATGACAACTCCGTCATAGTGTCCCAAATCAAAGTATTTTGTTCAAACCATAGTATCTGGCTCTATGGACTTTAGGCTTAAAGTCAATGAAGCTGGGCGTGGGGATGTCTGGTAACAATGTGCGAGTTGTTTAGCCTTCAGTAGCTCACAATGATTTTCACTGATCGGAGGTAGCTCTCACTACAGAAAGGGTTGGAGAGCCCTGGTGTAGGTTATGACTTATTGATACCAAAATGTATGCGCTTTTTTGAGAATAAGGGAATTGCACAAGTAAACAAAGATTTCCTAAAGATGCATGTATTCACTTATGTTCAAGTTTTGGTTGGACAGCTACTGTTGGAAAAGGGTCAAGAATGATTTGTGTATTGCAGGGCCACAACTGAGAGGACATGATGTTCAAAATAGCGATGGACAGGGATGTGCCCTGAGTAATTAGTCCCCCAGGGGTACTGAGGGTTCAGTCGCCCGAGGGTACTGAGGCTTAGCTCCTCCAGGAGTACTGAGGGTTCGGTCCCCCAGCGGTACTGAGGATTCGGTCCCCCAGCAATACCAAGGGTTCGGTGCCCTGGAAGGTACCAAGTGTTCGGTCCCCTGGGGGTACCGAGCCCTAGTGATCCCTGAAAAGCATGCTAGCATTGTCATAATAGTGGTAACCCCTGGGAAATTGGTGACTCTGGCACATAGGTGTAGTTTGTGGTATTTGTGGCCCTGCAACAATGGTGGTAATCTGAGTCAACATGCTGGCTTTTGCTCAGTTTCAGTAATTCCTGGTAAAATGCTGACCCTGGCACAATGGTGGTAATCTGTTGCAACAGGCTGGTCCTGGACAATGTGATCATCCCTAGCACATGCTCCCTGTAGCACATTGGTGGTAATCCCCAACAATGTGAAAACTCTGGCACATTCATGGTAATTCCTCAGAGCATGCTTTTCCCGCACAATTGAGTTAATGCCTGACATCATGCTAACCCCGCCACAATGGTGGTAATTCTTGGTAAAATGCTGGACCTGGCACAGTGGTGGTAATCCCTGGAAATATGCTGGACCTGGAACAATGGTAGTAAATCATGGTAACATGCTAGTCCTAGAACAATGATGGCAATCCCTGGCAAGGGTAAAATGGTGGTAATCCCTGGTAACATGGCCACTGTGTCACAATGGTGGTCATTCTTGGTAAATTCTGGACCTGGTACAATGGTGGTAATCCTGAGAACTGGGCTGGCTCGAGCACAGTGGTGGGTGTTCCTGGCAACATGCCAGCCCTAGCACAACCGTGGTAATTGCTGATATTCTGCTGGTCCTGGCACACTGACGCCAGGGACATGTAAATCGTTTTAAATGTATTAAAGCCCAGGTAGGCTCAGAGAAGAACCAGTGTCAGTGAACATATGTAAGGGATGTGTCGGTGTTGATGCTTCCTTAAGCTCTCCAGAACCCAGGACAAATGTCTTTGCCATTGCCCAGGTTCCTGGGGGGAGATTAGACAAACTCAAATCTCTTGCATTTATAAACCCTAATTCTTCATGAGACTTTGAGCCAGATGAAGGAAGAGTAGGGCAGAGTAGGGAGAAAGGAGGGAAGATCTAAAAACATATAAAAGGACAAGGGAGGGAAGAAAAAGAACCCGCAAGAGTGAACCAAAGATGCAGAAAGTGTAGGGTGGTGGAAGAAAGAGGTATGAGGTGGGATCAAGACTAGGCAGCCTTGGTGTTTGCCATTTCAGGCATGGGGCAGTGCCGGCGACAGACTCCTAAGAAATCCTTTCAGCGCCTGTGCTTACTTTTAAAACAAATTAAGTACTTATCACTGCATCTGTGAACTGACACTGTGCTGCCTTTATATCCACAATTAACTAGGGTCTGACCGCTTCGGTGAGCCGCTTGTGGTCCCATTGGGTAGGGCTGTTATGCAATTATATACTATATGGCCAGATGTATCAAAAGGTTTTACCCATTCTGTGTCTATGAGAAAATGTGTTCGTACATATGGCCCATTATGTTTATCTGTTCAGGTCATGATGTCAGCATGCACTTCCACACCACCTCTCATTCACTCTCCTCACCTGTAAATATAGCATTTTCTTTTCCTCTGGTGCTGTCAATATTTTCCAGCTATGTATAGAACCTTCACACATTTTCACATATCATTCTAATTGCAATCAGCACACTTGTGATCGTTGATATTTGCGCTCAGCCGGGAGGCCAAGGATTGCATGGGCATGAAATATGGTTACGTGTATCAAACAGTAACATGCGCTGTGATAAAACTCACACTGACGTCAGCGTCCGCTCGTGCCCCGGCATGAGCACCCATCCACACTCGAAAGCAACCTAGAAGGGACTTTACAGTATGCACAATACAAGGCCCAGAGGCTGCCCAAAAAAACTATGGCAACAACACAGCTGAAAAAAATAAGTAATTCTAGGCAATTTAACGTGAAATAAGACGTGCAACTTAACCAGAGTCTGCACTGCTGACATGGACTGCATGAGGGTTTTACACCCAGATGAGTAGTGTTTTTGTAAAAATTAAGTGCATTTAATAGAGCTCAGCAAATAACTGTTTGGAAGTCTGTTTTTAATTACTGCTGGGTCTGAGCGCTGGACCTTTTAAAACACTAAAGGGTTTTAGGTACATTTAAAGTCCTTTCTAGCAAGCAAGGCTGCTCTGGCAGCACCGAAAGGAGCCAAAGGCCATGGAAAGGCATTCAGTGCATTAACATAATAATGAGCTTGACTTGCAAACTGCTGCTTGCTCCTGAAGTCAAATTGCCCTCCCCCTTCCGCATCAAAGTTGGTGCAGGAGTGATGCTCACAAATTCCCTTCTCAATTTCAAAGTGCGCACACAGAGAATTTTTAGGGTCAACGCACGAGACACTGTTAACAAAAAAACAGCCTTGGAACCCGCCCATTGTTTACAATTTGTTGGCTTGTGTGGCACCCATCTTTACAGCTCGTAACTGTTCACAGCAGGCCTAGGAATATTTTTGTTTCTTTGTGGAGCAGGGACCAAGCACTGATTCATTCAATTAAATGAGTGCCAGTAAGCTGCTCCCGACATGCAATTTTGTTCTTTAAAGCTTCTGCTTAGCAAACAGAAGGCATGTGACTGGCAAAAAGGTGCCCAGCAGGAGAAACAAAATTGCAAATCTTTATTGTTTATAGTTAACTTATTTTGCCAACTCTTCTTTTCTTACTTTGCACTCATGTTTGTTTGTTGTTTTGCTCATGGGCGCTGTTCTCAAAAGATGACCATTACCTTTTTTTTAAAAGTTTCTTTTAAGTGATAAAACATCAGGCATTCAACGGCAATTACTTCAGAGTAATCAACCACATGGGCTCATAGTACTACAATTAGGCCATATTCCCTCCCCTGACCCCAGTGGCACCTTCATCATATACATCATATTTCAAACACGAGGAACCACTTGGCCTCACAGAGGGGGCCACACATGAACTTCCCTGATTGACATTCCACTTGTCCCAGAATTGTTCCCATTTCTTGGGGGGCAACTCCTACTTTCATATATAACTTTCTCTTCCACCATGCACCAGTCCATATCTTTCTCCCAGTCTCCAACAGATGCTCCCCACAAGTGGGAGATATTATGTTTTTGGGCTGTAATCATCCCCAAGGTCACCAAGGCCTGCTTTTTGCTGGTTAGGTCACCATCTTCCCATATGTTTAAAAAACACCACTTAGGCGATGGTGCCAATTCCACCACAGACACCTCCTGCATGCAGTGTATTATTGCCTCCCAGAAGAAACCTCTCACCGCTGGGCATTCCCACAGTATGTGATAGAAAGTACCCTCCCTGCCACACTGTCTGTGACAACTGGAGTCAGATCCTCTGCCCATCTTAACTAGGGTATTGCAGGAGAAATAAGATCTGTGAAGTATCCTTAGCTGCAGCAATCTGAATCTTGCTGATCTAGCCACCTCCCTGGGAGAGACCAGAGCCACCGGCGAGTCCTATTCTGCTATTTACCCCCAATCTGTGTACCTCCGTTCTCGAAGATGAAGGAGAGGGTCCAGGAAATTATTAATTCGCTTTTGCTAGGTCAGGGAGATTGCTCTAAGGGCCGTTAGTAGCCTGCCTTCCAGTGGGGAAGCCCCCGGGACGTCCTCTCCTCTTGAGACAACTGCCAGGAGAGTGTGTCTAATTTGCAGGTATCTAAATGTTTCTGTAACTGCCAGATCATAGTCTTACTGCAATGTGATGAATCCAAAACAATCTGCCCCACTCCATCCCCCAATCCAATCTTCCCAACTCCAACCCAAAACAATCTGCTCCACTCAATCCAAAACAATCAGTCCCAATCCAAATGAATCTGCTCCACTCCAATCTGCCCCATCCAAAACATTCTGCCCTATCGCATTCCCCAAAAATATGCCCCAATCCAATCTAAAACAATCTGCACCACTCCAATCCAAAACAATCTGCACCACTCCAATCCTAAAAATGTGCCCCACTCCAGTCCAAAACAATCTGCCAGCTCAACCTGCCCCACTGCAATCCAAAACAATCTACCCCACTCCGATTTGCCCCACTCTAATTCAAAACAATCTGTGCCACTCCAACCCAAAACAATTTGCCCCACTCCAATCCAAAAGAATCTGCCCCACTCCAAAAGAATCTGCCCCACTCCAATCGAAAACAATCTGCCCCACTCCAATACAAAACAATCTGCCGCACTCCTATCCTAAACAATCTGCCCCACCCCAATCCAAAACAATCTGCCACACTCCTATACCAAAACATCTGCCACACTGCAATCCCCCAAAAATCTGCCATAATCCATTCTAACCCACGCCAATCCAAAACAATCTTCTCAACTCCAAACCAAAACAACCTGCTCCAAAACAATCTTACCAACTGAAAAATAACCTGCCCCACTCCAGTCCAAACCAATCTGACTCACTCCAATCTGCCCCACTCATATCCAAAACAATTTGCCCCACTCCAACACAAAACAATCTGCCCCACTCCAACACAAAACAATCTGCCCCACTCCAACACAAAACAATCTGCCCCACTCTAATTTGCCTCACTGCAATCCAAAACATCCTGCAGTACTCCAGTCCAAAAATCTGCCCTACTCCAATCTTCCCCAATCCAAAACAGTCTGCCCCACGCCAATAAAAAACAATCTTCTCCACTCCAATACAAAACATGCTGCTCCAAAACAATCTGCCCCACTCAAATCCAAAGCAATTTGCCCTACTCCATTCCAGCAATCTAAAACAATCTGCCCCACCCAACTCTGCCCCACCCCAGTGCAAATCAATCTGCCACACTCCAACCCACACCACTCAATCTGCTCCATTCCAATCTGCCCCACTCCAGTTTAAAACAATTTGCCCCACTCCAATCTGGCAAACTCCAATCCAAAACAATCTGCCCTACTTCAATCTGCCGATTCTAATCTGCCCCACTCCATCCAATCCACCTCACTCCATCTAAATTCGCCCACCCTTTTAATCCACCCACACCAATCCAATCCAGCCAAATCAAATCTACCCCACTCCAAACCACTTTACCTCGCCCCACTCCAATCTGCCCCACTCCAATCTGCCCCACTCCTGTCCAAAACAATCTGCCCTACACCATCCCAATTCACCCCACTCCAATCCACCACAATCCGCCCCACTCCAATCCACCCATCCCAATCCAATCTACCCCACTCCAATCCACCTCATCCAAATCCAATCCTGCCCACTCCGATCCACCACAATCTGCCCCAATCCAATCCATCCCACTCCAGTCCAAACCCCCACTTCAGTCCAATCCACCCCACTCCAGTCCAAACCCCCACTTCAGTCCAATCCACCCCACTCCAGTCCAATCCAACACACTCTACTGCAATCAAACACACCCCACTCCAATTCCCCATTCCAATCCAATCCAACTCAACCCTCCACTCCAAAACAATCTACACCACTCCAACCTTCCCCACTCTAATCCAAAACAACCTGCCCCACTCCAATCCAAAACAATCTGCCCCACTCTAATCCAAAACCATCTGCTCCTGTCCAGAATAAACTGCCCCATTCCAATCTACTTGACTTCAATCCAAAAGAATCTTACCCAATCCGAAAGACTTTGCCCCACTCCAATCCAAAACAATCTGCTCTATTCTAATCTGCCCCACTCCAATCCACAACAATCTGCCCAACTCCAGTCTAAAAAGATCTATTACACTTCACACCAAAACAATCTGCTCAACTCCAATCCAGAATAATCTGCCCCACTCCAATCTACTCAACTCCAATATAAAACAATCTGCCTCAATCCAAAATAATCACCCCAACTCCAATCTCCCCTACTCCAGTCAAAATAAATCTGCCCACTCCAATATAAAACAATCTGCCCCACTCCAGTACAACTACTAGAATCTACAGATTGTCCTGTCGGATAAATCAATTGCTTAGTACTCCATAGTTAATATATCATAAGAAACACACTAAAGACAATATTCCATGGTTTAGATGTAATGTATTGATTTTTTACATATATGCCTGTCACAAGAGAATTTTTCATCAAAACAAACAAGTGACTTTCATGAGTCAGTGAAAAAGACTGACAAGGTGATGTCGTGAGTGCAATATATACAATAAGGATGAGTTACAAACCTATAATGTATTATTCAGAGAGTCTGACCTTTAACGATTTGATTCTCAAGCTATCCCACGAGACTTGGTGCCCTTCCTATTTCTGGCTTTTGGCATGAGGGAGCTGTAGGACATGAACTAGATACAAAGTGTTGACGTTTCAACCCAAATTGTGAGCTATTTGAACCAGTGTCACGCGGGGCTTCTTCAGGACAATCAAACAGAAGAGGACAGCCAAAGATAGATATTGGCTTGTGATCCTCAGTGATTCTGGCAGGAAATTGCGCAGTGATACTTTTGCGGAATCCACTATCCGGTTAGATTCTTTGAATGGGAGAAGATTACTCAATATTTAGTAAGTTCCACCCTCCGGTTGGAATCTGCACTACAGGTCTGTTGTGTGAAGCTAATCAGGTGACTTCAAGTTTGCTTTACTTAGATCCACCCACAGGTTGGTATCTCCTTCAGCGTGTGGCAATCAGTGCAACCATAGGACGCAAAGAAATGGGCCACTCCAATACAAAACAATTTGCCCCACTCCATTCCAGCTATCTAAAACAATCTTCCCCACTCCAGTCCAAAACTATCTGCTCTGCTCCAAAACAATCTGCCCGACTCCAATACAAAAGAAACTGCCCCTCTCCAATGTGCTCCACTCCAATCCAAATCAATCTGCCCCACTCAAATCCATTCGACCCTATTCCAATCCACCCCACTCTAGGTCAATCCACCCACCCCTCTCCAATCAATGCTATTTCATCCTAATCCACCCACTCCAAACCACCTTAATCCACCCCACACCAATTCAATCCACATCACTCTACACCAATCCAATCTAACCCACTTCAGCACAACCCAATCCACTCCAGTCCAATTCACCCCATTTCCATGCAGTCCACCCAAATCCTGTTGACTCCACTTTAGTCCAGTCCACCCCAATCTAATCCACCCCATCCTATCCACCTTACTCCAATCACAACTTAAATCCGCCCCACTCTAACCGATCCCATCTCAATTCACCCCACCCTACCCCAAGCTAATCCACTCTACCCTACTCAATCCAATCCACCACACTCCATTCCACCTCATACCAGCCCATCCCGCCCCACTACAATCCAAAACAATCTGCCCCACCCCAATCCAAACAAGATGCCACACTCCAATCTGCCTCACTCCATCTCAATTCACCCCTCCAATCCAATCCAACCCATCCCAAGCCAATATACCTTGCTCCCATCCAATCCACCTCACCCCACACCAATCTGCCCCAATTGAATTTGCCCCAGTCAAATCTGCCCCACTACAATCCAAAGCAATCTGCCCCACTCCAATCTGCCTCACTCCAATCGAAAACAATCTGCCCCATTCCAATCCAAAGCCATCTACCCCAGTCCAAAACAACCTGCCCCACTCCAATCTGGCCCACTCCAATCCAAAACAATCTGCCCCATTCCAATCCAAAACCATCTACCCCAGTCCAAAGCAACTTGCCCTGCTCCAATCTGGCCCACTCTATTCCAAAACAATTTGCCCACTACATTCTAAAACAATCTGCTCCATTCCAATCCAAAACAATCTGCCCTACTCCAATCTGCCTTACTCCAATCCAAAACAATCTGCACCAGTCCAAAACAACCTGCCCCACTCCAATCCACCTCACTCCTTCCAAATTCAAACCCCTCCAATCCACTCACACCAATCCAATCCAATCCAGCTCAACCTAATCTACTCCACTCCAATCAACCTCACCCCACTCCAATTGCCCCCCTCCAATCTGCCCCACTCCAATCCACTTCACTCCATTCAAATTCAACCCCCCTTCAATGCAATCCACCCACACCAATCTAATCCAGATCAATCCAATCTACCCGACTCCGATTCAACCAACCTTACCCCACTCTAATCTGTTCCAATCCAGTCCAAAACAATCTGCCCCATTGCAATCAAAAACAATATGCCCCTCTCCAATCTAGAACAATCTGCCCTACTCCAATCCAAAACGATCTGCCCCACTCCAATCCAAAACAATCCACTCTAAATTAATCTGGCCCACTCCAGTTCAAAACATTATGCCCCTTCCAATCCAATCAGCCCCACTCCAATCCAAAAGGTTCTGCCCCTCTCCAATATAAAACGATCTGCCCCTCTCCAATCCAAAACGATCTGCCCCTCTCCAATCCAAAACGATCTGCCCCTCTCCAATCCAAAACGATCTGCCCCTCTCCAAGACCCAAAACAATCTGCCCCTCTCCAAGACCCAAAACAATCTGCCCCTCTCCAAGACCCAAAACAATCTGCCCCTCTCCAAGACCCAAAACAATCTGCCCCATTCCAATCCAGAACTGTCTGTCCCTCTCCAATCCAATCTGCCCCACTCCAGTCCGATCTGCCCCACTCCAGTCCGATCTGCCCCACTCCAGTCCGATCTGCCCCACTCCAGTCCGATCTGCCCCACTCCAGTCCGATCTGCCCCACTCCAGTCCGATCTGCCCCACTCCAGTCCGATCTGCCCCACTCCAGTCCGATCTGCCCCACTCCAGTCCGATCTGCCCCACTCCAGTCCGATCTGCCCCACTCCAGTCCGATCTGCCCCACTCCAATCTGATCTGCCCCACTCCAATCTGATCTGCCCCACTCCAATCTGATCTGCCCCACTCCAATCCTATCTGCCCCACTCCAATCTGATCCCCCAATCCAATGCAATCCACCCCTCTCCAATCCAATCTATCCCACTCCAGTCCATCCCATCCCACCCCACTCCTGTCCAAACCACATAACATGTGTATTTGTAAAGCACATGTTCGCCCAGAAGTGTATCTTGTCGCTGAATAACAGATGAATAAAACCAATCCACCCACTCCAATCCATTCCACCGCAACCCAATCCACTCACCCCACTCCAATCTATTGAATCTTAATCCACCCACTCCAATCCAGCCAACTCCAAATCACCCTCCCCAAGCCACACCACTCCAATCCACACCAAACCACCGTACTCCAATCCACCCGCTCCAATCCTACCCACTCCAGTCCAACCCAATCCACCAAATATTTAGTCCACTCCACTCAAATTGAGTCGACTCCACCCCACTCCAATCCACCCCACACCATTCCACCCCACTTTAATCCACCTCACTCCAATCAAACTAACGCACCTCAATCATTCTGCCCCACTCAATCCAATTCATCTCTCTCAATCAAATTCTCACCACCTCAAATCAGTCCACTCCACCCCACTCCATTCCACCCAATCCAACTAACCCAAATCCAATACAGCCCACCCAAATCCAATACAACCCACCCCAATCCTCTCCTCGCCCCACTCCAATCCAGTCCATGCCACTCCAGGTTACCCCAATCCAATTCACCCTACTCCAGTCCACCCACACCATTTCAATCCACCCCATCCTGTCCAGTCTAATCCTCCTCATACTGTCCACCTCACTCCAATCCAGCCCACTCCAATCCACCTCACTCTATTCCAACCCACTCCACCCCTCTCTTCCAATGCACCCTACCCAGCTCCACTCCAATCCACTCAATCCACCCAACTCCAACCAATCCGATACACCTCACCCCACCCCAGTTCAGTCCACCCCACTCCAATCCATCCTACTCAATCCAAGTCACCCTACCCCACTCAGCCCCACTCCAGTCCAATCTAATCCACGCCATTGCCATCCACCCCACCCCACCCCACCCCATTCCAATCAACTCACCCCACCCTAGTCCTATCAATTCAATTTAATGCACCCACCTCAATCCAATCCACCCCACTCCAATCCACCTCACCCCATTTCACTCCACCCCACTCTACCACAATCAAATCCACCCCACTTTACTCCAATTGAATCCACCCCACTACATCCAATCCACCCCACTACCTCAATCCCCTCACCCTATCCACCCTACGCCACTCTGTCACTGAACCATTGAACTCTACTCCCCTCTATGAAACTCTACTCCCCCAACTCCACTCTGACAATATACTTCAGTAAATCCATTCTACAAACCTCTACTCCCCCACTCCATTCTATGACACTCCCCCACTTCACTCTACAACACTCCATGCCACTAACTTTTAGCCATGCTGAACAGCAGCCACACTGGTGTGCAACATCACAAAAACACATTGCCAAAGCCAAATGTCTTGTATCAGTGAGACCCATTGGCTTTGCCAATGCTTGGGTTTTTAAGGACCTGACATCACAGGAAACAGTCATGCTTCATCTTGGAATGCATACCTCTAGCAGAGTTCTCTAGGCCCTCCATCATCCTGGTAAGGGTAGTGTATAGGCTTGGCGAGCCTCTTCCTTCAGAAACAAGGCTAAACATGGAAAGAGGAAGTCAAGATAGACGGGCGGATGGCGTAGCTCCACCCCACCTGCTCCAACCAATGCCCTTACCTGATCGCGGAACACCCTTCCAGGTGACCTCAATAAGACGACCTTCAGCATTGGCTAGTCCAGTCAAGAAGCACCAAAGTCTGTAAAGGGACTACACCGCTCCCGGTCCGAGTAGTTGGCACTCTTTGGGTAAACACAGGGCTTTAAGTGGGCCGGGTCTGAGCACCAGCAGTTTTTTAAAGGGGGCCTCGAAACGGGTCTCTATCAGGCTCTGTTTTGTGCCCTGACACAGGCGGTCCGTTTTTTTCCGGACTGCACTGCTCACTTCTGAGAGTTGTAGTGGAAGGGAAATCCTTAAGAGAGTAATTTTCTCTCTGGATTTCCTGAGGTTCCGTGAGGCTCGTAACGACATTTTGAGGGTTGCTCGAATATGGACGAGTTTGGTATCTACGAACCGCAAATGACGAGTCTAGTGGGTGTACGCGTTTTCGCTACGCTACTATGTATGGTTCGTCTCATTCGTGGGTGTGTCCATCTGAACCCTCGGGTTCCATTTTAGATGCGGCATCCATTTTGTCCCTTGCCCTCAAGTAGTCAGCGAACGGACACTGTCCGCTTCGTGACCCTGGAATTCCCAAGCCTTTGCGGAGGACACGTGTTCCTTTGAAGGTGTCTTTATGGTGAGGGGGATGACACGGCAAGGGCGGATGGCTCCGCTCGAGGCTCATCTTGCCGTGCTAGTCTATTGTTTCAGTCGTGCATGCATTAGGCACGAGTCCTTTGATCCTGCAATCAAGTTTTCGATATTGCTCTCTACACTCTCTTTCAATCTGTTGTGCGTCCTTGTTTTTCCCCTGCATCTGTTTCTGTCCCTTCTCCTAATTCGTTTACAGTCAGAATGGAATGTGTTTAATGTGGGAATAATGTCCTTTTACAGTTGGGAACCGGCAATGTTGCTGTAATCATGCTCCGGGTTTCTGAAAACATGAATGCGACCCTTTTGAAGTTTACTGTGGGAACTGAGTTGTAACCTTTTGTTCGCCATGTTGTGCAATGACGAAAATGTGTATAAAAGGAGCGATCCACTTTGGCAATTTGAAGCAGTCTCCCAGAACCTACACGTTGTGTACTTCTTGCGACTTCTGTATCCCTGCAGTAATAAATTCTGATCTTTGACGCCGCAGGAAGTGTCCCGTGTCTCTGTGTTTTGTACGCCGGAACAGGTAACCCACGAAGGTTTCAGGTGTTGTCCCCTGGCACCGCTGGGCCTTAGAATAGCCCAGTCCTTCAGTTGGCGCCCAACGTGGGGCGACATCAGCGGTACCGGTCCAAAGCCCGACGATCGTGAGGAACTTCGTGTGAAATCTCCGAGGGAAGGTGCACCCCGCTTCATCGATCCAGTTGTCGAAATAAGTGGTCCGAAGACTTTTCCCGCGAAGATTCCCGCCTCCTGACGGCTGCGACGGACTGATGCCCTGACTGTCGACTTGTTTTGGCGCCTGGCGTAGTCCTTTGTACGGCGAGACGATAGACGGGCCTTCCTGGTGACGCCATTGCTCTTTCAGTTAAGTATTTGTGGGTCGCTGTCAGAGTCCCTGGTTTTGTAGTTCCTTTTTGGGACGGTTACTTTGTATTTTTGTAAACTTGGTTGTTTGCATGGTTCCATTGCATTTGTGGTCCTTAGTTGATTCTTGGTTGATTGGGGTTTTTATTTGACAATTGCAATTGCCAAAAACCGAGGGTCTTGCATTTTTTTGCGAGGACATCATAATTCGATAGCCCTTGAAGTTTGGAAACTCGGTTAGTGTGCACGATGCCTGGCCGTAGTACTTTGTTTGGTTTCCTTAAATGTTGCAGCACGGATTCCCGGCTGGAGGATTCATGTCCGATACCTCCGGTTGGAACTCCAATTTATGAGCTCTATAGTCGCCATGGTATAGGTCCTATTGTATATAATGAATATTGGATTCGTTACACTAAAAATGATGGTGTTCTTAGTTGGCCACCACATGGTAGTTTCGAAACTGCAATATTAGATAATCTTGAAGCTAAGTTGTTTAAAAAGAAAGCTAGGCCAGCTATGTTGGATTCCTTTCGGTTATGGCGTAAAGAGGCCAAGCAGAAAGAAATCAAACAAACTAAGAAAAATAAGAGAGAAGGTGTTATTACGGTAATGCGACATGCAGAACAGTATCAGCGAGACAAAGATGAGAAGGAACAGGAAGTTTTTACTAGACTGCATCATATGGCGGTGGATAAATGTTATCCGGTTCTACCGTCTAGCTCTGATAAGACAGGAGAAGAAGCGGTGGAGGATTCTTTATTGTCCTATTTATTGAAGTCACCACCTCCCTATGCACAGGATACTATGGTTCCTGTGATCCCTGTTGGTCCTCAGCCTGTTGGTCTGGCGGCTGCTGGTCAGCCCGTCGTTCCTCCAGTTCTTCCGAATCCCCTTGTGCCGCAAGTTGTTCCTCCTCCTTTACCTGCTCTTCTTCCTACTGCTCCTTTGCCGGTACATCCTTAGCCTATTGTTATTACTACTCCTTCTATCCCGACCACTGCACCTACTTCAACGTTTACTCCTAATGTTGTTGCTCCTGTACTTCCCTCTTCTTCCCCTTCTGTTCGTAGCCGTATATTTAATGCCGTCGCTAATCTCTATTCTCCACTTTTTGGACCGATACTCGGGTCCGATCTTTCTGATGTCTCCCAGAGGCGTAGTCAAATTCCTGATGGTAGAGAAAGTGAGTCGTTAGTGAAAATGGCGCGTAAATGGATTATGCATCCCGCGAAGTACACTTCGCGTATAGTTTTTGAGACGTTTTCTCAGTTTAATGAGCCCACACAAAGATTCGTGTTCGAGGAAATGTGTCAATCTTTGAGAAACGAGTGGGATACTGATACGGTAGATGATGTACCGCCCGAGATGACTGACCTTCAGAATCAGTTTTCGAATGGTATGATTGTGGGTGGTAATGTTCGACGTGCTTTAGAGCGGTTGTTATCTTTTCGATCTACGGTACGACCTCGAGCCTTGTTTAAGGACGAAACTGAGGAGCGGGTGGCACAACCTGGTCAGTATCCTATGCGGGAAGTTCCCCCGGTCTGGATGCCAGGTGATCCTGCTGCTAATCCTGCTATTCTACCACACTTTCAGAGAGTTTGGATACACCTCCCATGGAAGCGGTCGGAAGTTTTACAGGTGAAGCAAACTTTGCCTGACCACCGCAAGAATCCGACGGGTTATTATAAGGAGTTATCCCAACTAGTGGATGCTACTGTTATGAATCTCGCCGATATCGACATGTTGTTCGGTAATGTAGTACCTCAACCGATTTGGGCGAAAATCCGTCAAGAGAATCATGTAGCTGAGTTAGGCAGTGATTGGGCTGCTCTTGCGGCGGCCGATGGACGACAAGTTGGTGGGTCTAAACCTGAACAGCTCATTGAGAATCTGCCCCAGAGGATAATCACACTTATGAAGACGCTTATGCCAGCAATAACAGTTAACTGGGACAAATTGTCCGCGTGCAAACAAAAGAAGGGCGAGAGTATCTCCGATTTCTTTACGAGATTTGAGGAGGCATTCATTGATCACAGTGGTCAGGATATGAGCACTGAGGGAGGTCAGCGATTGTTTGTCGACAAGTTCGTATCGAATTTGTTGCCTGAACTAAGCAACAAATTAAAGAATTCTGAAAGTTCGTGGGCCGTTTCTACTACTGCTCAAATATTAACCACGGCCCAATATTACGAAAATAGAGAAAAAGAAGAAAGCGAACGTGCAGATAGGAAAACGAAGGATCTTAAAACTAAGGTCTTATTGCAGCAAGCGTATCCTCCGCGCTCGACTCAAGATGTCTCGCAACAGCAAATTCGATCACAAACACAGTTTTCTAGGTCGCAGTCGCGTACTGACTCCTCTACACCACGACCTATGTTGGGGTATAATCAATGTGCATATTGTAGGGGTGAGGGCCATCTGAAGTTTAATTGTCCGGTTTTGCGTGACCGAAACAATGGGGTTTCGGCTCGAGGAGGACGTAGTGGTCCTCAACAAGCGTCACGTGGTAGAGGTCGCGGTGTTACTCAGAATCAGAATGAGCGTCTTTCATCGGATTCGCAAAATTGCTTTGATCGGCGCGATTCATCATTTGGTAAATCTGCACAGTATCATGTGGATGACTATTATGTCGAGCATGATGTTGATGCCGACGGTAATTATTAGGACAGCCATAGACAAAGAGAGGGAGTAGTATCAGTTCCGGTTGATCAGAGAGGGCCTTATGTCGCAGTTGCAACATTGGGTGTAGTTGAGCCTTTTCTGTTGGACACTGGTGCAGCGAAAAGTTCCATCATGTATTCGAAACTCCCTGGCGCACCTTTGTCTGGCTTAACGAATGTTTCCGTTGGATTCTCTGGCGCCCCCGTTAGCAATCCAGTTTCTAGCCCTTTGCCCCTTACAATTGGGTCTCATGAGTTAGAAGCTCTGTTGATTTTAACTACTGGTTGTGGTGAGAATCTTTTGGGCCTGGATTTGCTGAAGCGGTTACATGCGACTTTGTACTGTTCTCCTGCGGGAGTGGAGCTTACGTTGGGTCAGAGAGTGATCTCTCCAATGTATTTGTCGACTGATAAACTCCCACCGGAATTGAGTTCTCTTCCTGAGTGTTTGTGGGCGACAGGTCCCAATGACGTGGGCCTGCTGGACATACCACCTTATGTTGTACATTTGAAATCAAACGTGCGCTTACCACGCATTCCCCAGTATCGTATCTCTCTTGATGGTGAACGAGCGCTATTAGCGATTATTTACGATTTGATCGATAAAGATGTTATCGAAGAAACTCGGGGTAACGTGTGTAATAGTCCTGTGTTGCCTATTTTGAAACGAACTGATCCATCCAAGCCTCCCGTGTACCGTTTTGTTATTGATTTAAGAGAGGTAAATAAAATTGTGATTCCGCAGTTTCCCGTGGTGCCTGACATTACAGCTTTGCTGACTCTGATTCCAGCTTCTGCATCATGTTTCTCGGTAATCGATTTGAAGAATGCTTTCTTTAGCATTCCGATTGCTGAGGAAAGCAGAGACCTATTTGGTTTCTCATTAGGTGGTCGCAGCTTCAGGTTTAAACGCGCACCTCAGGGCTATTGTGAGAGTCCATCGATCTACAGCCAAGCTCTCAAGAGTCAACTTGATGCGTTTGTGTTACCGGCTGGTGCGGCCTTGATTCAGTACGTTGATGATCTGTTGGTAGCTGCTGACACTGAACAGATTTGCAAAACTGCTACAATATCACTGTTACAGCATCTCTGTGACTTACATCACAAAGTGTCACCTTCTAAACTACAATATTGTTGTCAAGAAGTAACCTATCTCGGTCACTTATTGTCAAAGGATGGGAGAAGGTTGACCCCAGAAAGAATTGCAGCGATCGCTCGAATGACTGTGCCAACAACTCAGAGAGATGTGCGTGCCTTTCTAGGTATCACGTCATATTGCAGACAGTGGATCCCGAACTTTTCACTGTTAGCGAAGCCATTGATAGCTCTCACGTGCAAGGATGTTTCGACTCCTTTGCCATGGACGGAAGAATGTCAGAAAAGTTTTTCTGAACTGCGTGATGCGTTGTGTTCAGCTCCTGTGTTAGGTACCCCTGATTACAGTAAATCATTTACACTATACGTTCACGAGAGAGAAGGTTGTGCGTTGAGTGTTTTGACGCAACAATTTGGTGGTAAGCAGCGTCCATGTGCATATTTTTCCTCGACTTTAGACCCGGTAGCTAGAGCATTGCCGAGTTGCTTAAGAGCGACAGCGGCAGCTGCGGTGTCTATTCGACAATCCGCAGGTTTGGTTATGGATAATATGCTCACAGTGATGGTTCCGCACGCAGTCGACACTCTCCTGAATCGTACAAAAACTCAACATCTGACGAGTGCAAGGTTGTCCGGTTATGAGTTAACACTTTTGGCAAGTCATATACAGATCAAGCGTTGTAATGTGCTGAATCCGGCGACATTGTTGCCGACTAATGTGGAATCAAATGATGTACCACCACATGATTGCTATTTGCGAACTGAGGAAGAAACGAAGGGTCGTGTGGACCTGAAAAACACTCCATTGATAGACCCCGATGGCACTTTGTATGTTGATGGTTCATGTTTTAAGTTGTCGAATGGTGATGTGACGACTGCATATGCTGTAGTGACGTTGAGTACGGTTGTGGAAACTGCGAGATTGAGTCAGAATTCAGCACAAGCAGCAGAGTTGATTGCGTTGACAAGAGCGTGTGTTTTGTCTAAGGGAAAGCGAGTGAACATGTTTACTGATAGTCAATATGCGTTTGGCGTTGCACATAGCTTTGGTCGATTGTGGAGAGAAAGAGGATTTATGACATCGCATGGTACGAAGATCCGACACGGACAGCTCGTGAACGACCTTTTGGATGCACTTACGTTGCCTAAACAGGTGGCAATCATTAAATGTAGTGCGCATCGAAAGGTCACGGATGATGTTGGTCGTGGTAATGCATTTGCGGATGAGATTGCTAAGGAAACGGCTAAGAATCTTGCGACTCGAATGTATGTTACGAGTCCAGTGAGGTGGCCGACGGAAACCGGTATGTGTGAAGACACTGTTGAGAGCGTGAAAGCAATTCAGAATGAGGCCACTGAAACTGAGAAGACCAAGTGGAAAGAAAGTACGGGAAAGTTAGACACGCATGGGTGTTGGGTTGACTTGTTGGAAGGTCAGAGGTGGATGTTACCGGATGCGTATGTGCTAGCCGTTGTGACTATGGCTCACGGCTTTTCACATATTAGTGCAAAGGGTATATGTAAGTTATTGTCCCCTGTATGGAAAAATGATGGCATTGCTAAATGTGCTGAGAGAGTGGTTAAGAATTGTATGGTGTGTTTGATGCATAATCCTGGTAAGGGCACCCCCACTCCACCTGGCCATTTTGCTCCTCCTACATGTCCCTTTGAGGTTATCCAACTGGACTTCATCCATATGGAGAGATGCAATAACCTGAAGTATGTTTTAGTTGTGGTTTGTGCGTTCTCCAGATGGATCGAGGCCTATCCTCTTAAAGATAATACTGCCCTGTCCACAGCGAAAGTCCTACTGAAGGAATACTTTCCTCGGTATGGAATGCCACGGATTGTGTGGTCAGATAACAGAAGTGAGTTTGTGGGTAGCGTGATGCAGAGTGTGTGTAAGGGCCTTGGTATTCGACAAAAATTTCATAGCGCCAATCATCCCCAGGCAGCGGGTTTGGTTGAAGGGTACAATGGTACTCTGAAACTGAAACTTGCGAAGATACAAGCTACGACTGGTTTGTCATGGCCTGATGCCTTGCCTCTGGCTCTCTTATCGACCAGGGCGACTGTGCACTCTCGAGTAGGGCTCAGCCCACATGAGATTGTGTTCGGCCGCCCTGCAAACATTTGGGGAGTCCCAAGGCCTAAGGCCTTTGATAGTCTCGAGTATCCAATGTTAATTGATTATCTTCATGATCTGACTGCTAAACTGAGGTTAATTCATCAACAGGTTTTTGAAGCTCTACCGGCACAGACAAAGGGTCCTGGACATCGGCTCCAACCAGGTGACTGGGTCGTCACCCGAAATTTTGGCAGAAAACGCAACTTGGAGCCGAGATTTGTGGGTCCCTTCCAAGTATTGCTGGCTACAAGGACTGCAGTTCGGTTGGAAGGCAGAAAGAACTGGGTGCATGCCACCCATACCAAAAAGGTTCCGATCCCTTTACCAGCAGATAATTGGGTGAGAACTGGTATTGCGGCGACGGAAACCGAGACCCCTCTATGTTTCGTGCCGTTTAGTGATGCTCAACCTGTAGGAAACAATTCATTGCAGCCAGACACATCTGTTGAGTCGTCAGTTTTGGAGAACTCAAGGCCTGAATTGTCATCTGATCGACTGAACACTGTTTCACAATCTGAACAATTATTTGAAGAGCAGACTCGACCTGGAAGAAGTCGATATTTTCTTCGTTCACGTGACAAAGACTAATGAATTCTTTTTGAACTTATGTTGCCCTTTACTGTTGCCACGAACATTGAGAACAATTGCATTCTTTACTGGCTTTCAAGTTCCTTTTCATGTGTACTTTTGACAGCTAAGAGACTTTTGTATTAAATTGGATGTTTGTTTAAGAAAACCTATCATCCGGGTTAACCGTAGGGCCGTGCGGGTACTTCCTTCTGTTTAGCAGGTTCCTGACACTAGGTCGGTTACTTTTTGTCGATTCCTGGGAATCCCTGGGAATTGGTAATCGCTACTCAGAACGAAGTGCGTCAAGGACGTCACGGACGGTTTTTAGAGGATGGCGTTCTCTGAGCTGTTGGAAGTAGAAAGGATGTCGGCACAAAGATCAAAATTGCATAGGATTGCACAAACAAAATGCTTTTTGTTTCAGGTATTCCTGCTGTTTCTGACTGTTTGTATGCTATTGGTGGGGGGAGTGTATTTTGGAATACAGTCGTTATTGCCTTCCATTTCACCTACTTTTTCTCCTAAACTAAGTTCTATTACCACTGTTTCTCCGCATTCCTTTCATCCTCTGCCCCAACATGAACAGGTTAGACGTGCGGAATTCATGAATAACTCCTTCGTTCAACTCCTACATCAGCATCAGTTGGTGATGAATACTACCAACTGTTGGGTGTGTGGGTTAATGCCACATACCATGGATAGGGGTATTCCGTATTTGGTTCTACCTTACAGCTCCCAAGGGTCAGCTCGAGCATTCCAAACTATGTTCCGTAGTGCACTAGATTCCTTCCCCAGTCGAGAGCCATGTTCCACAAACTCTGGTTCTGGTCCATACCACAAGCCTTTGGCAATAGCTATCGCTGACTTAGATAGGGATATTTTTGATGCCTCACTCTGAGTGAGGCCGAGTATAGCGTGTCAGTGGGTGATAGACAACTTAGGAGCTCGTCTCCAATATGGGTCGTGCCCCACCTCGGTAACTTCTGCTTGAAAGGTCTTGGTCGAAATCCGAGAGCCCAGCTTGGGAAGAGTGCTTGCACTGATACGTATGTTCTACCGATGCTCTCTTCCCCTGTTTTCCTGACTGCCAAGGGTACCTATTTTGTATGTTATGAACGTGCATATACCTGGTTGCCCCGTGACTTCTCGGGTACCTGTTATATTGCGAATCTTTTGCCACCGACTTTTACGGTTGCCTCAGACTATCACAAGACTAGAGTTGTGAGAGGCGTTATTAGCAAAGAGGACACTGCCGGTCAAGAAGCAGGAGACTTCTTTAAGGGTTTCTTGCCGTTTTGGGGACCTATGGTTAATAGTAGGAACCTGAGACAGTTGACTCGTGTGGTGGAATTGACTGCTAACATAACTGCAAGTGCTCTTGGTAATTTAACAGCGGAGCTCCAGGCGGATAGACTTATGACGTTTCAGAACCGTATGGTTCTAGATGTTGTTCTTGCAGATAGAGGTGGTGTGTGCAAGGTGATCCATTCGAGCTGTTGCATTTTCATCCCTGACAATGCTCCAACTGTTTATCAAGCCATCTCGAAGTTGCATAAGATTTCCGAGTCCATACACGTGGACGAGGGTAATTGGACACTTCTAGGATGGTTTTGGGGCCTGATATCAACTTGGGGTTGGAAGATTCTGATGATCATAGGGGTTGTTGTAACGTTTCTGTTCACGTGTTGTCTTTGTGTGCAGTGTGGTCCTGCCTTATGTGGCCTTTGTGCTACAACGTGTATAAGACGGCCATCTGTTACCAAAGAGACGTTGATGGATAGAATGCTGTTCCAGCAACAACTGAACGATTTGATGAATATCGAAATTGACTCTGATCTCGACTAGTGCTTGCCTACATGAGGGCAAAAGGAGCGTCTGAGGTTCCGTGAGGCTCATAACGACATTTTGAGGGTTGCTCGAATATGGACGAGTTTGGTATCTACGAACCGCAAATGACGAGTCTAGTGGGTGTACGCGTTTTCGCTACGCTACTATGTATGGTTCGTCTCATTCGTGGGTGTGTCCATCTGAACCCTCGGGTTCCATTTTAGATGCGGCATCCATTTTGTCCCTTGCCCTCAAGTAGTCAGCGAACGGACACTGTCCGCTTCGTGACCCTGGGATTCCCAAGCCTTTGCGGAGGACACGTGTTCCTTTGAAGGTGTCTTTATGGTGAGGGGGATGACACGGCAAGGGCGGATGGCTCCGCTCGAGGCTCATCTTGCCGTGCTAGTCTATTGTTTCAGTCGTGCATGCATTAGGCACGAGTCCTTTGATCCTGCAATCAAGTTTTCGATATTGCTCTCTACACTCTCTTTCAATCTGTTGTGCGTCCTTGTTTTTCCCCTGCATCTGTTTCTGTCCCTTCTCCTAATTCGTTTACAGTCAGAATGGAATGTGTTTAATGTGGGGATAATGTGCTTTTACAGTTGGGAACCGGCAATGTTGCTGTAATCATGCTCCGGGTTTCTGAAAACATGAATGCGACCCTTTTGAAGTTTACTGTGGGAACTGAGTTGTAACCTTTTGTTCGCCATGTTGTGCAATGACGAAAATGTGTATAAAAGGAGCGATCCACTTTGGCAATTTGAAGCAGTCTCCCAGAACCTACACGTTGTGTACTTCTTGCGACTTCTGTATCCCTGCAGTAATAAATTCTGATCTTTGACGCCGCAGGAAGTGTCCCGTGTCTCTGTGTTTTGTACGCCGGAACAGGTAACCCACGAAGGTTTCAGGTGTTGTCCCCTGGCACCGCTGGGCCTTAGAATAGCCCAGTCCTTCATTCCCTTCTCTTTTTGAAACTCAGGAGCAGCAACATTGTCGTGGTGTCACCACCAGGGCTCTAAGTGGAAGCTTTTTCAATATTATATACAAGACATAGTTGCTGCTTATTTATCTTCTGCAACTAAAAACCATTGACAAAGCCAATAGTCCTGGCTTGTTGCAGGTGTAATGTTACTCGTTGTATTTATTATATGTCTGGATGAAATGACAGAAACAGCAAAATACAAGTCGGGGTTCACACTACACTAAACACAGATTTTTAGCTTATGTATTTCAAGCCATGCCCTTAATTATATTGGCCACGCCCCTTTGAGACCTCCCCAGTTTTTTCATCCCACTTAAAGCCCTGGGTAAACAAATGAGAGAAGGCTTTGCGCGCCGACAGACCCACAGGCCCAGGCATGTAGGTCTACTACAAAAATCCATTTTGGTGGTTTTGGCACCATAATGCGCTATTTATCGCATTGCTAAATACCAGTCCTGATTATATTGTGTCCAATCAATAAGACACCAATAAGTCAGGACTCGAAATCGAATTTATTGTTTCTGTAAAAGAACCAGCCTGATCCGCCTACCATATCATTTATAAGGCCCCCCTCGCTTCCCCCTTGCCCCCTCCTTTCTCTTAGCACTCCTAAGTGTTTTACAGACAGTGCTAAGACCTTAAGAAATCACATCCATAAATGAATGAATAAGCAGATTTTATAAAACCATTAAAAAACACTCACACTTTTCTTTTAAATGTTTATTCCCATCTCCCTTTTAAGCCTCTTCTTTTCTAATGAAGGTATAACAAGCATTAACAAGTTAACAGCGAGCAACAACTTGATGTTAATTTGCTAAATGCTTCTTTCTGAGCTAAAGTGGTTTTCGCCTGAATCAGCATATTGAAAATGCCAGGCAGACCTCTTCGGTTTCTAGTACATTAAAATGCAATAATGGATTCAGTCAAAGCTAAACGTCGGAATTTTGGCTAAATTTCCTCCGAATGCGTTTTAGAAATTAAACTACTATACTCTCTCAGTTGGAAGGTGGCCCTAAAACCTGGGTAAGGTGCTTTGGGCAGTCCAAATCCATCCTTGATGACAAGAAACTTGTCTGAAAAGGCAGGATATTGAGTGTATAATTAAATTTAATTCTTTATTAACCGTACGATTACTTAAAATCTTTACCGTATAAAAACACATACTCACCGCACCCCTCCCGTCCGCCCTCCCCCAAGGAGTTTCCCGGAGTGTTCAATAGTGTTTGCTTTGAATAGGATGCAGGTTAGGTCCCCCTCCGGTGGGGTAGCACCCGGTACCTCTTCAGTTGGACTATAGAGGGAGTGTGGGACAGACTAGTAGAGATGAGCCTCTTAAATGATATGGTTCCATACCTCTGACGGATGTAGCGGGAAATGTTTCTAGCTATTACAGGATGCCGTATCTGTGATCCTTCCTATGCTTGTTTCTTTCGGAACCTCAAATCACTACTGCTGAACGAATATTCCAACTCGCTCCTCTGAACTTGCCACACCAACAGGATCATTCGATAGGGTCACTTGACCCAATTCATCATTTTAATCTGTCACCAATGCCTAAGAGGCATAATGTTGTATCTTGTGTCACTTTTTGATTCACTTATATAATGTTGCACTGTATTTTTCATTCCTTCTGGATATTCTATGTCAACCTTGAATCCTTCTATTAATTGCCTTGGTCTAGGTTCACGTCTTGTAAAGCGCTCCGATACCTTCGGGTCTAGCTAGCGCTATATAAAACTTTCAAATAAATAAATATCACCGCTGTAGCATGGGCTTTGGTCCTCTTGTTCACGAGAAAGATATCCCACAAGTTGTGAATGTTTACAGACTAGGAGGACCACAAATAAACACACTGCTTTCACGTATCCGTCATTCAGAGTATTTTGCTTATCATCGGACATGTTTACGTCCTCTATGGTTTACGTTCTCTGGGTACCGTAGTAGGCTAGCAAATTCCTCATATTATATGGTCAGTCTGGTCACAAATGGTAACGAAGGTTAGAATACTTTTTTTCTTGGAGGCACTGCTGTGATGGTCAGATTATCTAAGTGCTTGGAGGATGAAATGCTGAACAGTATCAGTGGGGTGAAGGACTAGTTCTCCATAGTGTTTTTCTATTTTCTTTCTCTAGATAGCTCTTCCCCCCTCAACCATGTGATATTGTATTTACTATATTTCAAAGCTTGCACTTTTTTATGTGGTCCAGTAAGTTGTGGCCATATTGGTCTGTTGTCAATTGAGTCCCTGGTTATAGTTCGAATCACAAAAATATGGCGGAAAAAATAATGGAAAGCTAAAAAGTGTGACCTTGGAGATCTATACATATATCCTACTGGCAATCGCCAGTAGGTAGTTATAGTTAGGACCTGGTTTCTATTCAAAACGTGCTTTTTCTTTTGCCAATATCTTCGGCGCCATTTGGTGAATATTTGCGAAATTTTCAAAACTGATGGGGCACTCTGGTCAGCTCCTGTCTTGAAAGTTTCAGTGTGAGATATATATATATATATATATATATATATTTGAAGCAAAACATCCCCGGTTCGAAGAGCACTCCAGGCGCAGACATAGTGAATACAGCCAGCGTTTCTTTATTCAGAGAATCTTTAAAAGCCTTACGCGTTTCGGAGTAAGAACTCCTTGGTCACAGGCATCTCCATGGGCAGCGCAGCATTATGAAGACATTGTCCCAGCATGCTCTTTTCACAGGTGAGTTCAGTATTTTGCATGCTGGGATGTGTAGTACTTCGTTGTCAAAAAAAAATGCCTTCATTTTTAAACAGTCATCCCTTAGTAGGTTCTGCGCCTCCCCACGTCGTTAAGGATTCGTAATATACCCTCAGTGGGCCTCTGGCAGAATGCTGAT
Organism: Triturus cristatus; assembly: GCF_964204655.1. Classification (NCBI taxonomy): domain Eukaryota; kingdom Metazoa; phylum Chordata; class Amphibia; order Caudata; family Salamandridae; genus Triturus; species Triturus cristatus. The sequence goes on along the minus strand of NC_140595.1, from coordinate 92,807,196 downwards.
GAATTTGCCAGTCTGTTCCTCCCATACAGACTCGATTGTTCGTGTCCGTGGCCCCTGTGTCAGGGTGGTGCATCTTCACGGCTGGAACGCCGTTAATTAATATTTGAAGCAAAACATCCCCGGTTCGAAGAGCACTCCAGGCGCAGACATAGTGAATACAGCCAGCGTTTCTTTATTCAGAGAATCTTTAAAAGCCTTACGCGTTTCGGAGTAAGAACTCCTTGGTCACAGGCATCTCCATGGGCAGCGCAGCATTATGAAGACATTGTCCCAGCATGCTCTTTTCACAGGTGAGTTCAGTATTTTGCATGCTGGGATGTGTAGTACTTCGTTGTCAAAAAAAAATGCCTTCATTTTTAAACAGTCATCCCTTAGTAGGTTCTGCGCCTCCCCACGTCGTTAAGGATTCGTAATATACCCTCAGTGGGCCTCTGGCAGAATGCTGATGAATTTGCCAGTCTGTTCCTCCCATACAGACTCGATTGTTCGTGTCCGTGGCCCCTGTGTCAGGGTGGTGCATCTTCACGGCTGGAACGCCGTTAATTAATATTTGAAGCAAAACATCCCCGGTTCGAAGAGCACTCCAGGCGCAGACATAGTGAATACAGCCAGCGTTTCTTTATTCAGAGAATCTTTAAAAGCCTTACGCGTTTCGGAGTAAGAACTCCTTGGTCACAGGCATCTCCATGGGCAGCGCAGCATTATGAAGACATTGTCCCAGCATGCTCTTTTCACAGGTGAGTTCAGTATTTTGCATGCTGGGATGTGTAGTACTTCGTTGTCAAAAAAAAATGCCTTCATTTTTAAACAGTCATCCCTTAGTAGGTTCTGCGCCTCCCCACGTCGTTAAGGATTCGTAATATACCCTCAGTGGGCCTCTGGCAGAATGCTGATGAATTTGCCAGTCTGTTCCTCCCATACAGACTCGATTGTTCGTGTCCGTGGCCCCTGTGTCAGGGTGGTGCATCTTCACGGCTGGAACGCCGTTAATTAATATTTGAAGCAAAACATCCCCGGTTCGAAGAGCACTCCAGGCGCAGACATAGTGAATACAGCCAGCGTTTCTTTATTCAGAGAATCTTTAAAAGCCTTACGCGTTTCGGAGTAAGAACTCCTTGGTCACAGGCATCTCCATGGGCAGCGCAGCATTATGAAGACAAGGAGTTCTGACTGTTTAAAAATGAAGGCATTTTTTTTTTGACAACGAAGTACTACACATCCCAGCATGCAAAATACTGAACTCACCTGTGAAAAGAGCATGCTGGGACAATGTCTTCATAATGCTGCGCTGCCCATGGAGATGCCTGTGACCAAGGAGTTCTTACTCCGAAACGCGTAAGGCTTTTAAAGATTCTCTGAATAAAGAAACACTGGCTGTATTCACTATGTCTGCGCCTGGAGTGCTCTTCGAACCGGGGATGTTTTGCTTCAAATATATATATATATATATACACACACACACACATATTTCAAGGTACATACATTTGGAATTAAGTGTAGTAAACATATATTTACCTATATATACTTACATTCAAAATATTCTGTTTGTTGATAGTATGGTGACAATATTTTTGCACGTCGATATTAAAAACTCAATAAATATGTGCAGGTTAAGCAAGGTAATTGCCTGGCGCTTCAGTTCCCATATGCACCAGTTACCCTGCAGGGCCCTTCTTCTATGTGAGAAAACAATACATCAACCACACTATTGGAAGTGATCAATAAACATTCTTAATTCTTCACATTATTTCAATAACAAATCCCTTTATTTTTTAGAATAGTCCGTATAGTAAATCAATCCTGAAACCTGTAATCAGTTGAAAAAATCCCCTAGCAATATTTCAGTTATTACTGTCCAGGTTTCAGTTGTTACATCCTCCATTGTTTTTTCTTATTAATAGCTTCCCCGAGGCTCTTAAAAACATGTAGACACATACAATTTCTAGCTATACATGTAGTTGCACAGTTCAAGACGTTTACATTCCAATTACACTAAAGTACACCAAAAAGGCTTAGATCATATATATTACAAATATAGGTTTATATAATAGAAAACGATACATCAATTCCACTTTTGGAAGTGATAAATATACACAGTCTTAATTCTTCAAATGATTTCAATAACAATTCACTTAAGGTTTAGAATAGTCCAAAAATTAAAAGGATTCTGAAACTTGTAATCAGTGGAAAAAATCTATTCATGTTTCAGTTGTTACAGTTGATATTTTAGTTGTTGCAGCCACGTCCAAAGCGTGTTTCGCAGATCAACAGCTTCCTCAAGGCTGTTAAAAACAAATAAAAACATACAATTACTAGCTATACAAATATTAACAAGTTCTTAACTCTAAAATTCCAATTACATTACAGTGCACTAAAAAGCTTAGCCTATTTGTATTATAAATAAATCAGAGATCAGAAATCATAGGCAAAATATATGCATTGGTGAGACAGGGAATCATGGTCGCCATGTGTTTTATTACAACACTCTATAATATACACTGTATAAGCAAGTTTCTATACAGCAAAACCTAATGAAATGCATGTTTGATGAACCGAACCACTTCAAAATCCAGTCCCCTTTACTGTCCTGAGAAGGTAGATAATGGGAGCAGATATACTAACGACGCTCTTGTGATACGGTATCTCATTCTAAGGGTAACTGTGACTCATTGTAAGCTTTTCAGCAGGTAAGTAGGCAGCTGGAGTCCATTCAGAGCTCTTCAAGTTTGGTCCCAGGTGGTATGGCTCCTGGAAGGGCTCAGGATGGACTTATATGGCACTCTTAACATGGACCAGTATTTGAGTTTTTTGGAGTAACATGGACAGAGGTCATGATGCTACCGGCAGAGCAGCTTGGTAGTTGGTAGCCCGTCATACAGAACAGAAAACCTCCCCACAAACTACTATGGCAAGCTGGGGTGAACTGGCGTGGGTTGCAAAGGATGTGTATTTCAGCCACAAGCCAGTCATTCCAAAAGCAACCCCATATCTGGCGTATCATCCGTTTGTAGTGAGTCAGGCTGGACTGAGTCTGTTTCGCGGGGCTTGCTCTCTAGTGGCGAGTCACAACATCACACTTTAAGATGACTCCTCTTCTGGTGGGTTTGACAGGTGTCGGCCGCAAGCGGCACAGCAACTTGTTTCTAAGATTTGACATACTCTACTTTAGGATGGCTCCAGGCGGAAGGAAGCCAGACCTTGGGACTCGCCCCTAGTGGACGTTCATGGCATTGCACTCCTGCATCCCTTTAACAGAGATGCTCTTCTTTTAACTTGGTACCAGGAGACCTCAAACCAGTGCCACACCTCTGGTGCTTCCTGGCTGGGCAGTTTAGAGCTGTTCATCTTCCTTAGCTCAGTTGAAATGCCAAGGCCCACCAGATTATTTACTCCCCTCCAGGAGACATGGCTGAGCTTCACAAAAAGCACAGTCTGCCAAAGCTTTTTTTTAAGATGTTCCAATGATTGTTTGTGAAGGGGCAAGATATGTCTCTGCAGTTCCTCAGCTATGTGAGTGACCCCAGTATCTACACCAGCTACTAACTCAGAACTTACCAGCACAAGAGATAGCTGCTAGAAGGAAGAATATGATTCTTTTTTTTAATATTACGCTTTATTGGCACATTTTTTTAAGTCATCTTAACCGTTAATAGTCTTAAAGCACGCCCAGTTTATCAAGTAATCATCATGCAAAAACAACAGTGCTCACAAAATACTCCAAGGGATATTGGAGCAAGCAACGCGAAACGCAGTGAATTAAAACATGAAATAAAAGAGAAAGTTTCATATTTTTTCAAAATTGAAAAATAGTCAAAAATAGTTTTGATAGCCTTTTCAATGAGTCTTAAATGTTGTGGCTGTACCGGGGTTTGTGACAGAACTTTTGTGTTGTTAAACACAGGTATTAAAGAAACATTGGAATGCTTTGGAATTTAATAATATTAAAGCCAAATATTGGGCTAGGTCTATGGGCAATCAAGTAAATATCCTGTAGAAACAACAATGTTCACAAGAAACACTAGGAAATTTAATAACTAGAGTTCCATCACCCTGGACCACCTGCGGGAGGCTTTGCAACCTTCAGCCCTCTCATGGGACTTCCCTTGTTCTTTTAGTGGTAACTCTTTTTTTTTTTTTTTTTAAATACTACAAATAAGTTGTCTTAGACATGTTACTGAAATTCCATCCGTGTGTGAAACTAACCCAACCTGGCAATAACAGTTGGGATTCTCAAAGTCAAAGCCCCTAAGACAAGGGTGCGAGCATGCAACTCCTAAGCGCAAACCTACTACTCCTAGGTGCTATCCCTGCATCTAGGCGCTATATGAAGTGTTGACAAACACAAGTTCACTACATAACTTTATATACGGAAGAGGTGTAGCGCCGCGGCCAGGGCGGCTGACTCCGGAATCTGGGGATCACGGTTCGATCGCCGGCAGCAGATTAGCCCAGCACCATGTGACTCTGGGCAATAGCTTGCTTAATCTTCGCGACGGCCCCAAGCGCCTAGAGACCCTTACGGGTGATTGTTCGTGCTTTACAAATGTGGATTATTATTATACTGGCACTCCACTGTAAGACAAAACCCCAACTCCAAAAAGTCAAAAATCATGCACCCATCTCATTTTCAATTTGAAATTATATGGCCTCATTGCGCTGCCTTGCAGGCGTCCCACTGAGTGTCGGGCAAAGCAAGATCAGAATTTAAGGCGGTGTGCATAGTCCTCAAGATTCTACATGCCTGCTCTGCTAGCCACCTCTCAGGTGCCTTTGTGGCCAGATATCCTTCTTATAAATAAGGCGCTGGATGATTTTTTTAAAATTCTCCAGTAAGCACCAGCCGATAGTCGTCTGAACCAATTAGGGCAGTTTTTGTGGCCTGTGGGCGGGTAGAGAAAAAGAGAGAATTCTTTCTGCTTTTCAATTCGAAATTTTTGCCGCCCACTCCAGCTTCTGAGCACAAACCTCTCAAGGCCTCGGTATAAAATGATTAAGCCAGTAGTGCGCACATTTACTGAAACTGCATAAATTTTTTTTTATTTTTTTATTTTCAGAGGGGCCTGACTCTGAATATCTTGAGCAAGAGGGAGATCCAGGCCCCTCTAAGAAGTTGAGAATGGTGCATACGTATTTTCAATTTGCATGCCCACAGTCCTTTGCGGTAGAATTTAATTTCGCTCCCTTTCTCAGATGAATAAACATGTACACACATTTCTTTGTTCTCTTGGACAGAACATTTGCTGCATTGTTATTGTCTCATCATCTTAGGAACTCCCTCGTCTCCTTATTTTAATAGGTGACACTGCAGGGAGGGCTTTACTCATTCCCTGTTCAGACATAACGTGCTTATTTCTTGGGCATAGTCTGTTTCACAATGTACCTGAGGCGCCTTGGTTTATCTGCAAATTATTTCCAGTAGAGAGGGCTTGTCTTGTTATTGTCAATAGCATCAGAGCTGCCATTACTTGCTGGAGAGGAAGGGTAGAGGGGTGATCATTGTCCATAAAGGATGCTTGTAGTATGCATTGTAGCACATTGAAGCTCAGCAGAGTGTGGCTGAGGGGGGTTGAAGTAGGGTCGTGTATCTGCATTAATTAAATACAACAAAGGATGGATGGATGAGCAGTGGTGGGTGGAGTGAAATGGGAGGTGTGAAAGTTGGGGAGGAAATAATGGGTAGCAGGGAATGACTGCCGCAGGAATAGGTCATAAGGGGTGAAGAATGGGTAGCGAGAGAGAACTCAAGAATGAGAAGGAAATGACTAGGAGTGGGGTTAAAACAGCGATTAGTGAGCAGTGACCGGTGTGGACTGAGGAACTGGAACTGGGGCGGCGAGGAGGGCGGGATGAAAGGATAAGTTATGAGTAGAGAGGGGTCAAACGGAGGAACTAAAAGTGAGAGATGAGAAGTGTGCAATGAGTGAGTGAAGCGAATGATGGGCATGGAGTGGCCAGTCAGGGGTGAGGAATAAAGAGGGTTGGAAAGATGAAATACGGAACAAGAGGTCAGGGAAGAGATGTGAGGGAGGATGAGAAAGAAACGAGGGCGAAGGAGGGCGGAGTAGAAATGGGGCGGATCAGCGACATAGCTAGATCTTTGGTCGCATGCGGCAGTCCATGCTTTTGCCACCCCGCGACGACCGCAGGTAAGAGCGGTCAGGGGGGTTGCCGCCCCCAAACTCCTGCGTCCGGGGTGGACCGCCATCCCCCCTTTTTACGCCACTGGGAGGATGCCTAATCCTAGCAGACACGCCCTCTGAGACCCACTCCTGCCCTGTGAAAAGGAGACAACATAGTTTATCCGTTGACACAACCATCCCTTTTGTTGTGATGCCTGTTTTCTGCAAGGCACACAGTTCACTGGGGGCACATGGATGTATTCTGAAATAATGAAGATCAAAGTCAATAATCAGAACAACTTTATTCAGCATGATACAGGCGGTGCACCGTAAGTATGTTGCCCTTGCCCTGCTTATGGCCAAACGAAGGGTGGCTTGTTGCTGGGGCCGGGGGCGGGCACCCAAGTTTAAGACATGGATTGTGGACCTGGTGACCTGTCAGGAAAGATTGGCCACATATGCCAAGATGCTGCCCAGAGCCTCAAGACCTAGGGAGATATGGGCCCCCCTGACGTGCTACCTATTGTCAGATAGGCAGAGGTCCGCGTCCTCGGAAGGTTCTTCCTAAGATTCTACTTGCACTGGAGGTAGGGGCGCATGGGATATCTTGGGGGGATTCCCCCTCACAACCACAATGTTGCTTCCCGAGTGAGCGCCCGGTTTCGGGGGGCGTGAGCCCCCACCTAGGGATATTTATGGAATTGGGAGAACTGACACAGAGTAGCGAAATATGGGGGAGAGGGGAGGTATTGGCCTAGTATGCACATGCTTGCGTGGGGAGGTCACTGGAGGGAGATCCCATGGGGTGATTACTGGCACTACTTGCGTCATACGCATACAGATTACTGAACCACATGCAGACCGCCATGCCTGCAAGAGCGGATAGAGATGGCTAGCATGATGAGAGGGAGAGGGGCCCATGGGGATGTGGGGGGGGGGGGAGACGCGCACAGCCTGCTATGTCGCTCCTAGAATGTGATGATGTAATGTATATTTCATCATGGTCCACTGCTATTACGACTGAAGAATCACTCCTGCTATTGGTATACTGTATTGTGCTCACATTACTGTTTGGAATAAAACAGTTTGCTTTGAAAAACAATAAAAAGAATTAAAAAAAAAAACTTTATTCAGCATGGGTTTACAGCAACGACATCCCTCACCCGCAGAATAAAAACGGTGAGCCCCGGGAGTGCACCATAGAAACTTCACAACATTCTATGGAATGTACAACTACAACGATAAGGGAAGGGACGAAGGAAGAGACCAAAAAGGAAACTAAAAAAGGAAATAAAGAGGCAAAATACAACATATTTGTTGCTGCAAAGGACACCGCTGCTGGGTATTTTTTACTTCATTGACCTCGATTGGGATAAAATATTACAACTATAGCTCTTTAGCCCACCTGCTTACAATGTACCTTAAAAGCCTATGCTCAGCCCTATTTTCCAAAATGTTTCTCAGAGAGTGGACCCCCTCAGCCTACATATCACCGTTCCATAGGCTCACACACGTTCAGCCTCTGAAACCAAGGGTGGGAGGTACCCTTTGCAACGGTGCTTGATTTGTAAAATAATGAGTGCCAGGGCCCTGACCGGGAGGCCACTGCAGCTTGCACCACCCATTGCCCCGTCATCGCTGCCAAAGCAACCACTAACTCTCTCTCTCGCCCGCAAGTGAGACAGTTCAGATTATTCCAGGTCCCCAAAGCTGAAGGAAAAGCTGGGGAGGCAGGTATTAGTACATTTTTTATGTATATTGTATTCATAAACTACTGTTGGTCTGCTCAGCTCTAAATTAGATGAGCAGCGCCACCATGTGGCAGACTGGCATAAGTGCGGTATTGACAATTAAGTGCTGGTGCTGAGCACCAGAAACCACCGGCTCAAATTAAAAACTGCTTTGCAACGGTATCATTTTGCTATATGATCAGAGTGGACCTCTGAATCTGGAGCGGACCAAGCTTCTTAGGGACTTCATCTGCAGCATTGAGACATATGTTGCCAGAGATTGCTCAGACACACAGTCCATGCTCGCGCTACTTAATCTCAAAAACGATCTTAAAACTGGATTAGTAGTAGGCCTGTGTAAAATCGTGATTTTTTTTATACTATTAGGTCTGCACCTGAAGCTTCCAATGGATGTATTCAGTTCTGGTGCAAGGATTTTGCTGTTTCACTGGGCCATATCCCCCCAAGAATTTGTTTTTTTGGTGCTATTTTTTTGTAATCTGGCGCCTTCTTATGGCTAATTTGAATATCGGGGTTCGACAGCTTCCCAAAATGGCCTAAATGAGACCTGGCTAATGGCCGTTTCAGACGGGGCCGCAATGTTTCTACAGACTGTCTATGGAGATGGGTCAGTCACTGCCATGCTGGAGGCTGGCACACCCACTGCTGGCCAATAACGCACCCTCAAAGCTGCTCAGGAACAACCCTATTAATCCAACTGAATATTCACACGAATCCAGGGCTCGGGAAGGGACAAGGCACCTCCAACCACCAAGGAGTGAAGGTGAGCAATCAGATGCCTGGACTGCCAAGAGGTAGGAATACGGATTCATGGAGAATGGCGGCTTTAACAGAAGAGCAGCGTTCCTCCCACAGGTCACAACAGGGACAGCCTCAGGAGGAATAGTACATGCAATAGTGCACAGACACTGCTGGGCACTGTACAATGTCCAGGGAAACATGTTATCATGAAACATAAGGGGAGGTAAGATTTTAGGTACTGCTTGTCGCTGGAGGCAAGCAGAAGGGGAGAGCTCAGGTAAGGCGAGGGAGCTGGGGGTGGTAGGAAAGATGAAAGAACAGAACAAGGCGAGACATAGGACCCGCCTAGAGTGGGCAGGTTGGGAATAAAATGGATTGCGATTCAGGTGTGGGGAAGTAGAAGTTAACTAATAAACCTGTTATAAGTGTTTGGCATTAAAGGAATGGGAGGGTCTTTCAAGCCTTTATGGGTGGGCAAAATGTAGGGGTGAGGGATGGGTTAGTGTTTAATGTGAGAACATTGGTTAGGAACATTTAGAGTCTGTGACCGAAGGGTGTAAATTCTTGCAGTGCTTAATTTGAGTCAGTGTTTTCCGGTGCTCGGCACCAGCACTCAATTGTCAACACTGGCACTTGTGACAGTCTGCCACAAGATGGCACTGTCTGGTTAATTGGGAGATGACCACAACAACAGTTAATTAATAATTTAATATACATTAAAAATGACTATAACCTACTGCCCAAGCCATTCTTATAGCTTTGGGGGCCTGGAATAGTCTACATTGTCACACTTGTAGCAGTGTGCTGGTTAGTAGTTTTTCTTTTTTCTTTTAGAGTTTTATATAGCACAAACTCGACCCGAAGATATCAGGTATCGGAGCGCTTTACATGAGCACCAGTTTCGTTACAGATGGACACATTAATTTTTGTTAGGCATAGGGAGATTAAGTGATTTGCCCAGAATCACAGGATGTTGAGCGTCTTTGCCAAGACTCGAACCTGGTTCCCTAGCTACGAGGTCGACCGATCTAGCCGTAAGGCCACATCCTCGCCCCATTTGTGTTGTTACTATCACTGGTAGGGGTAATGTGTTGTGCAAGCTGCAGAGGCCTCCTTACAAGAGCCCTGGCACATATTGTTTTACAAATTAAGCACTGAATCCTTGTGGACTCTACTTGCTTCCAATAAAGCAGACTTTTGCACATATGTGTCAGGAGTAGTCCTTCCCAGTATGTATAGCAGTGATGGTTGCAGTGCAAGCTACACAATATATTGACACACCCGTATATGCATAAGCAGACATAAGACAGTTACACAGACACACAGGTATATGCACACACAGATATAAATATGTGTGTGTATGTTTGTGTATGTAGCATTCGGACAAGCTCTGCATCCAACCAGCTGCCAGCACCTTGTGTTTTCAATGCCTCCAGATTTCTACCATCTTTGCTTTCAGGTCAAACACTCATTAAAGTGTCTCTTCCTGCCAGTGGATTCTTTCCACTGCCCAAAAGACAAGAATCATAACTGATTTGAGAATCATTCACAAAATGGCAGCTGAATCTGGATCTAGAATTCTGCCTGTGGTTCTGCGATTGCTTTTTGATTCATTGCCAGCTTCTACACTTTTTCTCCAGTGTGAGATATGAGTTTTCCATGCCCTTGGGCCCCCTCCGAACTCCACTAAGGTTGAGCACCTCTAAGGGGTTTCCTCCATTGCAGTGAAATTTTGTTTCCACCACCCACAATCGCAAATCTGAATCCATTAGTGATTTTCAAGGTGGGCGCAAACAAACTTTTCAGAGCTATTCTCACAGCCAATCACATTTGTGGAAGAAAACAAAATAAAAGTGTGATTGACAGGAGTTGCGAATCATGATTTGAACTGCACAGACTACACAAAAGTGTTTAAACTTTTATTGCCACATTATTTTGATGCCTGGCACCCCTCATCGTTTTTTTAAATGGCTGCATCTCAAAAACTATTGGATGTATTTACAGCTAACCAATATGAGCTTGCTTTCTGATTAAAGCTCTACTTTCATGCCAAGTTTGAGGTTACTCAGTTCAGCAGTTCTGGCTGTAGGCGTTAGCAACATTTCCTGTGGGGACTAAAATGGGAAAATGCTTAATTTTTTTACCACCATCCAAAACTTTTTTTCTCCATATGGATATAGCATGAAAGGTGGTTTGAGGGTCTTTAGCTGACTATGCCAAGCAACTGCGAAATTTAGAGCAGATCTGACCATGGGTTAAAACTAATAGACAAATAAAAAAAATATTTTTTCAATGGAAAGTGGGACTGAACCATAACTACACAGTGCAGGGACGTTCCTCTGCACCCTTCTAAGTACGGGATACTTGCGATGTCTGGTGGATCAGTTGATCCCTTTGACCTGATTTGAATCCTGGTGAGTTCACTCATTTTATCACACTCGTAAGGATGAAAGACTGAGTACCAATGCATTGGGTAACAATAAACATTTGTTATTTGCTAATAGCGCCAAAAGATCTCCACGGGGTAAAGGTGCACTTTACAAATATATTTGTAGGTTAAAAATATGCTATAGAATACCTGATTTATGTCCACCACGTTGGGGATGTCTTACCAACGTATGCGCCTTGTATCGCACATGCGCATATGGAACGTAGCGCACATGCCTGCACCTTCAGGATCTCCACCAGCGTGAATGTCTCTTAGCAGGTCCCAGCAGCAAAGAAATGGTTCTATTTCTAGCAGGGAGTCTGTAACTGGGTTCTCTCCCTGGACTAGGCCAGTAATGAGATCTAGCTCTCAGGGTGTCCAATGAGTAATATTCAATAGTGTAATAATAACACCTACTATTTACAGCACTTAGAGGTGCTATGAAATGCTATATAAACACAAGCTCTGACCATTGCCATAGACAGTTTATCCTGGCCCAGTATCACCTGACAGGTGCAACTGGCGAGCACATTCCACAGTCAATCTGACCGGTGCTTAATTTGTAAAATAAGTGCCAGGGCCCTGACCAGGAGGCCACTGTAGCTTGCACCACCCATAGCCCTGGTCATCGCTGCCAAAACAACTACAAACCATCTCTCTCGCCTGCAAGTGCTACAGTTCAGATTATTCCAGGTCCCCAAAGCTAAAGGAATGGCTGGGGAGGCAGGAATTTGCAATTTTTTTAATGTATATTGTGTTCATAAACAACCGTTGTTCTGCTCACCTCTAAATTAGATGAACAGCGCCACCATGTGGCAGACTATCCTAAGCACAGTGTTGACAATTAAGTGCCGGTGCCAAGCACCGGTAACCAATTAAGAGCCGGCGCTGAGCACCAAGAACCACCGGCTCAAATTAAGCACTGATGACAAGACAAGAAGCTCTGCCTGCAATTGATCCGATTACTTATGCGCATGGGCAAATCTGACATCATAGAGGCACAATCCATTGGGAGACACTTATGAATGGAGACAGGAAAATATGCTACCCTGGCAGGAAGAGTGTGTGCTTTAGGGGCATTGACACTCAAGATCCTTGTACGACTCGCCGTTATAAATCACTTTCTGTGAATTCTCAACCTTTAAACCGGTCCCAGGATGCTTGTTTCCGGTCCAGAGAGGACCTGGCCGGGCAGTTTGGGCTGGACTGTTCCCATGAGGCACAGGGTCAAGACTGATTTGCATATAGCTGTGTCTGAACTGGGGTGGCATAGTGAGCAAAAGAATAATGATGGATTCAACCCAAATCTGTGACTGGGGGTGAGTATCTGAAAAGTTTCAACGCTCCGTCCATCATCTCCTTGTGTTTGCTTTTGTCAACCTTTAACCATTTCCCTGTTCACAACACGACCACCTTCAGAAAGAGGCGGCCAGCTTGCGGAAAAGCAGCCCACCTCAAGAGAGGAAGGACGCTGTATGGGAGGCTGTCTGGGGGAAAAAGCGATGTATCTCTATTTTAGTAGGTTTCCATGCTTAGATTTGCACGAAAAAGCAGTCTCACAATGGAGTGCACTTTTGTACAGGCCACGAACGTCTTTTAGGGGTCGCAGCTGCAACTCCTGGCTAGTCCTTTGCTACACCTTACATTACCCTTGTGACCCCCGGGCCTCAGATTGCAAAGGATGCTCCTTTTTAGGTCTCGCCTGACCCAGCGCATGCGCTGATCTGGCGAGACTTATTTAGAGGGCTCCAAAAAGTGCTACCAGGCCAGCCTAGAGCTACAGTGCATGTGCGCGGGCGCGCACGCCGCGCTTTACCGCGATTACTTTCACTTTCGCGGCCGCTTTGATGTTTGATCGCAATCGCGATCACTTTCACTTTCGCGGCCACACGGCCGCTTGGCATAGCCAATAGGTCTCGCTTTTGAGACCTTATAAGTATTTAGTTATGCAACTGTTGCATTGCTAAACACTTATAAGGTCCCAAACGCGAGATTTATTGGCTATGCCAATGCTTGTTTGTGTTAGAATAGAATTTAAAAAATAGCTTTGGGATTTTTCTGTCTGTAAAACAGCTACTCCAGGCTGTGTGGGCAGGTACACACTTGAAACATTAAACTGTTTCAGTTTGTTCAATCAAGTAAGGTGGTGTTTAGCAACACTCCCTTTAGCCCCTTGAGTGATACCGCCCTTTCCCCGCCCTGTGCCGGCCCTTTCATTAGCGGGCGGGGTTCATGACGAGACCATCTCGTCATGGGCACTCAAGAGGTTAATTCTTTATACATTTTTTTATAACCGGGTAATTATACTTGTGTCTGCTTTAATTATCAAATAGGGTTAGTTTAGAAACCTCTAAAATACTTTGAACTGCCTCTTGTATTGGCTGTTTTAAGATTTTTAGCGTGGAATAAGTACCAGCTGATTTCCCCATTTTTTCCCCAACGGCAGTATAATACCAGCCATGTTGGTAGAATGTTTGCAACATGGCAGTCCTAACTGCATCAAACAAGCATTGGCAAAACCAATAGGGCGCGCCTATGCAAGTGCTATTGGTTTTGCCAATCTGTGTTAGTCATGTTGTACAACAGTGTGGCTGCTGTTCAGCATGGCTAAAAGTTATTGTCAAAAATGGGGTAGATTGGGGCAGATTGGAGTGGGGTGGATTGGGGTACATTGGAGTGGGGGAGTTGGGTAGATTAGCTTGGTAGACTGGAGTGAAGTAGATTGAATTGGGGTAGATTGTGGTAGCATAGGGCAGAGTGGAGTAGATTGGTGTAGAGTGGGGTAGATAGGAGTGGGGTAGAGTGGAGTAGGCTATATTGAGGTAGATTGCGGAAGAGTGGAGTGGGGTTTATTGGGGTAGATCGGAGTCGAGTGGGTTAGAATGGAGTGGAGTTGGGTAGATTGCACTGGAGTAGGCTAGACTGGGTGGATTATAGTAGGGCAGAATGGAATGGAGTGGGGGTATATTGGGGTAGTTTGGAGTGGGGTGAATTGGTGTGGCGTGGAGTGGGGTAGATTGTCCTAATGGGGTAGACTGGAGTGTATTGAGGTATATTGGAGTGGGGTAGGTTGCAGGAGGGTAGATTTGAGTGGAGGGGATTGTGGTGGAATGGGCTAGATTGGAGTGGGGTAGATTTGAGTGGTGTGTGGTTGATTGGCGTGGAGTGGGATGAGTTTGGGTAGAGTGGAGTGTTGTAGATTTGAGTGGAGTGGGGCCGATTGTGGTAGATTGGAGTGGGGTAGATTGTGATGGACTGGAATAGATTGGAGCGGAGGGGAGTAGATTAGAGGAGTTGGATAGATTGCAGTGGAGTTTGGAGTGTAGTGGGGTAAATTGGAATTGACTGCGGTAAAGTGGATTGGGGTGGGCTGGAGTAAAGTGGGGTAGATTGGAATGGGGTTGGGTAGATTGGAGTGCAGTGGATTGTATTTGAGTACATTGGAGTGGTGTGGATTGGGGTAGATTGGAAAGGAGTGGGGTAGATTGGAAAGGAGTGGGGTAGATTGGAGCAGAGTCAGGTAGATTTGAGTGCAGTGCAGTACACTGGGGTGGAGTGGGGTAGATTGGAGTTGGGTGCTATTGATTGGGTTAGATTGAGTGGAGTGGGGTAGATTGGAGTGGAGTAGACCAGAATGAAGTAGATTGAAATGGAGTAGGATAGATTGAAGTGGGGTAGACTGTAGTGGAGTGAGGTACATTGTATCATAGTGGATTGGGCTAGAGTGGGGTAGATTGGATTGGGGTGGATAGATTGGAGTGGGGTAGATTGTGTGGAGTGGAGTGAGGTAGATTGGAGTAGATTGGGGTAGATTGCAGCAGAGTGGGGTGGGTTAGTGTGGGATAGACTGGTGTGGAGTGGTATAGATTGGAGTGGAGAGGGGTATATTGGAGTGGAATAAGTGCTGTGGAGTGGAGGGGTGTGTCATAGAGTGGAGTGGAATGGCGTATTGTGGAGTATGGCTGTTGTGGTATCGCACTGCCATTACAGACAACACATTTTCAATTGAAATTACCATTACATTTGCACCGAAATACGGCTTTACTGCACACAAACGGTCATTTGTGCCAATGTCATCACCTAGTGTATTGACGCATTTTGATCGTGTTCAAATATTTGTTTCCACCACACTTAAGAATAACAAAAAAAGTGCTTCATTTATACCAATTCTGATATATTCTGAAACATCAGCACAGTTGTTTTTTAGGTCTCGCCTGGCTATCGCGTAAGCGATCGCACAGCTAGACTTATATAGGGGCTTCCGAAAATGCTCCCAAAGGCTTCCCAGGCGGATCGGGTGGCGGTTACGCGCACAACCACGAGCATTCCATTTGCCACCAGCTACTTCCTGCGCGTGCGCTGCCTCACGCATTCAGAGAGATTTAGTAAGGGGCACAAGACCTTAGGAATGCGGTTTATGGCCAGTGCATGTGAGGCATTCAAGCGCGAAGCTGGCATCTAGCATCGGACTTGCAAGCAGCAGACTGCTTTCGCCAGCGCACGCTCGGCCTCACTTCCTGCATCCCCTCTTACAACAATTAACTTTCGTTATAACTCACACCCCTTATGCTCGTTCCCTCCCACCCTTCCTTTGATGTCCGCTTTTCTTGTTTACAAACCACGCCACACACTGCTGCACGCCACACATTGCTGCACGCCGCACACTGCTGCACGCCGCACACTACCGCATGCCACACACTGCTGCGCACACTACTGCATTACACACTGCTGCATTACACACTGCTGCACGCCGCACACTGCTGCACGCAGCACACTGCTACACGTAACACGGCTGCACGCCTCACACTGCTGCACGCCTCACACTGCTGCACGCCACACACTGCTGCACACCACACACTGCTGCACGCCGCACACTGCTGCAGGCCGCTGCACGCCACACACTGCTGCACGCCACACACTGCTGCATGCCGCACAATGCTACACTAAACACTTCTGCACATCACACACTGCTGCACGGCACACACTGCTACACGCCGCTGCACGCCACACAGTGCTGCATAACTCACACTGCTACAAGAAACACTGCTGCACGCCTCACACTGCTACACGAAACACTGCTGCACACCTCACACTGCTGCATGCCTCACACTGCTGCATGCCTCACACTGCTGCACGCCACACACTGCTGCACGCCACACACTGCTGCACGCCACACACTGCTACACGAAACACTGCTGCACGCCACACACTGCTGCACACCTCACACTGCTGCACGCCACACACTGCTGCACGCCACACACTGCTGCATGCCGCACACTGCTGCACGCCACACTGCTGCATGCCGCTGCACGCCACACACTGCTGCACGCCACACACTGCTGCACGCCACACACTGCTGCACGCAGCACACTGCTGCACGCCGCACGCCACACACTGCTGCACGCCACACACTGCTGCACGCCACACACTGCTGCACGCCACACACTGCTGCACGCCACACACTGCTGCACGCCACACACTGCTGCACGCGGCACACTGCTGCACGCCGCACACTGCTGCACACTGCTACATGCTGCACGACACTGCTGCACGCCACACACTGCTGCATGCCGCACACTGCTGCACACCACAGTGCTGCATGCCTCACACTGTTACACGAAACACTGCTGCACGCCACACTGCTGCACCCCACACTGCTGCATGCCGCACACTACCGCATGCCACACACTGCTGCATTACACACTGCTGCATTACACACTGCTGCACGCCGCACACTGCTGCACGCCTCACACTGCTACACGAAACACTGCTGCATGCCTCACACTGCTGCACGACTCACACTGCTGCACGCCACACACTGCTGCACGCCGCACGCTGCTGCACACCGCACACTGCTGCACGCCGCACACTTTGGCACGCCGCACACTGCTTCACGCCGCACACTGCTACACGAAACACACTGCTGCACACACTGCTGCATTACACACTGCTGCATTACAGACTGCACACTGCTGCACGCCGCACACTGCTACACTCCTCACACTGCTGCACGCCTCACACTGCTGCACGCCTCACACTGCTGCACGCCTCACACTGCTGCACGCCGCACACTGCTGCACGCCGCACACTGCTGCACGCCTCACACTGCTGCACGCCTCACACTGCTGCATGCCACACACTGCTGCACGCCACACACTGCTGCATGCCGCTGCACGCCACACACTGCTGCACGCCACGCACTGCTGCACGCCACACACTGCTGCACACCACACACTGCTGCACGCCACACACTGCTGCATGCCACACACTGCTACACGAAACACTGCTGCACGCCACACACTGCTGCACGGCACACACTGCTGCATGCCGCACACTGCTGCACGCCACACACTGCTGCACACTGCTGCATTACTCACTGCTGCATGCTGCATGACACTGCTGCACGCAGCACACTGCTGCACGCCGCACACTGCTGCACACTGCTGCAATACTCACTGCTGCATGCTGCACGACACTGCTGCATGCAGCACACTGCTGCACGCCGCACACCGCTGCACGCCGCACACTGCTGCACGCCGCTGCACACCAGACAGTTCTGCATGCCTCACACTGCTACACGAAACACTGCTGCACGCCACACACTGCTGCACGCCGCACACTGCTGCACGCCGCACACTGCTGCATGCCGCACACTGCTGCACGCCTCACACTGTTGCACGCCTCACACTGCTGCACACCACACACTGCTGCATGCCACCCACTGCTGCACGCCACCCACTGCTGCACGCCACACACTGCTGCACGCCACACACTGCTGCACGCCACACACTGCTGCATGCCGCACACTGCTTTTATGCCAGTTTATGCTACTGACATTGTAATTGACAATGCCTTTTATTTGTTTTAAAACCAAAACATAAATAAAAGGCATTGTAATTTTACAATGCCAATAGCTCAAACTCTTATAAATGCAAGACCTATTGCATTGCAAATGCTTGTTTTTGTTAGGTGCTAGAAAAAAAAACATTCTAAATCACCTCTTACATGGGTACTAAAGCAGGATTGTCAGATAAATTCTCTCACTTTCAAGTCAAAGAAAGAAAAATAAACATCAAGCTCCCTGGAAGAGAGAGCCTGGCATTTGACATCTGTTTTTGAATGCAAAGCAAATGCGACAAGATAAGAGCAAGATTTAAAGGCCTGTTTACAGAAAGCGAGTTTGTGGAAGAATACGGTAAACAAGGGGTGGGCAGCGGGAGAGACTAACTCAAACTGGACAGCCTAAAGCAAATGAAGAAAACAAATAGAAAGCCAGAAAATGTGAGTTACAAATCTAACGGTAAGCAACGCGCGGAATGCATTCCTAGGTTAGTTTTCTGAATGTCCCCAAGAAATCATTAGCAAACCAGACAGCTGTGCTGTTTGGTAGACTTCGACCAAAAAAGAAGGAATCACAAGTGCTCGTGTCAGTAGTCTGTCATGTTTTTTTTTTCTTTTACTAATGTTACATCCACGTCCTAAATGTCACTTCCTGTGACTAAATCAAGGCCAAACGTCACATAAAGCAAAATTCTGGGATGTCATCAGGGCTACAGATCATATGATGTGTCATCTGTGACGTCATGGGTTTCAAGGGCATTTAATGTCACTTCCACTACCGCCAGCATTTTGATGAATATACGTCCATTATGCAAGCTCTCTTCACAACCAAAGCTCTTGGGGGAACAGTCAGCAACACTACACACTTTCCTTACATGCAGATCTTATAGAGCACAAAGGCATCGTTGCAAGCTTTGCCCACATACATACGCCTACTCGCAGGAAGTAGGGGAATCTTCACTTGCACTCGGCCCACGCCTGCTCACAGGCAGTAGCAGTGCACGCTTTCCTCAAACAAATCATTTGCAGCACAGCCAGCAGCAGACCAACCACCCATTAAAGACACAAAGCATGCACTGCAAAGGCAGCAGCACTGCAAGCTTCCCCCATACAAGCTAGATATACAGCATGGGCATACGTAGCATGAGCAGCCTCAGAAAAACAGAAAACAAGTAACAAGCCACCTGCACAATGGCTGTCGTAGACCCTCGCGCAGCGTATATAGTGTATATAACAAAGGCAGCAGTCATAAAGGATGCTAGTTGCCTATCGCTAATTCTGTACTGTATTGAGAATGCGTAGTCTGAGTAGTTATTATTGGACACCTTGAGGCACTGTCAGGCGGAGGCAGACTCATTAAGAATGTAGAAGACCCCTTCAGAGTACAGACTCTGAAATAGAAGCCATTTTTGGCAGTGGTATCCAACAGCTGTCCACAGGCTTAGCCTAACTGGCTGCCAAGTGTCACTTTTCCCCAGCAAAATGTCCTAAGCCTGTAGAGTGGATTGGAACAGGGCCAGCGAGATTCTCACACCCTGGCAATTGCTGACAAATGGCCCAGAAGCAGAAAAGAGACGCCAGGAGGTGCGAGAAAGGAGGGACCACTTTATCATAGAATCTGACAAGCCGAGGGAGGACAGAACATATTCACAAATCTCTTCAAACTGCACGATATTGATACGAAGGCGCTAAATACACATTGAGCACTGTGTGTGCAGCCATTCTTACTTTACCAAACTGGAGTTCAGACATTTGCAGAAACTTAACGCGGGCTGCGAGGCGGCTTCCCACAGCCTCAAGGGCATAGGGGTTTGAGTTATAAGAAGCTGGATGTGAATGACAGCTGGCCCTTATTCTAGAAGGGCATCACAGTGTGCAATGAAAAGCTGAAGATGAGGGGCAGTAACCTTTCTTCCACATGTTTATCATAGTCTGAGCGGAGAGGGACAGTTGTCCTCTCTGCTTCAAGGGAGTCAGGAAAAGAGACATCAGAATCTGGAAGGGAGAGACTGCTGTCCACTCTGCTTCCACATGGGTATAACAATCTGAACGGAGAGGGACATCTGTCCTCTCTGCTTCCACATGGGTATAACAGTCTAAATAGAGAGGGACAGCTGTCCTCTCTGCTTCAAGGGCGTCAGGAAAAGATACATCAGAATCTGGAAGGGAGAGACAGCGGTCCTCTGCTTCCACATGAGTATAACAGTCTCAACGGAGAAGGACAGCTGTCACCTCTGCTTCCACATTGGTATAACAGTCTAAATGGAGAGGGACAGCTGTCCTCTCTGCTTCAAGGGTGTCAGGAAAAGAAACATCAGAATCTGGAAGGGAGAGACAGCGGTCCTCTGCTTCCACATGAGTATAACAGTCTCAACGGAGAAGGACAGCTGTCACCTCTGCTTCCAAATTGGTATAACAGTCTAAATGGAGCAGGACAGCTGTCCTCTCTGCTTCAAGGGAGTCAGGAAAAGAAACATCAGAATCTGGAAGGGAGAGACAGCTGTCCTGTGCTTCCACATGAGTATGGTACGGAACGGAGAGGGACAGCTGTCCTCTATGATTCCACATGGGTATAACAGTCTGGAAAGAGAGGGAAAGCTGTCCTCTCTGATTCCACGTGGGTATAACAGTCTGAATGGAGATGGGCAGTTGTCCTCTCTGCCTCCACATGGGTATAACAGTCTCAACAGAGAGGGGCAGCTGTCCTCTCTGCTACAAGGGAGTCAGGAAAAGAAATATCAGAATCTGGACGGGAGAGACAGCTGTCCACTCTGCCACATAGGCATCAGGGTCTGAACTTTAGAACGCTGGATGTGAGAAGCAGCTGTCCTCTCTTATGCAAGGGCCTCAGGGTCAGATCTATAACAAGCCAAAGGTTAGTGGCATCTGTTCTCTTTTCCACATGGGTATCACTTTCTAAAATATAAGATGCTGAAGGTGAGGGCAGCTGTCAACATTTCAATAAGGGCATCAGAATTTTAGCTATAAGATGCTGAAGGTGAGGGCAGTTGTCAACATTTCCCTAAGAGCATCACCATTTTAGCTATAAGATGCTGAAGGTGAGGGCAGCTATCAACATTTCAATAAGAGCATCACAGTTTTAGCTATAAGATGCTGAAGGTGAGGGCAGCTGTCAACATTTCCCTAAGAGCATCACCATTTTAACTATAAGATGCTGAAGGTGAGGGCAGCTGTCAACATTTCCCTAAGAGCATCACAGTTTTAGCTATAAGATGCTGAAGGTGAGGGCAGTTGTCAACATTTCCCTAAAAGCATCACAGTTTTCACTATAAGATTCTGAGGGTGAGGGCCATCTGTCCTCAGCAGGGTCTGAGCTATAACAAGCTAAAGGTTAGGGGCCAGCTGTCGCCTTATCCACAAGAGTATCATAGGGTGAACTATAAGGCACTGAGGGGTATCTGTCCTCCTTGTCATATGGGAGTTAGGACATGAAATATCAAAATCTGGAAGGGAGAGACAACTGTCTGCTATGCCACAAATATTTAGGAAACAGTGGTTCTTGTGGACAATGTAAGAATCCTCAATAGTATGTAGGCACAATGGCAAAATAAAACTGAAATGGGATGCTGAAGGTGAAACTTTATACAGAACACAATAAAGAGACCAAATACTGTTTTGCAAAACAAATGATGTCTGTATTGAAAACATGCAGACTGTGCCCGGTGTCCCATGTGAAACAGAACCAACATAACAAGAGTGGCAAATTACAACATAGCATAAGGTTTCTTAACCCCTTCGCTGCGGCGCGAATTCCGCCGCCGCGCTGGGGATGTTTTAAGTGTGCGCGGCGCCGCCATGCTCATGACGGAACCACGCCGTCATGAGTCACGGGCGAGCTGTGCTCATGACGGAGTGGTTCCGTCACGGCGCCGCCCACTTACGTTAGACGCCCGCACAGGCGGGGAAAAGGCGCCGGGTGGGCGGAGCGGCAGCCAACGGCCGCGGCATGTCTGAACCACTCCGTCATGAGCACAGCGCGACCGTGGCTCATGACGGAGTGGTTCCGTCATGAGCAGGGAAGGGGTTAATAGATATAAACAACATTTTTTTAATGAACAATGTCCTACAACAGCATCTTTTCAATTTAGCGAGGACCGATATGTTCTGGTTTCTGAACTTTATAAATCTAGAGGTGATGGACCTCTGTCCACTGTACCACAAGATCATCACGACAAGAACTATCACACTCTGTAGCGAAGGGGACGTCTGAACACACTGTCTCAAGGTGTGAACTCTTAGAAACTCGGTCAAGGGGCAGCTGACCCTTCCCTTACACGTGTATCCAGATGGGAAAGAGAGGAGATGTTGTAGTAATCTCTTCTATCTCTTTGACGGCATCTGTGATGTCATTGTCATGACAATAGAATGTACATGTTTGAATGCCAGGAGCAGTTCAGTTCCTGGGAGCTGTGGAGGCAAACGGTCATTAAACAGGACGTCTCTTCACTTACCTGTCTCAGCTTCATTACTTCAGAATCCTACCAGGCAGCAGTGCATTCTACGACAAGAGAGTCAGTGTCTCAGTTGTGTTGTGTCTGGAGAGGAGGGTTTCTGAACACTATACCAGGTTCATGGTATGGACTGTTTGTAGCAGAACGTGAGGGGTTATCAAATGTAGTTCCACACGAGTGGCTGGGTATTGGCTTTGGAAACCTGTAGGGGGCGAGTGGCTGGTGATCATTGAACCGCAAGGATGCTCGGTGAGAACTAGAAGCTGGAGTCGGGAGGCAGCCAACGAATGGACCACAAGTAATTACAGTCTAAATTATAAAGACCGGAGGTGGGAAGTAAGTATTCGCTGTAGCACAAGGTGGTGAAAGTATGAACTGTAGGCACGTTCAACTAAATGATCTCTCGCTCCTTACACCATCATTGTCTAAAGCTGCAGCTTGGTAACAATTGTTATTGTGTGATAAATGCATCAAGTACAACCACTAGAAGGAAGAGGGTTGGCCTCAGCAATGAGAGTTAACAGTGCAGGTTTTGTCTCCGGCCTCTCCGACCATGAGATCCATTTGTAAATCTGCTGCCTATTGTTCCAATGCAAACCACACCATCCTCTGAAGGGTTGGGTTGTAGCATCTTTTGGACTTGCCCAGTTTAAGACTCAAAAGTAAATAACAGAAGAGTCCTAATGACTTTACAAAGCCCTGAGGTACATCCGGGCAGGGTCAGCATCATCCGCTAGGCCTGATCTTCATCAGTCTCTCGACTTGGGTCAAGATCATCGCAAACGCATGGACAGCATGGTCCCTCAACCTGTGGTCAGCGGTGTCTTACATTTATTTTTTATATATTTGGTGATTTTTTTCTGTAAAGTGCTACGACTGCAGTCTGTGGAGTTCATAAACGTAGAACCAATGCAAAACCTTCAGTAAATGGAGGTGTTAACATTTGTAGTCAAGTGCAGGTCACGGGGGAGCTGTATGGAACTAACGCACGGGGCTCGCGCTCTCTTGAAGGGGTGATCCTAGTGCTGGCTTAGTGTGAGGTGTGAATCAAATGTCGTTTTAATCGGTCTTGCATCCACTGCTCTTTTGAAAGATGACAGGGTGTTTTTTAGTTTTGTATGATATTGCAACACTTAGAGTACTTAGCGCACTGTTCCTGTTTAGAGCTCCTGCTTTGCGCATGCCTTCTGGCCATGAGCGATCTTCCTCGTCTTTATAGCTAATTCCACCAGTGTCGGTAAAGTGTGTTCCTGAGCAGGGTGTCCAGAACTCTTACGGCTGTCCCACCGGGCTTAGTTTGCTAGATCGAGTTTAGGTATTGGACTGAGCATTGCTCACCATGAGATTACATTTGAGCTGTGGTGAAATGCCAATTTTACAAACTCATTTCCATGACCTTACAGCCAAGAGTGAGGAGAGGATGTGGTCGCTCAATCTCAGTACAGATGGTGGTGATTTAATTTTGGATTCGCTATCGCTTCGATTTCATTCTTTGATGAGGTTGAAATAATATGATTGCACTGGAAGTGTTCCCTTATCACATCAAGCTTAAGAATGTCTGGCTCCAACTTGTCTCAATACAATATTCCATTACCAAATTGTCTCTCAATTGTGACTTTGTATATGTACAATATATGTTCAATAACTTTACGGATATCCAATCTAAGAAACACCAGATCTGGCGCTAGCATCAGTCTCATGATCCCCTAACTGGATGACTGCCTAAAGTTTTGACTCTGTCATAAGAATCTTGTTAAAGATCATTGCTACATCTTGTCAATGCACACCTATGGATGCATGAGAGTTACCAACATCTTAAAAGCATAAGCATGAACATTGAAATTCTGGTATCTGGGACTCTAAGGGAACACTCTCCCTTTCCCTGGGCCAGTTTGAATTTGCAAAGTTCCCCACCTCACTAGAAATTACATAAAATGTCATCAAATGGATCAGAACTATTACAATATACCAACTTGCTATTTTCATTGCAATACAGTTATTTGTGGAATATTGAGAATCCGCTGTGTCTACCTATAAAAGGCACATTCCGCGCAGAGAATGTTCTCCGTAAGATTTATTGGGCACACAGAACACCCAGGGGCTTGTAAATAAGCCCCCCAAATGTCATATAATTGTGCAGCCAGGATTTTCAACTGCCCCCGTTCTGTATTCTGCATTTTACATTTCTCGGCAATGACAAACACATTCCAAGACATTTTGATTTTACTAAATGTATATGAATAATATACTTACTTAGGGGGGTGTTCAGCTCACCCTCTTCATCCATAGGTCTGTTATTTTCTCATTCACATTTTTGTTCCCGCCCATTTCCTAACATGACCGTGATTGGCAGATTTCTTCCCTTTCCCTAGGAGCTCATTCACATCCAATATAGTCTTTTTTAAGTGCCATCGACTATTATGGCATTCTGTCCTTTTCGAGACAAAAAATATTTTTGCTGTAGCAGATTTTTCTTAAAATTCGAGGCCCAACAATAAAGTATTGCAAACAATATAACCGAACAAAACAAGCCCCGACAAAGCAAAAAGGCTGGCAGACAACCCCTGATCTACTGGCTTTACCACTGCTCTTTGCCAGACATTTTATTACATTTTTATTGCAAATCCTCAAAATTACATTTTCATTTTATGGACCATGAACCTAATCACCAGAAAGGAGGAGGGGAGAGCGCCTTATTATCTAGGGAAACAATTTGAATGTATCTTAAATATAAACATACATTAAAAGCTAGATCTGAGGAGTTGTTTTTAAGCCACTGGGACAATCTAACTAAAACTGCTGTTCTAAAAGACTCGACAGGGTTTTGGAGAGAAGTAAAGGATTTGAGAGCCCTGGGTAGTAACATTACCCCGATAAACTGCAATATCACAGGTGACTCATGGGTTAATCATTTCTCTAAGCTTTATGCCGCGGTTGGAGACTCAACCGAGGATACCTTCCCTGATAGTACCATAGTTATAACATTAGAGGAGGTGGAGGAAGCCATTGACAATAGTGCCGGCAATAAGGCTCCTGGCCCTGATGGCTTGTCCATTGACCAGATAAAATCTAACATCTGTTTCTGGGCCCCTTTACTCTGTAATCTTTTTAATAACTTGAGTAAGAAATCCATCCCCCCGACATGGTCCAATAGTACCATCGTACCCATTTTTAAAAAAGGAAATAGGATGGACCCGGGGTGTTATCGACCAATATCTCTGATTGATAACACCCTGAAGGTCCTTGGAAGGGTTCTATTTAATAAAATTAGTACTTGGGCCGATGAGAACTCTATCATCCATCGTTGCCAGTTGGGTTTTAGGAGTAAACTTGGTACGGTGGAACAATGCCTGAATCTCAATCTCCTAATGGCTAAATATACAAGAGCCAAACAATCCCCCTTATACTTTGGTTTTATGGATTTAAGCTCAGCTTTTGATTTTGTAAACCGTTCTCGTTTATGGTCTATCCTTTTAAACTATGGTTTAGACGAATCTTTAGTCCACTTCTTAGCCAACCTCCATCGCAATTTGAAAGCTAGAGTACGAATAAATAACGATGGTGAGGTCTCAAATGATATTTTAATTGGCAAGGGGGTGAGACAAGGCTGTGTCTTGGCCCCCTTGCTTTTTATATTATACATCAATGAATTAACTAACTCTTTATGTAACCTGACAAAGGACGTCCCTATCATTAATCAGAGATCTATCCCGGCGTTACTTTACGCAGATGATGCGGTCCTTATGGGCCGCACCCCGAATGCTCTGCGCACTTTAATATCGGGATTTGTTAACTATATGTCTGATCTAGGTTTGTGTACCAACTTTAGCAAATCTTTTATAATGACCTGCGGCCCTAAAAATTATAAAATCTCAAAGATTACAATAGGTCAAAATACTTTAAAAAGCACTTGCACTTTCCCTTATCTGGGTCTGCTATTCTCTAATAGCGGTTCATGGCAACCACATGTTGCAATGGGGAGGAACAAACTCTCTAAATCTATTAATTCTGTTACCTGCCTTCGTCAACCACGTCGGGCCGATGTGGTTCCCAGTCTATTACAAATTTATCACACTCAATGTCTCCCAACTGAAACGTATGGAGCAGAAGTCTGGGGGTTCTCGAACTGCTCAGAATTACAAAGAGAAGAGAATAGATTCTGTCGGAAGATCCTGGGGGGGGGTTATCAGTGCACCGACCTTTGTATGTCATAAAGAACTAAAATTACATTATATTGAGGATTTTATAAGGGCCAGACCTGCATTATTTTGGTTAAGGATTTGGCAAAACCCAGCAGCTTCCCTTTCCCGTGAGATCATTATGGATTGCTTGAAAAGCGAGAACTCGAGTTTAATCCCTTGGATAAACGCGGTGGAAAGGAGCCTTGTGAGTGTCAACTATGGTCACCTTTTCACAGATCCCGAACAGATTGTCCGCTCTCATAAAAACTTGGTGAGAAGGGCACTTTATCAATACTTTTATAATGAGAGGGAAAGAGCGGACTCACAGAAACTATCCACAATAAATTATCTAATGATCCGGGAGTTACATACTGTACCCCCGACGCAACCCCAGCCCTATTTATGTAAAAAATTGGGCAGGTGGAACAGGAGTTTATTGTTTAGATTCAGGGACAGGAGCATTGTAAACCTTATTTGTTTTCCACTGAGCTACACTAAAAATCTGGAAAAATTACATTGCCCTTGTGATCTTGGTGGAACACAGAGTATGCTCCATTTTATTTTTGGCTGTGGTTTTTACAGGAAATATACAAAACACTACCTAATCCCCTACTGCAGGAAACATGATTTGATTGACCATAATCATGCTTATAGCCATTTTTTAACGCTTGGATCGGACAAACTAATTTTTAGAGTTAGTGGTTTTCTTAACGCAATAGTATGTTCACGCAGGTCTTTGAAAATTGAGTGATTTTGTTTACATATGCATTTTGTACTTTAGAGCCTATTTTGCACAAACTTAATGTTGGTTTACATATGCATCATGCACTTTAAAGCCAATTTGTATAAACCCAATGCATCGTATCTGCTTTACCTCTACAAAGTTAGTGGTTACATTTTTGTATATTTTTATATATTGCACGTATGATGGCTTAATGTACAGTTTAGTAAGACCGTATATTTGTATTTTAATTGTTGCTTTTGCAAATCATATTAATATGCTATTTTAATTCGCTGCCTAAAATTGTAGCGTTTAACTGTGTATTTTAACTTAGGTCTTGTGCTTTTATGGATGGTTTTTGAAATCCGAATAAAGTCTATTTGAAACTTGAAACTTTGAAACTTGAATGTATTGATTGTAATGGGTGCTGCCAAGGGTCATTTCCAAGACCATGTTTCTTATTTATAATCAAGATTTCTGAACTCTGTTTTATTGTCATGTGATCTCTCCACCAGTGGATTCCTACTGGTGGCCATTGAAACAGCTGTCTTTCTAGGCATCACAGAATAGGAAAAGTAAAACCTATAACCGTCAAGAAAGGGACCGCTTCATTTCAGGCTCCAAGTGAACGACACATATTGTTATGAAATTAACTGGTTGAGCGATAAATGTTTATGAATTAGTGTGAAGTAAGGATCGTTTTGTCCAGCAATAATGGACATTTTGAGATATTTCTGTAGAACAGAGGTTGAAACATGATGGAGATGTATTTTTCTTATATTTGGATAATTATTACATGATCTATTCAGAATCCATGTAAAGAGGAAAAGGATCTCATTATTTTAGGAGATTTCGCAATGGAATTACGGTCATGGGTTTACTGTTTCATCAAGCGAAGGAAGATTTATTTAGGAGTTACCATTTTGGAATCCGGTACAAGTCATGGTCAACTCTGTGATCAGAATGTGGTCTATAAAAATGTCAATGTTGTCAATCTGGAAAAACACGGTATATTTTGATTTACGATTGAAAATATTTTAAATACCTGAAAAGCAATTAACTCTGAAGTTTTTTTAAATGACTTGGGATGGATGAGGATGCTTGCATTTCTCCACGGATCTGCTTCTGGCCAAAACTGTTCTCTGCTCAGCATTATCTTCTCAGCCCGGGCAGCAGCGTGCTCCAGTCCTTGTCTGGATCGTCATTCCCGCCGGGTCAGCATCGTCCTGCAGATCTGGTCACTATTGTAAAGTTGGACATAGACATATGAAAAGATATTGAGAAGAGTATTCCAAGTTCCAGATAAAACACCAGCTAACAAGAACATCCTCCAGTCCAGAGTTTCAGCACCACCAACTGTTACTCAGTACCACCCACACTGAATCATAAATCACTGTACATCCATAAAGCATGGAACGCGATAGAAGATTTAGAGAATATGCTGATTTATAAAAATCCAACATCTGACCCACAGCACACATCCTTCCCTGTGTAAAATAATAAATTGGCAAATATCTGTCCTAGAAAATAATATAAAACATGACCCATGGTGAATAGAAAGAGAATAAAGCAAAAATACCCCAACAGAATTAGAACAGAAGGGAAAAACCTGTCACTAAAAGTTAGAACATTATAAAAATGCCGGAAAATAATTTCAACAGCAAACATAGGACCCGATTTGGAGTTTGATGGATGTTTACTCCATCATAAATACGATGGCTATCCCATTCATCCTTATTACAAGTGCCGTAGGATATAATGGGTTAAAAGTCGGGTGGTATAACCCTTCTGCCAAGATCTAAATTCGACCCACGTTCTTTTAGATACGTTGGTGCTCTCACCTCTCTCTTGTTCCTCCCAACTGAAGCAGAAAAGCTTGTATATACAGTTTTTGGTAATTGTCGTCCTCTTCGGTAACGTCATCACCTCCTGCGAAATCAGTTGTAGAATTCAGCTGTAGATTAGTTTCACTGTTACTATCATTACACATTAAACTCTGAGATACATGGTCTCCATAAGACACACTTGGTTCCTTCCTATCGGGTGGGCCCTCTCGGAGGCATGAGTCTTTCTGCTTTTTGTGTCCCAGAAGCAGGTAAACTGGAGGTCAACCATTCAACCACTTAGAAAGCAATTCCAGTCCACGATACCAGATGCATTCAGGGGTTCTTGAGCTCTTGTGTGAGTCCTCTTTTTCCAACAGACCCTTCTTCAGATGGACTCTTTCTTGGTCCAGGAATGTTCTGAGGAGGCGCTAGTGGAGGTGCCCAATTTATCCCATGTAGTAGCCAATTTGCCAGCTCAATCCTAAGAGGTTTCTTGCTTTCTTCCTCCATCTACTTTTACAGAACTTCCTCTTTCTATTACTGTACAAATTACACAAGAGCCCAGTTTCAAAATGGTGGGATCCAGGTGCCACCAGACAAGACTGTCAACTGCTTCTTGCCCAACACCCTACCTGACATGGGCAAAACTGTTTCCCCTCCTAATATGGGTAGAACCTAATTGTCTAGGAGGGTCCTAGGGATGAATATCAGAGGACCTCCTTGCAGTCAAAAGAAATATTGCTAAAGCAGCTTTTCCTCTGCTAACTCTTTCTGCCCACTCCCAGATAGCCAATTCATTCTACGTGATCATCAGTTAACACTCATTGGCCTTTCCTGGGGTCAGAGGAAACTATTGTCCTCTGAGCCAGAGTCCTAATGTCTCCCAGCCAAGGATGTGTATTGCCTGTCTGGGGATGTGTTTGGCAAAAATTGCTTTAAGCATGTTGTGGCTCAGGCATCCTTGGGTACATTTTTTCAAAGTTACTTTTCAGCTTCAGTTATAGAACTCCAACAACACCATTAAGTCAGATTTTAAAAAGCAAGCATTTTTGCAGCTCTCATGAGCAGAGGTGGAAAATAAAGATTTTAATTCCACCTAGCTCAAAAGGTCTAGCCCGACCTATATAGTGAAATAGCTTTTAGTTTTTATAAGCGCACTAACTTCAATATGTAGTGTTCTGTATTTTTATAAATTATTAGCAACTTGTTCTGTGGGCTGACAGGGCACACTTTAGGGGGGGGACTTATGAATTTATATAAATAGGCTTTCCTTACATGCCAAAGGCATTTTTCCCTGCTGTGTCACTGCAGTGCATTCAAACTGCAGCCTAGTTAGAGCACTGTGGTGCTTCTGGCAGAAACATATTTTTGTGATATACGTGAGTGGTGTAAATACATACTGATATTTAACTTTCCATGTCATAAGTGCACTTAAGTCACCATTTACAGTCAGCTTATAGGGATGCTAACTAGGCCATATAGGGAGCTCCAATGTATAACATGTTTTAGAAGGGAAGGGAAGGGAAGGGAAGGGAAAACCAGGCCCATTACTACTGTTTAGTACAGTCCTAAAATCAGCACGCTAGGGTGCAGAAAAAGGTGGCAAATCAGGGGTGCCCACGCAGAAAAGGCAAATTTGCTACAGACACTATAAATGGGTGAGATCCTTCAAAAGTTCAACACATTCTCTCAACAATGACCACACGTGAGGTGGCATCCCCCACCAGATAATATTAGACCAATATGGAGTGATAATCCACCAATACTATGATTTTTTTTTTTATCATAGGGTAATCATTGTATTGAGCCCAAAAAAATATCTAATTTTTCCCATGCACACTGTGAAAGTTCCAAAACTTCTATCAGCTCCTTATTAACCCTGCCATAAACCAATGTACAACTCTACCAATCTACACCTGGCCACTAACAATATTCCTATAGCCCTTTTTCTGCTTCAGTCATATCCAAATACCCTTCGTGAGCTAACATAAGCAATCTTGTGCACAACGGGACCAGTGGCACAACCTTCTCGCCTCTTAGGCTCCTTTTAACACTCAATTCACCCTGAGTCTTGGCAAAACCTTGCAATTCACTCCCTAAGGATCATTCTTTAGGTCATTCCGTCTCTAATAATTTCTTAAGCTCTTTCGGTACATTATTCGAATGTATGCATTCATTGCATTAGTTCTCTAAAAATTACCATGTTACAGCCATGAATATATAAAAAAAAATACATAACGTGTTTCAACATCCCTTTCATTTACTTTTGACATTTTATCTTCAACCAATGGAAGTTTGGGCAGAAAATCCACCCTGACGTGGTCTTTGTCAGAGATGATCTTGAAATTGAACTATTGCAACCTTAATAATAACCGTATCGGCCATGTGGAAGCCTTGCCTATTCCTTTCTCACCAAGTAGATATTGAAGAGTTTTATCATCCATGCATTTTAAATTTCTTACCCCACATGTATTTTCAAATGCACAATAACATGAACCAATGCCTCCCATTCTATAGCACATGCAAGTGAAAGCCACTGTATTTTCTTCACTCCCCACTCTTCGGCTCAGCACTGAGCCACTACTATAACCGCACTTGCATACACTGTGATCATACCCAATTCAACTTGTTAATAAGGTTTTAAGGCAGTTGCCCCAACAATTAAGTATATGGTCTTCACAAATGCTTCAGTTTCCTACATATCCTTTACAAAAGAAGTACCTTTTCATAAATATTCAACTTGTTCAGTTAAAACTGTACCTCTATTTAGATTAATAGTCATTCCTTCCTCGCTTAGGATGCCTAATACTTTGTCAACTATTCTATTATGTTTTTCCTCAGTGCCATCATGAAGGAGAATATCATCTTGAAAAGCATATACTGCATTCACTACTTGAAACAAGTTAAACATCCATTTCTGAGAAACTTAGGACAGTGCATGCTAAACCAAAATGATTCCAAGGAAGCAGTAATCACAAAAAGGAGTTAGGTAGGTGGTTAAAGACATTGATTCCTGGCATAATTCAGTTTAATGGTATGCCTGTCACAGGTCTATGCTTGAAAAATAGATGTGCAAAAATGTCAAAACCTTTTGGTAAAGAATGGTAGTCTACTAAAATGTTTTTATTTAATGATCTGAATTGGCACACAAACAAGTGTCAGCAGATTTCTTCCTGGTCACTACTATGGGTGAAACTCATTCAGGAATGAACTTCAACTTGTTCTATGACACTGGCTGTCTCTAATGGGCATAAATGGTCCTGCAACTGTGACCTAATGTGCATGGGGAACACATCTCACCTTGTGGTGTTCAAGCACAAGAGAGTCTTTAACCAAGATCTTGAGCATGAAGTCTTTCGCACATCCCAGTCTAGTTTCAAAACTTTTTGTGAAAATGCAAAAACTACAGTACTCCAGAACTACAAGACAGATGGGACAAATTGTGCCTGGCCTCTATAACATTCCAAAACTCCTTGACCTCTCCAACTGAAGATGTTACACCATTTTTGCACTTAATAAACTTTTGTAAAAATCTTATGATCTTTATACATTGCTTCCTCCCAAAAATATCCCAGGATACATCCTCCACAAGCAAAAGGATTAACTTCTGAAGAAACTATTGGGGGTCATTTCTTGGCAAACAATTGGTCCGAGATTATAGAAATTAGTTACCCTCGGTGAGCAGAAATCAACAATCAAACAAACATTCACAGTCTCACAAACAGGATCGCCTTTCTTACTGTACCCAGTTTGAACAGTCAGTACTAATTCACGTTTTTCCATGTCCTGCACAAAAAAGTTTGTTTCTAATTTGTTTACCTGAAATATTTGTGATAACTCTTGCACATCATGGAAAAGTGTATTTGTTGAAACATATATTCCTTGAGGAAAACCTGTTGATCTGGTTCCAGGGTATCAAGATCAAAACCTAAAACATTAACCTTGCCCCTGGTTAGTATTGGCACTTCTGTTATACCTCTACTAATGTTGGGTTTCTGCAACACAATCACTGTTGCTTTTTTGTCAGAACCTCTTACTATGATCTGATCACCTGATCTTGGAAACATTGTTCAATCGAACCATCAAAATCACAGAAGGATAATAAAATATTAAGTTCGGCCACATAGTTACCAATCATCTCATGAGCCATTGAATGGTTTACTTTGGACACTAGGGAACTTAAAAAAACGTGATTTGTATGGAGTTATATCCTTAATCGTAACCAACACACCTACGCAAATTGCAATTGTGCAGAAAGATGGTAAAAAATGTTTCCCCCCCATTGCACTGTTCAGAAGAGCACATTTCCGCTCATCTTCAAATTTTTCCTATTAAGTATCACTTAAAAACCCTATGTAATTGATTCCATCCAGTACTGGGGTTACCAGGAATAGGTATAAAATTGGAAGTGCACATACTTTGAGGATGGTGAAAACTCACAAAAGCTCTCTGTGACTATAGAGTACAGGTTGATGATGTGTAGATATTATTGCAGAAATAATTTGAAAGGAAGGAAAATAACTTGATCCGTGTTTGTAATCTCAGAACATATTCAAACATGAACACTAAAAATGAAAGGTAGGTGTAGTCAAAAATAAAAATACCATTTTATTAGCCTAAAGTAATCTGCGGTATTGCAGCAGTCTATAAAAAGGCATTTGCTATAGTTGCCCAAGTGTTCGATCATCAGCTGTACAAGACACATACATATCTTTTTCCAAAAAGGAATATATACACATATCCTTACAGAGCAGACACACACAGTGCAATGCGAGAGCATCATGATAATCTGAACTATGTCACACAAGAAGAGTTAGCATCACCATAAGTGTTCCAAGCCTGTCAGATTTGAAAATCGCCCTGGTTATGCAATAAGATGAGAATGCGCATACCTTGTGCCAGCCAACATACACATAGCACTGACATTCACACAGATCCTTACAATAGGCCCTGCCTGACCTTGCCTGGCTATGATGTCACGCTGGGCCCAAAAGCAGCTCACCAGAAATGTTGATAGTTTTTTAATTAAAGCACAATTTAAGGCAATTATTTGCCTCACCAAATCTCAGTACTCCCCCTGCTCCAGTCAGCACTGCAAGGACTCTGTTTACAAAAGATGATACCTCCCAAGAAAGAATAACAAAGAGTTTTTCAATCATTGCCACATTTGAAGTTGGAGGCAGGATATGGATGTATGAAAACCTATTGAAGTTTTTTGCATGTTCTACATGAAATGTGAGCTAACGAGCACCATCCAATCCGGCGCTCTCACCACCACCAGCTGTCCCTCAGTAGAACCCTCATCATATCAGGAGTCACCATACGTCCTAAAGCTTCGGTCACATACCATGGCTTATGGACAGGAACATAATCCTGCACACACCAGTTGTCCTTCACCTCTGTTTAGCCAGATGTCCCCAGCTTGACTAGCAATGTTTGCAGGCCTTTCAGCACCTCAGCTTGGCCTGGTTAAGACTGTCCTTCACTCCTCGTTGATAATGTCTTTGAGATCTCGTTAGCATCATCCCCCAAACGTATCGCCTTCTTCAAATCTGTGCCCGTATTTTCCTTTAGGCCTTTTGAGCATTGTCCCACATGCCTCTGCAATATTGTCATCCACAACTGGCTTACACAGTCCCCCCCCTATCCTGGTAAAGGTTATGGGGAGACAAGGTGTCATTTTCCTTCCGGCGCTCTCAGGAGTATCCATCATGTCTCGTCAATATTCTTCTGTAAACCTGGTCAAAACTATGCTGCAGGTCTTATCATCAGATTCCTGGCAATTGCAGTCTCAACCACCATGTCTGGTCAGCGTTGTCCTCCAAGTTCCGCCATTATTTTGTCCTAGGACTGCTTTCCTCTAGTCCTGATCAATTATTTTCTCCATGCACGGTTTGTATTATTATCAATGCAAGATTGATATTGTTCTCCAAGCCTGGGCAGTGCTGTCCTTGTGTCAGAATTGTTCTGCTGACCTAATCAGCATTGAACTCTGCTAGAGACAGACCTATAGGCCTGGTCGGTACAGCTCTCTATGAACTGTCAGCATTATCTTCCAAAGACGCGCCATCCTCTGTTCAGAATTACCATCCGTGTCTTCTCAGGACGGTCCTCCATGCCTAGTCAGCCCAGATTGCAAGTCTGGTGAGTATCATTCATCAGACGTAGCCAGCATCTGGTTCAAATTGTTCCTAAGGCGTGCTGAGCTCTGCTTTCCATGCCGGGTCAGCATTGTCTTGCAAGATTGGTCTGAATCGTCCACCAATCCAAGTCTGTACAATCCACCAAAACTCCTCACAGTGGTCCTCAGAGCACCATTCTTCTGCCAGCCTGGTCAACATCACTCCCTCTGGGCCTTGACAACCTTGTCCAACAAGACTGATCAGCATCACCATCCTGGTGCGACACGTGGCAGAATTCTGGTCATGTGCCTGCCAAACATCTTCCTCTAAAATTAGTTAGTTCTGGCATACAGGGTTGGTCAGTATTGCCGTCTTTCTATCTGCTGATTAACCTCCTAGTTACATCCTCTGAATCAGCATTTATTAGTACATGATGTCCCAAAAATCAAAGTCAGCCAACCCCCGGCTGTGCTCCGGTGATGCTGTCCATGGTTCTTGGCCTCTGGAATGGAGTGCAGAAATTCCATCATGCAACCATAATGTGGTGACCTGAGAAGTCCCCTCTTGCTCTCTGACTGCCAGTTACTCTCAGCAGCTCACCTCCATCTGCTCTCTGCAGAGACTGTTAACCCCTCACTTGACCAGTGAAAGCCAGGGGGCTTCTATCTGCTGCAAGGTGGATGATGCTAGACTTACAGATTGACAAATCTCATTTCCCGGCAGGCTCAATTGAGAGATTAATCAGTTTATTCCAGGAAACTCCTTTTTTTTGTAAATACACTTCGCTGCTTCATTGTATTCGCCCAAGTGGGAAATTGGATTCATTTCGAGCTGGAAAGGCCTAGGGTCTCCTGGGAGGGCAGCGCGCGCCCTGGGAATCTATCCCGTTTCACGCACCGCTGCGCTCAGCCCGCTTGGATATGATGAGAAGGGTTAGCAAGGGACAGGAGGACATTTGAAAGAAATATTTCACAGCAATCACTTTGGACCACAAGCCTCTCCTGGTGCTTATCCGTACAGGGGGGGGCGGAGGAGCACTCACTAGGCCTTCTATGATGAAACACTCGCGGTCTGTGTCTTAAAATGGAGGAGACGCACTCTGCTAATTAGCTGTATCGATTGTGGGCTTTACCACATGATGTAGTTTCCATTAACAAAAGCAATGGATTTTTACAAGATGATCAGGGGTGCTTCACTTTCAAAGGAGTCGGCTCACCGTGCTTCTCCTGGCCTCGCTCTTCGCTTGAGTCCTCCCAGTTGCGTCCTTTTCCCCTTGCTGTAGACTAATAATCCCTATACAACTATGCCCTCCGAGTGCGCCACTTTTTTTTTGTTTTGCGCTAGTAACTCAATAGGTATCTGATGCATGAGGTTCTACTTCCTCTGACCTCGTACGCGTGCCACTTCTCATCTGCATCTCCACACCGCCTTCTCTGCATGAGCGTCCCATCTCCTTTCCTGCACGCTACAGCCTCCATGTTGTGGCGGTCTTAGGTTGTTGTTTGTATTCGGTTAGACTTGCCCTCTTTTGTGCAACTTTGTTGCACCAGCATTTGACACTAGGACCAGGTTTTTGGGTCGCGAGATTTTTCTTGCTTTAACGTTTCTCCGCGGGTATTGAATGAGCCCATTGTTGTTCTTGCATGATTTTTGATGGTTGGCATTCCCCTTTTCCTTTAATCGTTAATGGTGTGAGGTGTAGCCTTGCTCACGCGCCATTTTTATGACGAGGCCACTGCTTCCATTTGTTTGTTGTTTTTCTATTTTGGACGCATCTTGATTGTGGCTTGCCTTTGGTATTGTTGTGGTTGGCATGAAGCACATTTTTGTGGAATAGTTGTGTTTCCCATGTAGCAGTGTTGTGGACTGTTTTTAGATGTGTGAAGAATGATTTATTGATTCCGTGGATAGTTTTGTGATGCTATGTTTTTTGGTCGATACAATAGTAGATTCTGTGTTGCAGCCCTTTCAGGACCTGCGGTTTGTTTGAAGAAGGGCTTGTGTAAAGTCCTCTCCTCAGTTGTTCTTGATTGTAAGATTGCCCTTATTGCCCTTGAAGAGTCATATGGAATGTGAGAATCAATAAAGGGCTGTAAATGCTGGTTTTGCTGAAGTCAATTTGGGCTCAGAAGGAATGGGCAGAGCTAAGACAGACACCAGATGCTGGTCTGCTGCAACAAGTACTTCATAAGGGGGGACACAGTAATAAAAGAGACCCCACACAGGCAGCCACCAAGGCACAATGAATTAATCTGTGCTCCGGGGTGTGAGGCTCACGCCAAATGAGTGAGGTTGTGCTCCATGTCCACAAATAGAAGGGGTGTGTGCAGTGGTTAATTTGTTAAAAAATAAGTGCCGGGGTTCTTGCAAAAACAACAATTGATGGACAGAATGCAGAACAATGTCTTACATTCACCCCAGTACCGAGATCTGGGCCTAAATCCATCGTTTTTTTGCTCACCATGCCGTTCCAGTTTGAACCCAGCCATATGCAAATCAGTCTTGACCCTGTGCCTCATGGGAACAGTCCAGCCCGAACTGCCAAGCCAGGTCCTCCCTGGACTGGAAACAAGCATCCTAGGACCGGTTTCTGGCATTTCAGCCGTCTTCAGCCAGGCTTGCTTGATTTCCAGTGGCGTGGAGAGCAAGGGACCCACGTCTGGGCATACCCTTCCCACTCGGGGTGACAAATGCAAAAACAACAATTGATGGACAGAATGCAGAACAATGTCATACATTCACCCCAGTACCGAGATCTGGGCCTAAATCCATCGTTTTTTTGCTCACCATGCCGTTCCAGTTTGAACCCAGCCATATGCAAATCAGTCTTGACCCTGTGCCTCATGGGAACAGTTCAGCCCGAACTGCCAAGCCAGGTCCTCCCTGGACTGGAAACAAGCATCCTAGGACCGGTTTCTGGCATTTCAGCCGTCTTCAGCCAGGCTTGCTTGATTTCCAGTGGCATGGAGAGCAAGGGACCCACGTCTGGGCATACCCTTCCCACTCGGGGTGACAAATGCAAAAACAACAATTGATGGACAGAATGCAGAACAATGTCTTACATTCACCCCAGTACCGGGGCTCTTGCACCAGCCCATTTCTCCTGTGAGCGCCGCCTAAAACAGAACCAACTACTAACCATGAAAGTGGGGACAGGATGTGCTGTAATGGCCAGAGCTGCAGACTTTGGAGCTGGGGAACCAGGTTGAGTCTCGTCATCAGCTCAACATCCTGTGAGTCTGGGCAAATCACTTATTTTCCCTGTAAAATAATGTTTTCTTAACTGGTGCTCATGGAAAGCGCCGGTGTTGATGATTAAGTGCCGGTGCTGAACACCAGACCTCCGGCTCAAATTAAGCACTGGGAGTGTGATCTGCATTGTACCAAAGTATTTTTACGGAAAGGTAGACCTAAGAAGGAGTGTGATCAGAGGAGGTGGGTCTGTGAAGAGTCAACTATTGTAAGCGCAAGTGGGGTTCAGAGGGGTCCAAAGAGGGGGATGTGGGTGGCGATTAAGCTGTGGAGTAATTCAGGAGGCAGCAGAGCCAGTGAGTCGAAGATGAGATAAGCCGGAGCTGGCAGAGGTCAGTGCTATAAAGCTTGGCCACAGCTCTGGTGCGACAAGGACACGAGGCATCTGGAGAGCAGAGCCTCAGCAACCAGACAGGAATGAGAAGGACCAACGGAGGGAAATGTTTGCACACACAGATGAACCTCATGTTTGGAAAAGATCCTCGTGTAAGAACTTAATGGACATTATAAAAATTAAAAAAGTATAAAAGTATGTGCTGGGATCACCTCACCATCGCTGGCGAATGCCGAGGTTGCCGAATGCCAGGACTCATGCCACTCACATAAACCACGCTACTACCCTTCTCGTCTCTTTATCTCACTCTTGCAGGTTCTTTTGCATCCCTGGTCTCTCCCTATAACACGGTTTTCCTATCTTTCTCTTCCTCTCCCTTTCTCCATTTTCCACTTTTTTCTCTCTCTCTCTTGCTATAGATCCCAGTCTAATGATGAGAGGTAGGACACGTGCCGTAATGGAGCTCCGGTGCTCCCCTTGTTATCTACAGCCATAAATTAAGCTTGGGCACTGGACAGGTCTTTACATTTAAAAAGAGGCACCCAATGGACCTCGGTTTAAACAATCTTTGTCAAAGCCAACAGGTATTGGCTTTGGAATGTCCAGTTTTTAGCCATGCTGCACTGCATCCCGGGTGCAGTGCAGCATGTCTGAAGAGAAACGAAAAAAGGCACTACAAACAGCAGCTGCGTAATTTTGTAGGCACACGCGTCTGCACACCTACTATATGAAGCATTCTTTTTTTTATGTACTAAGTTGGATTGGTAAATTTAAAAAAATAAGTAGCACAAAAGATTTTTTTAAGCTTGAGTGGAGGAGCAATTTGGAGGGAGCAAGTAGAAGGAAACGTCACAAAGGACACAGGTGGGGGAAGCATCGCAGAGGGCACAGATGGGGGAAGCATCGCAGAGGGCACAGGTGGGGGAAGCATCGCAGAGGGCACAGGTGAGGGAAGCATCGCAGAGGGCACCGGTGGTGGAAGCATCATTAAGGATGCTTGTGGAAGTAAACAACACAGAGGGTGCAGGAGCGGGGAACCCACACGAATGGTGCGGGTGACAGGAACCAACAGAGAGGACATCGGTGGGAAGAAACAACATGAGGGCGCTGGTGAGGATAGAAGCAACACAGAGGGCTGGGGTGGGTGGTAGACGCAAAGGGCGAGAGAGCAACTTGGGGCGAGCGGAGGAGAACCACAATGACGTGAAATCAGTGGGAGGGGAAAAGTACACAAGGGCAAGCGCAACATGGTGAGGGTGGTGGAGAAGCACATGTCATACAGCAAGAACACTCCTCAATTTCCATGAGTACAGTACAACGACTCGTAGTCCTCAAGCAATGGTAAAGCCTAGAGGTCTCATCTTTTCAACCTACTGGTTTTGCCAATTTATTTTAGTCGTTGCTGTGAGGCATGCAAGGGATGTGCAGCATTAGCAAAAATAAGGAAATATAAAGGCCCAATGACATGACCACGCACACGTGCGAATACACATGATGCTGTTGGAAACTGCGATAGTCAATATGGGGCACACGCGTGATGATATATGCACAAGTAAAGGGAAACTATGCAGGCTTTATTCAACGTATTTTTTTTGTTTTACTGTTCCAAGATGGCTAATGAAATTTGGAGCAGCAAATTAAAATAAATATATATATATATATACACACACACACACACACACACACCCCTCTTCCCCCCCCCCCCCTCTGCCGGGTTCCAAAATAAAATGGGGAAAATGCAATGGGACAGGAGAGGTGCGGGAGTAACACAGGAGCAGGTAAGGGGAAAGGGTGGGGGAGAAGTCAACTCTGGAGATGAAACAGGGAGTGGGCAGGGCAGCAATGGAGAAGCTTCAGGTGGGGTGAGGAAATAAATTAAAAAAGGAAAAAAGCTCAGGAGGTGTGGGAAAGAATGTACGAGTTCAGGGTCAGCAGAGAAGGGGTCACCCAGGAGCATGTGGGTGGGCAGGTATTTGCAAGGTGGAAGCAGCACACAAGGAAAAGAGAAAGTAAACAAATGCATTTGCATGGAGTCCTAAAAGAAAAAAGACTATTTAGTTCCTTGAATGAGGGCAGTGGACGGATACAGGTCATCGATTATAAAGGGTTGAAAAGAAACTATGCTCCAGGGGAGGGACAAATACACAGAGAGGAAAGAAAGCTATCAAGAAAGAAGCCACCCAATGATAACCGATTTGGATGGCTTTAAGCAAGTGCTTAATTTGTAAAATATTAAGTGAGAGGCTCTGACCAGGCCAGTGCAGCTTGCACCACCCATCGCCCCTGTCATCGCTGCCAAAACAACTACCAACCATCTCTCTCACATGTAAATTCAAAAGTTCAGATTATTCCAGGTCCCCAAAGCTAAAGGAATAGCTGGGGAGGTAGGTGACAGCAATTTTTTTAATGTATATTGTATTCCTAAACAACCGTTGTTGTGCTCATCTCTAAATTTGATGAGCAGCGCCACCATGTGGTGGACTGCTCTAAATATGGTGTTGACAATTAGGTGCCGGTGCCGAGCACCAGAAACCAATTAAGTGCTGGTGCTGAGCACCAGAAAGCCCATCTCAAATTAAGCACTGCTCTAAGCCCTCCATCTGGTTTTTGGTATAGTCCACAAAAGGTCTTTTGGTAACAGACAGCTAATAGCTGTCTGTAGTTGAGACATAAACTTTGTAAAAACAAAACAATTGCTCCAAGCCAGGCTTTTCAACTTGAAACATGTTGACCAATTTACAGACAAGCCCAAACCTTGCTTTTCTGATCAACCTCATCTTTACGTTTCTGTGCCTGCAACCTATTTTATTAAACCCCCAAACCCTCAGCTCCTGGTAGATACTTCCCCTCTCCTGGCCACTCACATTAATTTTCTTTCTTGTTTAATGTGAATGCACTAGTTCATTTTAACACGATTTTTATCATTGTTTCTGAGAAAATTTTATAAAATTGTGTACTCTTTATAAAGACTCTGCGAATCCCTATGCGAGTCCCTTTTATCCACAAACAATAAGTAATAATGAATTAGGCTCTTCTTTTCTTCCCTTGGATTCTGGCAGATTAGAGTTTTATCATTTGATACCCCATACGACCAACAAGTCTGTCCTCTTGCATTTGTATATATTTGATTCTTGTAATTAGAGTGTATGTAGTACAGTGTCTAGCTTACTGGCCAACGACACTGCCGTAGCAGTTGAACATTATGCCTTAATCAGGGCCACTGGCATGATGCAATTTAGCGGACACAGCGTTTGCCGCATTCGTATGAATTTGCTGCATTTGTCACCCAACCCAGCATCTGCTGCATAATCTGCGGATAGGTTTTACACAAAAAAATTGTTTCTAGTTCAGATGGATCGAAAGTTAATTGGAATGTGTGTTGCTGTGCAGTGGAAGGCTCTTTTCAAAGGTTGACTGGCCCACTTGCTGATGCTTATTACTGTATTTTGTGTGTTAACCTGGAAACCTCTGCCCGAGTAGTGTTAATATGTGTAATAAGCATTGACAAAGCCAATAGATCTTGGCTATGCAAGGTGGGGGTTTATTTTTGGGAATCAAAAGAGCGACCGACACCCTAAGAGTTTTCTCCCAGGAGTTGGGGGGCAATTGTTTTTTCTGTTCTCACCGTCTGGATTTTCCTGGTGGTTCCAAATAGGACAAATTGTCAGAAAGTCCTATTGAAATAGGGCAGATATTCCTGGGTACGTACACTAGCCGTCTGGTATCCATTGCACCGTCGGTATAAGGTTTTCACGGGCAGAGCCAGTGGGGTCTCCAACTGTAAATATAGAGGTAGGACAAATAGTTTAATGGACAGGGTACACTGAAATATTTATACCAAACTCTGCCTGTCTGTCAAACTCTAATTAATTCCTTAGTCATTAACCATCTGATGTTTGCGAACAATGGACGTGTTGATGTGTCTCTTTTCCATCAGTTGCCTTCTGTTGTTGGAGACTTCATAGTTGTCATCATAAACTACAAAGAAGAAATGGTGCCATTGAGGGTGATTTTGGACATGTGCGGCAATGTGTCCTAGTCTGGTCTTAGATTGCACATTTTCTAAATCTAAATCCCTTTAAATTGAGGTTGTCTCTGGTGGGTTCTCTGTAAGGCCTCCAATCCTGGGTAACATTTGCCTAAAGAAAAAAGAAAAATGTGGCACTCCTATTGCTTCCCACCATGATTATCATCAGGTAAAAATGAGGCTCCATCTCAGGCAAATCACACAAATTTCAGGATTGCACATCTGGGATATTGAAAAACATGTGTAATTAGCTCCCTATTCTGCTTTCCAAGGTCAGCAACAAAGAACGATATTGTAACTGTTCACCTTCAAAATCCTCTCCCCATGGTATCCCAAACTGCGACTGTGCAAATACTACACCAAATTTGTGCCGACCATAGGATGAGTGGTTTTGAATTATGAATATCCCTTTTAGTCCTTTGGGTCAAACTCATCGTTGTAGCCTTGACAGGAAAATTTTCCGGCCTGACGTTACCACTTGAGCTCACATTGGCCAGAGACTGCCTCGATAAGGACTCTGCACAGCAGGCAACCATATTGTTTAAGGACTCTACACAGCAGGCAACCATATTGTTTTATTTATGTCCAGGAGTGCGTGAAGTTCAGTGCTGGATTCATGTCTTTCGTTGATATCTAAAAGTGAACTGATTTTCTGGAGCCTAACAGGGCAAATTAATTCCTAAAAAATCTCTTAGGTGGTCAACTGACCTAGACCAGAGCACTAGATCCAGTCACCAGAAATGCATTTAGAAAGTGTTTTTGTAGCAATGAACGCACTTACCAATTAAATGTATGTGAAGGACCTGAACTTTCTGTAAGCTTAGGTTTGGGCAGTCCAGTGGTTTATGAGCTAACATGGCTGCTCCAGGCAACTTCCATCAGCTTCTAACCAATCAAATGCACAGTTATAAGTTTAAAATCAAATTATGTGATAGCTCTATCTATAAAATGGTATATAGCATGCACCAAAGGGGTACCATAAACCCCATTGTGTTTTTGGGGAGATGTACCTGTGTGGTCTTT
Organism: Triturus cristatus; assembly: GCF_964204655.1. Taxonomy (NCBI): domain Eukaryota; kingdom Metazoa; phylum Chordata; class Amphibia; order Caudata; family Salamandridae; genus Triturus; species Triturus cristatus. Next base: position 92,763,359 of record NC_140595.1, on the reverse strand, counting down.
GTAACTGTCACCGTGAATTTTTGTGTGCAATATTGCACAAAATTTTTTTTTTGTCAACTGCCTGTGACGCCACTCTCTTCGACATCACTTCCAAAAAAGGTAATATTTTGCCACATAAATGTATCAACTCCCTCAAGCTGCAAAAGCGAATAATAGCCGAAACATATGAGGTGAACAAAATGTAATCCGTCTGAAAGAGGCTTCTGGGAACGTTTTGTAGCGCGTTTTCCGCTTCTTAAGTGAGGTTCCGACAGTAGGGTTTCACGGCATTAGTAGCACCATTCACAATATGTCACTAAAGCAAAATCCGGCCCTTGTCTGACAGACGGAAATGCTTTATTTCTTGTCAGGAACACTGAATGAGAAAATAGGCCTGAGCAGGGAACATTCAAATGATTGAGGAAGCTGACATTTAGAGGTAAATTGAGCAACATTTGAGACCAGGAAATAAACAAAAAAGCTTCCCTCCTCTTCAGACTCCTTAATAGACTCGAATTTTCGATAAGAAAACGAACAGGTGTATGAATGCCCAAGAGAGGCGGACCGGATAAGGCCCTGCTTGCTGGGGGTTGGGGGGCGAAGGGGGGGCCTGTCCCGTGCAGGTGGGGGGGAGGCCCCCACACCCTCCCCGCCGGACGCCACGGATTTCAATCTGGCTTCTGCCAATATCAGCGCGCGCTCCTCATCGTTTTAATAATACATTCCGCTCCCAGCGACAGTTTTTCATTTTTCATTTCAAATATAATGAAAATGGAGGCCCGGGTTGCGATGCTCCATTATGATAAAATATTAATGGCACCAGGAGGGGGGGTACGGGAAGGCGGGCAGCCGATCTCGGAGCCGGCGGGGTGTTTATCCGCTTCCGCCTCGCATTTCCTTCGCACCTGCTCACCTCGCACGTCAGCGGGCAAAATGGCGCGAAAACAGGCCAGGCGCACGTGCCTGGGTTAACGTAATCAACGTGGTGTTGTATCCTGGCGTGCTCCCTCCGGAATACGCTGTGTGGGTCAGTGCTTTACTGGAAAGCTAATAGTGCTGGTACTCACTCTTTTGTGTACCTATTTGCTTCTGAGAAGTGCCGGTACTCTCTCACTAAATATATTGCAGCAGTGCAGAGAGGTGTAGGTACTGTGCTCTTCAAGTTAAAGAGTTGCAGGTACTCAGGACAGTAAGGGAGCTGCCCACTGAAAGCGCTGGTATGGTTGAAAACTAGGTTCCTAGAGCACCTCTAGGTGTGTAGGGGTTGATTATCTGAAAGCGTACCCATGGTTGAAGGGGAGCGGTCCCTGGCACTCCTTTATAGGAATATGGATTTATTTTTCATCATCAGACTTTGACCTTGCACATTGAGAGAAATGCGGGAAAAGG